>NW_023416335.1:19258554-19966887 GCF_014108235.1 Myotis myotis
TTTTTGATACATAATGGAGTTTTAGAACAGCTCAATATTGACTAGAAGGATTAGTACAGGGAAACTGGAAAGCTATATAGAGGAAACATGATAGGTGAGCACCATGGTAAAGCAGAATAAATAAGATCATTGCATACTTGTAGGAATAGGAAAATGTACACCCTCCAGTAGACCAGGAAGAAAATGCAGGGCTGGTTGGAGATGTGAATAGATTTATGTTTGGTTTTAGGGCTTGTGTTTTAGCCCTGTTGACAACCTGGGTGTTGATGGCTGGCCTGTTCCGCTAAAGGAAGATGCCTGGATTTAGTCATTGGGCATGACCACGGAGCCATGGTTGGATGTGTATAGAGGATTTGCAAACCTAGCTTCGTTAGCTCAAAAGTCAAAGTCACTAAAGGAAATGTGCACGCATACCATAGTTGACAAAAATTTTAGTTATTTAGAACTTACCTATTCTTTCATTACTTTCATTCCTATGCTCTTATTTCCCTGGGTAGGTCTTCCTACCCAGCACTTGCTTCAGAGTATTCAGCAATTTTTGAAACTTCCTTGCTTGGAAACAGAAACTAAAGAAGCAGGATGTGAATAATACCACTGTAAGCACCTCTCACATTTAAGTCGGCAATTGGCTCCTTCAAATCCCCTAACTTTAATCATGACAATTGATCTGCAATAAAGTTGAGGAAAGAAGTTGGGGATTGGATCAGACCAATAGCTTCAGTAAATGAAAAGTTTCTCTAGCTGAGAATCAACAGCACAACACAGGTGCAATTGTGACGAGGGCAGGATTCAGTTCCATTTATGACTGTCCTCCTGGCAGTTTGCAAGTCCATGTATTACATTAGCAAACAGTTCAGACCAGACACCCGATAAGCACCTACCTTAAGTTAATAATTGCACTTGGAAGGAAACTTGGCTTAGTCAACTTTTGTGGAAGATGGAGCATTAGCCTTGCTGTTGATTAGGTCTCCCTCATGGGCATTTTTTTCATCATAACTTAACTGACCAAAATGACAAATCTTGCCACCAAATAAATAATGTTTATGCTAGAAATGCAAAACATCTATAATCTAATTGAATTTTGTGCAAGTGAAAATATCAAATTGGCAATGAATAGAAGTTATCTTGCACCAGACAAACACAAGACAGCACTGAACAGCAACAAAAACAAATTAATACCATCATCTTTTATTTTAAATAATAGATTTCATGTTTGAATGGCCTTAGGCCATGTATTCTATTGCTTACTTTCAAGAAGATTTGTCTTTACCTCTTTTACTGACAATATTAGGCTTATAAGATGAAAAATACTTCTACTAAACCCTTCTGTTTCTAGTCAAGGTGTATATTCATTAACCAATGACTTAAATATTTCCTCCTCTGTGAAGCTGCCCTTGACATCTCTTTTCTGAACTTCCTGTTATACTATACATCAAATCAGATTCACTAAGAGTGTTTCCCCGTTGTGGACTAAGCCATGGGTATGTTGAGGGCTGGTTGTTATGTTCACGCTTACAACAAAGCTTTGTATTCCCTGGCTGTTCCAAAAAGGATGGATGGTTGGTTAAATGTGTTCTTATGAATGAATGACTTAAAGCAAGTGATCAGTTCTGATGATGATCAAGTTCACCAGAGATTGTCTACACTGAGGGGTAAGGGTGGATAAGTATGACGTAAAAAAATAGGTTAATTAAAATTTTAAAAAACTCTGTAATACTTTCAACAGTAAAGATAAATTTTTATTAAACGTGATTGCTAACGCAGGCGAAGCAAGTCCATCTGTATAAAGAGGCTGAGTGTCAGAAGTAAATTCTCTAAAGAACGCCATCACTCCCAGGAGCTGTCTGGCCAAGGTTAAAGGCAGAAGAGCTCTCTGGGGCTCACTTAGAGCATGTTTGTCCCTTAGGTGTTGCTTTTGTGGTGATGGCTGCTTTCTTTTATGCTCCTGTGGAAGGGGTCTGAGGAAGGGCTCCCATGTGCAGGTCACAGTGGACCACGGCGCTGGGCAGAGGCAGTGGGGGACCATCTCTCATGTGTCCCAGAGCCAGAGCTTAACTGTGTCAGTCCTGGTTTTTTGAAGAATTTGTGCAAGGGCAATAGACATACTGTAAAACAAACATGCCAGGGACCCTCTCTAGTCCTGGGTAGTATGCATCTTTAAAAAAAAGTCAAAAGACAAAAAGGAAGAAAGGAAAAGATGTTTAAAATCACATTTCTTCTCATTCAGAATTGAAATAAATGATTTGGATTACATTACCCCATTCTTATCACTATTAGAATGTATTTAATGAATACAAAATTCCCAGGAGCCTTACAGGATTCCTGCTTGGGCATTGTGCCTGTGAGCAAATACTATCTTGTGCTTTGTTTGATCTATTCACTCACTAGAAGTTTGTGTGTGTTTGAGGAATGGATTCCTGTTTGTTGAATGTGGTTTCTATTCTTAACCTGAGCATTAAATAAATGTGGGAGGCATGATTATTTGCAAAGCTTACAATCTACTTAATATTTAAAATTTGAATGCTTTGTGAGTATAGATGTATATATATTTATGTTAATAAGATACAGACTTAAAATTACAAAGGAGACTGCAATAGGATGAGGCATTGTTTTCAGCAGATAAGAGAGACTGCTGCTACCAGTTTTATGAGCCTATCAATCCTGTTTGAAATAAACGTGTTAGTCTCCCTTAGCCAATTATAAACAGGTTTTATGGGAAGTTGCCCCTTCTTAATTTCTGCAGAATCTCACTGAGGTAAGGACACAATGGTATAACATACCTAATGCACACAAAGAACTGCATTAATAGAGTCCCAGGGTGTGGGAAATTTAGAGATGAGAGGTACATACAGTGGGTCCTTAAGTAAGTCATTTCCTTCCACATAATTCTGCTATAACACTGATGAGATTCCATAGTAACTTAACTCTTGTTTATATCAATTAGCCTCTGGTAAAACAGGATTCATTGTACGTTGCTTCACTTAGAGTGACTGAACATATCAACATTAAGTGAGGACTTAGCTGTGCTTCCTACAAGCCAAAGTCCTTTTCAGTAAAAGAATAGGTAAAATTTATGTCTAAGCTGTGTTTTCATACCTGTGTGTAATCAAGATCAAGTTTTAGGGCTGTCCTACCTGGATGGAAGTGAAATCTCCCTGCACTCAGTCCCCCTAATATTTAATAAGCAGCTTTTTGCATAGCATATCTACAAGTGCACCCTGTAGATATGCTATGCACTAAGTGCTTTATATGGATTCTCTCATTTAAACCTCACAAAACTCTATCACACAGATACTGATACCTTATTTTCTTTAACCAGATGAGGAAACTGTGTTTCTCAAAGTGTGGTGTGTAGGCCAAGGGCATCAATCATATCACCTTGGAATTGATTAGAAGCGAAAAAAGTCATGTTTTTCCTCCTGAATAACTTAACCAGAACCTGTATTTTAATAAGATGACTTGCAGCATTGCCTGATTCACACAGCAAAGTAAGGGCTCAAACAAATATCCAACTGGCTCCAAATTTGCACTTGGGTAAAATGACTTGTCTGAGATCACATAGTGGGCAGGTGTCAGAGAGTATTTGAGCTCAACATGTATATTTAACTCTCTGTTATAGTTGCATTCCCTTATGGAGAAATTAAGACTAATGGGTAGCATGAGTTTCTGTTAATTAGAATGCTTAAAAATGTATTGGAAGTTTTCTTAATAGGAAGGGAGTTAGAATTTAAATTCCCACTCCTACTCCTAGCGTTCCTCCCTCTGAATCATCATTATGGAAGAGTAGGTATAAAATGTGCCTCTTGTGTCTGATGCTATCTTAAGATTTAAAGAAAGAGAGTGGGACAGTGAAAAGAACATTAAATATAGCTATCTGTTATGCAGGCTAGCTCTGTGCCCAGTACAGGGCTTAGCATTAACATATATGATATACATGTCCTGAAACAAACCTATAAACTAGGAAATGTCTTCTATGATTTTAACCCATGCAATGATTGCCCTGTTTGGCTGACCTTAATTAGCTATAGGCCTTGAAGGATGAGTAAAAGGCAGGCAGAAAGGTAATGAAGATATAAGAGTATTCCAGGCAAGTGGGGGGCAAGTTATGAGATAAAGTTGAGAGAGAAGGAGTGTCACACATTCACAGGGCTTTCTGGTTGGAATGAAGCAACAATTGCTTCATTCTTCACATAAGTTTTCACTTAGTTCTTGCATTACTGGCCTTTGTTAAAGAGCACCAACTCTGGAACCAGATTCTGGCTCAGATCCTGTCTCAGCTGTGATCAGCTGGGTGACTTAGTGATTTTAACCTTCTTGCTTTGAAAAATAAGTTACATAGATTGTAAGGGCGATTAAATGAGTTCATATACATAAGTGTGTAAGTGTTAGCTCTTAGTTTTCAAGCCATTTGGGAGATACCAAGAAGTATTAGATATACAGTAGGTCCCCCTTATCTGTGGTTTCAGTTACCTGCTGTCAGTTATGGTTCATAAATATTAAATGGAACATTCCAGAAATAAGTTTTAAATCACTTGCCATGCTGAGTAGCATGATGAAATCTTGGGGCATCCTGCTCCATCCCCCCAGAAGATGAATCATCCCTTTGTCCAGTGTTTGCACCCTGTACATGCTGCCCACCAATTAGTCACTTAGTACACTTCTTGGGTATCAGATCAACTGCAGTGATTTCTCAGTGCTTGTATTCAAGTAACCCTTGTTTTCCTTAATAATGGCCTGAAAGCTCAATAGTAGTGATGCTGGCAGTTTAGATATGCCATAGAGAAGCTGTAAAAGATATCTTGTATAGGAAAACACATAATATATACAGTTCGGTACTATTCTCCACTATCCATGGTTTCAGGTGTCCCCTAGGGGTCTTGGAATGCATCCTCTGCCAGTAAGAAAGGACTAATGTAGTCTCTGTAAACCTGATCTTCTTTTGAATGGTGGAGAGGACCCCAAGTGGGCTATGATGTTGTAAGAGAACACAGGAAGAGAGGTTAAGGAGAAGGCAGTTTTACCCTATGCTTAGAGGTCATATGAAGGTGCTTAGATACCACTCAAACCCTCTATCTACTCCTGTTGGCTCCTTCGTTCTTTCTGTCCATTATGATGGAAAGTCCCAGATTTGAGCATGTGTTAGAATTATCTAGGGAAAGGTTTAAAATTCATCTTCCTGAGACCTGTCTCTAAAATTTTGATGAGTTGAGTGTGGTGTAGGCTTCAGTATCAGAATTCTAATAAAGCCCTCATCTGGTAAAGGTGGTTCTATGACGGCTTTTCTTCCCGCACAGTAAAACAGAGTCCACCTCTCCTCTCACCACGCAGCTCTCTGTTTCCACCCTCCAGTTTCCTCTGCAAATGGAGGAATAGCTAAATAGGACTCCCATAGACACCTAAATGATAAAAGAGCTATCATTATAGACTTTACAAAGAGGTGATCATGTGGACTCCTTCAGGATAATCTGGACCAAATTACTTGGGAACAGTGGAAAACAATGTCAGAAAGTCATGGGATTATTTATGAGACAAAGGAAAGAAACTGGATCCTAATACATTTGAATGGTCAAAAGCTGCTCTGGTAGGCTGGCTTGAAGAAACAATCAGTTGTTCAAAAAATACTTTGAGGGTCTAAGGAGCCTGCAGCAGTGGAAGAAAAGCTAGCATTGAGAATCAGGTACAAGAGAGAATAATTTGAGACCACATTTGTGATAGGGGTTTAGACCACCAGGATACCACTCTGAAGTTTCACGGTGGGCGAGGAGATGCCTGATACTGTAGGAAGCGATGGAACACATCATCATGATTACAAACTACCAGCATATTAGAGTTGTTCCTACTTTGCCTTAGGGACTATCTCTATGGCTTTAGCTTTTTAAACCTAAGCCTACTACTCCCATAGGAGATAGTGTGTGTAAGAAAGGATGGAGATTTTGCACAGTGGTTGGCCCTTGACCAGACTGCCCATGCTCAAATGCCTGTCTTGCTGTTCCCTGCTGAATGAATGCAGCAGGCTACTCACCCTCCCTGTTCCCTAACCGCTTCAGAGCATTGGTTTGATATGAAGTTAATAGACTGAAATGTTTCAAATAATACCTTGAGAAATTTCTTCATGTTAGAGACTGTCATTATATTCATTTACTTTGTTATCATCAAGCTTCAGGTGATAGGAAAAAAGCCCTGACTCAGATGATCTAAGTTAGAAGGCTATTTATTATTTTATGCAACATAAGTTATTAATTCAGCAGTTCATTGAGGATCTCAGAAAACCAGATACCTTTGGACTCTGTAATCCTCAGTGAGTTGAATGTGTACTCAGGCTGGCTCCACTCATGGTAACAAGATAACTCCAGTAGCTCCAGCCATCACGTCCGGACACACCAGTGTCCAGGAAAACAAAGGTCTTTTCTGCTTTGGTGTCTCTTTTTAAGTCCCACTATCTCCTAACATACTGTCATTCATATCCCAATGGTCAAAATTGTTTCCTCTGCTTTTTACTGGTACGGGAAATAGAGTTGGAATTATCCTGATAGGCTAAGAAATTGCAGGGTTTGATAAAGGAGAGTATAGAAAGGGTTTCTCTTCAAAAGGAGGAAGATGTTGGTAAGAACCCACGAGAGAGATGGGTATAATCATTCAGTATCAGAGACAAAGGATCTGAAGTTCAAAGCTTTCAATAGTTGGCCAAAAGCTACAGTTAGAAAATGAGCCATTTTTTTAATTGAAGTGTTTGACTCTAAAACTCATAATTCAAAGATTGTAACTTACCACATAATTTATAGATAATATTGTGGGAGGGGGATTCAGAACAGGACCACTTGGTCCAGCAGGGGCGGTGACTCTGGAGGCATCTAAGCAGTGTGAGATGGAAAGGCCCTGTGAATCCTGAGTGGGGCAGGCTTGACTGTGGGTCAGGGCTGTTGGACAAGGGCTGTGCACCTTCAGGAGGAAATGAGATGGGCCACGTTGCTTTGACTGATTTATTTAATAGTGCCCTGGCTTTTCAGAATCATGTTTGACAGATTCTTCCATCCCTTTTGAAGGTGTTCTATAGGGGTGTCTTTTGGGCACATCTCCATCAGCGCTTTCCTCCTCATCAGTCCCTGTTGACAGGCCCTTCCAGTGGGTGCAATGTCATGGTTCTTGGTACCAGTAGAGGCAGTCTGCCTTCAACTCTGATTAAACTTGGCTTTCTGAGGAGGTGCTGGAGGACAAGGACAGTGCAGTCTCTGGCAGATGGAGAAATTGTCATGAGTGTCTGTTCCTGATAAAAGAGAAGGAAGAAGGAAACACACAGAAACCTTGCTTTGGGAACTGAGCAGGTTGTGAGGGCTCTGGTTTAAGAACAACACTGGACCTGATGGCAAATGTGGGTCTTCAATCTTCTTCTTCAGTAAGATGAGTTTAATAATGGCAACTCCCAGTGCCATTCTAAGAATTGGCTAACACATGGGGGGATGGGGACTCTTTGGAAGTTCAAAACTCTTGCCTGAGAACTTCCTGGCACCTTGATGTGTTATCTCACTCTTTGGACTTCAGTGCATTTTAATACAGTGACTTTAAAGGGTCTTTTGTTTGTTCTTTTTAAAGTTAATGATTATTTTTCAGAGGCAGCTGGAAGAAAAGAGAGCACTCTGACCTAAGTCTAGATCATTTCAATTTTTTAAATTATCCTCATCTGCCGAGGGCCTGACATGTTGACTTTATTAGAGAGCACCGGGAGTTTTCTAATGAGAAAGACTGTGTTTCTCTTAGAGACCAATGAGCATTGGAGACAGAGATGGTTAGCACCAAGCTACTGCTTTGAGTCTAATCGTGTAATTACTAAACAGGCAAGTCAACAGTGAGCCCTCCAAAAAAGGCAAATTGCACATTTTTTGAAGTACCACTGGGAAGTAGACACTGGCTTCACATCTCTCCCAACTTCCTTCTCACAAAGAGGATTTCAGGAAGGGAAATGGCAGGGAACAAATTCTGCTACATTGCCAGGTGGCACGGGGAGGGGGGGGGCGGCGGGGGCGGGTAAGGGTTGTGCTTTTTGGAATGCCAGTGGAGCACTAAGCCCTTAATTACACACCCTAGTGATGAGCTTAGGCAGAGCTTCGAGGGAGAGCCTTGGAAAATATAGATGTATGGCTTCGTTGGCAGACTAGAAATGAACTGGAGGTATTTGGCAGAAATCTGTCGTCTTCAAAAAATGAAAGTGAGCAGTGTGTATGCCTCAGGTTTGATTAAGCAAGCATATTTTCAAAACTTAAAAAAATAATCATTTGAATTTATTCAGGGTAATAACTAATGTCTAATGAAAATGCAAAATTAGTTACTTGTTTCCTTTGATTCTTGCTACCACTCCGCAAGGTAGATATTATAAACTCCATGGCACTAGATAGGAGGACATGGAGGCCTGGGAGGCTTGGGGACTGACGTGGTGCTCGTTCAGGTGTGCCTGGCCAATGCCACACGCCCTTTCCCCATGAAATATGTCATAGGATAAATGTCCATACTCAGAAATTGTGTGGGCACAGGGAAGTAGTACATGGTGGAGTGTGGGCCAAAAGAGAGTATTGGAATCACAGGAGGAGCACAACTTCATTTCATATGGATCAATCAAGACAAATACATTTATTATCAAGTTAATGGGAATAAGGGCAAGAGGCCTGGCTTCAGCCCTGCATGGGATACAGGGAGATGCACGAGGGCCAAGAAGTGGGAAGGGAGGTCCAGGAAAGGGTACACAGATTGCTAGGGCCCTGCAGCCAGGAACAGATCCCAGGGCCAATTTAGATCCCATGTGAAGATCTTGCTTATCTGACTTTCGGGGGGGATTTTAAGTGAGGGAAGCATGCCTTTTGCAGACTCTGGGATATACCACACACTGCACTTCTCTTGTAGTCTCTCCCCCCGCCCCAAACTAAATACTTCCCCCAGTCTTTCTCAGCTGTAACTGTATAGAAATAGGCATCAGCCATGAAGCGTCTGTATGTTTTCACATCTGTGACCAGTTCTCACCTCCTAGCTGTGACTTGTCTGGGGAAAATAAAGCTTCGTGGTTGAGGTTGTGGCAAATAGCCTCTTCTAACCTCTTCCCCAGGAGGTTGCCCCAAACCCAGGAAAAAGGTGATTCACCACCACCATAGCCTCATCAGTAGGCTTGGATACAAACAGCTGGCCCAGCTCTCTATAAATCAGAAGCAAATCCCTTGTTCTAAGACTGATTTTTGCACATTTTTTCCTAGGCGGTTTACACAGGTCCCATGAGAGTTCCTCTTGATGGCCCCGGCTAGTGTAGCTCAGTGGTTGAGCATTGACCTCTGAACCAGGAGGTCATGGTTGGCTTCCAGTAGGGGACATGCAGGAGGCAGCCAATCAATGATTCTCTCTTAGCATTGGTGTTTCTCTCTCTCTCTCTCTCTCTCTCTCTCTCTCTCTCTCTCTCTCTCCCCCCTCCCTCTCCCCTCCCTCCTTCTCTTTCTCTTACTCTCTCTCTTCCTCTCTGAAATCTATAAAAATATATTTTTTAAAAAGTTCCTCTTGATGACCTGTTTGCTTGAGGTAGGGCACGTATCTATTTTGGAGTCTGAGAGCGCTGATTAGGTCCTTGGAGGGAACATTATGGCAGGAGGATTGGGAACAGGACAGCTTGTTCCAGCAGAGGCTAGTGACGCTGACACTATCAAGGACTTGACAGGAAAATTGATATGTACTAAAGATACTAAAGATGACACACATAAATCCATGTCTGGTATTTATTTAATGTCACACTTAAATTATTAATTCATTCTTGACAGGGACAAATGTACAGTAAAATTTACTAATTTGGACTAATTGAGGAAAAGGCCAATTATATAGTAGAGCCTCCATTAATGAACCCAACCAACAAGACCTCAATTAATCATTTCTTGGTCTTCCTGCATGTGTAAGAGAATTCACAGCTCTGAGGAAATCAAGCTCTAGGGGTCTTTTCTCTCAAAAGTGATTTCTACATTATGCCTGAGGGCCGACACGAGAGTAGCACCTCTTCACTGAACTCTGATCTTTCCTGCTACCCATCTCCATGAACTTACGCAAAATCCTGAAATAAGAAATTACTGAAATGAAGTCTGGTACAGTCAAGCACTGCTTAATGATGGAGATTCATTCTGAGAAATGTGTTGTTAGGTGATTCCATAGTTGTGCAAATATCCTAGAGTGCACTCACACAAACCTGGATGGTACATATTTAGACTAGATGGTTTAGCATATTGCTCCTAGCCTGCAAGCCTGTACCGCATGTTACTGTACAATATAACCTGAAATTAAATCAATCACAGAGAAAAGGATATAATCAAGAAACACAGTAAACTTGAGATATATGAGGCTGCTGCCAGCATAACATGGCATACCTGCTTATAGCAAACTTTTTTGTAAGTAGAAAGAGTACACTCTAACATCATGATAAAAAGTATGGCATAATAAATACATAAACTAGTAAGAGAGTTGTTTATTATTAACTTTTCTTTACTGTACATAATTATATGTGCTATACTCTTCTATGACTGGCAGTGCAGTAAGTTTGTTTACACTAGCATCACCATAAACATGTGAGTACAGTCATGAGCCACTTAACAATGAGAACACATTATGAGGAATTCACCATTAGCTGATTTTCTCATTGCGTGAACTTCATAGAGTGAACTTGCACAAACCTAGGTGATGTGTCCTCCTACTGTGATTGTATATGACTGACGATACAGTGGGTTTGTTTACACCAGCATCACGACAAATACATGAGTAATGTTCCATAGTAGCCCAATGCACTTAACCATTGCCAGAACCTTCCGAGCATCTGATTATTAAAAGGAGCAAGAGACAGCCTTGAGAGGCAAGATTGCCTCACCATCAGATGTGCTTCTGAAGATGAGTAATATATAGATAGGAGGTCAAAATATAAAGGATGTTGAGTTGAGTTTATATTTAAATTTCATTCTATCTCTGTGTTACTATAATTTTAACCGGAAAACACACCCAACTAAAATACCTCATTCCCATAGAATATCAACTAATGGAGATTGTACTATGGTAAAACACATAAAATATCTAAACCATAAATTTAAAAAAATACAATTTTATAACTTTTTTTATTTTATATAGTCATGCAAGTAAAATTGAGTTATCTGAGTAGATTACCAAATGGAAAAATTAGACTGTAGAATGAAGATTTCTGAAATCCTTGGAAAACAAGCCTTTGAACTAGCATCACCAGACTTCTCTTCCCAAAGTCTTATTTACATTTTTAATTTGCTTGGCAAACTACTTCTATTGAGAATATAGAAATGTATCAGTATAAAGTATCACAATTTCTAATTAGGGTATAAATTAAGGATACTTAATGTATATGTCTATTAAATGATTAAACTTGAAACCAGGTTGCAGTTGTAATTGTGTTGTACAAGACCTCAATTAACTATGCATTCTGAGGACCATTACTCAAAGACACATTCTCATATAGAAATAATGAATAAGGGAAGGGCGCCGCCTGTCTCTCCACATACGCAGACACTAAAAGAGCAATCAGGCCTGCGGTCACTTCATTACTTACCTGGCTGCATTCTTGTTGGTTCTTAGAAACTTTTACCATTTTCTACAAGAAAATGAATTAGATTTACTAAAAAGAGTTTCAGTTACATTTTTTTTTGCAGATTATTAGGTAGGATTTTTATAACTGACCAAGAATGATTTCTTGAACTTTGTAGGGGAATGGAACCTTGAAGAGAAATAGTGGCAAATTATTTTGTTTCCTTCTCACAGTGACTCATTCAAGGTGTAAGCACTCTCAACCTCATTCCGCCCTTTCTCTTCTACCTGGGGGATAAAGGACCACTCATTCTTTTTTTGGTTCCCACTTCCACACAATAGCCCTTTGTCATTCAAAATAGAGAAGCTTTCTAGAGCTGTCTTGAAGCCATTCTTAACACTGTTCACATCTGCTTTAATGACTCAGTGAGAGCAACTTATAAAGTTCACAGCCTTACTGAGCACCTATTGAGTGCCAGGGTCACGCCTAGGTGCTTAGGGCGGTCAATATGAAAACTGGAAACAAGTCTCTGCCTTTATTTATCTGACATTCTAGTAGAGAAGACAGCCCTATAAATGATAAAAAAAAAAAAAATGTAGACAGAAGGTGAAAGAAAGTACTGCGGACAAAGAAAATGTAAGCAGGTCAGTGCATGAGGTGTCGAGAAGGAAGAGGGACACGGGTTGCAATATTAAGTAGGGTTGGTTGCATAGACTTCAGTGAAACAGCAACATCTGAACTAATGTGAAAAAGGTGAGATTAGGACTCCTCCGTCCAAAACCTCATCTCACTCAGACTCAAACTCAAATTCCAGGGCCTGAAAGGCTGTGTGTGTGTGCTGGCTCTTCCCCCTTCACAATTCTCTTCTCCTCCTCTCAGGGCTTTGCCACCTTCCCACCCTCCCCCACACATACACCTGGCTCCACACTTGCTTGCTGTGATTTCTCTAGTACAGTAGTCCCACCCTAGCTACAGAGGATACGGTCCAAGACCCCCATGGATGCCTGAAACTGGACAGTACCGAACCCCACTATGTTTTTTTTCTATACATAGACATCTACGATAAAGTTTAATCTATAAATTAGGCACAATAAGAGATTAACAGCCGAAACCGGTTTGGCTCAGTGGATAGAGCGTCGGCCTGCGGACTGAAGGGTCCCAGGTTCGATTCCGGTCAAGGGCATGTACCTGGGTTGCGGGCATTTCCCCAGTGGGAGATGTTCAGGAGGCAGCTGATCGATATTTCTCTCTCATTGATGTTTCTAACTCTCTCTCTCTCTCCCTTTCTCTCTGTAAAAAATCAATAAAATATATTTAAAAAAAAGAGATTAACAACAATAGCTAATAATAAAAAAATAGAAAAAGTATAGCAATATACTATAATAAAATTTAGGTGAATGCCTTTGGGGCTATTATTAGATAAAATATAGATGACATGAATAGAAGCCCTAAGATCCTGCAACCTTCAATCTGATAACCCAGGCAGGGAGCTTCTAGACTGGTGATGCTGGACATGGCATGAGACATATCCAGGCCTGATGAAGCGGGTGGTGAGATTTCATCATGCTACTCCGAATGGTACACAAGTGAAACGGATGAATTGTTTATTTATGGAGTTTTTCATTTAATATTTTCAGGTATTATTCATGGTGGGTAGCTGAAACCTTGGAACATATACAGACATACTCCTGCCTCAGGACCTTTGCACTTGCTATTTCTTGTGCTTAAAATCTTCTTCCCTAAATATCCATGTGTGTTGCTTCCTCGCTCTTTTGCCTTTTGCCCTCTGCCTTCCTGGGTCCGTCTCAAACCACACTGTCTTAAGTTGCAATTCCCCCTCATGCAGTACTTCTAATCTCTCTTCCGTTTTCTGTTTTTTCCTCTAGAGCACTTTATCATCATCTAACATGCTATTTATTTTAAAATATGCTAGACAATAGAGGCATTTTTATCTCCCCCCAAAAATGTCAGCTACATGAAGGGAAGGGATTGTGTCTCCTCAGATTGCTACATTTTGCATTTCTGACACAGAGATGGCACCAGAGAAATTGTTGAATTAATGAACGGTGTATGTAAAATGGTGGTTTACCTGTCAAATGGGTCTTTGAACATTTAATAATTTGCTTTTTAACACTAAATAGTGCAATCAACTGGTAATTTTATTTACATTATCTATTTAATATAGACGCCCGGTGCATGAAATTTGTGCACTTGGTGGGTCCCTCAACCTGGCCTGCAACCTCTCGTAGACCGAGAGCCATTGGGGGATACCTGACTGTTGCAGAGGCAAGAGAGGCTCCCGCCACTGCTGCTGCACTCACCAGCCGTGAGTCTGGCTTCTCCTGTGGGAGTGCACTGACCACCAGGGTGCAGCTCCTGCATTGAGCATCTGCCCCTGATGGTCAGTGCAGGTCATAGCAACTGGTGAACCGGTCAACTGTCTGCCCCCTGGTAGTCAGTGTACATCATAGAGAGCGGTTGAGCAGCCTTAGCATATCTTTAGCTTATTGCACTTTGATTGGTTGAACAGACGACCAGACAAATGGACACTTAGAACATTAGGCTTTTATTATATAGGATTAGTAAACTATTTTAAAAGTACACTTAACAAATGAACTTCATACAATTCCAACTTAAGTAAATTGGAATCAATTGCTTAGCATTACTAACATGAGCCACATAAGTAAACTAGAAGTGAAAAGAGGGGGAGGGAATTATCCAAATAAAAGAAAGTAGATTTAATTCAGTGGTTCAGGATGGTGTTTCAATAGTAGAACCCTTTCTCCCCACCTGTCCCTCAACTGGATCCATTAGGCATCTCAGCAGCCCCGTGAGCTGAACTGTGGATGCCCTATACAGGGAAGAAGGGTTAAGCAGTTTATGTGCAAGACTACAGACCCAGAGTGCTGACGTGCGGTCCTCTCTGTCATTAACTGGATGCAAACCCTTTTAGCCTCCCCAGGCCATCCTGTACCCATCTGCCAAGCTCTTACAGTTAGGAAGTGAGCAAATGAGGGCCTTTGAGAGAAACCTTTAAAAGACCCATTATCCGAATGCCAGAGTGATCCATCTCTGCATCTCGCAGCAGATGGAAGTTGCTGTAACCAACCAGGAAGAGTCAGACCCCGACATACATTTCCAGGCTGCCTTGTGCACAGCATTCTAATCTGAGGGACAATCTCACAGTGGCTAGGAATGAGGTAAAGGGAGAAAATGGTCTTTTGGTCCTTGCATCCTGACCGGAGAGATGCTACTAACCAAATACCGCTTTCCACATGCCTTTCCTTTGTTTGAATTTAGCATTTCCTTGGCTTTTTATGTCTGAAAAATAAAATATTTTTTTTTCCTTAGTGGCAATTCAAACACAAAGAGAGATCAACATTTTAAAATTCAGATAAGCAGGAGTTAGTTTACAGTTAGTGATTTGGAGCACACTGCTTTTGTGTGATAATATTTGAAATTTATTTCCACAAGTTATTGCACATTCATTTCTGGAGTTTTCATTGCAGAAAATTGCCAGAAGGAATGGATTTTGTCTTCTTCAGCTGGCAGAACAATTTTCCACCTGTCGCCCAAATATTTGATGAGAAGGATTATGTTGCGGGCTCTGAAAGTTTATACCTTGGATCCTTCGGAAGAGAGAGGGTCTAATGAAACTGCTACCCTGATATCAGAGTCCAGCTTGCTAAAGTGTCTATGAAACAGTGGATGGATTTCTGAGGGTTAGGGCAATTTCTGAACAACTAGCTCCAGTAGCATACACATTGGTGCGCGCGCACACACACACACACACACACACACACACACACACACAGTTCTCAACTTGACGCATGGCAAATGATGTGTTTTATCCTTTATGCTGTAACAGCATTCGTGTGTTCAGCAAAACTCCGTGGCCTTGCCAAAGATCTGAATTAATTGCCTGAAATTATTGTTGTTCATCTTCCTGGTAAATGGAACCAAATAGAAGCACTGGCGGTGCAAAGGTACAGATGAAATTGTCATTTGATTTCAGGTTCAAGTAATTTACTGTCTCCATTGAGTTTTATGTTGCTCTGTAGTTTGTTAGGTATAGAGCCGGCCTAGGCAGTGCAATCAACAAAAAACAGATTTCAAAAATTCATACGTAATGGCAGCAACCTTTTAAACTGTCAGAATAAATATAAAACTGTTTTTCCCCTTGTTTCTTCAAACACTTTATGAACATCATAAGTAATAATAATATTGCTGCTGTCAGAAGAATGTTTCTGAGGTATAGATTTTACCACGCCGTATCAGGACACCTCAGCTGCCCCTGGGGGAAGGGCTAGTATTCGTGGGCAGGCTTTCACATCCCTGAGTAATGCGATGCTGACTTGACTTTTCTGCCTTATTTTCCAGGGCCCCATGTACCCAACAAGCCAGGTAAACTGCACTGTTATCCCCAGCATATTCCTCACAAATGACCCATTCCCCATGTTCTTGTCCATGCTGTTTCAAACCCTGCTTTTCTGTCAAATTTAAATTTTACCCACCCATCCTGGCCGAACGCAGATTCTAGTCTCCAAAAAGCCATCCGCAAAACATGCGGCTGGAAATCACGTCTCATTTTGTGAACTCAGACCACTTCACGGACATTGCTTATGGAATCTTTCAGTTTGTATTTTTCATTCCCATCAGCTGTGTACAGATCTAGACCAAGACAGATTCCATCATGAAGAGCATTTTGTTAGGTCGTTAACATGGACATAACGGGCCTTGCTCCAGAATGAGCTGGGCATGTTTTCCTCTGGAAATCTGCTCTGGTTGGTACTGGATGTTTGTACTTTGCACAGCTCCTTGGTGCCACCTGCCTGGACATTTGGTGTCAAGCCACCACTAGCAGAGCCACTCCGGTGCGTTGAGGGCTTCCACCATCTGCTAAAAGCCACTGTGATGACCATATTGTTCTTATATTATGAACTGCTGTAAGCACAACATTAGGCGAGGTGCACCCGAGATACAGAATGGAAAAGGTAGACAGAGACTCTTCTAATTTCCCTCATGTCTCTGTGCTGCCCCTCCCCAAAGCACCTGCCCAGCTTCCCTTCCAGGCTCCACTTCTGGGCCCCTTTTTCCTCTCTCCATCTGGGTAACAGTCCTGAGGATATCTTTGTTTTCTTATTTAGAGTTTCCCAAGAAGAGCTCGACTGTCCTGCGTAAGTGGCAGCGTGCAAGTGTATGAGGAGTCCCCAGTTAAACATGCTCATCTTTTCAGAGTGGCGATTTTACTAAAAAATACAAGAGCATTTTTTAATTAACTGCATTATTATAAAACAAAATTCAAACTTTGCCTGAATTTTAAGATGGACTAGATGATAGCAGAGAAACATCTTATGATCATTGCTGCTGTCCTCACCCTCACTCTTAGGAGGCTGCCTTCATTATTCTCCGCCACTGGATTATGTTAGTGCAGTCATTTGTAAGGTACTGATTTAAGATTTTGATGTGGTTTAGCCTTTTTGTAGTTGATAGATTTTTTCCCCCTCTCTTTGCCTTTCCCCCCAAGATTTCCCCTTTACTTCTCTTTTTCCTCAAACCAGTGCATCAGCCCCAGTTTTCTTTTGAAACCTGCCCCTCTCTGAGTTCTCTGACCAGGTAGCTGGGTGGTTGACAGAGCATCTAAACCAGTGATGGCGAACCTATGACACACGTGTCAGAGGTGACACGCGAACTCAGTTTTTTGGTTGATTTTTCTTTGTTAAATGGCATTTAAATATATAAAATAAATATCAAAAATATGTATTTGTTTTACTATGTTTGCAAATATCAAAAAATTTCTATATGTGACACGGCACCAGAGTTAAGTTAGGGTTTTCAAAATGCTGACATGCTGAGCTCAAAAAGTTCGCCATCACTGATCTAAACTGTCATGTCATCTTGTTCAAAGAATTTTGAAACTAGGTGTATGGGTGGAAAAGAGTGTAAAGGGTAGAAATTAAATCTTGCTAATGGAATAACGGTTCTGTTATAACACAGATCTTAACATGGCGGGTAATTGAAAATAGGCAGTATTTTCCTTGTTGCCTCCTTTTACTTTTAAAGGAGGAAAGTGAGGTTGGGAAGGTATGATGTACTTGTTCATGTACAGACTGTGCTGTTCTAGAGCTGGAAGGGATTTAAGAGAGGGGCTGGCATCCCCTTGATTTTAACCTGGAGGGTCCTAGGGTACCGTGGGCTTGCAGGGCATTTGGGGAATGTGCACTATTTTCAGCATTTGACAGAACATAATGAAAAGCATGTATTTATCACAATGCATGTCTCTGATTGTGGCAGTAGCTTTTGAAATTCAGTGGGGTTATATTGGTAATAAAGGATTCATTACAGATTCTGATTATTTGTTGTCTCTGAGAATTTTTCAATACAAAACAATGAATACCTGTATACCCATCTTAGCTCTGGTGATTCATTGTTGCTGCTACTGCTGCTGTTGTTGTTGTTGTTGCCATTGTTGTTATTATTATTTAGTAGGTTCCATAACTGCATATATATATATATATTATAATCCTTACCCAATGATATGTTTTTATTGACTTTAGAGAGAGAGGGAGGGAGAGAGAGAAACATTAATGTGAGAGAGAAATATCCATTGGTTGTCTGCCATATGTGACCTCATTGGGGATTGAACCCACAACTTAGGAATGTGAACCTAGAATCAAACTCACAATGTTTTGGTGTATGGAATGACACTTCAACCAATTGAGCCTCCTGGCCAGGGATGCTTATATATTTTTTAACAAAAATAAACAGTATAGATAAAATGAAAGTGCTTTTTCTTCCACAGCTCTTTGCATCTCTTTTTTTCTCATCTTCTCAATAGCAACTACTAGAAGTAATTTAAATTCTTCTATTATATTTGATATTTTAGCATCTATTTATGTACTTGTGAGTAATATTTATGCATTGCTTTATGACATAAAAATTTGCAAAAATAAAATCTTACACCGTGTATCTTTCTGTAACATTTTTTCTCATGCAACATAAATTGAAATATATCCATGTCAGTAGATAGATCAATGTTTCCTTTGTACTGCAATAAGTATCGTATTCCGTGAATATATCTTATTTGATTTATTAGTTCTACTCTTAGTAGACAGCTATACTGATTTTAATTTTTCTCTAGAAAGCATCTAAAACATGAGTTCATGTCCTGGTGGAATTTTTTATATGTCTCTAGTTATTAATAATCACTGGGGGCAATTGTTAGTTAACAAATGCTGTTTGCTAGGCTGAAACCTTTAAAACATGAATGAACTCCAAAGGAAGAAATGGTCACGGAATTGGATGTCATTGATGCAATGCCTCTCTGACTGAACAGGAATAGAATAAAATCATCTTAGAAATTTCCTCTCTACCCTCTGAAAAACACACCAGAGTATGAGTCCACATCCTTTTGGGTACACATTTTAGTGTCTTAGAACACTAGAGTTGGGAAATTTCTGATAGCATTTGACCTAAAATCCTACTTCAGTAATTGAAACCCCATTGCCTCTTGCTTTCTATAGAAGTAATGAGGCCCCTGCTACTTCTCTCCCCTTCTGTGACCTTATGCTGCTTTGCAGCTTTTTTCTCCTTTTAGCAGTGTGAGTCCAGTCTCTTTAACCTTTCTCCTAAGATTTCTTCCCCCAGGGCAGTGGTCAGAAAACTCATTAGTCAACAGAGCCAAATATCAACAGTACAACGATTGAAATTCCTTTTGAGAGCCAAATTTTTTAAACTGAAACTATGTAGGTAGGTACATTGTTATTAACTTAAGTAGGGTACTCCTAAGGCTTAGGAAGAGCCACACTCAAGGGGCCAAAGAGCTGCATGTGGCTCGCGAGCCACAGTTTGCTGACCATGGCCCTAGGGCATGTGTGTAGTTGTAATCAAGTCTTTATCAGAGGGATCCATATCTTGCTTAGTTTGTAGGTCTTAAACATAAACATATATCTATCTCTATCTCTATCTATCCACCTATCGCTCTCTCTCTATCTATATATATAGATAGATATCCTATATAATAAAACCCTAATATGCAAATTGACCAAATGGTTTAACAACTGGCAGAACAACCAGTCGCTATGATGTGCACTGACCACCAGGGGGCAGACACTCAATGCAGGACCTGCCCCCTGAGAGGGAGGTGACCAGCAGCAACAGCAAGGGGTGGGGCTGGCCAGCACGTGGCACCAGGCCACCAGCCAAGGCGGGAGCCCTGTGTGCTGGTCACCCCACAGATCAGCCCTGATGGCTTGCCAGGCCTAGGGACCCTACTCTATATACTGGGAGCAGTCTCTTAGATTTAAAAATTAAAACCTGGCAAGGCTACTCTAACACTGAAAAAACAGGATGATGCGACGATGACATTCATGGAATCTGGCTTGCACATTTTGTGGTCAGCCCTGATTCTGACACTTATAACTGTGTTACAAAGCCAATCACTTCTCTCTGCTTCAGTTTTCCCACCATACAAGATGGGGAAAATGGCACTACTGCCTCAGAAGGATCATGTTATGTACTACTTTTTATAACCAGGGCAAAAAATGTAGCTGCCCATACAACAGCAAGATGCCTTTCACATCTATGAAAAGTATGGTCGCTGGAGCATGCAGTGTCCTGGACTGCAAGAGGGTGTTGGCATCCCCCAAGGACACAGGAGGCCAGGCTGAGGGAACCCCCCTCCCCCTGTATGAATTTCATGCACCAGGCCTCCAGTATGTGTGTATGTATATGTATGTGTGTGTATATATATTGATAACCTTAAACAGGGCTGACAGGACTACCTCACAGTTTTTATATATAACTTTCTATATTTATACTTATGTTTACATATGAATACATCTGTCCCTTTATTTAGGAAATACATATTGTCTCCCTTCTGCTTAGCAGCCTTACATGTTTATAGCACACATGCACTCATACTCATGCACCAACAGTCTTGGGTGACTGGATTATATGTGTTTAGCATGTGGCATATTAGGTTGGACAGTTATGCCTTCTGCTATGTTGTACAAAGCCAGTTTTCATTGTTTAGGCATTTATTGAATTGATAAGAAAAAAAGGGGGGGGATTATTTAGAGTATACCCAAAATATGTAAAGAATGTTTAAAGCAGGATTAGGTTCAATAGCAAAGCAAAAGAAAACAAAGTGAACCTAAATTGCTATTGACAGGAGAATGGATAAGTAAATCATGATATATTCACCCAATAGAATTTTGCAGTGATACTCAACCCCTTTCATCTCATGGCACACTGAAACTAATTACTAGAATTCTGCAGCACATCAAAAAATACATTATGTTTTTTGCCAGTCTGACAAAAAAATAGGTATAATTTTTATTCATTCACAGCAGATGGCTATCATTGTGTTGGCTGTTGTCATTGTTTAATTTTACAACCTAAGGGAAAAGAGGTCAGTGCCCCTGACTAAACAGTCAGGTATCACATGTTTTAAAATTCTTGCAGCACACGAGTTGAAAATAGCTGGGGTACTGCAATGAAAATGCATGAACTCTCACCACATGCATTGGCAAGGATGAATTTTAAAAACATTGTTGAATGCAAAAAAAAAATCAGAAGAACAAGAATAGCTAGTAAATATATTAAAAGAGGCTCAACACAATTAGCCATTAGGAAAATACAAATCAAAACCAAATGGGATACTACTTAACTCTCACTAGGATGGCTGTAATATGAAAGAAAAAATAAGTGTTAAAGAGGATTTGAAGATATTTAAACATTTGTACATTGTTGGTGGGAATACAAAATGATTCAGTCACTGTGAAAGAGAGTTGTCTGCTTTTAAAGAGTTAAGCATGTAGTTACCATATGACCCACTGTTTTCACTCCAAAATATATATGAAAGGAAAACATGTCTACACAAACATGTTCACAAATATCCAAAGCAAAATTATTCACAATAGTGAAACTGGCCCAAATATCTATCAACTGATGAATGGATAAACAGACAATGTATATCCCATACAATGGAATATTATTTAATGTGTCTGCCTGGTGTTGCCCAGTGGTTGAGCATTGTCCCATGCACCAGGAGGTCACCATTTCCATTCTTGGTCCTGGGTTGCATGCTCATTCCACGGTAGGGGGCGTGCAGGAGGCAGCCAATCAATGTTTCTCATCAATGTTTCTCTCTCTCCCCCTCTCTTCCTCTCTCTGAAAACAATAAATAAAAAAAAAAGAAGCACAGAGCTATCCTACAACATAGCTGAACCTTGAAAACACGCTAAATGAAAGGAGCCAGTTCCAAATAATTACATACTTTATTATTTCATTTACATAAAATGTCCAGACTAGGCAAATTCATAGAAACAGAAAGTAGATGAGTAGTCCCTAGTGGCTGGAGTCAGGGGAGGAGGAATAACTGCAGTGGGTACAGAATTTCTTTTGTGGAGCTGATGAAAATATTCTCAACTTAGACTTAGTGATGGATACTGTGTGAATATCTTTTTTAAAAAAAAATAATTGTGCTACTTTTATTATGTCTTTATTTTATTTTTTAATTTTTATTAAAAATTTTATTGGGGTGACATTGGTCAACATGAACATATAGGTCTCATGTTTGGATTTCTAAGTTACAAAATCTGTATATCAGGTGACAGGAGACGATTTGCCTTTGGGTGGTGAGCACATGGTGTTATGTACACATTCTGTGAACATCTTAAAACCATCAAATTGTACAACTTGGTGAAATTTAAGGTAGGGGAATTATATCTCAAGATTTTAAAATGTAATCAGGAATACATGCACTCTATTATAATTTTTATAAAGTCCAGAAATAATCATTTAAGTATTTTCTAGGGTTGTATATCCATATTATAAAAACAAACATTAAGGAGGAATAGATATAAAAAAAAAGAAGAAGAAGAAGAAAAACCCAGCATAGGGTGGTGGTTGTTACCACTGAGTTTCTGAAAGGGGATCATACCAGAGAGCATCATAGAGCAATGGCGTTGAAAATGTTTTATTAAGTGAGTGATGTGTTTCTTTTATTATCATTCTTTTTTCCTTATGTTTATGTTACATCATTATTTTAATCGATGCTTGTTACTAAAATATTATCTGCCTCAAATACTTATAATAAAAATTTGAATGCAGTCTTCTCTACCTTTTGAAGGTGATAGTACCAGTGAAGCAATGTGTGTTTATACTGTTTCTGATCCCTTGTTTTTTGTGTGTGGTGTTTTTGTTTTTGTTTTTTGTTTTGTTTGTTTTTTTTGTTTTTGATTTATCAAGATAAGGCCACCAAAAATGTTGATTTTTCTCCCCACCAAAAAAAAAAAAAAATGGGAGAGAGAGATTATGATCCTTTGGAGACAGTGATAGGGAGGGACAAAGGGCGACATCCAGTGGAGTTAGCCTGTTGCTTAGCCAGTACATGAATGTGTTTTGGGTTGTGCAAATCTTAGTTGTTCTGTATTAGAAAATGGAGGGAATGCAACATTTTTTCTAAAAGAGCTTTGGTTTGGTTTTTGGTTTGTTCTTTAAGAGGAATTAAACAGAAGACGAATAGGTAAGGGTGAGAGAAAAATGACAGAACTGAATGGTGGAGTGGACCTATTACTTTTATGGAAATGACTGTCTGATACCAAATTTATCCTGAAATTTAAAATGTCTCCCAGCTCTGGGGGCATTAAAATAATCCTGTTATCCAACTAAGATAATGAGTAAATTGGACTTTATTTTTATTATTTGTTCTTTTTCTATTGAGGTATAATTGACATAATATTATATTAGCTCCAGGTGTGCACCCTAATGATTCTATATTTGTGTATATTGTGAAATAATTACAATAAGTCTAGTTAGCATCCATCACCACATATTGTTACAAATATTTTTGTGATGAGAACTCATTAACTGCAGTCACTATGACTTATTTTACAACTGGAGTGTGTACCTTTTGACCCACTTAACTCATTTATCCCACCCCTCAACCCCTGCATCTGGCAACCACCAATCTGTTCTCAGTATCTATTAGCTCTGGGTTTTAAACTTGTTTTATTTTATTTTCTAGATTCCACATGCAAGTGAGAAAATATGGTATTTGTATTTCTGTCTGATTTATTTCACTTAGCACAATGTCTTCAAGCTCCATCCATGTTGTCACAATGGCAAGATTTCATTTTTTATGGCTGAAGAATATTCCATTGTGCATGTAAGTGTTTGTGGGGTGTGTGTGTGTGTGTGTGTGTGTGTGTGTGTAGTAAATAATGCTGCAATGAACATACGGGTGCAGATATGTTAGTGTTTTCATTTTCTTGAGATAAATACCCAGAAGTGGAATTGCTGGGTCATATGGTAGTTTTATTTTTAACTTTTTGAAGTCTCCTCAGACTGTTTATCAGTGGCTGCACCAATTTATAAGCCCACAACAATGCACAAGGGTTCCCTTTTCTCCACCCTCGCCAACACTTGTTTGTTCTTGTCATATTGATAATGGCCATTCTTACAGGTATGAGGCAGTGTCTCATTGTGGTTTTGACTTGCACTTCCCAGAAAATTAGTAATGTTGAGCACTTTTTCATGTATCCGTTAGCTACCTGTCTTCTTTGGAAAAATTTCTATTCAGATCCTCTGCCCATTTTTTTAAAAAAAATATGATTGAGTTTTTTGCTTTTGAATTACATGAGTTCTTTATTTTAGATCTTAGCCCCTTATTGGATATATGATGTGCAAATAAATTTTTTTTCCCATTTGGTAGGTTGTCCTTTCATTTTTGTTGATGATTTTCTTTGCTGTGCAGATGGGTTTGTTTTTTGTTTTGTTTTGTGTGTGTTTTTAAAGAAATCGTGGAAACAGACCAAGTTTTAAGATTGGTAGTTGTGTCACAGAAGAGGAACAGCAGCCATGACATAAAAAGTTAGTTGATAAACTGACCTAATTTAGAGAAAGAGAAAAAAAACAGGAACTAAGAAATACAGAGACTTAGAGCAGTTGATCCAAATGCTGTGATTTCCAACCCCATCAATCGTTTGGTTGGTGAGAATTTCATTTTAAACCCGATACAAATCTAATAAAATAGTATAATCCTGGGTTACAAAATGATTCTTCCATCTAAAACATCTCTATTGACCTCTTTAATGTGTCTTTCTGTTTCTTTATGGCCACTCTTCAGTGCTGTAAAGTTACATGGTATTTTAAGCTGCTGCTCAGAGGTGGTTACACACTTATCTAAATTGGGTCTCATCAGCACCTTAATGAACAAACTCTCTATAACCCAGCCTTAATCAAAATGTTTTTAAAAATTAGAGCAGTGATCAGCTACCACGCTCTCTGTGCTTCTCAGATATTAAACTTCAGATCCCTTGAGGAACAATTCACATTATTATTTGAGCATCCAAAGTCATAGATTGAAGGACATCGTGTTCCCCACCCACCCAAGCACTGCACACAACACCCCCCACTCATCTTAGTATCCTCATAGAATATCTGCTAATTCTAAAAATTAACGTTTAAAGATGTTTATTTTGCTCTTAGACTATTTTTAGAATAGATTTTGTGACAATGCTTTAGATAACTGGGGTCTTACTTAGGTGTCTAAAATCAGATTTCAGGAATCACTTTTCTAATCAGGTGTGCACTCCCTTGGCAGTAATCTGATCCAAACTCAATTCTCCTAGTCTTTGATGAGCTCTCATGTGGAGCCAAATCTAAATGCCCTCAAAGAGAGATGGTTCACTTGCCCTTTTTCTGATCAGTGGAGCCCTCACATAACTCCAAGAGCTTGCGTAGATGATTACAATGAGCTCTGTGATTTCTACCAGTTCCTAAAATGCCTTGGGATATATTTGTCTTGCAAGCTGTTAATGCAAAGAGCAGAAGTTTAATCTAGCAGGAAAGAAAAGTTTAAGGCAACTTTGGGTTTAAATGTCAGATTTTTTTTTTCACTTGAATCTCAGTATTATATGTATTGAGATCTTCCTAGTCCCCTAATGTTGACTCTGTCATGAACTCATTGGGTATGCTTAGACAACTTAGGTTCTATGATTGGCATTTTGCTTGTTTGTAAAATATACATTAAATGGGATGATTTCTACATTAACCTGCAAAGCTCCCAAAGATAGATTTGGACCCCTCTGACCCTTTCTGCTTTGACAAGAACCAAATGCCCATCTAGTCTTTGTCTTAAGCACATTTTTATTTCAAAACACAGCACAATATTGACTTTTACCCTTACTCTGAAACTTGCTTGTAGAGACCTGATTAACAGTATTTACCAATTAATGATTATCTTTGCTTACTTGCCTACTTAACATAGTAAAGTATATTAAGCGGATCTAGAAGTATTTTCTTCTTCAACTGATTTTAATGATTTAAGACCCATTTTTACTCATAATCACAATAGCATTGTGATTGGCTTATCGAGAACATTGATTCACAATTACAAAAGCAACTGTAGAGAGATACTGCTCTAGCAGATAATTTTCAAAAAATGACAGATCTGATTATTCACTTGAAGAGTCACATGCATAAAATCCTTTTGGAGTTTCAGCGCAACTTAAAATTCCGTTAGAACCTCTGAAATTATGAATGCAGTCTTTTGACTCTGCTTTTCTGCCCAATTAAGACAAAAAAAAAAGTTAATGTGTTACTTCAAAGGTATTTAGTTGTAGTAAAATCCAGTTCAGCTATTAAAAAAGAAAATCCTCTTTTCTCCTCTTGCCCTAGAGTGTTCATAAAGAATCTATGTTATTCTGTGTGTGTCCCAAATATAACTGGCACAATTATCTTCATATTTGGCTCATTAAGCACTGCATTCTTCTGTGACTCGCTGCCGTGTGACAGTGGCCCAGCCGTGAAACGGTTCCCTGAGAAACAAAGGGAAAAAGCATGATTCTGTTCTAGTAGGTTCCTTTTAAGTCCATTGCTGTCAATTGATCATATTGCTTTGATGTATAATTAATCTAAGTGAAGTCTAGTCTTCTCCATTTACTAATAGGAAACCCGTAATCTGCCTTTGCGACAAGCCCAGGCCTTCACCCAACCCAGAGTCCACATTTATCTTGAAGGATTGTATTGTCCTCTGCAGGCATAGGGAGCAGCACATTCTTCAGAATGTGGCTCCTGAAGTCCTTGGACACTGGGGTTATAATAAGAGCAGGAACTCACCTCATCCATCTTACCTGGTTCTGTTGAACGGGGATGTGGCCTCAGAAGCATTGTGCCTTGGAAGCCAAGCAAATTCCTAGATCTAGGGCCTCCGGAGCTATTGTGGCTATCATAGTTTCATGTGGGATTAGGGTGGGGTGGGGACTACAGACAGAAGGTAATGGAAAACAAGTGAGTCCTTTTGTTTTTATGTACTGTTATCAGTTTAAGTTCTACAGCATTATTTCCAAGAACTTGAAATGTTGAGAAATGAAGTAGTAATTTTTTTCCCATATGAAGAAACTCTATTTTCAGCCATCCAGGAAAAGGGAATTAAACAGGAGGGGTAAATGCTTATCCCAAATGCACTGCTTGTCTCTGCATACTTGAGACCCTGCCCTTCCCCAATTTTTTTTCAAATGACATGTGAATAACCAGTTTGCTTCAGTGGGTGTTACATATGGATAGATCTGATCTTTCAGTACCCTCTCTGACTGCCTCTGTTCCAGCCACATGGCCAGGCACACTGGCCTTCTCCTGGCCCTGTCATGTGTGAATGAGTAAATGATTCCTAGTATTCATTATGGCTCAAAGTCGGGTGCGTTTTCACTTCTGCTTTCATCACATTTTATTATGGGTTTTTCTCTGTAAGGTGAAATCACCTGGAAGAAAATACAAAATTTTAAAAACCTTATAAATTGCACTCTGAGACATTATATAGTAAACAGGTGTAGACTTTTTGGTTACTTTTTTTTTTCTCTTTGTTTGGAACTGAGACTTTTAGGATCTTCCCATATCCTTTGCCTTAAGGACCTCCAGAGCTAGTCCCTTGTCTTGCCAGTGGCATTATATAGAGCTGCTGAACAAGGAGGTATTGTTTTGCCTTTTAATCCCTTGTAGGTGATGATAATCATTGTATTGCAGAGAATTTTTCCCAAAAGGTGGGCAACTCCAATCAGGTTTACTGTGACTTTTGGAATCAACTGGTCATTTTTATAGTCTACACTAGAGACCCAATGCACAAAATTTGTGCAAGAGTAGGCCTTCCTTCTCCCAGCTGCCAGCACCAGCTTCCCCCTGGCTGCTGGCAGGCACCCAGGACCCAGGCTTCCCTCACAGTCCTGGCTTTATCTGGAAGGTCGTCCAGAAGAACGTCCAGTCTAATTAGCATATTATGCTTTTATTATTATAGATATTTAGAAATTCAGTGGGAAAAATCATTTCTAAGCCTCAGTTTGCTCTTTCAGTTCTCCATCCTAGGAACTGTACTATGGGGATGAAATGGTAATGAAACACATACTAGTATCTAGTGTTTTTCCCCACAATGAGCAACTTATAGTGTCATGCTTGTTAGCTTTCTTTTGCCATTGTTGCACTATTGTGGACACTGTCTTAACACTGATTTTTAATGTCTTGACATTGTTATCTTGTCTTTAGCTATAGGTGCTAAGTGTGCTTTTTGTCTCCTTTGCAGTTGATGTTAAATTGTAACTCTCACTATAAACATCCCAATTGGTCTCCTGTTTGTGAGCCCTTGGGTTAATGATTCTAGATTTCCTTAAAGATCAATTCTAAATAAGCATATTTACTCATATACTTGATGATTTAGATGTATCTGACATTATCTGAAAAGTATATAGTCCCATTTTTTGTTGTTGTTAATCCTCACCCAAGGATGTTTTTCCATTGATTTTTAGAGAGAGTAGAAGGGAGAGGGAGAAACATCAATGTGAGAGAGACACATCAATTGGT
This sequence comes from Myotis myotis, assembly GCF_014108235.1. Lineage (NCBI taxonomy): Eukaryota > Metazoa > Chordata > Mammalia > Chiroptera > Vespertilionidae > Myotis > Myotis myotis. The sequence continues at coordinate 19,286,966 of NW_023416335.1, forward strand.
TGCCTCCTACATGAGCCCTGACCAGGGCCAGGGATTGAGTCTGCAACCAAGATACGTGCCCTTGACCAGAATCAAACCCAAGACCCTTCAGTCTGTAGGCTCTATCCACTGAGCCAAACCAGCTAAGGCATTTAGTCCCGTTTTTAAGTAAGAACACCAGAAAATACTTTCTTCCTGGGATTTTGCAATGCCATTGTTTCTCTAATTTTATATTTGAAATGGCCAAAGAAACTGTATTTAACTAGAGCACTGTAGACAAAATTGTTTTAATGTATATTAGGGCTACAAAAAAACTATTCTTAGCAATAGGAGGAAAAAGATGCTAGTATAATAACACACATATCCATTCTTTCCTCTCCTTTTCTATCTCCACTTACCTAAACATAAAATGTTGATCCTGTCTGGACTCTTTGCCCTGAAAGTCACCTCTAGGTTAGGAAATGTTTCATCTCTTTTAGGGCACATTGACCCCTTTGATTGATGGTGTAATATCTTCCCCCAAAGTACCAACTAATGTTGGTTGTTTCTTTTAATTTCAAAACCTGTTCAGTAGTAACACAGGTCATTTCCCAACTCCTGACACACACCCTAGATGCCAACAAAATTAAATGCTTGCTGTAAGCCATCAATACCTGCAAGCAATCAACCCATTGATGGCAAATAGCAAACTGAAATGGCCTGACTCTATCCATGTGATTGTCTGATTCATATTCATTTATACATGGAGGTAGGATGCTGAGACAGCTAAATAATTAAATCACATAATGTAATTAAACTGGCTCTATTAGAGTGCTCTCTCCCCCCACCCATTCTTCTTGCTGACAGTCTGCATGCCAGGCTTCACCCCAGTGCAATTATGCTGAATAGTTAATACTAAGTAACCTGAGTATGTGGTAAGCTTTTTTTGTTGTTGCTGCTCTTTTTTTTCCTTCCAAGTTCCATAAGTCAAGTGCCAGATTTTCAAGGTACAAATTCAGGTCTTTAAATGATAGACATAGAGCTCTTTACCAAACACATTACAGCAAAAGACCAGTGGCCTTAATCCTCCGAGAACATCCAGGTCTCCAAAATTGGTCACTGGGCTATGACCTTAGATATTGCTTCGTAAAGAAAAAGGAGGTAAATTTTCAGGCCTTGCTTGAAGTGCTGCTGAGTAGACTGGGTTCTTGCTCTAGCAATTTCTTCCTCATGAAACAATTTACAGGATGCAAATCTACCTCTGTTTATCCTTCACCTGTCCATCCATTCCTTAATATTGCTTTAATAGTTAATAGTAAAATCCTAACAATCATTTCTATTAAATATTGATTACCTCTTTTATGTCATACTAGAGGCCCGATGCATGAAATTCATGCAAGGGGCTCGGCCCTCGCAGCCGCAATGGCTTGCCTCGGCCCTTGCAAGCCCCAGCTTCATCTAGAAGGTCGTCTGGTCTAATTAGAATATTACCCTTTTATTATTATAGATAATATCCTAGTCAATTTATATTTATCTACTTGAATGTACACATTAGCCTCATGGTACTATATTGTTCTCTTTCTACATGGGGTAGAATGGAGCATGAGGTAGGTTAGATATTTTGAAGAGGTAATATAACTAATTAATAAGAAACCCTGGATTTGGGTCCAGCACTAACTCCAAAGTCCACATTTGTTCCTTTGCATCAGGCTGCCTCTTGATAAAATATATCATGGGGAATGATATTTTGTGCTTCCAATGCAACTTAGTATAAATCTGTTCCTGACAGTGTCTAGCATCTTCTCTAAGGAAAATGAGGAAATTAAGCCCCTTCTATTCTATGGGTTCCACCTCTTTATCAGATGACTGTCAATTCAAATCAGGACACAACTGCTATTACTGACCACTACTGCTGTGAGGTGTATTATCAGTCTTTACTAAGTACCACATCCTAGCAGGCTCAACTAACTAAATCTGTAAATTAGGAAAAAATAACACAGGACTTAAAGAACTTCACATAAGCATTCACCTCATATCAACACCTTAGGTGATTTCTAGAAGGACTTTGTTCTGGAAAGGAAGTCATCTCTTTAAGAAATGGAAGAGAAATCCTGTTCCTTTTTCTTTGCTTTATGAATTCTCCACATAAAATATTGATTTTTTTAGAAGATGAAATTTTTTTCCTGCATAGGCTTTTTTTTTTATCTAGAGCTAAACCATTTGAGTCAATATCTGTTGCCTTTGGAATAGTGAAACAGATTTCTTGATTACTATTACTCTAAATGGCTGAAGAATGAAAGAATTAATTGACTGGAAGAAATAACATAAAAAGTAAGGAGTTATTGATATTATTAAGCACTTGATACTTAAACATTGGAATCTATACATTCAAGTTACATTTTACTTTTAGAGATAATACAGCTACCTACATTCATCTTAAAACACTATAAAACAAAAACAAAATGGTAAAATATGAATATGAAATTTATAAAAAATAAATTAGTTAATAAATATGTTTTAATATTTAACTTTGCTGGTAGCAGAGATGTATATATTAAGCAATTACTATTTACTTTTACCAATTAACAAATATCCTCAAAATATTCTGTTTAATGATGGAGAGAACGAGAAAAATTGGCAAATGTGTGGCTGTGTCAGTTTTCAAAGTCCATTTGAAAATTACTTTATCCATACATCATATGTACTTAAGACATATTTATTGCAAAGGTAATGGTCACAAAATTTCATCCCAGTTTCATTTATCTGAGTTTTTATTTAGAGTTTCATTTCCTTTGCCTCATGGGACCTAGAGTCTGCCGTGGTCGGCAAACTGCAGCTCGCGTGCCACATGCGGCTCTTTGGCCCCTTGAGTGTGGCTCTTCCTAAGCCTTAGGAGTACCCTACTTAAGTTAATAACAATGTACCTACCTATATAGTTTAAGTTTAAAAAATTTGGCTCTCAAAAGAAATTTCAATCGTTGTACTGTTGATATTTGGCTCTGTTGACTAATGAGTTTGCCGACCACTGGCTAGAGGAAGGTACACTGACATACATGGATAATTATGTAGTAGGACAAAGTATTATAGAAGGACAAAGAAGGGGAATTTCACCTAGAATTCTTAATGTTACAGTGGGGCTTCACATATGGTGTGTCAACTAAGCTAAACCTGCAGGATGAGAAGATGAGAATGGGCTTTAGGCAACGGAGTGGGTGCAGGTTTCAGGTGAAAGCATTTGATCACAGAAAGATTTGAGAGAGGTCTAAGGTGCTCAGCAATAGTACTGTTTTAGGCAAAGGTTTGAAGCATCAGCGGGGGCATTTAGGTGAGAACATCTAGAGGCCATTTAATGTACAGATTTGAAGCTCCAAGAAGAGAGCTTCAAATAACTGTGCTGAAGTTATAAATCTAGGTAAAATCAGGGTACAAATGATAAGTGGAGAATCATAATATCAATATGAAGCCAACATTTTGAAATAACTAAATGTTAAATAGTAAAGCAATGGCATGATAAAAAACTGACAGTTCTACTCTCAATCATTAATCAGTTTAATTAAAAATGAATAATACCATGAAAAATGAAATAATATCTTATGAACATATATGTACCCCACATACAGAAGGCCAAAATATTAAATATAAATCTGAAAAAGAAAGATATGAGAATGATATATACCAAATTATTAATATTACTAGGGGCCTAGTGTACAAATTCATGCACCTTGAAAGGAACTGTGGACTGTGAGGCTGCAGTAGGCACAGAGGCAGGTCTTGGCCCATCCTCTGCGCTCCCCCCTCCCCGCCTGGCCCCTCCCGCCACCGCCCCTGTCTGCCAGCAGCCCTGCTCCCACCATTGCCACTCCCATGTGCTGACAGTGCCAGCCCTGCTCACACCTGCTGAAGGTGTGGAGTGATTGGGGCCGGTGCCAGTAGTGGGTGCAACTGGCAGCTGCTGCCCCAATCATTCCTCAGGAGCAGGGGGAGGTGGAGAAACCCTCAGGGGTTATCAGGGCTGGCAGCCACTGCTTGTAACACTGATGGTGCCAAGTAATCAGGACCGGCTCTGGGCACCAGAAGCGGGTGGGAGTAGGACAAGCACTGGTAGTGGGTGTGAGCAGTGACTCTGGCACCAGCAGCGGGTGTGAGCAGAGCCGTCACTGGCAGCAGGTACGAAGGGCAGCTGCTGGCCCTGATCTCCCCTCAGGAGCAGGGGAAGGTGGAGAAGTCCTGAGGGGAGATTGGGGCCCACAGCCTCCGCTTACACCCGCTGACAGCACAGAGCAATTGGGGCCAGCGCCCCACACCAGCAGTGGGTGATAGCTGCGGCTCCGGCACTGGCAGCAGGTGCAAGCACCAGGTGGGATTGTGGTGCGCGGGAGCAAAGAATTTTCAGTAACCACCAGAGGCTCACCCCGATGGCAGCTACTGGCACCCTGCCTTGTTCTGGTGCCCCCACTCACCTGGTCCACCATCCCGCCACAGCCAACGCCCGCCATGTTTCGTGCACACCCCCGGTGGACAGCACATGTCATAGCAACCAGTTGTTCCGCCGTTCAGTCTATTTGCATATTAGCCTTTTATTATATAGGATTAGTCTTTGGAAATTGGGTGACAGTAGATAACAATTTACATATATACATATATATGTGTGAGTATGTGTTTATGAACATAATATATATATATTTGGTACTTTTTCTATAACTTAGCATTTTATAATAAGCCATCGTTTTCAATAGAAAATACATCATGAAATGTTAAAGACTATTATTTTTCATTTTACTTGATTACTAGAATGTTTTCAAGTTACAAGGCTCTCATGAAAGAGATTTTACAAGATAGTTTTCTGGGTAAAATTTCTCAATATACTATAATACAAAATTCAGTTGTAAATTTAATCTTTTGTGTTTCATTCAAACAAAAGCAGCATAGAATAATGGAGAAAATACTATTCTAGATGTCAATAGAGAGATTTTAACTCAGCCTGCTCCATAGACCTCTTAGTCAAGCTGTTTAACCTGTGAGGGCCCAGATGGCTTCTAAGATAAGAGAGTTGGCTCAGATTTTCTCTATGATAAACTCCCAGTCTATTTTGCCTGAGTCCAGATCATATACAAAAAAATCCAGTCAAATCGACCCACATTCAAATTTTGAGATATGGAAATAAATGGTCACAATCTGAGCTCTTAAAATGTGCCCTGACATTTAATAGAGATGTATATATTTCAAGGGGAATTTAGTGTTTATTCCTCTGCTTTTGTTTCCCCCTTTTGTTTCTTCTTTTTGTCATAAAAAAGATTGACAGTCCCTGCTGTATTAGTGTGCAGAACATAAACCACAAAGCTCTTCCTGAAAGGTAATTTTCCAAGGATGAAAAATAGGAGAATGGTGTTTGATTGTTTGGTTTTCTGTCATTCAATGTTGTATTAAAACAACCATTTTTCCATAACTATGAATGGCCTCATGCTTGAAAACTGTCACTTACAAATGAAAGGTGATAACATTGTGAAAGTAAAACCTTTCCCAAACCCCACAAGGTTTTTAGATGAATTTAAAAACTAGTCAGGGGTACACATTCATATACACATGTATCCATTGTTGGGGGAAAATTAAGAAACAATTTATAAACTCCATCTCATCCACTATTTTCGGCAAAATATTACATCTTAAAATAATTATGTTTTCTAAATCGTATAACCTAATTCTTTACATATTTTCCCTAGGGAAATATTTATTTAGTTTTTCCCTGATTTATGAATTTTAGTACACTAGAAGTTAGATACTAGGAAGTAAAATCTAGAAGTTGCCATAGTTTATAGATTATTATATTCTTTCATTGGAATAGGGAATTGTGTGTATATTTTTCCCGATTCTAAGTGCTTATTTTAGAACACATTTAAACATATAGAGAAAGCAAAACACTTAATAAAAATTTAAATCATCAATAATCCCAGGATGCATAGAACACTATGGGGCTAAATTTGGCCTCTTCATAGTTTCTTTGGCGAAGCTGTTATGGGAACAGCAGCCTTATGCTGAATTTAATTGTATGCTGCTCCTTTCCATTAAGGGACAAGGCCTGCCATTGGAACTGGCTTAGATCCAATTTTTACAACTCAGTTTTGTGCATGACTCAAGCGGGAGCTAAAATGGTGGTTGCAAATTAAAAACTTAACCCAAACAAAAAACTTCCTCTGTGACCTTGGGAGCTATGCCACCTGTGCCACTGTGGCAGAAAGAATCACTGTGCTATCTATGTATTAGAACCAACTTGGTTCCTCCCTCATTCCAAGTACACACACACAAAATCCCTTTAAACTGACCTTAGAGTTCATGCTGCAAACCAAGAGAGCTCTCTGTCTATAATTCGGTGGTTACTTTGTGCTTGCATCTCAGAAAGCCCTTAGTGAAAAGCATGTAGAAGGAGAGATGTTGGAGGTCACTAGGGCCAATGGTTTAATACAAATCTTAAACTCTTTTACTCTAATGAAGGTAATATTTAGTTCTACCTAAATTCTATTCTATATGCTATGGCATATGTGGGCACCTGCCATGGCCTGGGTTAGAGTGCCCTCTCCCATTAGTTCTCCTGCTCAGCTCATATCCAAACCCTGCTGGGATATAATCTTCCCTGAGATGCCAGCCTCAATCTTCCCAAGAAAAGTTGAGATCTGGTTCTCTCTCTCTCCCTCCCTCCCTCCCTCCATCCCTCCGTCCTTCCCACCTCTTCTGCCCCCCTCTCTTCTATGCTGCTGTGCCACTTTGTGTATACTTCCAGTATACTTGTTCTTTAATTATTTGTCTCTAATTTTACTCTGTGAGCTCCCTGAGGAAATTAACTATGTCTGAGTGATCTTTGAATCCAGAGTACCTAAAACCGCCTAACCTTAGTAGGCATGCACACATATGTCAAATAAAAAGAATTGAATATATTAAGGTACATTGTGGTAATTTGGGGAATAGTTAATGTGCTTTTATAAGCTCTACTGAAATCTGCAGTTTCTCGTTTGAGGAACTAAGAATAGATCTTCAGATTTCTTTGTGTTGTAAGTGTTTACCATCTTTCACTCTGCAGAATTTAAGATCTGCTCAATGGAATAATATCTTAGGCTCACCATATATAAGATCTACGCAGGTGAGGTGAACTATGCAAATGCAATGATATAAAACATTTTCATTTCTATTAGAGATTGGGAAGAAGGCAGAATAGTTTCTGAGTTTTAAAAAAAGAAAACTTTTATTGGGGCCTGGGGAAACAGTCTGTGTTTCATAAATTACATTAAGTATTTGGTATGTAAAATTCCGGCTGTTGTTCTGCATTAAATGGGTACAATGCATCCCCCATCTAATTAAGTAACTATATGGAGACAAGTCATATTTACATAATCAAAAGCAGAGAACCCAGTGCCACTGCATTGTCTTAGATTATGTAACTTGGTTTCCCTAGCAAGGCTTTCTACTCTGACTTGCATATATTGCTGTGGGCCAATATGCTCACAGACATTGAGGAGAATTTAAAGAGCTATTCCTAAGGTGCCTTGCTTCATCTAAATATTGCAGTGAGAGGTGTTCTGGAATACTACTATGAAATTGCTTGACTGCTTACCTATCAGAGTCAGTAGTATTCAGATCTGGCCAACGGGAAATCCATTGTGTATCATCATCACATTGCTTTATAGGATGACCATGTACCTGGTGTATGGTGTACCCATTCACTACACATTTATTGAATAAATAAATGCTTCACAGCATGTTTTAAGAGATTTTGACCTAAAAGAATTTTACTAACATATATTTAGATAGTAAATAGTAAGGAAATGTTATACACCACAGTTTATCTCATAAGGCCTCTGGTATGAAAATAATAGTAATCATAAAATTGAAATATAAATATTAGAATAATAATTTTGGGAATGGAAATCATAGAGATCATAATTATAATTGTTTTCTTTGTTTATTCTTATTTATCCGGGCAGTGATGCTGATGGTAGTGGTAGTGATGACACTTTATATTTATGTAACATTTTACCATATACTATTTTGAACATATATTATCTTACTTTAACATCACAAAACACTGACTAATAATTTTAATTGCCCATTTTTATGAATGAGAAAATGGAACCTCAGAATTAAGTTACTCACTCAAGGTTGCAGAGTTAACCCAGACTGTAGGTTATTTGATTCTAAAGTTCTTTTGTTTCACCAGATGTAGTCTTTGTTTATAACAGAACTTTGGAACAAATAATATTTTGCACTAGTGAGAAGACAAGCATACTTTGGAAATAGAAAAGAAAAAAAATGAAATATATTACAAAGTACTCTTGGAAAAAAAGTATAAGAATAATTTAGAATTTCTCAAAATCTGGTGAAACAACTTTATCTATACTCTTACCTCATGGAGTACCAGCACAGCTCTCCAGGGTGTTATAAATCCCAGTTTGGAATGACTGTGGCTTCCAGGGTTCCTAATCCCATTACAGATTTAACAGATCAAATGGTCACATATTGGGAGTTTTTTGGTTAAACATAATGGAATGACAGTACCCAGCCCCAGTCCCTTCATCTTGCTGAGGTTTGCTGTCTACTATTAAACTCCTTGTATTTTAATTGACGTTTTAGCAGTTAAATATTTCCACATAAAAGGAGATGAAACTATTTCCAAATGAAACACAGACAAATCCTTCTCATTATTTTATTCTCAAACAACATTTATTCTTTGACTTTTTGTCTGCTTCTGACTTCAGTGAAGATGCCTAGTCAGTTGAATATAATTAGTTGAGTTCTTGCTGTGCTGTTCTCTCAAAAATATTTATTTTTCAACATCTTCTCTGCATGTGTCTGTAACACACCCATCCTGACCTGGAATTGCAGTCTAGCTGACAGGATAACTGAACAATCTTTAAGATGACTATCCACACACATAGTACATCATTTTATATCATCTTTTTGGTTTTATGAACTGCATGCTATTGCCATAACCCAGGCACTAAATTACAGTATCAGGCTTCTAAGAGTCTATTCATCTAAACTGAAATGGAATTGTGAGGTTGCTGGAGTCAGAGACTTGTGTTCAAATTCTCAGTCCCCATTTACTAGCTGTATGATCTTAGATAAAACACATCATTGAAGCATTTCCTCCAATGCACAATGGGACATTTCCTGTACCCACATCACAGGCTTGCTGTGAAGCTGAAATGGCTTAATCTATATACAAGGCTTATTACCATAACCTGTAATCGCTCAATAAATGACAGCTTTGATTTTTACTATCTGCTAACAGAGTTTCCGCATTTTTTTTTTAGCTTACCAATATTCTTTCTTTACACTGAGAGTATTGGGTTTTAATTAAGTGAAGTTTAGAGCTCTGGCTATGTTTAAGAAGAAAGACCTAGTTGTATCAATAAGTTATGTTTTCTGCATAAACAAGAGAAAAATCTGACTATTAGTAGCTTAAAAAATTGAGATTTAAAACAAAATTGTTCTGCCCTAGTCAGGTGGTTCAGTTGGTTGGAACATCATCCCATATACCAAAAGGTTGCAGGTTCAATTCCAAGTCAGGGCACGTAAGGGAGGCAACCAACCAATGTTTCTCACATTGATTTCTGCCTCTCTTCCTGCCCTCCTTCTCTTCCCTCTCCTTCTCCCTCCCTCCCTTCTTCTCTCTCTAAAATCAATAAAAACATATCCTCAGGTGAAGATTTTAAAAATAAAATTATCAGGAGGTGGATTCCTTGTGGCTGGTGTTAGTTCAGCCCCTCAGTGTTGTCAGAGCTGGTGCATCTGTGCCCCTCATAATCTTTCCCAGTTAAGGGCAGGAATAAAAAGAGAAGGGTCAGGAAAAAAAAAGCTTTCTCAGAAACTTCTGTTTATGACTTATTTGCTAGATCAGTGCTGGGTAACCGTTCTTACCTGCAAAATGAAAGTGAATCTGTGACTTTTCCAGTCTCTGCTATAAAAGTGATATGGGAGAAGGCAGTGGGCTGGGCCAGTCACCAACATTTTTCACACCAGCTTTAAAACTTTTATCTGAATTATAAAGCAGTGGCAACTGTATGAGATTACAAGTAAATGTACCTGTGCCGGGAGCCGGTCCATGCTTGCTGTTTCAAGGGACCTGGCATATATGGCATACTGTTCTTAATATGTTTGCTCACCTTCTTGGCACTATGTGTTTTAACCAAGGTCTCTGAGAAAGGTCGTTTCCCCAGGTAGGGATTTTCCCCTGAAGTTAGGGAGGGAATAAAACCTCTTAACTAGTGCCAGGCGGGTAATTAATCACTTTAACTACAAACAATCATGCTTAAGCTACATAATCTTTACTCCCTGGAATGGAGATAAGAAACGCCCTAGCCTTTGTAATAGAGATTGATAGGATTGAATCAACTGGTATAAATACAGATGTAATAAGACAGCAAGACACAGAACTTAGAATACGGAACCAAGAGAGACAGAACTTAGAACACAGAACTTAGAACACAGAACTTAGATTGAGAGAACATGGCAAAAGATCCTGGACTGAACCTGACTACAGAAATTGGCAAGAGAACCTGACTAGACCCTGGTGACTGAACCTGGCTGGAGAACCTGGACTGAACCTGGCTGGAGAACTTGGACAGAACCTGGCAGGAGATCCTAAGCAGAACTTCGCTGGAGATCCAGACCAGAACTTGGCTGGAGATCCTGGCTAGGCTGCTGATCAACTGAACACTGTCTCTGTGTCCTTCCTTCTTCGCCGACTCCGTCCACACCTTTGGGGACCCCTGGACCCGCTGGGGTTGGACCCCGGCATACCTGGAAGCCAATAACTTTCCATGCAGTCTTCCACAAACCATTTATTAATGTCTCACTCCCCACTCCTCCTATAAAGAACAGGATCTGTCAGCAACCAAGCCCCATAAAAGTTTCCACTTAAGTTTCTTTCTTTCCTTCCCTTTTGCTAGGTGACTGCCCTGAGAATTTCCCGAACAGTTCCGTTCTAAACCACTAGGTGGGGCTGAGCATGATCGACTACAGCAGTGGTTCTCAACCTTCCTAATGCCGCAACCCTTTAATACAGATCCTCATGTTGTGGTGACCCCCAACCATAAAATTATTTTCATTGCTACTTCATAACTGTAATGTTGCTACTGTTATCAATCGTAATGTAAATATCTGATATGCAGGATGTATTTTCATTGTTACAAATTGAACATAATTAAAGCATAGTGATTAATCACAAAAACAATATGTAATTATATATTGTGAAATATTTATTTCTGATTACAAATAAATGAAATTTTGTCTTGAAGCATGGCGTAGCATGGGTAACAGTCTTAATATAACAACAGTAAACTACATTGCTACATTTTGCGACAGTTATACGTAAAAAGCCAATGTCAGTGCGAAGGTTGAGATTGCTTCTTTCTCACCAGATCAGAAAGTCTCGGGGCAGTCTTTGCAAGAGCACAACGAAGATCATCTTCCACAACAAGTCTACTTCTGTATTTAGACTTGATAACCAACAAGCTGGAAAACCCTGTTTCACAAAGATATGTTGTTAGAAATGGAAGAAGAAGGCGCAACACAATCTCAGACAGAACAGGATATGACTGCAAACACTTGATCCAGAATTTTGTAACTGGCATTGTAGAGAAATCAGTTCTCGCTGCATCGTTGTTAATAAGTTCAATGAACTCCTCTTGTGCTGTCTCGGGAACATCTTCAACTTTGACTGTGAATGGGCTTCTGGCAAGTGCAAATGGGGTGTCAGGTAGATTTGGAAAGTACGATGAAATTTCGTCTGCAAGCATGTGCAAGTGTTCTTTCACAGGAATTATCATCGTAATCCTTTTGTCTGATTCAATGTCATGTTCCTCAAAGAAAGCAGATGAGGTAGGCAACATGTAAATTTTATTTTTAGCCTTTTTTTTTTTTTTTTTTGCCAAAGCTGAAGTTTCATTTGGAATGATCGGATCTTTTCAGACAAATTGAGGCATGGTGCATTTGGTCCTTGCAGTGATAAATTTAACTCATTCAAGATGGCAAAGAAGTCAACCAAGTAAGCTATTTTCTGCAGTTCACTTTTATCGCCAAAAAGTGCTTCAAACCACGGTCTTGCTTTCTGATTAAAAAACGTTTTGAGTTCATCACGAAACTCAAAAACATGTTTTAAAATTTTTTCTCTTGACAACAATCTCGCTTCAGTGAAATAGCAGAACATTGTTCGGCGCATCCAACTCATTGCACAGTTGCAAAAACAGTCGACTGTTTAAAGTGCTCTTCTTTACAAAATTGACACAACTTATGACGCTTTTCATTACTTCTTGTGACTCTTGTGGCAGCGTCTTCATTGCTAATATTTGCTGATGAATCATACAGTGAGTTCCAATAATTTTGGTGACTCATTCAGTACCAAACGTTGAAATCTAGATCGCCATCTTAGCATAGCTAGAGCACCATCTGTGCAAACACCACAAACCTTTTCCCAAGAGATCTTATGCTCTTTCAGAAATAAACCAACTGTGTCAAATACATCATGTGCAGTAGTTGTCGTTTCAAGAGGTTTGCAAAAAAGAAACTCATCTTTAAAGTTGCCATCATTAATATACCTCACGTAAACCAGTAACTGTGAGCAGTTTGCAACGTCTGTAGATTCATCAAGCTGGATACTAAATATTGGAAGTGGAGCAGATTTAATTTCCTGGATTACCTGATCAAGAATATCAGCAGCCGTGTCATATATTCTTTTGTGGACAGTGTCGTTAGATAAGGAAGTTGCACTCAATTTCGTAACAAATTCGTCTCCGTTCATAACTCCAACAATATCTTTGGCCGCTGGCAACAGTAAATCCTCAGCAATGGTGTGAGGTTTCATAGCTCTGGAGATTCTGAGGGCCACCAAATATGAAGATTCAACGGTTGCTACATTTTGTTTGTGGTACTTGCCACCAGTGTCAAGTCTGGCTTTCTTGAGTCCATCAGCTTTGCTTCTAAAATAGTTGGTATCCTTGCCGGCAAAGCTCGGATGCTTGCTATCAAAATGGTGTTTTAGTTTGATCGGCTTCATAGATTCGAGTGATAGAACTTCACAACAAATAACACATTGTGGTTTCTCAATTCCTGCTGTAATTATTGAGGTAAAACCATACTGTAAAAAATCCTCACTATATTTTCTTTTCTTAATGTTCTTCTCTACACGTTCCACTGTCATGGGATGGTTTGCTAATGAAAACAATATGTAACAATAGCTTTAATAATACAAAAGATGATACATGGCATAGTTCAGTCAGTACAGTTCATTTAAGTTTCCTATGATTTACCATTCTCTGTGTTGTTTTTTTTACATACCTGTTACTATCACAAGGGGGCAGTATTCACATCAACCACAGCTGAATATAAAAAGACCCATCAGCATCCAGATTAAGTTCCCATGGTACAGATATTTTTTTTTGCAGTAGTTGATGATTTTACATTTACCCAGTAATTATAATTCATGAGGTGTCATTTTACCTCCAATACTGCTGCTTTCAACACAGCAGCTGCTTTTAACAGAGTAACTGCTTTCAACACAGCAGCTGCTTTCTACACAGTAGCTGCTCTCCACACATGTGTGACTGGTCCGCATAAGGACATTATGGCGCCAACCCTGTCACATACACCTGTATTTGTATGGGGTGTATGTGATGGGGTTGGCGCGATGATGTCATCACGCCGGGTACTTGTATGTGGGCGTATCTGCATGTGGGCGGACCCGCCTGGAGACGGATAGAGGAGCGGTGTCTCCGTTCCTAAGACCATCGAAAATATGTGTTTTCCGATGGTCTTAGACGACCCCTGTGAAAGGGTCGTTCGACCCCCAAAGGCGTCGCGACCCACAGGTTGAGAACCGCTGGACTAGAGGGAGGAAGGTGACTCAGCCCCCTGGGTAAGGAAGGACAGTCTGCTGGAAGATTCCAGACTTCTTGCTGCAAAGGAGCCACCTGAAAGGCAGGGCATTGCAGGATCTGGAGCCTGAGCCCAGAAACTTGGGGGAGAAGGAGGGGGATAGGGAACAGTGTCAGGTAAACATTACTCCCAAAACTTCACTATGCAAAGCAAAAAAAAAAAGAAAAGAAAAATATACTTCTTTCTACTTTCATTTATGTCATTTCTTTGTTGGAAAGATGCAAATAAATGGTAAGACGTATACAAATATATACCTGTGATCTCTTACCTTCCCAATGCCACCTTAATACATTTATTTTCTTTTTTTGTTTCTTGTTTGCATGGGTCCTGGCCCTTTTCCTACGTATGTGTGATTTTGACATAGCTTCAAAAATAAAGATTTAATGTTGCATTCTGCCTTTAAATTGTTTCCTCCTTTGAATATTAAGATTGATTGATTCTTAATGGAAGTCCTTGAGCTAGCCTGCCGACTTTTCCATTCCATTCTCCTGCTCTGTTTCAGATGAAGGCTGACTTGTTACTTTATCTACAGGGCATTTATTAAACTAGCAGGAGGGCAACCTAATTGCTTTCAGATCTCTCTGTGTTTTTGTGAATTGGATGGTTAAAACTTGATTTATCTGATGATCTAGTGTCTTTATTTGTCATGTTATTTCTGCTGGGTAAATGTGGTCTCACTATTCGTTTAGAGATTGTTCTGTATGATCCCCGCCCCCCCATTTCAGTAGTTGTGTTAGACATCCATGCATTGTTACCAGTTCAGCAAAAATGCATCATTCAAAATGTGTTCCTGTGGCTGTCCTCTGAGGCTACCATAGGGTTCAGTACATATTCTTTATCAGTGACCATTTTCTGCACCAATGAATTACTTTGGACAGAGCTGGAGTCCCTGATGAGTGTGAGCTGTTCGATGCCCATATAAAATCTTTTAATACCTTTGTCATTTTCTCTAATGCATTGATTTATAAAAGCCTGAGGGGACGTAGTATTTATTGAGGATGGAAATTGGCATGAACAGTCAGCAACAAAATGAATTAATATATGATATGTTTTATGAAGTCCATTGTAAATATAATTTAAAACATTTTTTAAAAACCCTCTCCGATTCTATCCTGAAACCCATCTTATTCCATGTATTATATACATATTTTATTTTTTGAGTCACTTTATTGTACTTTTATGACACACTATTTGCTCTCTTACTATTTAGAGTATTTGCTTTATGGTGATTTTTTTGGTACTTCCAATTACTTACACATGAGTAAACTTTTCTATTACAAATGTATTTTAAAGCTTATAGCATCTTAAATTATTATTTCCCCCCTTAAGTTGATGTATTTTATGGAAAAAATCGTTTGGAGAATCATACTATTTTTATGTTTTAATTTATTGTAGTGGCACAAATAGTGCTTGTGTGTGCCTATTGCCAAGGAACCCTTTTTATAACTGTTCCTTTTTTTTTCTTTCTTGCACAAAAATATACCTATAGGCAGCCATGCCTCTTGTGTCTTAGCCCCCCTTCTTTTGACATTTGAGAATGCCCCCCTAAAAAGTTCTTAAGACAGTACTCCTAATATTGTAAATTATGTTTGCCTTTGACAATGCTTACTGATTTACATTGTTTTTGTGTGTGTTTGTTTGTTTATGGTAGAGAGTATGTTTTATCACATTGATGATGGTGGATGATTTACAGTGTTGACATCAGAGTGAATGAGAGGTTTTGTTTGTTCATAATCACTCGAAAGCATACAGAAAGCCAGAGTAGGTCACAGGGTGGACCCTGTCTCCTAGGTTCTCTTCTGATGAACTGGATGCTTCTTCCAGTGGTTTTGCTAGGTTATATTTCCCAGCTTCATCCTAAGACTGGTTTGCTTTGAGTGGGAATGACTCTTTCCAGGGCCTTGTTGATGTTGGAATTGGAATCCTGCTCTTGCGTTCTTTGTTCTTTCTCATTGGAAGGCACGGATCTCATCCCCTTGCTCATCTCATGTTGCTCAGTAGTCACAACTTTCTTCCCTTGACTTTCAGGTAGTTTTCCTGGACTTAGGTCCTTGCTAAATGTAATGAATAGGCCATGAAGCAGCATCTGGGCTCCTGCTTTCCCCCCTTTATATTGCTTTTCTCTGCTCATCAGTTCCCTCAATTTAGGGGAAAATCATATCTATGTCTTCCTTTTGAACAGATGTAATTATAAGTCCTCAGCTAAAAGTGCATAGCTATTTTAGTGATTTGTTTTAGTTCTTAGCCTTGAAAGTGCGATTCATAGTAAATAGGAAAGGAGTTCTGGGGATAGACAATGATGGCCAATGACAGGAAGAACAGTGTGCATTCATTTTAGCAAGTGTAGTTAAGTTGGTGAGTATTTGGAAGAAACCCTATCCAAGGTAGGATAACAGACAACCTCCAAAGTTTCACAGGCAAGGAAAGTGGACAATTTGGAATTTTCTAGATGTGTCTTATGACTGAGCATCCTCCATCAACATAACCATTATTCACACTGATTGTGGGAGAACAAAATCTATTTTTATCATTATTTTATTGTTCACTTTGAGGTAACCACTCAACAGACTGAATCTTTTTTTTTAGTTAATTTCTTCTTCCTTCCTTCCTTCCTTCCTTCCTTCCTTCCTTCCTTCCTTCCTTCCTTCCTTCCTCCCTTCTTCCTCCTTCCTTCCTTCCTTCCTTCCTTCCTTCCTTCCTTCCTTTCTTCCTTGCTTTCTTTCTTTTCCATCACCAATTATCCCCTCTATGCCCACTTTCACCTCCCCCCCACTCCCACCATCACCACACTGTTGTCCATGTCCATGAGTTCTCTCTTTTTTGCTCAATCCCTCGATCCCTCAATCCCTTCCCTCCCCTAACCAGAGCTGTCTGCCTGCTCTCTATCTATGAGTCTGTCTCTATTTTGGTAGGTAGTTCAGTTTGTTCATTGAATTCCACATATGAATGAAATCATACGGCACTTGTCTTTCTCCAACTGAGTATAATGTTCTCCAGGTCGCAAAGGGTAAAAGCTGTGGTACATTTACATAATGGAATAATACTCTGCTGTAAAAAAAGTAAGCAGACTGAATCTTAAGAGCCAGCCTCTTACTGCACTGAAGTTTATCTCCGTTCTCTCAGCACAGACATGCGGATTTAAAGCTATAGTAAGAGGGGGACTCCTATTCATTATTCTCACTTGTCCAGCAACACTGGAAGATAATTTATGTACACAGGGCTTATAAGCATGCTGCATTAATATGATGCAAAGTTTTTCAGCAAAGACTCTTAGAACTGGTGTGGGCTGTGCTTTGTGTCCTGACTGATGTATGTTCTGCCTATGCAGACTCTGTTCTAATGTCCTCTTCAATTTCGCAGGAACTGACAACGGGGAAGTCCTCCCTGATTCCATCCCATCAGCTCCAGGGACACTGCCTCATTTCATAGAGGAGCCAGACGATGCTTATATCATCAAGAGCAATCCCATTGCACTGAGATGCAAAGCAAGGCCAGCCATGCAAATATTCTTCAAATGCAATGGCGAGTGGGTCCATCAAAATGAGCATGTCTCTGAGGAGAGTCTGGATGAGAGTTCAGGTAAGAATGTGAAGCAATCAGAAGAATCCATGATAGCTCTTCAGACCCTCACGTTGTTATATGGCTGGGAAAACTGTGTAAGTCACTCACCGTTGTCTTTCTTGAATAAGGTACAATCCTATCTTTAAATGACTCCACAGCTCCCTGCTGGTCTAGTCCAGTATGGTACAGGGGCATTGCTTTTTCCTGTTCTGTATAACTTTGACACCTAATTTTGCATGGAAGTTAATATTCTCACTGGAAATGAAGTTAGGCAGTCCCTGTTTTCATTTTTTTGAATTTTAAATATTTTCAAGACACATCTTCCACCAAACAAATGCCTTTTTAAGCAGTATAATTCCAGTTCCTTTAATCTTTCCTCCTAGATATTATTCTTGCATACTTCCTTCTCCACAGTCGATGGTTTCTGAGTGTTCTTTACGTTCTTTTGATTACTGTGTAATGACAAAGCCCAAAGTAGATTGCCAAACTTGAATGGGCTCTCCAGTGTAAAAGAATTTTAGGACCGTTTTTTCTTTATTAGTTTGGTTACTTTGGCTGATGAGTGATGATGATGAGAATAATGATCATACTCCTAATGTTTATCAAGCACTTACAATGTACTAGGACATATCTAAGCATTTGATAGACATTATCTTACTGTCTTTGCCATTGTCCTCAGTAGGAAACTGAGGCTCAAAGAGATTAAGAAAACTATGGGATTGTCCTGGATCTCAGAGCAAGATCATTTGACCCAATCTTAGAAATATTAAAGCTTTTTTTATTTTAATGTATAACAGAAACAGTATATGCTTTTGAAGTTTGGCTCCTCAGACTACCTGAAAATTTAATCTAATTCTAAATACAATCTGGTATTACCCTAAATTATTGATTTTTTTTTAGTTCCAATTCAATAGATTTTAAATAAGTCAGAAAGCCAAAGTATAATTAGGAAGTTTTAATTCGGTTTAATTTATCAAGTATATACCAATGCTATTCAATACAATAGGCTAGACTTTTCAAAGTATTCAAAGAAGGGTAAGATGCAAATACTCATCTCTAGAGCTTTCTACCTACTGATAAGCGTAAGATCAATATACTCATAAGTGTAGTACAAATTCAATGTCTAAGAGAGGTAGATAGCATTATGGAGGAAAAGAAAAAAGAAAATCACATCTGACTAGGACTATCAGGAATGGAAGCAATAGCATTTGAAAGGGACATTGATATATATGAAATTCATATAGGTATAATTGTTACTATGCTAAGTGGACAGAGAGGAGTCTCAGTGGTCTTAAGTTCAACATCAGCAAACAAAAGAAAGCTTGGTATATTTTCAACAAGAAGTTTGGTTTTGTTAAAATATAAAATTGATGTTAGGGAATAGCAGCTGATTGCTGGAAGAGTTTGTTCAATTAATGGCATGAAAGGCCTCAAATATCAGGGTGAAGAGTTCTTTACTTACTTTTGTGGATATTTTGCTGGTGATGGGGATTGATTATATTGACAGTGGCTGGAGCTCTGCTTCAAAGAATGAGTCTGGCACAAGTGTTTGTGTAAGGAGGAAAAAGAACAGGGAAGTTAGGAGACTTGGATAATTTGGTTGAGAGAAAGTAGAGTCTGTTTCTAGAGCAGTAGCCACAGAAATAAGGGCTAGATAATCTGGTGTGAGAAGCGCTTTAACGTATCAGCATTTAGAGCTGATTAATGAGTGATTGATGAAGATGGAGAAATAAAAATTAATCTCTAAAGGAGCAGCAGGGTAATTCAATTAATGTAATTAATTACAACAGCAAGGAGAAAAGTGTGGGATCATTGTTTGGGCAAGCTGGATTTGAAATACTTATGGGACATAATGAGGAGCTGTAGATCTGGAACTTGATATAGTTCAGAGATAAAAAGTAAACTTGGTAATTATCAGTAAAGAATGAAGCCATGGAGTTGGAGAAGTTGTTAAGAGAGAACAGGTAATAGGAAAAGGAAATGGATCTTGAGACATACCTTCTTAGGTGTCTGGGAGAGTATTGTCAGCAGCCTACAGGAAGTAATCAGAGTGTGTGCTGTGTTCCAAAGCAAAAGGAGGAAATTATTTCAAAAATATCTTCATGTAATACTCTGTCTCTGTTTAGGAATCAGGAACAGGGAAGGCAAAAAGCTACATATATGTGTCTGTGTGTGTGAATGTGTGTGTGTCTGTGTGTGTATGCAGTGTTAAATATTATATAGTTCTGAACTAATTTGGGATTGCAGTATAAATACCTAAAACCTTATCACAATTCCCTGTTCATTCCAATGTGGAACTAGTATGAGGAAGAGTAAAGAAAATGTGTCTGTTTTACAGATGTTGTTCTGCTAACCAAAAGCATGTTTAGAATTCTGGAATCTAAATGTGAGAACTGGAAGGTATCTGTGATAACCTAACAACCCTATTTTATGCATTAAAAGTCTTAAGTTCCAGGAAATACAACTAGTTCATGACATAACTCTTTCTAGAACCTGTGTCTCCTAGTTTGCACTTCAGATATACTAGTACTTCCTTGACACTATAAGCCACCTTTACATCCAGATTCCTATGTTCTCCTCAGTCAGAATATTGCCAAATCCCTTTCCTGACAAAAGGATGGGTTTCAGCACATGCCTCATCATTTGCCATCATAATTTTTTCAGTGTTTTCAGTTCCTGAGTGTATCATCCTATAGTGATTCCCTTAGAATTAATTTATTAATGACCATTTCTGCCATCTCTTTAAGAGCCAGTCTCTTATTCTGTGTCATGTTGCTGGCACTGTTAGATAGAAGTTTATTACAACCGAAGACACACAGATTTCCAGGATTCCAGGTATAGTTGAGTATTTTTTGTTTGTTCGTCTTTCAAAAAAAAACACACGCAAAAAAACACAATGTATTTGACATAATCGAGGCAAAATAAGACAGCACATGGAATCTTGATGTCAGCAAAGATTCTGCTTTTGTGCGCCCAAGGTTGGGATCATGATAGATCTGGTGTTGGGACAGATATCTGGGCGTGAAAATTTCTAAGGAAGACCCTGAAATTTGGGAGAGGGCAACAAAGGGAACAGCAGTTACCACAGGAGCAAAAGCCTATAAAACAATGGCAGCATATGAACGGTGTATGTACCATGTACTCAATTAGTCCAACTGGAAAGGATAAGTACCAGTGGCTCAGTGGGGCTGTCTGTTCTATCCTCAGATGTGTCTGTCCTAGATTTTTAACTCAAAATAGCAGAGTCCCATTGGGAAAACTGCTCCAAATGAAAGAGAGGCAGAACATTGAAAAATGATCAGCTATTTTTTATACCACTGCTAGAAAATCCCATATCCGTTCTCCTTTAAAGACTTCTGGATGAGCGCTGTGAGCCACTTTGACACTGTACCCCCTTGTAATTTCACAACATCCTGTTTTGTTATTGCTCCCCCCTCTTCATTCCCCCAGTATTGCTAGGCAACTCTGTGTCTTGCAAGTAGCAGTGTCGATTATATCTTCTGTCTCCGTGTAAAAGCCTTCCCTCTCCATTTTCTATATTTAAAAAAAAAAAACGACCAACAAGAAGCCGCAAATTTCAAAGGAACTGGAAAGAACAAAAAGTCATAAATGACAAAACCTGAAGAGATTATATACCATGTTTTAATTGCTGTTGAGAAAGAATTTAAATTTTAACAGCTACCTTTTTGGAAAGAATTTAATAAGCACAACCTTTTCTTCCAAGTCGTTTTGATTGAATCAATAGGAAAGAAAGGTCTCTCGCTAAACAGTTTTCGTCTGTGCAGTTAATGAAAACTGCTGTCTGCTGCGCACTGCAATTATGTTTCCTAAGCTCTGTATTAATAGTAGAACAGTGGAAAGTGGAGCAAGATGAGTGGAGATATTATACCCAGAACCAATACGTGAGTGCAATTAAAGTTGGAAACAAAGTGGCCTCAGGTATTGAAAAATAGATGCATTACTTCCCTTGGGTTCTTCAGCACTGAGCTTGAGCTCAGGGCTTCACTGCCCTTACAAACTGAATGACTTTTGATTGGGTCTGTAAAAGAATTCCTGCCAGTCCAGCAGCAGTGAGTGAGCCGAGAGAGCAAGGACTGGGACCCCATTTGGCCAGAGGTAGAAATATATACGTATTCTTTTAAGAAGTTGGAAATAACTACTTATATATCTTTGGCCAATGCGTTCTCCATTTCTAAAATCCCAGATCATTTTCATATTCTTTTTACTTACAGGTTCCTTTCTTTGCAGAACTAATGGGAAAGGCATGGGACCTGGGAGTGTTTGGAGTAAGACACAGAATCTTTTGTGTTTCCAAATTGGAGGCAGTACGCCCTTTCAGTTGCTAAAGTCTGCAAACTGCCTTTGGTCTTTCTGGTAATTTGGCCCGTCATCTAACAGTTCAAATAAGAAGAAAAAGGATTGTGTGTTTTCATGCAATTTAGCTTGGAAAAACCCAGGGCTCGAGTTCTTTCCTGCAAAAAGTTCAATTTATTTGACAGGAGTTAGTGTGTTTGCACAGCCATGGCTATACTTCTTAGTAATGTACACATTCCGTTCTCTGCCCAAGCAGGGGATCCTTTCATTTGTTCTGCCTCATTTCGTCTGGAAATATGGGAACTCTTCTCCCTCGTGGTTTCCCTCTGCTAACATCTGGAGTTGAGAGGTAATCCCAACCCAGGAATCATGCCTCTGAGAAAAGGGTGGCATGATCAGTAACACAGAACTGACGAGCTTTAATCTAACAAATCAGCAGACACACACATACACATAAAAAATCACCACCACCACCAGCAAAACCCATCATTGGTGATCAAGATAAGGTAGCTTGTGGGAAGCTTGAGTTATCAATAAGAGAAACCACTTCTTTATGTGCAATAAAGACAGGCGTTTCCCTAATGGTGCACCAAGGCTCCTGTCTTATTCTACCTTGGAGATACTGAACTCTAATGAGTGAAATAATGTGTACTCCAGTGTGTTACGGGCAAAGTCTCAACTCCAGGAAACTAATATTTTTCTTCTTAAAGTATATAATTTCAGGGATTTCATTGTGTGTGATTTCTTTTCTAAACAACGGGAGGCACTCTCTGGGGATACGAGGTTAATGGAGTGTGTTGAGAAAAGGGAGAAGGATAGAACTAAAAATGTATTAAATCTTTCAAGTTTATATCTAAGAACTTGGCTATCCTGATGATGGGAATTTAAATGTAGTACCTTCCCAAAAACCATTAATTTGAAGTTGCCTTCAATGATTCACAAATCACCAAGGTACATTCGGGAAGCATATATTTCAGATCACATAACACAGAAATAGTCAGTTTCTCAGATGTTGCATTGACAGCTTGTGGGTTTAAAACTCACTTTCATAGAAATGTTCTCCCACCCCACCCCAGATTGCACTTTGCCCATCACTCTACTTCTCAGGGAGAGCTGACAGAATTGCAAAGGTTTTCAGGAAAACATGAATTCCTCCCGTAAACCTGTGACACAGTATGAAGGACTACTTGTCTCTTGTGTCTAATTCAACCTTTTCTTAAAAAATCTGGAGATCATTTACTCTCACTCCATCCCTAGCAGAGATATGAAAGCAGCCAGCCATTTTTATGTAATCTAATAACAATTCCTGATACTGAGCAGAGCTTTATTCTAAACCCTGAATTTTGGACCAGTGTCTTTGGACTTTTTCACTCTTTTCTGTCCGTGCAACATTCAGAAGTGTTTTTCTTTTACTTGAAGTGGGATTTATAAGGTTCTTAAAAAAATGAGGCTAGTCCAGTGGTTAAGATCATGGGTGATGCCCGGCTAGCGTGGCTTGTGGTTGAGCATTGACCTATGAACCAGGAGGTCACGATTCAATTCTTGATCAGGTCTCATGCCCGGGTTGCAGGCTTGATCCTCAGTGTGGGGCATTCAGGAGGTGGCCAATCCATTCTCTCTCATCATTGATGTTTCTATCTCTCTCTCCCTCTCTCCCTTCCTCTTTGGAATAAATAAAAATTATTTAAAAAATAAAACAGCATGGGTGTTAGTGTTAGATGGTACCATATTTGAAATCTGGCTCTCTATCTATAAAGTCTTTCAGATAGACATGTTACTTAGCTTCCTTTCACCTCATTTTCCCCATGTTTAAATGGCAGTAATCATTATACCTGCAACATAGAACTATTGTGTGGGTCACAGAAACTAATATACATTGCAGTGCAATTCAGATGTGTAGCAAGTACTCAGTCAAGGTTAGCCTTCAAAATGATAAATATAAAATTGCCATTCTTAAAAAACGGGGCAAGTGTCTGGTGATTATACTTCAAAAATACAAAATTACGGACTTTTACAATTCCAGAAAGATAAATTGGCTAATATTATTAACAGGTAAACAATTGTCTTTTCCAGAATAACATTTTACTTGCCTGTGATTTACTCTTTCCATTTACATTAGATCTTTACATTGTTCTCAGAGCCAGTGGTAGCACTGTGGGAGATATAAGTTGCATGATAAATGTCCTGACCTCTGGACATGATCTCCCAACAGGGGTTGATTTTAGTGACTTCAGGAATGGAAGGTCATTGATTGGGACAGCAGGGTTGGAAATCACACCTGTATTTCTCACCAGGTCAGGAGTGTGGCGTCTTAGTGAGTCATTCACAGGGTGCTGTCCTCGAAATAACCCTCGCATGCCCACTTCTGCCTCTTAAGTTTCCCTTCTCTGTGTTATCAAGCAACACAATCAAGTTAATTTGCTTTCCTCTGCCAGAGACCCTGGTGCTGATTAATTCTAATCTCTAGTGTGGAAGACACTGGAGAGCTTGGGTAGATTCTTAGTTTCTGTACTTAAGACTGAACTTGTGGTGCTTCTGAGGAATATGTGGAGTGGTTATTATCCAGGAAACTAAAGAGTGTTCGTTAGGCATAGTGCACATTCAAAGGAGGACTATTTTTTTAAATCAAAATACATTTTAATCTTGTTGGAATGAAGTGGCAAAACACATTTAGCCCTAATTAAGCATCTGCCAGTAAAATGAAGTATGGTTTTACCTTCTAATTATCTACCTTTAATTTCCTATTTCAGTAGCATGCTGGCCTGGAGATATATAAGCCCCTTCTCCAAGAAATCGAGGCATGAGTCCCTAAAAATGCTCTCCTGTATCTCATAATTTTGAAACTTCAACTATGTTTCAGATTCATGTTTCCTTACCAGAGCCTTGCCCTTGATGCTAAGCTAAATATTGGGTGAGGACAGAGCCTTCGATTCCTTGGTAGACTGGTAACCATTCCCAAAAGGTTTTGCCAGTGCTGAGGAAGAATTAGAAGCTGCTCTTGTGTGATCTTGTCTCGGTCTGCTCTTCTCTTGTCATAGTAGTCATCACACTGCATTGTTGGGCAAAGTGAAATGTCTCTCACTCTAGCCTGTAACCTCCTTGAGGATGGAGACCTTGATCGCCTACCTTATCATAGTATCCTCAGTACCTAAAACAGTGGCAGGCACATACATTTTTTAAATAATGTATGTTGTACATTTTTTAAATAATGTATGTTGTACATATGACGTCTTTGATCTGTTTCCTATGGTATGGCATCTTTGGCAAAATAATAATAGAAAGTGGAAATAAAAATAGCATGGTGCTAAGATGGATAAGATAATGCATGTGATAGTTTTAACTGAAGTAAAATAATCATTATACAAAAGTATAATAATCAATAATGATCATAACCATATGTTATTCAACATAGGAGGAAGCTTCTCATTGTTCAAGCATATTTTTAGGCTCTAACCTGGACTAGTAAGAGACAAGTGAAAACATTTACTTATTTTTTAAATATATAAGTAGTGGACTCACCTCTTCCAGCTGAATGGCCTGTTTTCTCCTCTCTTGGAAGGTAGTGGGCACGGAGGACCTATCTCAGAGCCAAAGCCAAGCATCAGAGGGACTGAGCTTCCTAGGGAGATGATGGTCCATTATAAAAGGCTCTTCATACAAGACAGTGGCTTTTCACAGGGAGTTCGATTCTTTTCTTCTTTCCAGATAATTGAGCAAGGCCCTATATACTACTTGGGGAGTTGTTTTAGAATAGTGTTTCTGAGCTTTGTCTATGGAAGCTACCGAATCATTTTCTTGATTAAGTCTCAATTATGAAACATGACAATGTGGAAAACCAGGCACAGCGTGGGTGAACCACTGGGCTAAAATGGCCCAGGGAAACGGGAACTGCGACTTGGATGAGAAAACAATGCTGGTCCCTTTTTGCTTCCATGCGGCTTGAGAAATGAAAAACATCTTAGAGGCTGGAGAGGAATTCTCCCTTCCCTTCTTGATTTTACTTAGTCGGTTTATTGTGCCAAGCATCCTACTACAGACAACATCCAAACTGTTCAAGAACATAAAGCTGTGAGGAATGGTAAGCATTGGAGAACTGGGTTAAAGTCCTCCCCAAGTGCCCATCACCAGGTGTATCTGAACAATGGTTGGCAGCTATTATAGCCACGGCAGAATGCCGCTGATGGGCTTTGTGGAGGCGTGATAATGAACAGTAGATGAGAGGCATGGAGACAGCTGTTAGTAGGCACAGGGCTGCAATTGGCATGGTGCTAAATGTTAAATACTATTCCAGAATTCTTTCTTTTCTACAGAACAACTTGGCACTGAGACTAGAGCCCTTTTATTAAGAATTGACCAGAAATAAATGATTTTCATTCTTTTTTCTCTTTCTGTGTTTCTTTCCTCCTGTCTTCTATATTTCTCTTCTTTGAACAATGGAGCATATACCTTCAATTAATTTGAAAATTCTCTAACGGTTAGTCTCCCAACAGGATTAGACCTGCTAAGAGTCACTAGTGTTTTCTATCTGATAAGTAAGGAGATTACAGCAATAAATGCTGTCAGCATTTTTCTCATTTAAACAAATAAAGCTGACAAATGATGAAGCTCTGTGCTGCTTTGTTATGTTTAGTACATGCAGAGCAATTATTCAACTGCTGCCAACATTAGTCTATCTACAGCTAAACCATCCACCGGCATTGTGAGCTTATTAGCATATCGGTCTCAGAGTCATATTTTTAAATTCTGTAAGACTCTGCTCCATAACAAAGGCCGATGGTTTTAATTTGCACAATAATTTAAAGGGTTGGACTTTTCTGTGCTTATTAGAGTTGCACAGCTTATCAGGTAGAATGCTACTCTTAGTTGTGGGATGCTATCTTCGGTTGGCCTGGGATTTTTTGCTCCCCTGTAGCATTTCCTATGAGCAGGTTAGCTGCCAGCTCTGAAAATGTAAAAGGAGATGGCTCTCTGGCAACACCACTGGTGAACGTCAGGGCAGGCAGGTGGGTTGAAGTTCCCTTAAATAGAGCTGCTTCTGTGGATATTTCCTGTGTTACTTCTCTCGTGTGTGTGTGTGTGTGTGTGTGTGTGTGTGTGTAACATTTTTATATATAGTATATATGTATATATGCACACATATATAAGATATATATAGAGAGAGAGGTATCACTAGAGGTATAGTGAAGATTTGAGAGTGAATATGCTAGCTTTAAAATTATGCTATTCTGTCTACGGCCATACCACCTTGAACGCGCCTGATCTCGTCTAAAATTATGCTATTCAATAGAGTTATTTCTTGTTATGATATAAAAATTATAATAGATAACAAAGTATTCATGATTTTTGAAGGGTTCTCCTGGACAGGATGGTTAGACAAGATCGATGACCTTATGTTAGAAGAAGGCCTAATCCAGAGAGATGACATCCTACTTTTGGGGGGAAGAGGGGATGGTAAAGTCACTGGGGCCTCTTAAAGAAGCCTACCACCTGATGCTACATTGGTTTTGTTTTTCCAATCACTGGGAAGCTCGGAGAAGGACCTGTAACTGAGCCATTTCAGTGTTGAAACTGTGACGTGAACATTTTCCTCTCAACCCTGGTTAGTCTGAGTGAGGGGTTGTAAACTTCCTGACAAGAATAGGGTCAGAACACTTATGCCCTTCATGGTGGGGTCAATGGTCTACTGTTTATGCTTTCCAAGACAGATGCACAGCTGTCTACCATGTGTAAGAACCATTTTTTCTGGTTTCTGTATATGGAACCCTGGCATCTTGGGGTTTAGCTGACTCTGAAGGAATTGCCCTGCCAAGGGCTGGCTAATGTCTCCAGAGAACAAACAACTTGCCTGTGAGCATGCCTTTCACATGCACACCAACCAATCCAGAGTCTATTGCCCCCTACCACGTCTTTTATTGAGTTCTTACACTCTGGACCAATAATATTTCTCTGCCCTAACCCAGGACCAGGTCCCAGACAACTAAGACAGCCATTATGTCCCAGAACCCACTGGAATTCAAACTAGCCAATTCTAAATCCCTTTACGCTGCCTCTCCAATTCATTCCCATGGGGATGACATAAAAGGTTCTTGCCCACATTTTCCCCTGCCCTTCCGCCTGCTGATGGGCCCTGTGCTTTCCTGTGTGGCCCTGCACGGTGTGCTGTGCCTCCTGTTCCCAGGGATTTGTGGGAGTAATCTTTGTTTATGGCAGGCATTTCTGTTTCTGTGTATCTTACCATACTCATTAAAAGCGATCCCAGCCCTAACCGGTTTGGCTCAGTGGATAGAGCGTCGGCCTGTGAACTCAAAAGCGATCCCAGGTACCCTTAGAACACCACCTGCCTGGATTAACTCCTCACAAGTGTTGAGGTTTGGATGTGGAAACTTACTGCTGGATAAACTTATAATCCTGAACCATTTTTGTGATGATGTTTGTCTTCATTTCCAAAATAGAGGAATCCAATGGTTTACATATTCTTGTAAAGACGTAGACTTGGTCTCCATGAGCTTGAAGGCATGCCTGGCTTTTCAGGCTTACCAAAGTCTTCCAATGAGACCCCTGATCCCCCAGGGGTGGTGTATTCTGTCCTAATATGTCTCCACATGCTATGGCAGGGGAGCTCTGTCATCTTATTGTTTCTCTAACTCTTACGGTGTTCTCTCCTCCCTTTGCACTATTCAGAGTAGATATTCCCCATCTGCCTCAAATCAAAGACAGAAATATAAAACAAGCCCTCTTCTCTACAGCCCACTTCCTTCTTTTGGTTTATTCAGCCTTTCTGTCCTGACAAGCCTTTGTTGTTGTTGTTGTTGTTTCCATTGATATTTAGAGATTGTTAGAGAGTGGGAGGGCGGAAGAGGAGCAGAGGGGAGAGGGAGAGGGAGAGAGAGAGAGAGAGAGAGAGAGAGAGAGAGAGTGAGAGAGAGAGAAAGAAACATAGATATGAAAGAGACACAGATTGGTTGCCTCATGCACATGCCCCACCAGGGATCAACCTGCAACCCAGGTACTTGCCCTTGACCTTGATGTGAACCCGAGACCCTTCGGTCCAGGGGCTGATGCTTTAACCATTTAGCCACACCAGTCAGGACCTGGCGAGCCATTTTTATTCTGTTTCCATGACATTTTCCCTTTCTCTTCACTGGTCAACTTGGCCTTGTTCTTTTTCTTATCCTCCGACTCACACTACTTTCAAGTGCAAAGTTGGGGCTGGGGGACAGCAACAACAATAAAAACCCTATAAGGCTTCTTTCTTATTCAATGTGGGAAAAGGCTTTTAGGACCCTTCCATCTCTGATGGGGGAAAAGGTGTACTTGCACACTTTGCACGAACAGTAGAAATGTGAGTTATTGACTGTCTTCAACATGGTGTCCTATATGTGGTACCTCCTACAAATTTAGAAAGTACAACTGAAATTGTACATGGTAATTTATGTGACCATAATGCTCTCTCTCATCACCCACTGAAAATAGCACGTTATTGACTGGGTGGAAAGGAATGTTTCCCTAGCCTGACTAATCTCACACCTCCGTTCTTGTTCTTTAAATCCTACCCCCACCCAAGATATATAATCACGGTCCACCTCCTCCACTGAGAGTCCCTGGCTCACTTAGATTCTACTGATGATTCCATCCCCT
The DNA here is from genome assembly GCF_014108235.1 of Myotis myotis. NCBI lineage: Eukaryota > Metazoa > Chordata > Mammalia > Chiroptera > Vespertilionidae > Myotis > Myotis myotis. The sequence goes on from NW_023416335.1 coordinate 19,316,360, forward strand.
GAATTCCTTTGGAACTTAACCCTTTGCAGTCCAATGTTATTTTTGGAATTCAAACAGTCTGGTCCAAATTAATTGACTGGATTGAATGTTGTACTTTTTAATGTTCTTATTGCTCAACGTTGGACCTGCTCCTAGCACCTGGTCTGTCGAGTCAGCCTTGAGGTTGGACTGAAAAGGGTTAAAAAGTATAGTTACACACTTCATTTTTCTTTAAATGTTCCATATGTTAGTCGTATTTCCATATTGACGTATATGCACTTAAAATTGGGGGACAGAATTGAATTTTTAAGAGGGACCTGCACGCAGTGCTGGCTTTGGTGTAAGACAGATACAGACCAAACCCCAGGTCTTCTGTTTACAGATAGTGTGACTGGACACGTGATCTGGTCTCTCTCAGTCATAGTTCTCTCCTCTGCAGAGTGGGGATACAGTTATATGGGCTGCACTGGTGCTTTGTAGAAATGGAGTGAGTGAATAGGTTGAAGGCTTATCACCGTGGTCGGCAAACTGCGGCTCGCGAGCCACATGCGGCTTTTTGGCCCCTTGAGTGTGGCTCTTCCTAAGCCTTAGGAGTACCCTAATTAAGTTAATAACAATGTACCTACCTATATAGTTTCAGTTTAAAAAGTTTGGCTCTCAAAAGAAATTTCAGTCGTTGTACTGTTGATATTTGGCTCTGGTGACTAATGAGTTTGCCGACCACTGGCTTATCATGATGCTAGACACTTCAGTGAAATTCACCAGGCATCGCCGTTCCTCTCCCAGGCTGCCTCTCCTGACAAGGCCCAGCCTCGGCAAGTGTTCGCTGTATGGACAAAGCATATGGACTGTGAAGGCTGCGCCCTGTTTGTGATGATTTAACTACTGGCTAGTGAGGGGTGTGCCCTTTCATTCCTGGCATTCTATTCAAGGTGACTGTCCTTCCCAAGAAAGAAAGGCTGGTAGTCCTAGGTCAGAGGTTTGGAAGAAACTCCTACTCCCAGTAGGAAGCACCTAGCAGACTTTCTAACTATTATAAAGAGAATGGAAAGTATTTGTAATGATTATAATGATAATAGTGATGATAATAACAGCAGCAACAATATTAAAAGGTCAAGGTCTTCCTTTTATCTCATTTTACAAATATACCCTTAGCCCCTCTTTCTACAAAACCCTCTCTTTTTTTCATCTACTGGCGCCATGGGTCCAAAGGCCTTCCTCAGTCCTCCTCTCAGGGCCTGCAGACTAGCGTAGTTCCACTGGTCTGCCTCACACTGCTGGCCCCTCCTTGGACCCATCCCGTGCATGTTTGCTGTCTCCTTTCTCCTCTAAGCCACACTGCTAGAGGGACCCTATCCCTACCGCCATACTCAGGGGTGGGGCATTTAGAACCACCTGGAACTCTGTCACTGGGGTTGGCATGTTGAGGCCTCTTTAGCTTCTAGAATCCCAGCACCTAATTTGGTACTACATTTCTCATACTTGATTTTAAACCAAGGAAGGGAAAAAACCAAACCAAACAAACAAACAAACAAAACACTACGTCCAGGCACTATGAAAACTATTATATTGTATTAGAGCCTCATTGGTCGGTGATATTTTACACTCCTTCTTTCCAGCCTACTCAACTGTTGGGATTTAATTAGCAGTAATACATTATTGTCAGAGTAATTAAAACCGCTCCTTGATTAAAAACAGGATGGTTTAATTAACAAGGGAAGGTTTGGCTAGCCCTAACGTTCTATTTGAGAAATACAGCAGCCTCAGTGGATTTGCTCTGTCTCCCCATCAGGCTTGAAGGTCCGGGAGGTGTTTATCAACGTCACCAGGCAGCAGGTGGAGGACTTCCACGGGCCAGAAGACTATTGGTGCCAGTGTGTGGCCTGGAGCCACCTGGGGACCTCCAAGAGCAGGAAGGCCTCTGTGCGCATAGCTTGTGAGTACTGGGTGACTTCCTTGTCCTGGGGGAACACAGACAAGACTTAAAGGGTTGAAGAGGGGTTGGACATGCCAGGCGCTTCTGCAGAATATGCATTAGCAGACAGTAGAACACTGTCAGAATTGTCTCTACCTCTACTAAATTACTCCTCTAAAGTTGTCCATTAAGTGTTTGATAATCTCCTGTGGAGTATAACCAGCAAAACATTTTGGCTAAGGATGCTGCCGAGATTGTCAGAGTGCAGGTGTCTCAACAATGCCAGGAAAGAACAGGCCTTGGGAGAAAGAAACCCATGCAAATGGATTCTGCTGTTCACCATCAATGGCGACATTCAAGGGGCATTGCTGGGAAGAGTTGAGCAATGACTGTTTACCGTACTTCCCAGCAAATCTGCAAAAATAAGACATTAAAGAGTAAAGGATTTTTATAGCCTGCTGTTAAACCTCTTTCCCCTGAATCTTAAAACATGAAAATGGGTTTTAAAACTGCATTTCTTTGCCCCAAGTAGGGCTTAAAAAAATAGACACTTGGAACAAAAAAAAACAAAACAAAAAAAAACACACAAAAAAAGAAAGAATGAAAATTGCTTTTCACGAGAGTCCAAGATTTCATCATCATGTTTCAGCATCAGTGTTTTCTTTATCTCAGACCTACTGAGAAATACACAAACTTCCTTTCTCCTCCTTTAGAGTGTCTTTATCTCACCCACCCCCATGTGTCCCCATAAAACCTCCTTTGTGTGCTCAGGAGTGTAAAAGCCCCTCAAGAAAGAAATTGAGAGGCAGAGAGCAGAGACGTTTCTTGTTGTTTTATTCCAATGCTGCCTTTGAGAGTGTCGTGAAGAATATCGGACGGGGGGGATTTATTTGAGGACTCAAGGAATTCTTCATAGCGGTTGTCAATGGTTTAGGGATTAAGAATAGGAGTGAATTGCTGTTTTCAGAGACATGCATGCTTCTTTGGAAATGAAATCTTCCTCTCAAAATGTGCATTTCCTCTTCACTGAACTGGCAATTTGGGGGTCCCTCTCCTGAGCGTCAACTGGGCCCTGTGAAGCGAAGGAGAAGAGGTCACCTTGTTAACCGCACTCTTGACGTAAGAGCCATAGGTAACCTTTTTCCTATACTTATTTAGTTAACATTAGCCAACAAATACTTCATGACTTTAAAGTCACAGGTCGGCTGAGGAAGGGACTATGTTTGATTTTACTCTCCCTGAACACATCTAGCTCAGAATCCCCTGCATGGCCTCATCCAGGCTAGCCGGGGGATTTGACCTTCGTCAGGGGGAAGCAGATTACCCTCTGGGCTCTGTGTGAAGACGGGAGAGGCGATACAGCAAAGGGGATTTCAACATGGGTTCCTTCAAACCCCTTCTTCTCAACGTCACTTTCCCCCCTTTTTGTCTTCCTCTACTTCTCTGGGGCCCACGTGACACATTCTATGCGTTACTAACAGTAGCATTTCCCTAATCTATGTACTTAGTCTCTCTCACCTCCATACTTGCTCACTGAATTCCTGATTGGCACGTGCCTGCTAGAAACCTCGAAAGTTTTCCTCTGGCTTACAAAGTTTGGCAGCGGATGGCTCGGACCCACATTTACTAATTTCCCATAACCTTCAAGTGTGTGCCCTTTGCTGTTCTGTGCACCCCCTCTCCTGGCTGACATGTGCCCTTGCCCCTGCAGTTTCCAGTGTCACACATTATCCGGGTAGTGAAGAACCCAGACACTCGAGTCCTGTCAGTTTCCAGTTCTAGTTCCACGACTTGAGTTTTGTGATGATGGATGATTTATTTATCTCTCTGTGTCTTAATGTCTTCAATGGCAAAAGTGTGCCTATTGGTAGATTTATTGGAAGAGTTAGACAGTATTGATAACTGTAAGTGTTTTAAAACTCTACCTGGCACAGAGTCAGCCCTTATCAATCACTAGCTATTATTTTGTGATGTATTTCATCCTCCCTAGCACCAGCATCAATCACCAGTAGGTGCATAAATACTTACTGAAACTAATAAAACAGAATTAAAATTTTAGTGCCTTAATCAATTTTTCCCCTGCAGATTATGGCTATATGGATTCCAAAAACCCATTCTAGGTCAGTAGTAGCTATCTAGCTCTCCCAAGTATGATAGGATCAAAGAGTGTTAGAAATGGAAAACACTTTTTTCTCACCTCTGACATTTTTTAGAGTCACCTGATACCATTGGGTTAATAATCTCATAAATCTCTTCAGGGATTAAACAAAACTCATTTTGTCATTCTTGTTTATGATATGTTTATATGAACATGGTAAAGATAGGAGTTTCAAGTTATAAATGCAATATCAATAAAGCCTATATTATGTAATTAATATAATCTCTAATACTATTTACAACATATTTTTAATTTCTTCACATGTCACTAGTGGCAGATTCTTGAATTTATTTAAAATTATGCAAGTCAGGACTTGATTTGTCATTAAATATTGCTTCTGACTTGGGGACCAGTGTACATTAAAATGCAAATTGGAATTTAACTGTGTTTAATGACATCAGAAGTAGAGGGGAAAAAATTGCCTTTAGAACCCGGCTTGGAATTCTTTTGATTTACTTGTAGGAGAAAACACATACACACACAAAAAAAGAAAAACACATTTTTTATAACTTTCATGTTTTGTTGAAATAAGAGATTTCTGGCTGTTATTTGCAAGCACTTCCCAGCAAACAGCGCATTGCACTGAGAAGAGTTTTTATTTCCAATAAATGAAAAACCAAATTGGACATAATTGTCACTGTGTTTTTTTAAGATTGGTTTTTAAAGTACTAAAGACATTGTAATGTGCTAAATAAGGATTTTGATAGATTAATGTAGTTTATGAATCTGATGACAGTTGTCTTGAGGGGACTTTGCAAAATTTGTGTCATTTTTATATTATTCATTAAGTTATTGTAGTTCAACAACAGAGCTACTGTCATTTCCAACATTTAACCAGTGATCCATTAAGAATTTAACAATTTCAAAACCACAGTGAGCACTACCTGCATGGCGTCTGGGACATTCAGCTGAGGCATGTGTTGACTAGAGTGTCTGGACATGAAATGGTTAGCTAATCTCTGCAAAAACACCAGGAAGCTCAGTGGCATCATTTCCCTTTGAGATCCTTCTATTTTAAAGGGAAACAATATAAAGATAATTATTTAATTTATTTATATAACTTACACTTTCATTGACAAGGACCTACCTGGCGAATTAGTGAGATATGCAGATTTCTGGCTTCTACCAGAAGCCAGACAGGTCAGACTCTGGAGGGAGTTCCAGGGAAGCTGTGTTTGTATGAAGTTATCCACGTGATTCTATGAGCAGGCTGCTTTGGATGCAGGAACAGTGTTTAAAAGTGTTTAATGTGCACGTAGATAAACTGCGATCCTGTTAAAGTACAGATGACTCAATTAAAATGATGCAGTAAGTCCAGTCCAAAGTCACAGATTCTTTTATTTCTGAGAGTTCCTGGATGATGCTGACCCTGCCAGTTGGTCTGTTGGCCATTCTTTGAGTAGCAAGACCCTCAAAAACCTTGAGAAAGCACTATTTGGGAAATGTTGATTTAACCCATTCATCCAACTCTATCACTTAATGGCTGAGGAAGTGATGTCAGGGAGGTTAGGTGACTTGACCAAGGGCCACCAGCAGATGGAGGACAAGAAACCAGACCTTACATCCCTTTCCCCCTCCCTGAGTGCTCTTGCTCCTGGGCCATGCTCTTTTTTTCTGTGCAATGGAAGTTTGAGAACCAAATACAATGAAAAGTTCATGGGCATTTGAGTATCTCCTTAAGGAAAGCAGCAATTGCTTTCCTGATCTGTTTCTGAGTTAGTTGTATTCCTCTTACAGTCAAGTTTTTGCATGTATATTTATATGTATGTATACTTATATATATACTTTTATTATGTATACTTATATTTTTATGTATTTATATGTTTATGTATTATATATTTATATAGCATATGTAATGAAATGTATATAAAATTATATGTAATGAAATGTATATGAAAACTATATAAGAGAGATATTCATTTATATGTAGTCATATATATTCATATATATATATATTATATTTTATCCTATGTAATAAAAGGCTAATATGCAAATCGACCAAATGGCAGAACAACTGGTCGCTATGATGTGCACTGACTACCAGGGGGCAGACACTCAATACAAGAGCTGCCCCTGGTGGTCAGTGCACTCCCACAGGGGAAGCGCTGCTAAGCCAGAAGCTGGGCTCATGGCTGGCGAGCACAGCGGTGGTGGTGGGAGCCTCTCCCGCCTCCGCAGCAGCGCTAAGGATGTCTGACATCCCCCGAGGGCTCCCAGACTGTGAGAGGGCACAGGCTGGGCTGAGGGACCCCCTGAGTGCATGAATTTCATGCACTGGGCCTCTACATATAAAATCACAACACATTGCTTGTTGCCTTAGTGGCTATAAAACAGTGTGTAGCCCATGTTCTTGTCATCTTAAACTTGTATGTCTCTTAGTGATTCCACATGGTGTCAGAGATGTTGGCTGCCCATCCAACTGCCTGGGGCTGGAGAGAGCTGAGGCCCCATTTCAAAGGTGATTTTTCTAAAGGTGAAAATAAATAAAGCCAGCCCACATCTTACCCCACCAGGTTGGCAGAAGTCCATCCCCGGGGAGCAGCTCCCGCAGGCCTTCTCCGGTTTGTCTGTTTCAATCCAGCTGGAGGGAGCTGGGCTGCTGCGGCATCTGTTACTGCTGCTGGATGGCTGTCAAAACTGGGAATATTCAATTAGGCACCGTTCTTTCTTTTCATGGGTGAACATTTGGCTGCTTAGCCATTGCTTTTCTTTCCTGTTTTTCTCCCTCTCCTTCATCTGCTCACAAAATGTTTTGCCTGTACCATTAACCCCTGGTCCATCAATTCCTTCTTGACACTGGGGCCTTTTTTTTTTTTTTTTTTTTTTTTCAATGTGGGAGTTGGGATTTGGGGGAATGAAGGAAACATTTGCCTGTACAGTCACATAGCTTGTTGACTACTTGGAATCAAACACAGCAGGAAACCACTATTTTGTTGATTTTTAAAAATATACATATATGATACATCTAGAATATAATTTAAAAATGCTGTTTATTTGAAACACTCCTAAAATATCTATGCAATTATGCCAAAAATAAGTGAAGAACTTAAAAGAGACTCTAATTTCAAAGCTGTCAAACTCCCTAGCTAATTTTATAGGCACACAGTAAAAATGACATTTTCATTCGTGGATTTTTTTTTTTTGGGGGGGGAGGGCTTATCTTTTTGAAAATGATATAAGAGAGATAGCCAATTAAATCTCAAATATGGATCTCTGCTTAATGACTTTGATATATAATTTCAGCTGCTAAAACTGTAAATGCCTTTTTCTAATTATAAAATTAACTATAAAAATACCTGAATATAGCCACATCTGTCTGGTATTCAACCTTGACCTCCATTTCCAGCCTCATCTCCTATTACACTCATATAGGTGTGCTGAATGCCAATTGAGTTAGTACAGCTCCAACTCTGGGACATGTGACTTGCTTTCCTTTCCCCCTTCTTGACATGCTCATAATCCTTCTCCTCCCTGGAACATAGGAATGTCTTCCCAACGAATTCCTACATCCAAGGCCCTTCTTGTGGGCTGTGTCCTTTACTAAATCAAGTTTAGCAAATCCCTTAAAGGAAGTGATCTCAGCAGCCTGACATATCAGCTGAGCCACTGGAGAAGATAACCTTCTAGCATCTCCAGCTTCAAGTTTGATGAATTATCAATATCCACCTCTGAATTCTCATAGCATTTACTTACCAGTACTTCTCCCATGGTACTTATAATTTTCCCAGAATCAGAGTTATTTTGAAGTTATTTTTGGGTTCTTTTTATTAGATTATAGCCTACTTTAAGATTCAACTGCATTACCCTCATTGTCTTGACCTCTGAGTCTAAGACAGAGCCTTATGTATAACCTCTGTATTATAAATGTTTGGTTTGAAAAGCAGGCCTGTCAACACCAGCTGCGGTTCCATGAAAGGGCGTTTGTTAGCTATGTGTCATGATTATGCCATGGGGCTGACATGGCATCTGACTTCTTAGCAAATCCCTAGCTCATAAGGATGTTATGATAAGGATCATCGTATTCCTCCCTGGCTTCTGCACTCCTAATAATTTTCATTGCAATAAAGAAAAGGGAATTGGGAGCAGATGACTCATTACAACCATATAGATCTGTGATGTGCAGCATAGGGCTCTGAAACAGCTTGAGGTTGCCTGCTCTACATGTACTATCCCCTTCCTGCTTTTCACAACATGGAATCCAGCCACATCATGGAAAATATGTTAAGACCAATTCTGGGCACTTGGTAGAAATTGCACAAAAGCTTGAAACTTCCTCCCTCCCCATGGAAGAATGCGGCCAAAGTTAAGAGAAAATATTATTCTACTCCACCCAAAGTCCATCCTAGCTTTCAGGCAGAAATTGATCTGTATGAACATTACTGAAGTGTATGAGAATCCAGGCCTGCTGATGAAGCTGTGCACTGTGTAAGAGCACGTAGCCAAGGAAGGGGATGGATGTGCACCCATGAATGTGGTTGTAAGCATCGAAGGAGGGAGCTAGTTTTTCTTGGCATATAGGTGCTGTTTCCTAGCAACACCTTGTGATCACAGGAATCCAGTTTACACACAGGTGCCAAATAGGCATGTGGTAGTAGACCTGGGTAGGTGATTTATATACCAAGTGCAAAATTAAAATGTGGGGCCTCTTGTTTAAAAATTATTAAGAGTTTCAAGGCATCAACATTAGAGCATTAAATCAAGAATGGGGCCTGTGCAACCACACTGGTCCATAGAACCGGCTGCGTGTGGCAGCCATGGTGATAGTTCAGTAAATTGTTTCACTTATATCATGAAAGATGAGGGACACATTCAAACTGACTCCACATAGACTTGGAGACAGGATTATTCCATTTTGCTCCTAAATCGGAGGCAGCATCCCCGGAGCTACGTTTTAAGATGGCATATTTGGGGTCAAGCTGGCAACTAGAAATACCGCGTGATGGAACATTCTCCTGTGGCCACAGTCTCCTGGGAACTGTTGGCAAGATAGGGATGTATGTCTGGTTGTTGATACCTTAGAAGGAATTACTGAATTAGATGAGTAGGTTAGGTATGGACTAATGTAGTTTTAAACTATATTTTTATTTTGACATAATTTCAGATTTTCAGAAAAGTTATAACGCAACGGATTCCCTGAAACCCTTTACTGATATTCTTCAAATGTTAACATTTTACCACATTTGCTTAGGCATTTTTTCTCTTTCTCTGCTTATCTACATATGTGTTTGAATGTAGACAATTGTGGTCTAAATTTTGACTTGTTAAAGATTATGTTGCAGCTGTGATACTCTTTTTCCCTAAATACTTCATTGTGAATGTATTTAAGAAAACAAAGGTATTTTTACATAACTGTAGCATAACTATTAAGAAATTAACATTAATAGAATACTATTATGCAATCTAAAGACCTTATTCACATTTCATTGATTGTTCAGTAATGTCCTTTATAACAGTAACAAAAATCCTAGAGCATGGCTTGCATCCAGTGGAGAGTTTCTGTAGCCTCCTTTAATCCAAACAATCCCTGCCTTCCTTTGTCCTTCATTGCACCGAGATTCTAAAGTGTAATTGTCAGTTATTTTTCATAATGTCCCTCAGTTTGAACATGTAAAAAGGAAAAAGCAGCCACCTAGAAGGGCTCCCGCTGACCAAATTGGGACAATTTGACCATCAAAATAAGTGATAGTGAGATATTATAACTCATTAAATAAGAATCCATGAATCGAGGAGTGCCCTTACAGCTGGTAGAGGGGACGCTACCCAATTCATGAATTGCTTAATAAAGTAAATCAGGGTTGGGGGGGGTGAGATAAAGAATCTATGACTCTATACTCATATGTGTGTTTTTTAAAATTAATGAATGGGTGAATATGTAAATAAATAAATGAGGGAAAGGGAGAGCTCTTGCTTACAGTAGAAAAAATGAATAAATGTCGAAGGAATGAAGGAAAAAGAAAATTATGATTTAGCCTCTATCATAATATAAATTGATTCAGACAAGCATTATGGGTGCTAAACATAGTGGATGAAAGTTTCAGGAGTAACAGGATGTTTACATAATCCACAATATACAGTAAATTACAAAGGGGGTGTTAGTAATGTTGCAGTAGAAAATCCTGCCGTATACCACTTTAATCAAGTGATTGGAGTTGATATAATCAGCACTGGGGCAGATTCATAGCACATGCCTCCTGATGTGGTGAACTGATCCTTTCCAAAAATGTCTACTGTATATTTAACCATAGGAAAACACTGAAATGACCTCAATTGAAAAGCATTTTACATAATAGGCCATTTTTAACTACACACATCTCTCAAAATGCTAGCTTCGTGTAGAACACTGCTGGGTATTCTGGGAAATAAGAAGCCACAAGATAGACATAGTACATTTTTCTGAAGCATCAATTATCATCCCCTTTAGGTCTGTAAAATATAAACAGGAGTGCAGAGTGGGGTGGGATGCAAACTTTTCTTGAATTGGGAAGATGCAGCTTGGAACTTCAAAGCCATTTATTTTGTGCATGCCACACCGTTTTAGGCTCTACCTATAAATGTCTTTGAGGATGTGAATTTATTTCGCTCTGCCAATATGGGCACTTCAGTAGAAAGTGTGAGAAACACTGAACTATAAACAATGGTGTTTCTGTGAACGGAGTAGAATGATCTGTTTGGAATTGATATAAACTGTGCTACCTGTGCTTACCATGTACACAATTGAGTACATCAACCTTAAAGATGAGAACTACTAGGTAGAATCACATCGCTTTATGATATATTCTTCTGTGGATGATGAAAAGAATTTCCCCAAATAATTTTCCTTCATGTTATTTATTGCCAACCATTATTTTACCAAGAAGAATTTGCAGAAATATGGCCACAACCTTTTAAGGAAATTGCAACTAAATTCAGCCTGCCATTTTTGTGGTAAAATAAACTTTAAACTTCCTGGAAAATGGCCACTTCTATAAAAAATCTCAGTGAAAGCTTATCATGGGAGAAGGTATAGATTTTACTTCGATTCAGCTCTCATTTTCTCCACTAAAGAAACATTCTCACAGATAATGCAAGCAGATGTTAAGCCAGAAAAACAAAAACAAAACTTATCTTTCTTAAACTTTGAGGACTTCCTGAGCCTGGTGATATTATTTCTAAATCAGTTTAATATCTGACCAGCAGAGTAAGTAAAGTCAAGAGGGTGCATTCTGGAGATATGTTAAGTGGTGCGGGAGTACTTAGAGGTAGAAGTGTCAGCCGTCCGTGAATAATTACCCACCATGTCCTGGATAGCATAACAATAAAATTCCATCCCTCCCATCGAAGAGTTTATAGCCTAGTGAAGGGATAGACTTATGAACAAGTCTTTTCAATTGAGCATGGTTAATGGAAAGCACAGTGTGTTTGAGGAGCCCACAAAAGGGACAGTTTACTCATCCTTGAGGTCTAAGATGCACTTTCTGAGCTAATTCCTAAGGAAGAAGGGGGCTACCAGTTTAAAGAATGTGTAGGTTAAGGAGAGAGCTTGAGTAAAAGCACAGAAAGATGGGACAGTATGGGAACTACATGGATCTATGTGAGAAAGCAAGGAGCGGGGGCTACCAGGGCAAGTAGATGGGCCAGATTATGGAGGGTGTTTGCATTCTGTAAGAGTTTACGTGGTCTGGGGCCACTGAAGTGTCATAAGCAGGGCAGTGATGGCAGTGATGTGATATGTTTTCAAAGCCTCCCACCCTTCCATTTACCGCAGCCAGAGAGATTTCAGAGGAACAAGACCCAAGGCAAAGAAGCTTTGTGCCCATCTATGAGGCCACTGATGGAACTTGAACTTTTGCAGGGACGGTTGTAGGTTGAAGAGGAGGTGGCAAATTTGAGGTCCCAGGAAGGTAAAATTATCAAATGTCTGTGGCTGCTTGGCTGTGGAGCTGAGGGAAGGGAAGGGAAGCATTTAGAAATTCCTCCAGGTTTGTTTTTGGCTTAAGTGACTGAATTGATGATGATTCATTAATGACATTACGAACAGAGTAGAGGAAACTAGGTGGAAGAACAAGATACCGAGTTCAGGTTTTGATCATGGTATGTGTGAACTACCCATGGAATGAACTGTGAACTGTTTCATCATGCTGTCGCATGTTTCAGCCTGAAGCCCAGGCATTAGCATCAAACTCAGAACCAAGAGTCATTGCCAAGTAGGTAGTCATTAGGATAGTAGGTCTTCATCAGGAAGGTTGGAGATGTAGGGTTTTATCAGAATTGCTTACGGTGTTTTCCCGTAATATACATTCTCCCAAACTGCTGAGGAGAGAAGGGGCAGCAGGCCCATGAAATTCTTTGAATGGTTAAAGCAGCGGGGCGGTGGGGGGAGGGGGGCAAAAAGAGGGGAAGCCATGCAAAAGACTGAGGGGGAAAAAGTTGAAGGGGTGCTGGGAGAGCCGAGGGGGGCCAGAGGTTTTTGTAATGGAATAAATGGTCAGTAGTGTTATTGTCGCCATAAGCTTAAGGTAAGCAGTGAGAAGGATCAATGAGATTTGGAAACATGAAAGTCTCCATGGACCTGGGCAAAGCAGCATAGTGAGATTATAGAGGATCTATAGGGATCACTGGGACATGAGAAAGCAGAGATGGTATGGACAGCTATTTCCAAAAATTTGACTGAAGGCAGGAAAGCTTGAATGGTAGCTGGAGTTTGAGGAAGAGATGGTGATTTATTAAAAGCATGTAGATTAGATGGGCTCATAGGAGCAGTAGAAAGAGTGCAGAAGTAAATTTCAGAATGTTATCCGACAATCAAATTCCTCCCTCACTCATGGGAGTGAGGTTAAGGTTCTTGGGGTACCACTGAAATAAGAATTTTCAGAAGTCCCCACGGGAGAATAAAATATGGAAAAAGACTTTATTTGCATGAAGTTACATTCCTTGGGTTGCAAAGCGCCCTATTTCTTAAGCCAGAAAAAGGTATAACTGGGGTCCCAGGAGAGCCAAAAGCAAGGCGCTTCCCTTCCATGTTGCAACTGGGTGTAGTTCAGCATCCAAGCTAATTAAAGCCCATTGGTCCATTGTGGGAGTCCCACATGGCCGTGAGCCACGTCGGTGCTGGGGAGTGCATCCCCCTGCAACAGGAATCACAGTAACCCAGCACACCAGTCAGTAAAAACCAAGAGAGTGCATTTCTTTGTTTAGAAGTTTAAATATTCAGGTTTTCTCACTGGCAGTGGTCACCCTATTCTGCCCGCTGACTCGCTTCCATGTGTGATTGATGGGAAAGCTCAGACCTTACTGGGCATATGTCTAAATTGCCTTTGTCCAGTCCCTTCCCTCATCGATCAGCAGGGAACAGACTTGGAGAGTATTAAATGAATCTTTTTGGCAGAGTGTACACATGGCATGCCTATATTATTTAGCCTTCCCTCTCCTCCTTTTCTGTTAAATAATAACCAGGTTATGACAATGGCATCAAGAAGAGCTGGGTTTGAGTTCTTGGTTCAAGTAACTAGCTTTGCACTCTATTATAGACTAAAACCTGCTGAATGTGAAAATCATGTGTGGGGCTCTTAATATTTAAGAAAAGCTGTCCATCTTTCTGACCTTAGGAACACAATTGCTGGAAGTGGGTCCTGGTAATGTTTTGTAACTTTGCTGTCTTCTGTATTCCCCCTTGCTAATGACCAACATTTAATTTCCTGTGCAGATTCTTCCCTTGCTTCCCACCTCTAAATATTGTGGTTCTCTACGTCTCTCCTGAATCCACAGACTCCCTAGGTGAAATGTTTCACTCTATGGCTCTATGTACTGCCTATCTGCTGATTATTTGCAGCCCCGAGCTAACATCTCATCTCTCAGTTTCTTTGCTCACTGACTACCCAAGATAAGTCCACTTGGGTATCTACTAGGCACCTCAAATGCAATATCTCCCAGAGAGAGTTCTCTTGGTTTTCATATCATCAACACTCCTGTGAAGCTGTGTTTAGTCCAGCCTTTCCTGGTTCAGCAATGTCCCCGAATGTCACGACAAGACCTAGGTGTCACAATCTAGGTTCTTCGGTTTCCTTCGGTCATATCCCACCAGCATCAAGTCCTGCCAACTCCATCTCCAAAACATATTCTGAATGTATCCACTTCTCTCCATCTGGTGCAAACAATTGCTATTTCTCTACTGTGTTAATCTTACTGCTTCTAGTCTTGCCCTCTTAAAATCCATTCTCCACACAGTGGCCTGAAAGATTTTTTTTTTTTTAAAATACAAACCAGATCACACTGTTCTCTTGGCTGTACTTCTCCCACTATCTTTCCGAACTTCTTGATATTAGCCCCTTGGGAATTACCCAGCCCCCTCGTACCTTCCCTGCACCATAATGCTCCCCTTCATGTCCAGCCCCAATGACTTCTTTTCTTCCTCAAATACCCCTGCTGGTTCCTATTTCAGAGTCTTGTGTTGTTCTCTTTTTCTGAAAAGCATCCCCCAGACCTCTGAATGGGCAATTCTTTCCTGTCAGCTTTAGTTTTATCTGCATTATTTGTTATGGATTTTATTGCCCCAAAAGTGACCAACTTCTGGCTAAACTGTTTTCTCAGATCCTTTTGGAAAGATTGATTGAAGGTCAGAGAAAATGCAGCTTACCTTCAATTGCTCTATGCAGCCAAGCAGGAGGCAGGCGTGCTGGATGTTCAGCGGCATATCCCATAATCCACATGCTTAAGATACTTGGCCACACCTTCTGGCTTCAGGGAGACCTGGGTCAGGGGTGGGTTGTGGGGAGGATCAATAAAACTAACAGTATAATTCAAAAATATGTGGCTTCTTGTTGCTGGTTGTTTTTTTTTCTTTTTGACTCTTTCTCCCCTTCCTTTTCCCCGGCCCTATTGCTCTGCAGCACTAATACTGAATTATAATGAAGTGGTGAGTATTAAAGCTTAAGTTTATTTTTAAGTCATTTCTTTTTAAACTCCTTGCTAGTTCATAACCTTCTAATTTCCTGTGGAGGGCTAGGAGAGCACTGAGAAAAGTCAGGAATGACTCTTCATGCCTGTGTTGTTCTTGAAACTCTCTATCCCATCAACTATTGAATTATTTTTGCATTCAAGTGTTCATCAGGATGCTGAGCGGCAGTATGCTCTGGTGCTTTTGTAGGTTGTGTGGGGTTTAACCAACATCATGGATAGGAATCCAGAAAGTAGGAAGACGAACAGTGTAATCTTTCTATATGCTTTTGGACAACTGAGCAGCCTGGTCTAGACAATGGTTTCTGGGGCTTCACTTTAACAAAAAAAATATACATCAAAAGTACTTTGTTTCAGTAGCTATTTCTGCATTCAACCAAGAGTCAATATTCCCATTAGCACAGTAAGTAGAGCAATAATACACAAATATAGAATGTGGAGCTATGGATATTCTGCCCCTATACCTTTCAGTAGAAAACAATGTAAAGATCCAAAATGTGAGTTATTAGCTTTCTTTTAATTTGATTTAAAGCCTTAAGAAAAAGGGAGCAGAGAATTTTGGATTTTTCACCTAATAACTGTTCCCTGTTGAAGGTTGTTGAGATCTGCTATTTAGGTCAAGCTTCAGCTGTCCTTGATGTATTGACACAGCCAAGTCAATGTAATCAATGCACAAAAGGTGCCTTTTATGGAACTTGGAGACAAAGCAAACACCACAAATCCTTCCCCAAGAGTGGTTTCCATATATGGAGTTCTCACCCTTAGTCCCTGCAGGAAGAATTGGTGCTGAGTGGCTTCTGAGATGTAGGTGGCCATGTTGTGTCCCACGGATGCCCACTATCATGTTCATGGGTCCAAGAATGTACACATAGGCAGGTTAGCTGCATGTGAATAGACTCAAGAAGGATAAAGTGACTATGTGCTTGCAGATTATTGCTCCTCTGAGGATAACTTGATCCTGAAAGAGAATCTGTCATTGATAGTGGCAACAGAAGGAAAAAAGACAGATGAAGAAGCAGGTAGCAGTGACCCTGAACTATCAGAAGCCATGAGTAAAAGCAGAAGCCATTAAGAAAGCACAGAGTGAGAGGCAATTGTTCAGGAGGAATAAAAGTAAGAGAAGCAACATCTGTGCTAAAAACTATGAAACCACCCAGTTAATGGAAATGACACTGGATTTCTTCATCCCCTCATCAGGCCATGGTACAGTCTCTTTAAGGCCTGCTTGTTTTGTGATCTTTACTCTCTTTTTCAAGCCTTGTCTGTGATCTTTCTTGATTTCCAGTTAGTCCTGGACTACAATTAAGATTGTCGTCTTCCTGATTTTTAATACATTTTCAACTTGGGGGATACGAATGAATTTTTTGCATGTCGTTGTAAACAAAAGTGACCAAATACAGTGGAATGTAATAAGGGAATAGGTCTACTGAGGGCAGGTCAAATTAGTGCTCAAGGATTTTGTAAAATTGCAGCTGTTTCTGCCCATCACCATGCGTCCCTGCTGCTGGATACTCCCTTTGCAACATCATTGTTGCCTGACTCACTGTGCTGCTTGTTGTGGAAGGACTAATGTCACACAGCGCTAGTTATAAAATGATTGATTGATAACCGCAGAAAAATTACAGATCACGGAGATGGGGATGGAGGGTCTAACAATGCTCCCAGGTTATTCCAGGATCTTGAAAACAGCCTGCAGGAGCCTCTGCCTGACAGGAGTGCTGGCTACAGCCCAACTCCTTGCTTTCCTAGATGCTGCTCATTACCTGGTACCAAGGTGAGGTCAAGGGGAACATGAAGAGGCCCACTCAATTCAACTAGGACCAACGATGTCTTTTCTTCCCTATTGAAGCAAGATTTACTCAGCAGGAGTTACTTCTGCTATATTCAGAAATCTTAGGAATTAACAGATGTCCCCTCTACACCCTGACATATGGGAATCTACACATGAAATTGTGCTTCAGTGTGAGTTTCTTTCAAGGAGACTGGCGAGATCAGAACTAGAAGATCCACAGAAAATACATGAAATGACAGATAAGAGCAGCAGAGTCTTAATATGGATCACTGGGTTAAGAAATTTGAAGAATTCATAGATCTAAGCAAGGCAGAGGGTTTAAGCCGGGCTGGCAAGAGAGGCGTAGATAATGTGCCAAATATAAGAACACTGTTATCTAGGAAAGCACTGACCTGACAGGAAACCTTTTATATGCTTCCTTTGGGAACTGAAGTGAGTAGCTGACTTCTCAGGCCATAACCATCTAGGGCTAGAGACTGAGGCAGAACCAAATGAGGGCACCAGACCTTGACTTTCATTTTGCTGGCATCCATCTGTTCTGCGTTTGAACCAGCCCTTTCATTACAATTGATCTGTATTTGGCTAAGTTACAAATTCCTTTTATGTATGACAAATGTGGCTTGTTGTTTCTTCAGAAAAAAATATGGGTGGGGAAGATTCAAAGCTAATTTGAATACCATTGTAGTTGGACACTAATGGGACATTGTACCATCCTCTTGCAATCTTCAATGACTATGACCATGTCTATTTTTTTAAAAAAGACTATGATTTTTCACTGGCTGATTTGGTTTGAATGAGTAAATTATTTTTATTTCATTGCATTAACGGCCAGAACATTGAATGAGCCAATAACTCCCTAGTGTTGCTGAGCTGCAAAGAACTATTATTCGCAATTGAATTTTTATTGATTTTCTTGTGCTACAATGACTTTTCTAACATGGTAGCATGAAAGGAAAATTAGAAAAAGGCCAAATAGGGCATAGGGTGAGGAAAGGGAGGCTGCTGCTTCCCATGTTCTAGCCCCAAATGCACGACTTACTGGCAGGTGCTGCCGACTCTGAGTGATCCTGTTGCTGATTATGTGATTTACAAGTTAGCCAAGTGCCTGACTCCATCCCCTTTCCCTCCTCTTCCCTTCTGATATTTTTGCTTCCAGTTATTTTTGGCCGCGTTGGCATTCTGCTGCAGAGCTGACTAGGCCGGAGAAATGGAGAAAGAGCAGAAGCAGACAGGGTGATACTCCAAATGGGCCAGGGCTGATGTTTGTCAGTGTCATTCGAACACACACACTCACACGTGCGAAGGCGGGTGGATGAATGTGTGTTACTTTCACATCATTGTAGTACATTTATCCATTCACGTGTTTGCTTTTCCTAATCATCTGAACTCTTGGAGACTTCGTTGTATATGGGTTTAGAATAAATATTCAGATGAATTGAAATGGAGTCTCACTCATTCAGTCAGTATTTACTAATAAGTGATTACTACATACCCTTACCAGTACTAGAGGCAAGGCAATCAACAAAGCAGATGAAAAAGGGTGTCCTCATGCAGATTCCCATGATGAAAATTAAATTAAAGGAGAATATTTTGGAATTCACTGAAGATTTAAAAATACAGTGTTTCTTGCTTCCTTCTTTAATAGACATTGTAGGAGTGAAACTTGTATAATAAAAGCCAAACACAATATATTTCCTCCCTTGCTTCTGACTCAGTTTGGTCTAGTTAAGAGGATCTCAGGAACTAGTAGGAAAGAGAAATTTTTTGGACATTGATTTTTACTGCTTATAAAAGTAATGCATGTTCATCCCAGAAGTTTTGGAAACTACAGAAAGAAATGAAGATGATTGATATACCCATAATCATCCAGTTGCAGATCTTTGAAATATTGAGTGATTTCTCTGTAGGGCTTTTCCTATAACATATATAGTAATCCCACACCAGTTGCTATTTTAAAATCTTTAAATCATCAATCTTGATGTGTATGTGTGCAGTTCGGTTAAGTCTCCTTATACCAAACAATGTGACAATTATTATTTTTCTCCCTCCCATAGACCATGTGAACATAAGTGAGACCTATTTATATTCCACCCTCACAGTATATGTGAATAGAAGACCAAGTCTAATAAAAGACTGCCCTTATGTGGTGTGATAACTTATGGAAAGAGAGGTAGATAGGCAAGCATTTTGCAGAGACTTGCAAGAAAGGAACAAGAGAGCATAAAGATTTTTTTTAAAAAAATAATAAGCCAGTAAAAGTCTGATCGAAACAATAAATGAGGCCTGGTGTGTATCATGTAGGCCTGTGAGTTGCTCTGTCTCTGCTTACTTATAATTTTCTCTGATAATCTTTTCCTGGAATCGCTCACTAGATTTAGTAAGGTAGGTCCCACTGCGATGCATTTTTAGAGAACTTTATTCCGCTCTATCTCCTCACTCATCTATATACCTCATAATCACTTGTTTAATGTCTATCCTCCCTGCTGAGACATATGCTGTGGGAGGGCTAGAATGGTCTATGTCAAGTTCAGTAATGCACCCCCACTGCCTGGCAGCTGAGTGAATGTAGGAGGCTGTGGCACATTTACTGAAAACTAATGGTAAATTAAGAGAATGGCTACCAGCAGAAACCAGTTTTTAATGCAGATGTACCTATTTGGGGGGGGGGGGGAGTACATACATTCTGTAAAGATATAATTGCCGCATTTGAAGGAAGACAGTTCTTACTTACTAAAAATATATTAAAGATAGAGCTCATTCACTACAAACTATTTTATATTTAAACATTTACTTGCAAACTTTTAAATTTTTTTAGTTAAATTTTTAATTTTGAGATAATTGCAGACATGTTCAGTTGCAAGAAGTAATAAAAAGAACCTGTGTACCCTTAGCCAGTTCCCCAAATGGTAATAAATTGTAAAACTGTAGTAATATAACAACTTGGATATTGACATGGACAGAGTCAAGATAGAGAACATTTATATCATTTTAAATAATCTTTCCTGTTGCCCATTTATGGGCATATCCACTTCCCTCCAGCCTTTCCCCCTTCTTTAATCTTGCAGTAACCATTTGCTCTTCATATCTACATTGTTTTCATTTAAATAATCCTATATAATAAAAGCCTAATATGCTAAGTGTCCAGTTGTCTGGTCGTCCGTTTAACTACTCAAAGTGTAATATGCTAATGATATGCTAAGACCACTCAACCGCTTGCTATGATGTGCACTGAACATCAGGGGGCAGACAGTCGACTAGTCGACCAGTCGCTATGATGTGCACTGACCACTAGGGGGCAGAGGCTCCAACCAGTAGGTTAGTGTGCTAATGGGGTCTGGCTGATCGGGACTGAGCCCTCCTATGGTCCCTCCCTGGCTGGCCAACCTCCCACATCCTTACCCAGCCCTGATCATGCACCGGTGGGGTCCCTAAGCCTGGCCTGAGCCCTTTTGCAATCTGGGACCCCTCAGGGGATGTCGGAGAGCTGGTTTTAGCCCGATCCTGCAGGCCAGGTTGAGGGACTCCACTGGTGCATGAATTTGTGCATTGAGCCTCTAGTGATATATAAAAATTAAATCATATGGTATGTAAGTTTGAGGGATTAGCTTTTTGCACTCAGCATTATTTTCCGTCCATTCATTTTGGTCATTGTTGTAATAATAGTTCATATCATTTGTAATGTCTATATGGTATTCCATTATATGAAAGCACCAAAATCTATTAACTATTTCTATATTATTAAATACTTAGATTGTCAGCAATTGTTCAGCATCATAAATGAAGATTTGAGCAAAATCACTATACTGCACTTTTTATGTAGCTATCTAATCATTGTGTTAAAATTTCTTTCAAGATTAAATCCTATATAATAAAAGGCTAATATACAAATTGTCCCCTCAACTGGGAATTCAACCAGGAGTTTGACCAGGGGACCAACTGCCCCTGCCAACTGCCTGGGACCCCTTCCCCTGGCCAGCCCAGCCCACAATTGCGCCCCCTCCCCCAGCCGGCCAGACCCCATTTGTGCATGAATTTATGCACTGGGCCTCTAGTTATTAAATAATATAAATGAATTTTTAAATAGTAGATTTATTGAGATATAATCCATAATACTGGTATTAAATTCACCTATTTCAAGTGTACAGTTTAACAATTTTTAGGGTATTCTCAGAGTTGTGCAACCATTGCCAGTGTCAAATTTGGGACACTTGCATCACACCAAAAAAAAGGAAACTGTTTTGAATGCCTCTTACCCCACACCCACCTACAGCCCTGAGCAATCACCAATCCATGTTCTGGCTCTATGGATTCACCTGTTACAGACATTTTATTTAAATGGAATCATAAAGTCCTAGTCAGTTTGGCTCAGTGGGTAGAGCATTGGCCTGTGGACTCAAGGGTCCTGGGTTCGATTCCGGTCAAGGGCACATGCCCGGGTTGCGGGCTTGATCCCCAATGGGGGGGGGGGCGTGCAGGAGGCAGCCAATCAATGATTCTTTCTCATCATTGATGTTTCTATCTCTCCCTCTCCCTTCCTCTCTGAAATCAATAAAAATATATTCAAAAAAATAAATGGAATCATACAGTATGTGGTCTCTTGAGTCTAGAAGCTACAGACCCTGTTTGGATAAGTAGAGGGACATATTAATGGCTTTCTAGTTGATGTAAAAAAGATAATGTTTCTTTAATAAATAGTGATAGCGGTCCTTCTAAATATCTTCCTTAGCCATTTGTGTTTCTTCTTTTGTAAATTCTGTTTTCGTGCCCCTTTGCCATTTTATTTTAGGGTATTTATTCTTCTCACTGTCCTTTACAAATATCCTTTCTATATTAAAGTTATTAAGCCTCTTCCTATAATTTTGCTTATAATGTTTTAGATGAAACTGATTTTTAATTTTGATAAAATATTATCTATCAATCATTACTTTTCTTAAGTATCTTTTCTTCCTTCAGTTTTAGGTTTAGAAAGGTCTTCCCCATACTAAGATCCAACACATATTTTAATGCTGCTGTGGTTTTGTCCTGTTATGCTTCCAGTGCTCTTGAAAGGATTTTACATGTATTGGCATTTCATTTTCACACACACAAAAAACTATAAAAGGAATTATTATTATCATTTTTTAGATGAGGAAACTGAGGCAAAGAGAGATAAAGATACTTATCAAGGTGGTAGTAAGGACCTGAATAGACAGAATTCAATTAGATACTCTGGCTCCAGCCCCCACCCTCTTCCATGGTTTGCAGTCCTGCCTAGTGAATTTCTGGGACACATGACCTATTTAAATGTTCATTGTTCACTAGAGGCCCGATGCACAATATTCCTGCAAGGGGCTCGGCCTTCACAGCTGCAGTGGCTGCCTCAGCCCTCGCAGCCCCGGCTTCGTCCGGAAGGTCTTCTGGAAGGTCATTCGGCCATCCAGTCTAATTAGCATATTATGCTTTTTTTATTATAGGTTAGTTATTATGCATGCTTATGATATGTTATGCATTTCTCTTTCCAGAGGTTTTGCATAATTACATGAACTTTTTTTATATTACAAATGGTATTTAAATTTATAATTAAGTGGTTTTAATTGCCCACTGCCAGATTTTATAAAAACCCATCTTCCAATTACTTAATTCATTGTTTTGCATGTCTATTCATTATTTATTTTATTTAAAAAGGTAATGTTTTTAGGAAGGGTATGAGCTGATTAAAATCACTTGGCTCAATCATGTCTGAAATTGTTGTCAGTTTGCTCATGAATAATAGCTTGTTTGGGAATAAAAAATTAGTACCTATGTTTTTCTCCTGAAAAACAAAAACAGATTTGATTAATTATACTCTGGTATACACCAGAGTTCTAGGGAAAAATTCTAGTCATAGCCTGATTATTTTTTCATTGTCAGTTACTTTTTAAAAAAACATATTGAGATATATTTGACAAATAACATTATATAACTTTAAAGTATGCACTATGATGATTTGGTATATGTTTATATTGTGAAATGATTACCAAAATGAGGTTAGTTCACATAACCATTACATCACGTACTTATTTATTTTTTTTTTTTTGTAGTGAGAACATTTAAAATTTACTCTCTTGGCCCTGGCCTGGTGGCTCTGTTGGTTGGAACATCATACACCAAAAACACCATACACCAAAAAAGTTTGTGGGTTCGATTCCTAGTCAGGGCACATACCCAGGTTATAGGTTTGATCCCTGGTCAGGCTTATAGGGGAGGCAACCTGTCAATGTATCTCTCACATTGGTCTCTCTCTCTCTTTCTCTTTCTACCTCTCTTCTCTCTCCCTTGATCCCTCCCTTCCCTTTCCTCTCTCTAAAATAAATAAAAACTTATCCTGGGATGAGGAGTAAAAAAAAAATAAATTAAATTCACTCTCTTAGTAACTTTCAAGCATTCAATACAGTATTATTAAGTATAGTCACCATGCTATATGTTAGGTCCCCAAAACTTATTTATCTTATAACTGGACCAACATCTCCCATTTCCCTTACCTCCCATCCCCTGGAAGCCACCAATTTACTCCTTGTTTCTAGTAATTCGGCTTTTTCAGCTTCCACACAGACATGAGATCATACAATATTTGCCTTTCTCTGACTTATTTCTCCTATATGCCCTTAAGGTTCATCTATGTGTGGCAAATAGTACTAAGTAATATGTGTGTGTGTGTGTGTGTGTGTGTGTGTGTGTGTGTGTGTGTGTGTGTGTGACATTTTCATCCATCTGTGGACACTTAGGTTGTTTCCATGTTTGTAAATAATGCCTCAACATAGAGGTGCAGGTATCTCTTTAAGGTAGCGATTTTATTTCCTTCAGGTACATACTCAGAAAAGGGGTTGCTGGATCATATGGTTGTTCGATTTTAAACTTTTAAGAAACTTTCATGTTGTTTTTCAAAGTGACTGCACCAACTTATATTTCCACCAAAAGCGCATAAGAGTTCTTTGTCCTCTACATCCTCACCAGCACTTATCTCTGGTCTTTTGGGTAATAGACATTCTAACAGGAGTGAAGTGATATCTAACCGTGGATTTGATTTGCATTTCTCTGAAGATTACTGATGTTGAGCACCTTTCCATGTACCTATTGGTCATTTGTATTTTGATAAAATGTCTATTCAGGTCCTTTACCCTTTTCTTCCCATCCTGCCCCCCAACCCCCACCACCAGATTATTTGTATTTTGCCTATTGAGTTGAATGTGTTCCTTATATATTTTGGATATTAACCTTTTATCAGACATATGGTTTGCAAATACTTTCTTCCAATTTGTAGGTTACCTTTTCACTTTGTTGGTCATTTCTCTTGCTGCACAGAAACTTTTTAATTTGATATAGTCATACTTCTTTATTTGTGCTTTTGTTCCTTATGCATTTGGTATAAAAACCAATGTTAAAGAGCTTTTCCCCTATGTTTTCTTCTATGCGCTTTATGGTTTTAGTTCTTACAGTTAAGCCTTTAATTCATTTTGAGTTAATTTTTATGAATGGTGTAAGCTAGGGGCCCAATTTCATTGTTTTTCATATGACTATCCAGCTTTTCCAGCATAATTTATTGAAGAGACAACCCTTTCCTTATTTAATATACTTGGTCCCCTTGTCAAATATTACTTGATTGTATATTTGATGGTTAATTTCTGGACTCTTAATCCTTTTTCATTGGTCTATATTGTTTCTATGCCAGTACCATACCCTTTGATTACTAAGCCTTTGAGGTAAAGTTTGATACCAGGAAGTGTGAAGCTTTCAGCTTTGTTTTTTCTCAAGGTTGCTTTTGCTCCTCAGGGTCTTTTGGGGCTTCTATGTGAATTTTAGGATTTTTTAAAATGTCTGTGAAAAAATGAAATTTTAATAGAGATTGCATTGAATCTATACATGGCTTTGGGTAGTATGAAAATTTTAACAATATTATTTCTTTCTATTCATGAAAGTTTTAGTTACTTCTGCTTATTTACTATAAGTAAACTTGTAAAATTATTATTTAAAATTTCCTTTATTATGTAAAAATTCAAAATTTCAACTATGACATATCTAGTATCTTTTTTCTTTTTAAAATGATTTTTCCATGTATCCAATGACCTCTTTTGAAAACACAAGTCTTTTTTTAGCTCAAGGAATAATTATTATGATTGTATTGATTATCATTTCTTTCAGCTTATTGTCTTCTAAAATTCCTATTATATTCAATTGCATTTCTCTATCTCAGCATTATCTCTTCATACTTATTTCATCTTTTCTTCATCATTAACATTGTACTATTTTTCTCTTAGCTTACTTATTCAACATGTATTTGTTAAGGACCTGCTCTCTACCTGATGTTCAATAGGCACTGTAGATTTAAGGGAGAACATTTCAGACATAAACCCACCTTCATAGAACCAGATCTAGTGAGGAAAACAAATGGGGTAAGCAATTATAAGATCTGTACTAGAGGGAATTTTCTAAACTGGAATTTCTTGGTTCCAAAGCCATTGCTTCCCATCTCTCTAACCACTGGTTCATAATTTGTGATGCTTGGGCTGGGATTCCCTGACCAGATCCACCAATAGGAGCACCAGAGGAGACTGGCCAGAGGAAGAGGAAGGCAAGGATACTTATTCCTGCTCATTTTTTTGTCTCTGTCAGCATCATCCGAGCAGAATTTCTTCATCTTAGAAGTGGCAGTTGATTGTTATTTCCAGCTTTTTTTTTTTCATGTGCTTCCAGAACCAGCTTAATGATGCCCCTGAGAGATGCCAGCACTAGTCTGGTAAGCAGTCCTTCGGAGGTCTGGGTCGAGACTCCTTAAGTCCTGAGGCATCAGTACTCACCGTCCTCTCCTTGGACATTTGATATCTCTCTAAGCTTCAAAATGTTATAACCCCAACCTCACCCTTTGTTCCTGCATCCCCACCTCTGAGGGTGGGACCTGCTTCCCTCAGTTCCCCTTTTATCTTTTTATTTCCCCAATTATTTACATTAATATTTTCTGTTAAAACAACTGTTGTGCTATGTTTTGCACCTGGGTCTGTGTCATTAGTTCGGATTTCTGCAGTATTCAGCATGCTGTTTACTGCCTCTGTGATAGATATATTACTAATTCAGCAGTTTTGATTGTCTATTGCTTCCTACATAGTGTCAATTTCCTTGATGTCAGATGTTATCCTATTTATAACTCCCTATTCTAGATTCTCAGTTGCTATTTCCTTTTAACTTTAAAGAACTTAAATTACAAGTTATCTAAAATGTCTCTTGTTCTGTATCTTAATAGGAAGCCATTTAATCTCAGTTCTAGGAATTATCTCCTTCATTTTTTTAAAATATATTTAAAATGAGTTCAGAGAGGAAGGAAGAGGGAGAGAGAGATAGAAACATCAATGATGAGAGACAATCATTGCTCAGCTGCCTCCTGCACGTCCCCCACTGGAGATCCAGCCCTAAACCCAGGCATGTGCCTTGACCGGGAATTGAACCCTAACCTCCTGGTTCATAGGTCAATGCTCAACCCCTGAGCCATGATGGCCGGGCTGTCTCCTTCATTGTATTATAATCCTTTTTATGCGGCTGGGGATGTTTTCTGTGCTATTGCATAGGTTCCCACCTGAATCTTTCAAGCCTTGAAAGTACCAGTAACATAGGTGATAAAAGTCTTTAGTTTGCCAATTCAGAAGCCAATTCGGTTGGATGACCTTTGGTGGGAATCAGAGGGAGGGTTGGAAGCATTTACCTCTGAGCCTAAGAGTTTATTTCCATAATTTGTATTATATTCAGTATCTAGCTGAAATTTGTCAGGTATATTTGCCCTCTTCGTGAGTCCAGAATGTCAGTGTCCCTGCCAGCAGTGTTAGGTGCAGGCCAGGCCTTCATGATACTTGAGGTTTTTACTTGGTGATATCTGGTTCTTGAATGGCTGCCTGTTAGGAGCTGGACCAGATATATGACATCCCGGTTGTTCTCTAACCCCCTCCTCCATTTAATCTTTGAATCTCCACATTGAGAGGTGTTGATATGCTTCTTGTTGGAACTCTTCCAGTTATTTCAAAAGTCAATTGGGAAGAGCAAGAGGTTGGGTAGATCCTTTCTTTCGATGATCTTGGTTGTATGGGATCTACTAGAAAGGTCTCAAAGTTTCTTGTTTATAGATAATACCCTTTCCTATATCCCAGTGTTAATACAGGGTTTTCCTTTTTATATACATATTTACTAGTCGTTATCTGTTTATTGAACAATTGGTTTTCTATGCTTCATCTGGTTGATTACAGATTACCTGGCTTTGTCAACCTGCAATCTTTATTTAGCACCCCTGAGCAAGACTTCCTTTAAGAAATCATGCAATCAAAGGAAAGAAAAAGTGACAAACACAGCATACAAAATTCATCATAAAAACACAACCCTTTCCATTAGCAAACGGATGTCTTGTGTTAGTCACTCACTCTCTCTAATTTTGACTAATTTCTATATATTTCTGATAAATCAGTGAGTCATGTGGAAAAAGGATTTTTGGCTGAACGATCTCTTGTTGGGAGAGTAAAGGAGAGTTTGTGGTAAGATTGTGGGGGAAACGTGAGATTTTTTTTTAATCTGGATTTTATGCACAATCCCTTCATTCACAGTTTTGTCATCAGTTATGTGACCTTCATCGCACTTAAAACCAGTAATTCTGAATCATAAAGGCTGTGACAATATACGGACCTTCAACAGAAGGTGCCAGGGCCAGCCTGACAGGTTGAGCCAGGCTGAGGTAGGGAGGTGGGAATTGAGAAAAGAAAGAAAGACAGGAAAGCGGGGTTGGGAGGACTCCAGCTCTCTCTATGAACTGAAGCAACTTTATTAGCCACACAATCCTATTTATACATAACACACTGAATAGGAGGTCTGTCAAGAGGAATGTATTCTTTGTTCCTCTTAATCTCTAAGGGAGAGACACAGCAGAAGGACAAGTTCTCAGTACAGCATATCTCAGTAAATAGTTACAGACTTCTTGGTAAGCTATGAAAGGCTGTTCTCATTCTACAAATGTTGCTCTCATTCTACTGATAATCACCATCCAAACAAGTCTGGGAAAACTGTGTGGGGAAGGGTCCCAGCCTTGCTAGCCCCTTCAGGTGCAAGGACCTTGCCAGCGTACATCTGGCCCCCAACAAGAAGGGAGCTGGCCTTACCATTTGGGGACAACAGAGAAATAAGAAGATGGATCTGCCTGCAATACAAGCCTTTCTGAGGATCTTTTGCCTCCTATACTCTCATGCAGATCTCGGAATGTACAGCATCACTGACAGAAGACATCGGTTGCCTCTGGGAGGGAAAGCATTAAGAGTAAAATTCAAAAGCAAGTGAATACATGGATTGCTGTGCTTGTTATTCATCGTGTGTTTTTGACTTGCTAAAAGCAAGTTTAATGTATTTATAAAATTTATAAAGATGTAACTGATTCTGGAGCTCCGCTCTTTACAGGGAACATATTTCATGTTATTGTAAGCACTGAAGAAAATTAAATCAATAAATCCACAGCCTGTAATTTGAGATACTCAATTGAAGAAAAAAATACATTGTCAGGGAGGGAGGGGGGATCATTTACATGGAGGAGGACTTGTAAAACTGTCTGTGCGCTCCTCTGCTGGGCTTTCAAGTGACTGCAAGAATTCAGCTGGTGCTGTAAAACTGTTCAAGTGTTGTTATGACACCTCGATGGAAGCAAAGGTCAAGTCCCCCTGTTGTTCATGAAGCATCTGCTCAAGTGGAAAGCCATGCAAATGAAGCTCTTTCTGAACTGCCCATGTGTCCTTTTCCCTGAGAAAGCTTTGCGGGTGCGCAGTCAGACCGCATGTTCGGAAGCTTGGTGAACTTCTCACTGGCAGCGATGCTCTGTGACCGCTGGCTAGCCAATTAACCTCTCCACGCATCTCCCTTCCGCGTGTAAAGGTTAGCAGTGCCGCTTGTTTACCGAGGGCCTGGAGCCTCCGTGAAGGGCACTACACAGATACCCAGCACTTGTGTTTGAATAGAGGGCACTGCATTTTTAATTATGTGTTTGGTTGGCTGGATTATAGATTTTATTGTGGTTCAATGTGGCCCCTTCTCCCTGGTTACAAATAAAAGACTAATAGGTAATCATACTCTATTATCATCTTCTAGAGCCCCCTAGAGGGTTAAGGAAATGCCAGAGGTTGTAGATTAATAATGTATTCTTTAGTTAATAAAAAAAATATCACACACATCTCAGCTGCATAATAGCTGTGGATGGCAATTTATTGGGCCAAGTGTTTCATCTGTTGCTAAGCAGATAATGCTGGCAAAGACTCATGAAATGAGTTTTGTTTTTCTGGCTCCCCAGTAAATCTTTTATCCTCTCATCAATATCGAGCATTAAGCACAGTTTTGTTAAGGTTTATTTTAAATGTGCTTGTGCATATTTGGGGAAATGATTCTCGCATTCTGGAACTCCTGAAACAATGGGTTTTGTGTGTGTGTATCTAGGTCGTGACAGTAAGCTCACGATTTTACTGTATTTGGAGAAAATGTGAGTACTTCCGGCCCTGGAGCTAAGTGTCCTATATCTCCCACTTCTTTGCAGATTTACGGAAGAACTTCGAGCAAGATCCGCAGGGAAGGGAGGTTCCCATCGAAGGCATGATTGTGCTGCACTGCCGGCCGCCGGAGGGAGTGCCCGCTGCCGAGGTGAGGGGCACCGGAGACAGGCCTGTTCCCAAGAGGGAGGGCAGAGTCCCGCGTGCTGACGAGTGGAGTGAGAGCCTGTGTCTGGCATCCTTGCCCTCTGGACCCAAATGATAAAGCTGGTGAAGAAATAGTGAGGGCACTAAGTTGGAAGAGGAAATTGCCTCTCGTCTACTTTCTTGTGGACGCTAAGCTCTTGCTAGGCAGCCTGGGTAGGATTTGGTCCGTGTTCTTGCTTTGGTGGCCGCCGATCCTGTAGGTGGCACCCTCTGTGTCCTCCGCCAGTCACCTGGGCCACGCTGATGTGCACATGGTTTGTGGACCGATCTGAGCTCTAACTAGCAAGGCCATGTGAGTGAGTGTCCAGGGAAGGTGTGTCCACGTTCCACGGTGTGTGCGTGCGCTCATTCTTCCCTGGCTCATGGAACATCAGTGAGCCTTCCTCAGGTTTCGGGCACTGTGCTCACACGATATAAAAGGGGCTGAAGCCACACATCTGCGATCTGTTATTCTCTCTTCTCAGTGAAGTATCTAGGGTCCCTGTGGATTTTATTTTTCGCATGTTTTCTGGCCTTTCTGCCATATTCTTCGGATATAAATGTCAGCAATAGGACACTCTGATAACAGGAAGGCTTCCTGAACCTTCCAGTCACTGTTAAAGATGTTCTGAGAGGCTAGTAATACAGTTCCTAAGGCAGTATTGGCGGAGGCTTGGCGAGTCAGAAATAACAGGAATGCTTAGTAGACCTGCGAGTCTATAAACACGGCCTGAGTGAGCATTGCACAGCGGGGCTTTTCTCTGGGAAGCGGGGACTGTCCTTCGAGCTCTGGTTTATTCACTGAGAAGAAGAGGTATTCTAAAAAAGTCAAATGAACAAAAGAAAACAAAAGGAGCCTCTGCTTCACGTTTTAGCTAAAGTTGCTGTGGATTTCACAGTTGAGCAGACGAAGGAGCAGAAGAAATAAAGGGGAGCGAAAAGACACACACACACGTCTATGTGGACAGAAAGTGTGCTGGGCGGACACTGTTCAAGGCTCTAATGGTTCGGAGAAATGAAGCAAACGGACTTGAACATTAAAGTGAATATTCCATGCATGACTTGAAATGATTAGGAAGGAAAATGCTTATTATTTTTTTAGATTTTTATTTAATGTGAAAGAGAAAGATATTTGATTGTTTTTTCCTTTGCCACCACCTTGTTCCTGAGCAGGTGCCAGGCAGCAGGGCGTTCGGTGCACAGGTGAACGTGTCAGCCTTATTTAAGGGACACCCTAAGCGCTCCGGGGAGTCTAATTTGGGCATCAGCAGTTCACTACAGTCACTACCCATCTCTCAAAATCCCCGTTCCCAAATGCTCATGCATGAAAATGTCTCGCCTATGTCACACTGGCTGCGTGAACAGCCAGGCTTCCTTCCAAGCCTCAGCCGGGTCGCCGCTGTCAACTTTGCAGAGAGATGGGGAGGAAGGTCACGTTTTTATTAGCTACCTGCCTGTGGGAACCTAACGTTCTCACATGTCTAGGGATCAATTTTTACAGCTGGAAGACAACTTTGATATTTACCTGGCACAGCCTTTGAATTTTAAAGGCAAGAAAACTGATGCTCAGATCAATGACCTACCAAAGGTCTTGCAGCCATTTAAGGGCTAACTGTGTTTAAAATCTTTAAACAGCTCCTTGAAGCATTCAGGGTAAAAGTCTCTGTTCTCCTGGTGCCTTATGTGGTCTAATGTAATCTGGCCTGCTGCTCTCTCTGACCTCATCTTCTGCTACTCTTCTTCTGACCTCCTTATAGCCACGCTGGCCTCCTCACTCCTCAGGTGTGCCAGTCATGCTTGTACCCCAGGGCCTTAGCACATGATGGCCTCTCTGCTAGAACATTCTTCTCCAGCTAATAAATTGCTTCATCCCTCCCTTTATGCTTGCTCAAATATCACCTGCTCAGTGAGTGATACTTGATTGACATGTCACTAACCCACCCCCTTGCATATACTTTCAAGCTCCCTTCTCTGCTGTATAATTTCTCCTTAGCTCTTATCATAAGCATACTACTGTATTTACTCTGCTTATAGTCTGTCTACTCCACTAGAATATAAGGTTCATGAGGGACATTTTCCTTTATTTTTCTATTGCTGTATCTCCAGAAAATAAGAGACTGCTTTTAGATCCAGGGACTCAGTAAATATTTGTTGGCTGTGAATGAAAACTAGTTTTCTATATTGATGAATATTTGAGGTTATACGAAGGCCTACCTCAGACAAAACTGAAATCCCTTAGACAGGCATTGTTTTTCTCCCATTCTGGTGCTAGCAAGTGAGTAAAACATCCTCCACCTGCTCTTTGAAGACATAACTAATAAGATAAATGATAAAAGAGAGAGAACAAAGGAGAGCAGTATAAAGGATGTGCAATCTGGTAAGATAATCGCGAGAAGAGAAATTATACCTTGGTGTGCAAATGCATCCATGAGTGTGGATGCATGCATACACACACCCCTACCTACACCTCTACTCTCTCTCGCTCTCGCTCGCTCTCTCTCTGAAGCAGCTTTCCAGAGGCTGCAGGGGATTAGGAATTCCAGGACTTCAGGGCTCTTCAGGGCTGTGGATGGAAGAGGGGGTTCCTGGGGGACATGGGCTGACCTCTGGGAAGCAGCATTCCTATCTGTTCAGCCACTTGGGAAAGGTTTTACCGGGTTGAAGCTTGGAAACAGCTCTTTGCACATCCCTCCACACTTCTTGCCTCTGTTCTTGAAGGCAAATGAGTTCTGTCTGTTCACTCAACTCATTTTCCATCTTCATTAGCTTCTGAGGGTGCTTTTCAGCTGTCACCACAGGAGTAGAACAGAATGTGAAAACTTCCAGTGGCCACACAAACCAGTGTCAGTAGCAACATATTTGGGAGAGATATTGAACAGGGGAGAGAGGACACACTATAACTTCTTTTCTGGTACCTACCCTCCTGTCAAATTTCCAAACTGTAGGGATTCACTTTCTCTGTTAGTTACCTAGGGCTACTGTGACAAATTACTGCAAACTAGATAGCCTAACACAATAAAAAAAATGTATTCTCTCACAGTTCCGGACGCCAGAAGTCAGAAATCAGGATGGAGGCAGGATTGGTTCTTCCTGTGGGCTCCGGG
Organism: Myotis myotis; assembly: GCF_014108235.1. Lineage (NCBI taxonomy): Eukaryota > Metazoa > Chordata > Mammalia > Chiroptera > Vespertilionidae > Myotis > Myotis myotis. The sequence continues at coordinate 19,348,935 of NW_023416335.1, forward strand.
AGACAATTTTTCCATGCCTCTCTCTTAGCTTCAGGGGTTGTCGGCAGTACATGGTGTCCCTCGGCGTAGACACATCACTCCAATCTATACCTGTCTTCACATGGTACTCTCCTCTCTGTGTGTCTGAATTTCTTCTTTTTTAAAAAATATATTTTTTATTCATTTCAGAGAGAAAGGTAGAGGGAGAGAGAGATAGAAACATCAATGATGAGAGAGAATCATTAATCGGTTGCCTCCTGCATGCCCTATACCGGGGATCCAACCTGCAACCCGGCATGTGACCTGACCAGGTGTCGAACCTGGCTCATAGTTGACCTCCTGGCTCATAGTTGACGCTCAACCCCTGAGCCATTCTGGCCGGGCTGAATTTCTCTCTTCTTATAAGGCAGGGGTCCTCAAACTACGGCCCGCGGGCCACATGCAAATACAAATATTGTATTTGTTCCCGTTTTGGTTTTTTACTTCAAAATAAGATATGTGCAGTGTGCATAGGAATTTGTTCATAGTTTGTTTTTGTTTTTTTTTTTAAACTATAATCCGGCCCTCCAAAGGTCTGAGGGACAGTGATCTGGCCCCCTGTTTAAAAAGTTTGAGGACCCCTGCTATAAGGACACAAGTCACTGGATAAGGGCCAACCCTGATTCAGTGTGGCCTCATGTAAAGACCTTATTTCCAGATCAGGTCACATGCACAGGTTCCGTGTGGATGTGAAATTGCAGGGGGCACTGTTCACCTCAGCGCACTTCCCATTCTCCCTTTGACATCACATCACTCTTTCATGTTAATCATGTATGAGTTTTAGGAATAAATTTCCAGTCAGGCTGGCTAACATTAAAGAGGGCTATTCTGATTCTGAGGAGCAACTGGGGCTAGAGCAGCGGTTCTCAACCTGCGGGTCGCAACCCCTTTGGGGGTCGAACGACCCTTTCACAGGGGTCGCCTAAGACCATCGGAAAACACACATATAATTACATATTATTTTTGTGGTTAATCACTATGCTTTAATTATGTTCAATTTGTAACAATGAAAATACATCCTGCATATCAGATATTTACATTACGATTCATAGCAGTAGCAATATTACAGTTATGAAGTAGCAACGAAAATAATTTTATGGTTGGGGGTCACCACAACATGAGGAACTGTATTAAAGGGTCGCGGCATTAGGAAGGTTAAGAACCACTGGGCTAGAGGGTGGTTTAAAACACAAATTCTGAGCTGGGAGCAGGGGAAAAAGCTCGGTTTTCTATATTTTATATTATAAATGGATATGCAGGGTGTTTCAACCACACATGGAATGGGCTATTATAGGGCCCTAGCAAGCATTTATAGCATCGTCTTAATGCAGGCAAGCATTCCCGCTCCCAACACTTGAGATATTTGGAATTTCACTTATTTATGAGTTGATACTCCCTATATCTGTGCACCAGTATTTCCAGCTCCTTGTCTCAGCAGTAGCGTATGCAGTAGTGATTACCACCATCTGTGTTGTGGAAGGGAAGGCAGAATGATAGCAGAGAGCTGAGGAATAGAAGGATGGAGAGCAGAGAGCTGAGAAAGAGAAGGATGGAGAAGGGAAGTGTAAACGTGCATATAACCTTGCACAGCCGGGGTCTCCCGGGGTGGAGGTGTCTGCCAATGCCTGTCAGGTGGTCTGCAGCTCTTCAAAAGTGTATCTTTGCGCATCCTATCTTCACAGTCATCTGAGGAACCCGCAGTTAATGACTCTTGGGAATGATAGTAATTGGGAACTGTGCTTAGAAATGGATTGGTTCTGTAACTGTCACTGTGAAATAGTATCATGCATCTTCCCTGAGCAGAACATGCTCCACCCTCCCCACTGCCCACCTCCTGGGGGGCCCGAGAGGCCATCACTGGAAAGGGTTGTGGACTGCAGGGCAGTTGGATTTGAAACTGGCACATTGAAAGGCATGTTGGGGGCAAGTCCAAGTCTTGTTTTCACAAGACATACACAATGGTCTTCTTACTGTAAGATAGAACTTTTTGGCAACTAACACATCTATGTGACCAGAGAAGGCGGTTTATATAAGAGTAGAAAGAGCTACCATTTGTGGAATGCCCCCAGGTGCCAGGTACTATGTTAAGTGGTTTCTTTATGTGATTTAATTTGCAAAAGACTGCTATGAGATTCTAGAAAACTATGGATGTTTTCACGCCCACTTTACAGGACTTATCCAAGCTCTCAGATCACTAGGAAGCCAATCTAACCTTAAAGTTCCAATCATTCCTTTCTCTAGTTTCTATTGTGTGTTTTTTAATGAGACTGTGGGTTTAATTTCTTTCCTGAGCCTTTTTGAAGCTTGGGAGCCATAGGCCGGTGGTAACGTATATTTTTGCTACCTGGCAGTCCACCCTTGGGATTAAAGGTTTTTGGATGAAAATCTCTTCTCACTAGTATGCTAATCCTAAATCTGCTGTAAATTCTGTTTCTTTATTGGAAATAGATAATCTCATGATAAAACTCAGACTAGAGCACTGAGAGTAGAGGCTTTTGGAGTTGAGGGGAGCAGGAGCTAGGGCTTGCTGTTATCCTAGGAGAGAGAGGTATAGGATGTCTACAGTTATAGACATGCAGGCCTGGAGGAGCAGAAAAGGGGACATATAAAAGGGAAGGTGAGAGGACTGAGGGTAATATGTCCCTCACTACAACTTTCCTACATTCGGTCATGGCCCGGACTTACCTCACTGTCATGAAGGGCTCCAGATATCTATAATAATAAAAGTGTAATATGCTAATTGGACCGGATAGCCGAACAACCTTCTGAACATCATTCGTGAAGCCACATTGGCAAGGGCCAAGGCAGAGGTGGTTAGGGGTGATCAGGCAGGAGGCAGAGTGGTTAGGGGTGATCACGCAGGCAGGCAGGTGAGTGGTTAGGAGCCAGTGGCCCCAGATTTCAAGAGGGTACAAGCCAGACTGAGGGACCCCCCCCCCATGCACAAATTTCGTGCACTGGGCCTCTAATATTCTGATAAATGTATAGTAATGTGATGCATTGGGGGGAAAGTATGAAAGTTGGAGTCAAACAGCCCTAGGGTTAAACCCTGACTAGCACTTAGAAATGCTAGCAAATGACTAGCCACTCAGGACCTCAGATTCCTCATCCTAAAATAGCAACAATAATTTTCTTGTAGGATTGCTGTGAGTCAAAGAGAAAACAACCTCAAGAATATGCAAAACATTTAACACAATTTCTAATACTAAATAAATAGTAGAGATTACTGTGATTTGTGTTCCTTCTTCTTTTCTAAAGTTTCATGAACCTTTGGTTCTCAAAAAAAGATGCAAGGCTCTCTTATGGTTGGGGAACAGATTAAAACTGAAACTCTTGCAATATCTAATATGTCTTCAGCCCCATGAAGAATAGGATGCTGCTAAGACCATCCCTCCTTACCCTGGGCAGCCCATGAGCTCTGCCTCTCCATCCAGTGCCCTCTGTTCTTGTCCTTCAATTTCATCAAAGGACAAAGACACTCACCAAAAAGCTTCCTACTTCCCTCTCTTATAATCTAGCACTTGGGAGGAAATAAGTGGTTATTGACAGAAGTTTGTGGCTATCAATGTTTATTCACCTTATTTGTCCCATTAAAGAGTCTTATGAATGGTAGTATTGTTAGTAAGAAACACTTTCGAAAAATGGTGCATGAACTTGAAGAGACTCATTTAGATACTGGTTTGGATGACATAATAGGTCACACACTTTCTCCAAAATACCTAGAATGTGAATGGATAATAATCCACGCCTTCCTAAATTCTGTGAGCTCATCCTATAGCTAGATGTACTGGAATGTATTTGCCACTACAGGTACTTTTTAACCTTGACCTTGGGGCAGTTCTAACTAAAGATAGCAACTTCAGTATTTGACACTTGTTGTTTAGCTAAAACCAATTTGCTCCTTTCAAAACAATTCATTATCCCACACTGCACTATTTTATACTCCCCAATTAAATGGAAAATCTATCTTTCATAAAAGTTAGAAATTATGTCCAATGAAAATCCGACATTTTAATGGTTTTCCACAGATTAAAATTGTAGAGTTCTCAATAAACCCTGATTTACTGATGTTGGCTGTAAAATGGTTATTGCTGTTAATAAAGCCTGTAAATCTTAACAGGTTATATTTGCCTTGGACAATAAAACTTGCCATAAAGGCTTAGTGTCTAAGGCTAATTCTGCTCACATCAAGGTAAACAGCTCCTCAAAACACTTCTGTGTCTGGGAACTAAGGCCCCAGAGCTAAGAAACTGACAGTCTAGCCTTGAGCCACCACATGCCAGACACTTTTCTTGTTTTTATCTCATCAAGAAGTCAAGACTGAGCTGGAATTAGGAAACTCAGGAAGGTCATGGACCTGAAGCAATGCAGTGTGGGTAAGGAGAAGGTTCTTTCTGCTGGCCACCACCTGAGTTTTGTCATTTCCAGATGACTAGGTCAGAATGCTTGTATAACGGGGGTTGGGGAAGGGTCCAGAAGTGGGATGAAAGGCCATATTTTCTATTTTATAAAGTGTGCCAGAGCCATATGAGTGTTAGAAGCCAATTTATTGGGGAATAGGATGCAGAGTTTAGGGGAAGGAGGTAATTTCCCTTCTAGATGTTCTTGTGAAAATCCAAGTCTGTGGCTTTTTTAAGAGGCTCTATTCATCTTGGTGGATTTGGTGGACATGGTCGTTGTCATGATTCCTGAGGTGTGGGTAATTTCTTTGTAAATCTTACCTCCCTAAGGTAAAAGCCAAAAAGTGCTTTTCTCGGCATTTTCGTGGTTCAGCCACACTAGTCAGGTGTTCTCGCACAAGATGGGATGGAGAAGTGAGCAGGGGAAGGCGGTGTGTGTGTGGAAACCTCTGGAGAGGACGGTGTGGAGTTGCCAGCTCTTGGTGGCAGCAGGGAGAACGTGCACCTGTCCCAAGTCTCATGGTTGTGAGCCACGTAGGGTTTCTTGAACTGCTAGGGTGTTGCTAAGCGTCTGTTGCCTTCACTACAGTGTCGTTGGACATTGTTTCTGGCTGCTTAAAAGGCAGGCCTGGCTCTTTGGCCTTCCTGGAGGTTTGGCGCACTAGTTTTTAATAAAGTCCTTTCCTGCATAAATAGGCCAGAGCAGTTTGCTGTGTGCAGTGAAGGATCCTGCCCATTATGGTGTCTGTGCCATGTCTGACTATCTCAGTGTGCCTTTGACCAGTATGTAAAAGTGGCCATTGGAACAAGCAAGTCACTATGAGCTAAAGTCCATGTGTGGGATATTAATCTGTGTTTCTTTCTCTGTAAAAGAAGGATGGAGACTAGAGTGCTCCTAAAGCCCTTTTCATCTCCCTAATTTATTCCTGGTATATAAACAGTACAGCCTGCATGCTATCAATGACTTGTTTTAATAATTCCGCCCAGACTGGTGCCAGACTGTTTGCAGGTCAGACGTCCTTTGCCCTTCTTCCCTGGGAGAGTATTCTTGATGAAAGGTTCCTTTGTTTCAAATGTGTTCATTGGCATGAAACCCAGGAGAGAATCTTATGACATTGAACTGTTTAATACAAGAATTGCTAGACTATTGTGTTTAACCTCAATCAAACAGACTATGAAATGAGGATTTTATTTAAAAACTAAGACTCTTAATAATTCACTGGGGAAATGTTAAGTGAGGCGCCCAAGTTCTGAAGCAGCAGACCTCAGGTATAAATAATTAATCTAATTTGGTGTAGCCAAAGCCAAGAGAATGTCTAATAGTCCAGATAAACTTTGCCTTGAGGAGACTGACAATGAGGACCTTTGCAGAAAGCCACATTTCATTCGAATGTATAATATTGTAATAGAAAACTAATGGACTCTTCAGAAAAGAGAATATTGAATTGCTTAAATACTAGTAATTAAGTGCCAGTAAATTACTTCTCTAAAAACATTTCTGCTAAAAAATTTGCTATCGTAAGGGAGATGGGAAATGAGGTTAATATAAGTTATTTAAAAAGTGAATGTCTACAGCCCAAATACCATCGTCATTAATACTGGTCTATAAGTAAATTTTATTAATGTGCTGACTTTTACCACATCCATATCTGGGAAGCTCTAGTTCCTTACTGCGGAAGGGAAGGATAGAAAATATCTAAACTTCCTAATTTGTATTTATTTTCCTTTTTCTTCCTGTCCTATATTCCTGGAGGGGGTGAAACATGGAAGAGAGAATTACAGTGGTCCCCCTTATCCACTATTTTACTTTTCATTATTTCAGTTACCCACGGTCAACCAGGGTTTAAAAATAATAACTGGAAAATTCCAGATAAATAATTTTTACCTTTCCAATTATGTGGCAATCTGAGTACCTCACTCTATCTCATCACATAGGCATTGTATCAGATCACATCATCACAATAAGAGAGTGAGTACAGGACAGTTAAGATATTTTGAGAGCAAGACCACATTCACATAACTTTTATCACAGTGCATTCTTGTAATTGTTCTATTTTATTATTAGTTATTGTTAAGCTCTTACGGTGTCTAATTTATAAATTTAACTTTAACATAGGCATGTATATATAGGGAAAAAAAACATAGTGTATATACAGGTTGGGACTATTTGCAGTTTCAGGCATCCACTGGGGGTCTTAGAACGGATGCCCCACAGTTAAGAGGGGACACTGTACACTTTTCAAAGCAAGCGCTGAGGGGTCGGATGAGATTAGTGAGATTGGTAGCTGCTGGTCTTGCTGCCCCTTTACTTTTTCTATGTACTCTGCTAAACAGCTCCACACACTCCCCTCGGACTGTGTTCCTTACAGCCCTATCTCTGTGTCTTCATTTCTCCTTACGTGGAATGCCCTTGGCCTCCCTCCATCTATCTGTGCTTTACCCAGCCTTGGAGGATCTGTTTAAACCCAGCCTGTTCTTGCCTTCTTCCAGGGCCATCCCAGCTGACTCTCATCTCTCTGTCTTAGAAATACTGTAACTAATTTAATTGGAGGGAACTGCTCAAATAAGGACAACATTCTCTCCATCTCTCTAAGTGCTTACATTGCTTTGAACTTTTTGTTATTGTTTGTTTTCTTTTTTTCTTCCTTTTTTACTTAACTTTTCATGACTGTATGTCATATTTTCTCAAGGTGATTTCCTTCTGGACAGGAAATGCAAATTGTACCTTTCAGAATCTTGTCCCACCCCTCTTAGCAGATGATGCAAATGCACCTGGGAATATAGTAGATAGCTGGGAAGCATTTGTAACAGTGGATGAATATTTACAAAATTGCTGTGAATACACATAATAATAAACTCTAAATTTAAATTACCACTTTAAAATTTACACAGACTTTCACATATATTGACTCAGTTGATCCTTAAGGCTATCATTTATGGGTAGGCAAATATAGCAACATCTGTATATAAACTACACTGCTATATACTAACATTTATTCCATATACACTCTATGCCTGGCACTGTTCACTGAACCTTTCCACCAGCCCTTTTAGTGGGTACTAATAATATGTCAGTTTTATAATTAAGGAAACTGAGGCACAGACGATTAAATAGCTTACTCAAGAATACAGTTATTGAGTGATTGAGTAGGTAATTAAACTCAAACAGCCTGGCTTCTGAGCCTGTTTTCTTTCTTCTCTCTCTCTCTCTCTCTCTCTCTCTCTCTCTCTCTCTCTCTCTCATTAATCCTCACCCGAGGATACTTTTTCCATTGATTTTTAGAGAGTGGAAGGGAGGAGGAGAGACAGAGAGAGAGAACATAGATGTATCAATTGGTTGACTCCTGCACATGCCCCAGCTGGGGCTGGGGATCACGCCTGCAATTGAGTTGTGTGTCCTTGATCGAACCCATGACCTTTCAGTCCACAGGCCTACGCTCTAACTGCTGAGCCAAACTGGCCAGGGCTGAGCCTGTTCTTTTAAACTCTGATTAAGCTTCTCTATGTGCTGGACATTGCATGCTGAGCACAAGTTGAGGGAGATAGGATGCCTATCCTTAACTGGCCCACCATCTCCTTCCACACACATTCAGTGACGAGTGTTAGGGCGTTAGGGTAAGAGAACGCCATATGTGAATAAGGAGGTGTGTGCACACACATGCACACCTGCTACTTCTCCTCCATTTTGTTGCTCAGTCTATGATACTATGTCTGAGCCTTATTGTTCCTCAATGGCAATTAAACCCTGTCATTTTGTGACATTGGAATCTGCATCATGTTCAAGTTCTAGAGATTGTTTGGCCGAGTTGCTTGGTATCAGAAGTGAGGACTTTGAACAGACTTTGATGGGATGCAGAGACACTGTTAATAGACCATTTCTTTATCCCCCTCCTTTTTTTTTCCTGGCAGGAAATTGCATTCTTTTTCCCAAAAAAAACATATTGTCATACTGTGCCTAAGGTTTCTCAAATTGGGGGAGAAGATGCAAATGGATCAAGAGGGAGGGCAGTTGGGAGGGAAAATTAGAGGGCTAGTAATCAATTAATCAAGCAATCAATAGTAAAAATGTACAGAATAAAACACATAAGAAAAGGCAATGCATGAGTTCTACATTAACATAATGAACAACCCCAGCCTTTTCTCTGCCCTGTGCCTTCTTCCACAGTTTAGTGGCAATAAGCAGTCTTTATATCTTGAATTATGCAGGAGTAACGCAGCCTGGGAGGCCTCCCGATAAAAAGCCGCAGTTCTGTAATTCAGCAGGAATGCTCATGGGCAGGAATCACGAACTCCATCCCAGTCCTGCTGAGGCAGCACCGATTTTAATGCTTCTAGGAAGCGCACACACCATCCTGATTCACTTAGTAACTGTGGACGGCCTTTGTTTCTTAAGCAGAACTTAATAAAACGACACAAGCAGAATCACTACCATAACAGCTTCTCCTGGCAATCTTTTGCCATGTTTCCCAAATCCTAACTGCTGACGCTACAGTCTATGTGGGCAGAAATGCCACCCTAGGTCACGTCTCTTGCTTTTAGTCAACTGTGGGCACCTAGAAAGTACACCAGCATCGTGGGCGATTTTTCACAGAAGTGCTAGTAAAATAGAGCGTGTCCGTTTCTCCTCCATCGGGTAGTTTAGAGCCCTGCAGGATAAACACCTGCCTACAGGTGCTATTGAGGTACACCCAGCGATCTTATTGCAATTTAGCTTCAGTTCCAGAATCTATGGCCTCTTTCATTGTGCGGCACAGCTCTTAAGCTCCCCCACTCAATAAAAATCCTCAGGAGATGCGATCTTCTCTTGGAGCCACCTTACATTCAGCACAGTAAGTGCATCGAGTGAAAGAATGACTTATTGAAACTCCCAGGGCTTGGGTTGGTATAAATTGCTGTGGCTTCCACACCACAGATTGCAGGCACACCAACCCTGGCTTAGCAGCTGCACATGCACACATAACTCAGATGCACTTGGTTATATCAGTTAAGCTTCCAAGAAAAACATCCAACATTCTGAGCCGAACAGCTGATAATCCCCTGCTGTGGAGGTTTTGATTTAAATATAACTGAATCTCTCTTGGCTTTGACTTAACTGAGTTGGAACTGTTCTTTTAATTGTTGATTCAGTATTGGCTCGCGGATCTGGCTGTCAGTCCTCCCAACAGATTCTCTCTGTAGATGTGTTTATTAATCGTGTGTGATATTCCTCGTCCTGCACGGATTGCCAGCACTGGTCCACGCTAGTTACAAGTGATGGTTTAAGCCTTGATCTCCGTGAGCAGGACGTGTCAGCTGAGAGTTCACGTGCTGGCTCACCAGTATCGTTTGGGCTTCCCCTTCAGAAGGCAGCTCTGACATGGCCCTGCAGGAAAACAAAAGAACAGATCTACATAATGTCACCAAATTGTAATAGGAGCAGTCCCTCTGGGGCATTCATTATGTGTGAGGCTAGGTAGTCATTGAATCTTCCCTTTTAACGGGGTCATCCATCTACAGTAGTCCTCCTTATTCATGGTTTTGTTTTCTGGTTACACTTACCCATGCCAACCCCAGTCTCAAAATATTAAATAGAAAATTCCAGAGATAAGCATTTCATAAGCTTTAAACCACATGCCGTTCTGAGTAACGTGATGACGTCTGTGCCATCAGCTAGCTCCATCCTGCCCAGGACATGAATCCTCCCTTTGGCCAGCGTATCTGCCTGTAGATGCTCCTGCCACTAGTCACTCAGTAGCCATCTTGGTGTCCCAGTGTCACAGCACTTGTCAAATCACCCTAATTTTATTTAATAATGTCCCCAAAGTGAAAAGTAGCAATGCTGTCAATCCTGATATGCCTAAGAGAAGCCATAAAGTGCTTCCTGTAAGTGAAAGGGTGTGCATGTGCAGGGAAAAATGTGCAGTACATATGGGTTCCGTACTATCTGTGGTTTCAGGCATCCACTGGGTTTCTAGGAGCGTACCATGTCCCCTGCAGATAAGGGGGGTGGGACTTAGTTACAATATCTGGGTATATTTAGAGGAGGAATATGTCACATGGTAATGAACATTGCGGGTTTGCGTGGAAAAATGTGTCTCCTTCCTGATAGCCAGGAAACTCACATTTTCCTTTTTAATTAAAGCATTCACATAATAAGCAATATGAACCAGTGCTGTAGAGGAGGTGATCATAATGATAGGTGAACAAAAAGGGAAGCAAAGCTAGTGGGGGGAAAATACCTCAAAATAGAGGGGAGTTGACATATGCTGGATTGTGGTTTGTTTGTTTGTTTTTAATTTAATTTAATTTTGTTTTGTGTGTGTGAATGTGTGTGTGTGTGTGTGTTACAATGAGCTTATTTATTTTGTACGACATCAAGATATAGCTTTTGTTTTGTCCTTTCCACTTTTTAATTCTCTTTTTATTCATTTATTTAACTTATTGTGGCAACACTGGTTAATATGATTATATAAGTTTTAAGTGGACATTTCTATGATATATGATCTGTATATTCCATTGTGTGCCCACCACCCAAAATGAAATTTTCTTCCATCACCATATATTTGACCCGCTTTACCCTTTAGAACCCCGCCACCCTATCCCCTCTGGTAGCCACACATACTGTTGTTTGTGTTTTTGAGTTTTTGTTTGTTTTACTTGTTTGTTCATTTGTTGCTTTCAGTTTTCTATCCCAGATATGATTTAAATCAAATGGTTCTTAGCTTTTTCTGACTTATTTCACTTAGCATGATATTCTCAGGTTTCATCAATGTTGTCTCAAATGTTTTCTTATGACTGAGTATTTCATTGCATATATGTACCACATTTTCTTTATCCAATCATCTATCGAAGGACACTTCGGGTTTTTTCCATGTCTTGGCTACGGGGAATAATGCTGCAATGAACATAAGGGTACATATAATCTTTGCAAATAAATGTTTTCGTATTTTATGGGTTGTGTTTATGTGTCATTTCATTCAAATCAATGAGCTGCCGAGATGATAGAATCTTCACAAAGGATCATTAGCTACCATATATTGAAGACCGCATGCCAGGCCCTGAGCTGGACACTTACCACATGTTCTCCTATTTTATTCTTTCAGCTGAGTTAGGTGCTATTATCATTTTCATTTCACAGATAAGGAAATTGAGGCTTAGATTGAGTATCTTCCCCAAAGTCTCTCAGGCAGTAAGGGACCTAGTTTTCTTTGATTTCAAAGCCTGAATCTTGAGACCACTCCACAGGGTCTCTTGTTAGTGATCACGTGCCATGTGCTTGGTAGGCGAGGACAGAGGAATTCTGGCAGGAGTGTATCTGATTCTGTGTTGGGTTCTTTCTGTTCTATCGCACTGCCCACTCATGATGCAGGACTAGTTTCATTGAGCCTCATATCAGAGCATAACTTAAAGACAGTCATGGGCCTTGCTTGGTGTAAGACGTCTTTAATCTCTTACACTTGAACAGATGGCTTCTTTGCCTCAAGGCATACAGCAGTAAAGAGTCATGGTCTCTATTCCTGACAAGCTCAAGCATCAAATAAATGAAATGAATATGTAAATAACTATAGAAAACAAAGTACACTACCTATAGTCATGATAATAATAGTAATATAGAAGGAGAACAGTTATTTCTGTTGGCCAGAGTGGTCAACCAAGACTTTACAGATAATTCCCATGCAGATTTTTAGAAGCTGAATACGAAATCATTGTGGTGGAAAGTTACACAGCACACTCAGGGCTCAGGATCAGCATGGTCAAAGCCCACAGGTATGAAACAGCATGGCTGGCCAGGAAATGCAGTTAGTTTCATCTTGAGAGCCTAAAGAATCAGTGGGAGAATCGCCAGCATGGAGACCCTAGGTGGGGTAGGCAAGACGACATCACAGGAAGCCTGGTTTGCTATCTTGAAAAACTTAGATTTTTTAATATTATTAATTTATTTTTTGCTCACCAGTGGTAGGGAGCTACTGAAGGATTGGAATCGGAGAAGTGGGATGCCAGATTTATTTATCTCTGTTTTGTGTTTTTTTTCCCAATGTCCATATTACTTTTTAGTTCAAGGACCCTTGCTACAGGGAAACTGGTAGGAAGTTTTAAATATGTATTTCTCTAGGCCATCATTGGAACTAACTGTTTATTTGTAACTAATTTTGAACTTGCAGAAAAGTCTCAAGAACCAGAGTAAGGAAGCCACGGCAGAAGCCTGCTTTCAGTGGGACCCTGCCAGGTGCTGGGAGGACAGCCCTGCCTCCATCACCCCAGCAAGAGGCAGGCTTGTGTTTCCAAGGCCTCTTGTTCTTTCTGTTGCAGAGGTCCTCAGAGCTGACGGGCAGAGTGCAGACGATGTAGACATTTATGCTCCCCAGTCTTGATGTTGCTGCTGCTGAGCAACATGGCCTTGACTCACCCCATTCACTCTGCACCGCTTACCTAATGGGCACCCTTCTCTTCCCTGATGCAGAACAAAGGTAGCAGCTGAAGAGAGGGGTCAAAGATCTTCATGTCATTAGATGCCCCCTCACCAAGCCCTTCACTTCTGTATTCAGTACAGACTTCCCCACTATTTGACAGAGCCTTTGAAGATTTCCTTTGCTTCCTTTGTACTTGCTCCACATTTTCCTTTAAAATGTGCTGAGATCTCTCTCTTCACCAGTGATTTGGAGCCCATTAGAAGCACATGTAAAGCTTTGGTTTTTCAGGCTATAGGCCAAGTTGCTTGCGTATTTCGCTAAAGCCTGGGTTCAAGGCAGACAAAAGACAGGAGTGTTGTCATTATTGTTGTCATGAGGCAGGATCTTTTCATCCAGATAATGGAGATATCCTCTCAAAGGTTCTTTGGTACCACAGTCCTAGAAAGAGCTTTTGTCTTCTCCTAGATCACCTCTGCGACTCATCATGTGAAGGGGTGCTTATCTCTTCCTACCCTTCCCCATTGTCTCAGGTCCCCCTGCATCTGCTCTGACCCTGCACGCATTTGTTCAGTTAGGCTCATTTAATCAAGTCTCCTTCATGCTATTGTGGCTTGCCTTCTCTGCTACATTTAAAGTGCCAGGACCATTATCCCTTTCATTTGCCTGCTTTGAAGTCTGAAATTTTGCTTTGAATCACTGCTGTACCTGGGTCTAATCATGCTCTTATTACTGGGTTTCCTGGCTTGAATTGTTTTCCCGGCTCCCAGAAGTGACTGCAGATCCATGAGGCAATTGAGGACAGATTCTACAAAAGATAATCTCCTTCCCTTTTCTGCTACTGGCCAGTCAATACTAAATTCTGACTTGGACTTGAAGGAGCATAAGACAGAGCAGGGGTTTGCAGCCTCAACACTATTGACGTCTGAGGCTGTGTACTCCTTTGTGTGGTGAGGGCCCTCCTGCTCCATGTAGGAGGATTTAGGAGCATCCTTAGCCTCTCCCCATTAGAGGATAGTAGCACCTCTGCTCTGACACCCCCAGTTGTGACAACCAAAAATGACCAATATCACCCCTCCTTGAGAATGCTGAAGACAGAGTCTCTGATCGCAAGTACTTTAGAATCTGAGATGCTGTACGTATCTAACATAGTGGTTGCCGTATAGCAGGTGCTCAGTAATTTTCTTGTTGAATTAAGCCCAGCATCAATATATAGTTGTTACCATATGCCCACTGGCCTATGATCACATTGTAGGCAGTGGAAACTATGCCACGTTCAGCTCTCTATATCCAGCCCTTAGCAGAGTACCTGGCATGTGATAGGCACTCAGAAAATATATACTGGGGGGATGCTTACATGAAAAGAGAAGCCAAAAGCTCCAATAGAAATGATTATGTTAGATTTTTCAGATTCATTAAGGAGTTACATGTGTTGGGTAGGCATGAGCTTGGGACAGTGAAGGATGCAATAATTTTGTATAAAAGAGATAGATAAAGGGGAAATCAGTATGAGGAGCACAGGGGGTCAGACAGGTATATGCTCTCTTCCTCAAAGAGTGCTCATTGCCTGCATTCTACCTCCACATCTCAGAAGGCCCGATTTGCTTCACATGCCATAAAACACACGTTGCAAAGCTGTAGACTAGCCTTAAACTGGTGGGTCAAAAATACCCACGATGGAAGAATCACATCAGGCCACCACCCTGCAGAGGAAGTCACGTCAAAGTAGAGAGCCTGCTGAACCATGTCAGCACCTCAGTGGGTGCACAGTGGGCTGTGGAACATATTTCTTATAATGCTCTGGAATGTGCACCTCAGTCTCCGCTAGGGTGGTCCCTTCAAACCCAAGATGTACACTCTTATATCTCAGCTCCACTTACCATGACTTGAGGAAATGTGACATGTTGAAGGCAGGAGGCATACATTTTAGATTCCCTTCTCAACCTCATAACCAGCAAAGTTATGATCCATTGGGATTTCTTTAAGTGGAGCTATTACTTTTTCTACTGGAAAGGCGAGTGGGTGCAAAAGAGAATCTTTAGGGGGCCACATAAAAATGAACAGAAGCTTTGTTTACTATAATCAGATTGTTTAAGAGCATGGACCTTGCAGACAAGGTGGAGTTTAATCCAAGTACCTCCTATTATTAGCTATTTGGTCTCGGATTAATTCTATAACCTTTTTGAACTTCAGGGTCCTCATATGCAAAATGGAGTAATAATGCCTCATAAGGGTGCTGTGAAGATTAACGTGAGATGATATATTTATATCACATAGCACAGCAGATGTTATGATTATGATTATGATTATTATTGGTGGTGGTGGTGGTAGTAGTAGTAGTAGTAGTAGTAGTAGTAGTAGTAAGTCCATTAACCCTTTGTTTCCCTGTTTTACTGCTTGTCCATACCATACCACTGGCATGTTTGGGGCACCAGTTCTGCCTCTGTGTAGTTCTCACATTGTAATGAGTATGCTGCTGCCTCCAGGTCATGTTGAGCTTTGTATCTGTTATTCTCTCTTTCTAAAACAATTCAGGCCAACTTCTCCCTCACTGCACTTATCCTATAATAGCTCATCATCTTCCGGTCAGAGCTAATGAATTCTTTCTAAACAATAGTGATTTCTTTTGGTTTCAGGGAGGTAGCCACTGTTGGAGTCATGTTTGCACAGTGACAAACACATTTATTTTCAAAGTAAAACAATGAAGAATGGGAACAACTTGCTTTTGTCATAGCAAGTGCTCTGTACCAGTCAAGGTGGAAGGTCTAGAATCAATATGACTAATGGATCTAAGCTCCAAGTGATAGAGTCAGCAAGAAGAATAAATTATCACTTCCCCATGCCTCTGGGATGGTAATTTCTCCTCAGTGTCTGATCTGTGATAGTCGCCTTCCTGTTCTCCACAACGGTTGTCAGACCGATCACAAGCCAGGTCTGGGAAGCACTTGGTCAATACATCCAGGGTGTCAAGCGTTGAGTCATTTTTATGTTCATTTGTTCCCCTTATTACTTTCTTTGGCTGAGTAAAATCTCTATTACTTTGGGCTCAGGAACAGAGAATGTGCTGTGAACACCTGAGGCGTACATTCTATTTTATTTTTATTATTTTTTCTGATGACTTCATTATTCCCTTATGCCTGCATTTTTCCCACCATTGTTTTTCTCCCTTCCTCTTTCTTCAGCATCCTCTTCTTTAGCTTCTCCATTTATTTACCCCAGCGGCATGGGAGTGACTTCATGCCAATCCTCGGCCTTTCTCCTTCAGAGCAGTGAATGGCTCCTAGCCTTCTAGATTCCACGGGAAAATTCATCCTCTTCCCTCTCCCTCAGAGGGGAGATTGGCTGAGTCTTGCCCACTTTTAATTTCTTTTTCAGGAAAGGACATTAAGACATAACAAGAGCCATGCGCCTTAATTATTATTTAATTTTCAAAAGGACATTAACAACATGCAATTGCAGAATTATAAATTTAAATAAATGTAACTATATATGTATTTTTTTTCTCAGTTTCCGCTACAAAACTAAAAGAAAATCATCTTAGGTCATACCCTTTGTGCATGATTGACACATGGCACCAGCTCTCTTCACCCCTGCAACACTGGTAGATCAGGTTAGAGACAAAAACAGGGTTAGGGAGGTAGACGCAATAATTGAAGACCTCTTTCCTTCTTTCATCAATTACTATGCATTACTTTCATTTTCAGGAATAACTTTCTTCACATTTTATTGATGGATTTGCAATGAAATCAGACCTGCCCAGAAGAGAAATTATTTATAATTTCCATTAAGAGCTCCAACAGTAAATAAACCAGCAGAGTTTATGTAGATATCCACTAGGGCCATGGTCTGCAAACTGCATCTCGCGAGCCACATGCGGCTCTTTGACCCCTTGAGTGTGGCTCTTCCTAAGCCTTAGGAGTACCCTAATTAAGTTAATAACAATGTACCTACCTATATAGTTTCAGTTTAAAAAATTTGGCTCTCAAAAGAAATTTCAATCGTTGTACTGTTGATATTTGGCTCTGTTGATTAATGAGTTTGCCGACCACTGCACTAGGGCATCCATTGCAGCCCAGTAAAGAGCCAGAGTCAGTGTTAAACACTAGTGTTACATGAGGGAACATGATTGGTCTTTACAATTGAGATCATCTATTCATTCACAACACACCTGCCTATGGTGAGCATTTCAGTTTTGAATTTGATTTGTACCTTCAGGCACCAAGACCTGAGCTTTGGAATCAACAGACAGGAATTCAAACCCTACTTCTGACCCTGGACAAGCTCCTCCCTCTAAGCTTATTTCCTCACTTGCAGAAATAAAAGCATGACAGTGCCCACCTCCTGACTGTCCCAAGGTTGCAACGGAAGAAGTAGGCAAGAATGACTAACACATTGCATGGCACATAGCCTTAGGGGATGCAAACATTCCCTTATTCTTTTTCATTTTATTGCAACCACATTTTTTTTTAATGGGAAAACCTAAGTGGCACATCTCAAAACCATTCACAGTAATATCTCTCTGAATTAACTAATTGCTGTGGCTCTTCCCTCTCCTCAGCCAGCTGTTTTGACCCATATTCCATATATGTATTTGCCTACAGAAGTGTCCTTGTTAATTTATTCTTTAAAAGAGGACCGTTTCAATTACGGGACTGTTAATTATGTATCACCTTCAATTATTGTAACCTACTACGTGCTTATTTTGAGTGTGCATGCCTGTGTGTGCCAAGCCAGCCGTCTCTGAGCTTCAGCCACCTCGGGTAGCCTTCCTCTGCTCTCCAGTGTCACCCACCATTTCCTTTCCCGCCTGACCGGGCATTCGGTGGCGATGAGCTGCACAGTTGCTTTACCGACCAACATAAACTGCCCTTGATTTTTGAGGGTTCTGCAGAGGTTGGTACGGTGTTATGAAATATCATTAAAACTCTATCACTTGGAAAAAAATGTTGGAAGTGTACCTTCTAGGTTCTCTTTTATCAAATGTTTAACACAGGATTTGGCACTTTAATGGGCGCCCCTCAACATGCAAGTGGATATCTACATAAACTCTGATGGGTTTATTTACTACTGTAGCTTTTAATGGAAATGTAAAATAATTTTTCTTCTGGGCAGGACAGATTTCATTGCAAACGTATCAACAAAATGTGAAATCCACATAAAAAGCAAAATTGCAAACATCACCAAAGCTGGGAGAGTCTGCGGCTGCATATTTTAGACGGGCTAGTGTATTTATGGTTCTTGTACACATACTGTAAAATGTAATGCGGCAGGATTGCTATATTGTCATAAAACAATGTGGTGCTTGCTGAGGAAAAAAAGGGGCTGGTGAATTATAGCAGTCGTTGTACCTTGTTTCCCGTTATTGAAAATGGAGTATGATTATTAAATGCATGCAGGGTGCATTTTACACACTTCGTTATAGATCTTGGTTTTTATGTGTGCCTGGAATATCAATATTTGCTTTACTTTAAGGAACATTAGTTACAAATACAATAAGTGCGTTTCATTTTTCAGTGAAGGCGTACCGGCTTCAGTCCTCAAGTCAGACTGTGCAATATATGTTTCAATGATTATTGATCTGCGAACTCTTTGGAAAGTAAGCAAGGCTGGTTTTGTAATAAGCAAAGACGGCTGCTGCGGCTGCTCTCTGAAACCCATGAAACTGGAGTGTGTGGCAATAAATAAGAGTTTAATTAAATTGCTCCGTGGCAGATAGCAGGGCTGTCTCTCCGCCTTGGTTTAGAACCCGTGGGGTCTCTTTTTCCTGTTGATGTATGCATGTCATTTTCATTCATAGTAATAGGAACTGTGCTCAGTACAGGGGCGGCTGGCCCCGTGTTCCATTGTGTCTGCAAAATACCACATGAATTTTTCTCCCTTGGGCTGCTCAGATTAAAAAAAAAAAATGCAAAGAAAGAAATCGAAATATACAAGAAACTCTCAAGATCTAAACTCTGCAAAGCACTCCAGAGCATCTTACACACACTAAAATAACCATCGTCATATCTTAGAAACCCATAAAATATCTCTATGTGTTTTATGTAGGCTTTAGTTTCAAACTGTAATTATAACGAAAAGATTAAAACACAGCTTCCCCTTGGAATGTAAGTCTCTGGTTAGCTACATGCATAATGTGATGATGGT
Source organism: Myotis myotis (assembly GCF_014108235.1). Taxonomy (NCBI): domain Eukaryota; kingdom Metazoa; phylum Chordata; class Mammalia; order Chiroptera; family Vespertilionidae; genus Myotis; species Myotis myotis. The sequence goes on from NW_023416335.1 coordinate 19,367,884, forward strand.
GCTTGGTAAACCATGGACACCATGCTCTTAGGCTAGAAATGAATGAAGATGATTAATTAGATTCTGTAAGGTGTTGCGTTTATAGCAGGGCACGCGTAGCCTTCAGCTCATTTGGGTTCAAAGCCATCTGAAAGATGCGAGTGCTTGAAAATGATTAAAGCAGGGCTTGCAAGGTACGGTTTCCACTTGCTGTGTGGCTGTTACTTTCCCCAGAGCACCGGCTGGGAACATGTATCATCCAGGCCTCCCCAGAGCTCTCGCAAAGAGATGTTTCATTATTTCTCTGTATGAATTCAAACAGTTTCCGATAATACAATCAGACAAACCTGCATCTGCATGTAGAGCCCTGGTCTCTATATGCAGCTGCCTTGCTGGTTTATAATTGCTGTGTTTTCTCTCAGACTTTGGACCTGTTGGTACCGGAGATATATTTACTCCAGTGAAAATCTAGACTGGCTCTGGGCACATCGGTGAACACTCTGTGCTACTTCTACTTACAACCTAACTCTTTATCCACAGAAACAGATGCCTCACTCCCACCTACTCCAACATCCCTTTACTAATGAACAACTTTATTCATCTAAGTTAAATACAGATGTTAAAAAAAACTTAGGGATTTAAAAAAAAAAAAAAAAAAAAACAGGACCCAAGTGAATAAAGTTTCCATTAATTCCATCATATGAGTCTCTTCTTCCCTAATTCTTCTTATCAGCTTTATACACACCTCTAGAGTCAAACCCAATGACCTTTCCAGAAGAGTTACGGGTTTCAAACAATAATGTTCAGACATAATCACCTGGCTTAATTAATCTAGTAATTTCTCGTCGGATTTGTTTGATTCATCATCTTGCTCTGACAGAGGAGCAGGGTCTGCTGCTTCTTAGCACGCTCAGGGCATCGTTATTGTATTAATTTGTCACCATCCCCTGCACAGCAGTCATGCAGCCTCTTGTCCTGGAGGATAATTTATAGTGTGTGGGTATTCTTCTGCCTGAGAATACGGCCATCTTTACTTAACAAAATCCAGCCCTTTGCTTCTGTGGAAAATAACCCAAGATTTTCAAAAGTCATCATTGCAAAATATTTCGAATGCCATTCTCCAGTTAATCAATAGAAATTCACCTCCCCCCCATCTCCCCCCCCCTCTCTCTCTCTCTCTCTCTCTCTCTCATAAGATTGGAGTTTGATCTATATGTGACAGATACTAGCAATACCATATTTTGTAGACTATAAGATGATATCATTATAAAAAGAACCATTACTTTATTGACCACTAAAAAAGGCCACTTTTTAATTTTAACATTGTATCAACTATAAAACTCATCCTGATTTCGAAGATGTCAGTGTAAAAACTGTGCACGTATGTTATAAAATCAGAGTAATGGGCACTGTTTCTTTTTTCTCCTTGGGATCTTCTTTTTTTCCTTTTTTTTAGTATTGAACCTTAGAGACTTTACACTCAATACACAATCATATTAAAACGATACTCAACTTGATTATTTTCAGAAATTATTACGTATTAAATTCCTAGGTGAACTAAGTAAATCTAGCGTGACAGGGATAGGTTCAATGGGTTCAAAAAGAAGTTAGGTTTATGAAGGGGATAAAGAGCAAGCATGCTATCATAGACACTATGAGGAGTTGGCTTAATGCTGTATCACAGTGGGAGACTTACTCTTGAAAAATAGAGATTTGCAACAGGGTGGCCCCTTCCAGAAATTACATAACTCATGGAATTAGTGATTGTCAAACCCAGATAGAGTCACCATAATCATCTAGACTTGTCCAGCCCCTATTTATGCAGGTGGGGACACCTATCTCAGAATGCATGCACAGTCACATGCCGGGCTGGGTCTCCATCCTGTGTGTGGGTTTTCTTGTGGTTTTCTTAGGTGCTGAGATCAAGAACAGGCCCATGGTTCACTTTCGACCCAGAGCTTCTAACCCCTGCCTTTTATGTTTGCCATTTTCCTCCCAAACTACCAGTACTGTTTCAATAGCAAAGCTTTGCCCACCCAAATGCAGTAAACCTTCGATTTTAAGGACCTTGATTTAACAGACTTCAGATTTAATGGGCGGAATTTCCAGTCCGTATATCATATATGAAAATTAAAACCCTGTTAATTTATAAGTGCTTTTAACCAAGATTTGCTTATAATTAAATTAAAAGGGTATGTGTTTTTTTTGGTTATTAATTCACTGTTATTTTTCACAAATTTTTGCGAATAGGCCATTTGTTGGAAAAAACACTGAAGTAATTTCACTGACATAAATAAATATTACATATCTACCCCCTACAGTCTACGTATTTAAATCCAAGAGTCACCGCTCAAAAACAAAATTCAGTGAATGCTTAGAATGGGTCACACCACATCGGGTGAGGTACATCATTGGTTCTGTTGCCACATAGCCTGCCTTGCTGCAGTGGTTTTCACATGTGCTGGCTGATGTTCCCACATGTGCTAAGCTATGCCCAGTCGTGTACATTTGTTTATTCCAGGTGACTGGTGAATGCACACATTTACCACACCTATTCAGTATAACATCACTGTAGTACATACAGAAAACTGTTCTGTGAAATTAAACTTTTCATAATACTTAATTTTAATTACACAAACATGTCTATATAAGTAAAGGCATGTAAACTAGTTTGTCAATTTTTTAACCTATGCCTTTGGAAAACCTACTTTATCATATAAGGGACTTCCGGCTTTAACAGACACCTCTCCCCCTAGCCTGAATTAGCCCATTATAATGAGGTTTTACTGTTATGGCAGCAATGTTTTGTGTTGTTTTAAATCAAAGAGCAAAAGCTACTTCAGCGTGGGAATTTAATCTATTTTAAATCTGTCAGCCTCCCCATAATTAGAAGGGGTAAGCTTTCAACTTCACAAAAGTGAATAGCCACGTGCTGGCCCAGCTGTAACGTCACTGCCCTGATATATCGTCTGTTTATCACAATCTTAGGTTCTCCTCCAAGTCATAAAAGTGTTGAGATCGTTACAAATGAGGTAATTGTATGATGCCTAGATCCAGAGTTGTGTTGTAATTCTATGGTAACCATGAGTTGTTTTTTGTGTGTCTCGTTTTTAATTCCCTGCTTTTTCATTTCCCTTTTTTATTGAGTTATTTGTTTGGAATATTATCTTGCCTGGCATATATATATATATATATATATATATATATATATATATATATATTAGAGGCCCAGTGCATGACATTCATGCACTGGGGGGGGGGGTGAGGGTCCCTCAGCCCCACCTGCACCCTCTCCAATCTGGGAGCCCTCAAGGGAGCCCTCTCCAGGAGTTTCTGTCTGTCTTTGCAATCATATGAGCGAATTGTCTGAGACCCCAACTCAGTTTGGTTTGTTGCTCACAAAATAATAAAGGCATTTTTTTTTCTTTGCTTCATTGGGGGAGATTTCCTGGAAGTTTTAGGATATCTGATTTTACTTATGTCTCTCACCTTTGCTTTCCCTCCATCCCCCACTGCAACAGTAACTTGCTCCAGGCTCACTTTGCTCTAGTGTCTAGGAGATCCGTCTGCCACCAGAACTATGATTCCCAGCATTCCTGGTGCTCCCCGTGCTTTGGGCTTCCGCTTCAGGTCCTGGGGCTGCCACCAAAACTACTATTCCCAGAATTCCTGGTGCTCTCCCTGATCTTGGTTTTCTCTTCCTGCTCTGTCTCCATCCCATGGCCTCCCTCTCTGCTCTCTGCCTGGTGGCTTGGAGAGCCAAGTTCCCCAAGCCACTCCACTTTCCGCCGGCTCTCCCACTCTGCTCTCAGCCTGGCGCCTGTATATGCAAATTAACCCACCATCTTTGGCAGGTTATTTTGCATACTCACTCCTGATTGGCTGGTGAGTGTAGCAGAGGGATGGTCACTTTACGTGTTTCCCTTTTATTATATGGGATGTGTGTGTGTGTGTGTAAATATATTTAACTTGAAAATGAACATGTAATGGCTATTTACATGTAGAAAAGGTTTTAGTTTGGTCTTTCATTTTCTGCACTGAGTTGAGATGAACTCCAGGCTTTTTATGCTGGGCCATATCTACTTCTCATAGGGAATGTTATTATGACAGTGAAATTAATGGTCCAAGATAGCACTTCAGCCACTTGGACCAGGGTCAAACATTCTTGCACTCATTGACCTGCAATGTTGTTGTTGGGGTTTTGGGGGTTTTTTGATGTGTTTTTTCCTGCTTGCAGTTGCTTTGTATGATCAGTGTATGATCAGGGATTAGTAGGCACTTGAATCCGGAGTAGTCATATCTCAGAATTCATGGAGAGCTGACTGCCCTTCTGACACTGACCGTCATCCAGGCTGGTCATATCTGGAGTGGAGGAAAAGACCTAGCCAAGGCTTATTAGCAGCCGAGAAGCAGCTGCATCCTTCCGTGTCAGCAAGTGAGGTGTATCATGTCAGTGGGCATGTTTGACAATGGTCTGGCTCTCCCCAGGGCCCACACTGTGAATTCTTGTGTCATTTCCCAGGATTTTCTCTAGAATTTTAGGAGTGCACTTTCTGATTCAATTTCTTCCTTGTATAGTGATTCCTAGAGAAAGAGAAAAAAAAAAGACTAAATTGTCCCCCCATCTAATTCAGTTAACTGATTTAAAGTGCTGGACCAGAGCTGTTATGATTAATTCAGAGCCAGAATAGTTTACTAGGGAAAAGAAAAAATATGCTGGAAGGTCACAAACTTTGTCCCAAATTTCAGCCAGGCTTCTCCCAAGGGCATAGGTTGGGGCATCGAGGCAGCATGCTGCCCTCTGCACAGCTCATCCTTTTGGGAGTGGAAGCAGTTTCTCTGGGAGGTGGGCCTGTCATCTCCGCTCTGTGGAAACAGACTATTGAACTGGAAGGAGTCTTAGGAAGCATTTGGCCCAACTGCCTCCTTTTATGGAAGGTACAGTGAGATCCAGAGGGGCCTGATGGTTTCCACCCAATAGCACAGCTGGTGAGGTCATGGCAGCCACTCAACCAGCTCTTCTGACCCCTGGTCCCGGTCCTCTCAGCTGCACCACATCCTGCTGGGTGGCTCCACTGTCTACCCCTTAAAAGCTATTGACCCAGTTCCCTGAGATCTTTAGGTGTCAAACCACATTTGTCTCTGTCACTGCAGCACAGGGACAGAGCAGGGGACTCAGGGTTTATTGAAGCAGAAAAGTGCCTAAGATGCCCATTCCCACAGCAACAGAATAGGTGGAGGAGGAAGGAACTTATTCTGGTTCTGCTTAGAGCTCATAAGCAATATATTTTGCCTGCCTGGGACTCAGTTTCTTCACCTGTACTATGAGGATATTGAGCATGATGACCCTTGGGCCTGACCTTACGTGATTACGTACAGGGATTATTTACCGTTGTTATAGAGCTTCACGTTTCATAGCTCTTGCTCTTTCTGCAGGGCATGCTTAAACATGACTATTTTCATATTCAATATGCTTTTATATTAGCCAGAAAATAATTCCTATGCATCATTCATGCAATACTCTCATGAAAAGATGAATTTCTAACAGGTCCATATAAGCATTTGCACTCTGCATGTGTCTGGCATTTCTCTCTATTTATCAGGCTCATGATAAAAGCATCACCATTTTTCCCAGACTCAAGAATAAAAATCTGTTACTGCATTTCCACCTAGAAACCAGGGCCTCCTTGCACTTAAGACCAAGAACCAGCTATAAGCAAACTGTTTACTCTGCGTATGTGAGGTGAAACCAGTGGCTGATCTAACCCTGCTGTCTTTGGATCATTCATTTCAGACAAAACTACCCCTTGACATCCCACATCTCTACAAATTGCCTGTTAATGGAGTCCCACCTCCTTTGCTGGGACTCCAGCTTTAGTAATCAGCTCCCTCCTTACAGAAGAGAAGTTGGTTCTCAGGTGCCACCTGGCAGTTCCGGTAGCCTAGGTCCCAGGTAATTCGCACCAGGTCACTGTGCTTGGGGCCTGCTCTGAACAGCTCCCTGCTTCCCTTGACGGTGGCATTGACAGCAGAACCTGCAGCCAGGCCGTCTGCTCCCTGATGTGCTGTGCTACTTTGGGGACCTGACTTAGTGTGGAAAAGACTGGATTACAGCTCCACAGTGTTTAGGTAAATCAGGAGTCTGTCTTTACATGCTTTTTAGCTTGCTGCCAGGTCTAAAACCTAAATACTCCCTTATATGATCCCTCGTGTCCCACCCTTTTCTGATTTACAGACTTTTCCTAAACCACTGTCAATCATTTTAGGGGCACATACACCTTCCGGACCAACACTGAGTACATTCTTTGGTTCCCTGAGAGGAAAATCATCTTCTGTTGAGATCCCAGATACAGCCTTTAAAGTATCTGGTCAGAATGGCTACACCTGCAGTTTCTAGTGTCCAGTCCTGTGGAGGCCCAGAGCAGTGGGGCCAGCGATGTGGTGCCACAGACCTGGGTCAGGCATGAGGCAGAGAGCCATTCACCTACAGGTCAGAGTGGCAAGAATAGATCAAATCCCTGTAATTGGTTCATACCAATCATCCATTAGATTTCCAGAGGAGAACACAGACTTTGTAGTAAAAAAGCAAAGCAACAACAACAAAAAAAAGACAACAACAAGCAAACAAAACAAAACCCTGGCATTTGATTTTTAACTCTACCACTCATTGACCTATGTGATCTTATGATTACTGAATCTCAGCTCAGGTAATATCTATCTTCCTAGGTTATTAAACTTTTAAATCAGTTAGAAAATGGTTAATAAACAAGTGTGATTAAAAACATTAGCTATTTTGTTCTGTTGAGCTTAAGCATTTTTGTAGAATTTCCATTTAATCAAGGCAAGTGACATGGTACTCATTTTCCCTAAGAAACAAGAAGATTACCTATTTTTACTTCTGTGTTAAACTGTAAACTAAACAAAGCTACACACAAAGGAGTAGCAAAGGATACAGAATAGGAACACTGGGACAAAACACATTTCTAGCACTGGGAGCGCTAAAATGAGAACGATCTGCAGCAGAAGGTCCTCGGCTCTGACTAGGGAGCTCCTGCTAAAGCTGTGTGGATTCATTTCCTTGGCCTCCCTGACCTAAATCTACCTATTTGGTGGAATTAAGAACATCAGAAGAAGTATACTCAGTTCTAGGGTACAGAGAGACAAATTATTTAGCTTTGAAAGGTTACAAATACTGATGCTGTGGGAAAAGAGAATGTGGCGGCGCATACTGATTTTGAAGTGCTTTTTGTGCAATTATAAAGTAAATAAGGGAACGATTCTTATGGTTGATTTTTTTTCTCTCTGGATTTTTCTACAAAGTTACACAAAACAGACTTCATGAAAGGGGCCTCTAGGGCTCTGTCCCCCGCCCACCCCCTTTCTTTGGCACCATCAGCTAATCCTATTGAGGGAAGAATGGACCTCCCATTCTTTCTTCCTCCTCATGCTCCCGCCCTGCCTCAGTCTCAGGTGTTTCCTGTGGGTTACAGTGATCCATCTACAGACAGCCTCTGGGGCTGTCACCCCACATATCCATACACAACACACTCTTTTGGCTTAGAAAGGGATGCACATTTTTTCTTGACCCATTAAGTGTTTGTCTTCCAATTGTTTTGTCGCTCATCCAAGGCCTACTCACCTATCCAGGAAACCCACTCGGGCTCTGAGGCAGTTCAGCGCTTAATAAGAAGTTGAGCAGAAGTTACAATAACTCATTGCCTTGCCTGCTTGGAAAACATGATAATACTCCTTAGTTGTAAGAAATCATTTTAACAACACAGACTGGTGGCAGTTCATTGATGAAGGCTATGTGAAACCTGCTATAAATAGCACATGATGCATGCAGGCAAGGGTTCTTCTGGGTGGCATTTATTTATTTGTAATTTATACCCTGCCTGCTTTCACAAAGGGATTGGAGCTGGCTGACAATAAAAGACACATAGACAATAAGATCGTTATATATGTAGGAATGGAAGATCAAAAATCACAGGGAAAAGGAGAAAGGAAAAGAGATGTTTGTAGTGTTTCCCTCCTCATCAAGGCCATAGAAAGTTATGTTTTCATTCCCACCCCCCCGGCCCCCAGGCTCACTACTTTGTTCTGAAGAGGAGACATGCCAGTCACCCTTCACAAAAATAAAACACGTAAAATTCTAAAGGTGCACAGGGGGAGGAAACTATATTTGGAAAAAGAAAGCAGAAATCTTGGAAGATCTTGCTGTTGGCTGAGAGAAGGTATAGAAGGACGCCATAGAGTAAGCAGAACCAGATAGCGATTATATTTTTCCTAATCACTTTAGAGTTCTGATCACCCATTTCCCCCAGTGCTGTTTTGCACTTGCCTGGGATTATGCAGAAGCTATTGACTCGTTCTACACTCATTTGTATAAATTATTTATCATGGGAGGGGGGAGCAAACAGAATCTAACAATAGGTTTCATAAATACAAGTAGTAGTTTTAGTAACTGAGCATCTGTCACAAAGGAGATGGTAAATGTCCTAAAATTAAACAAGTAAAGGATATATTCTTTTGATTTAGGTAAGGCTTCCTGAAACCTCAGTACTGTTGACAGTTGGGGCCCAATAATCTTTGTCATGAGGGCTATTCTGTGAATTGTAGGAAGTTCTTAGTAGCATCCCTGGGCTCCACCCACTTGATGAAGTAGAAGAGGTCTTCCTCCCCGCCCCCCGCCCCCCACCCCCCACCCCACTTCAGTTGGGCCAATCAGAAATGTCTTCAGACATTGATGAATGTTCTCCCTGGTTAGTGGGTGAAGTTTCTCCCAGTGTAACCATTTGTTTAGGTAAAGACCTGTACACAGGCTGCCTCACAGAGCAGGTGACACCACACAAGCCTTCTCTGGCTGTCTCCTCTACCGGGAGGGAATCCCCTGGGGCCCTCTGGAAGCATATCCTCCCCTCTTGTTTGTGTATCTTGCCCATCCAAACATTTGGAGATTCTGCCCGCATTCCTGCTAACTCAGCAAATGCAGCATAGCCCCAGCAGCAGCATCCCTGTGTGTTCATTCAGACAGTCCATAAGTCACAAGTCAGTTTCACAAGTTCAAAAAAGAGAGTGGGTGAAAAGAACTAAAATGAACATTCTTAATAATGAAACTTGCTATAGTTAAGACACAGTAAAAGCAATCAAGCGTTACTAGTTATATGTACGTTGGTTTATTTCCTTTTTCTAACCAACATTTGGGTCAGATTCAGGAAAGGTGCTTTAGGTATGATAAATTGACCCTCCTCACTTTGAAATCTGTACCCAAAGTAAACCTCATGTGTCAGGGCTTTCTCAAACAGGCAATGGAACTTTGAGAACAAAAGTGAATGAGATCCCCGGACCTTGACTAAGCAAATGGCCTGTGCAGCCAGCCTAGAGGCAAGTAGCCCTGATCTGAACTGAGTCATAGGGAGATCCAGAAGGAGGATCTCAAAGAAGGAAGTGCAACGATAGATCACCTAATTTATACATGCTGAGAGGCCCACAGTTTTTGTGGTGTTGTTTTTTTGGATTTGGAAGGAAAATCGCTCCCATCACAAATTAAGGGAATTATTAACTCTGGAAGATGTAAAGAAAGAAAAGTAATTCAGCACACTAAGTGCCTTACATGCAAACATAGTCACAGTACCATAAAACCGGGGTATCAATTTAATTACATGTATAATATATGCATCCTCTCTGTGGGAGGGTGATTAAGAAATTTGCTGCTAAGGGATAATATAATATGAAATCCTCATCCTCAATAGTGAGAAACAGATAATTGCTAAAATCTAAAATCCAGTTAATACCTATACAATCACATTATTTAACAACATTGATCTAAATACTAGATTATAAAACTTAAAAGTAGGGAGAGTAGGAAGAAAAACTACTCTTTTTCACTAAAGTCATATAAAATCTTTTGAACTTTAAAATTATGTATAGGGCCGAACCGGTTTGGCTCAGTGGATAGAGCATCGGCCTGTGGACTCAGGGGTCCCAAGTTCGATTCCGGTCAAGGGCATGTACCTTGGTTGCAGGCACATCCCCACTGGGGGGTGTGCAGGAGGCAGCTGATCAATCTCTCTCATTGATGTTTCTAGCTCTCTATCTCTCTCCCTTCCTCTCTGTAAAAAATCAATAAAATATATTTAAAAAAATAATAAAATAAAATTATGTATAGGGTTCATTTTATTCTTTTGAAAAAATATTTACCATGTCTCTGTAAATCTTCAGAAATTTTTAAATGTTTTTAAAGAAAGTGAAAATGGTAGTTACTACCAATTATAAAAGCCCAATTTCAGCTTATACTTTAATTTCAACTTTATGTGTAACAATGTTAAACCAATAACATGTCAAATATTTTCCAATTCTCAAAGTTCCTCAGTTACACAAAATTGAGGATTTATTCACTCCCTGGCCTATCACTCAAATTATGATCTTTCCACGCAGGATTGTGGAGTTAAAGAACACAGCCCTTCAAGACTCCATGTACTCAAAAGACTGTAACTCAAAATTAGCACGAGGTCAGACCTATCCTTTTCCTTCCTGGTATGATGTTCTGTGGACTGAGTAGCTTAAATTCAGGTTTGATTAAAGAGTTTGATCTTTAGAGGATGACAAGCTGTCATGACAGGAGCCCTAGTATTAGTAATTTCAGGTATCTCCCTTTATCACAGACCTGCCTGGAGAAAGATAACCTTGAAGGACACTCAGTCAAAGGTCAAACTAAACACTCTGCTCTGATTCCAAATAATGTGTCTTTCAAAATCTGAAGTACCTAGAATCTCAGAAATCTTTTCACACTTGTCATCTTAACTATCACGTCTCTTGAATTCTGATCTACTGAACAGTTCCTATTGAATAAACTACAAATTTTAAAATTTGCTCTAGTTCCACCATGAGTAAAGGAATTTTTTCTGTGGAATTAATTTGTTAGACATTCTTTCTCCTCTTTTCTTTAGTCCTTTAAACCTACCTCTCTGACCCTCTATCTCTTTTGCTCTCATTATGTAATAATCATCTGAACTGTAAATTTAACCCCCTAGGGCAGAGGTTGGCAAACTGCGGCTCGCAAGCCACATGCGACTCTTTGGCCCCTTGAGTGTGGCTCTTCCACAAAATACCACGTGCGGGTGCGCACGTACAGTGCGATTGAAACTTCGTGGCTCATGCGCAGAAGTCGGTATTTTGTGGAAGAGCCACACTCAAGGGGCCAAAGAACCGCATGTGGCTCGCGAGCCGCAGTTTGCCGACCACTGCCTAGGTCCTAGGGCATGTCTTTTCTTTTGGTTTCTCATCACTTATAAGATGGCCTTTTTGAGACTTGAAAGTGGCTTAGATTTGGGCCCACTTGAAGCGTAGAACTGTAAGTTGTTTAATATATACATTCATAAAGTACAGGTTAGGCTTTAGAATGTTTTCCAAAGTTTGTCAGAGAGACGAGTATCTCACACTTCTAGACTTCTATTAGTCATGACTACTGAGCAGAATTTTCTCCCATATTCCCATTTAACTCCTCATTTGATATGAAAGCAAAGTCTACTAAGTTATACTCTACTAATGCCAAAAAATCTTATCATTCACTCTCTTTTCAGTTTTTGGCTAGCAGGATTACATAGCTATATGGTTTACCTTACTGCCTACCAGGAAAAAAAAAGAGTGGACACCATTTGGGAAGTCAGAGGTCACTGGGATGGTGGGCCTGGTCACATCGTGAAACCTGTTTAAGGCAGTGGCCTGTGCAAGGCATATTCTTTCCCTCAGTGAGAACACATACAGACTTCATTTTAAAAGTAATGCCAGCCTTCATTAGAAATTGAATCATATTCTACAACTTGTAAGGTTTTATGATCGTCAGCATAATATGTTCTGTATCATTTCATAGAAAGAAAGAAAAGGAGAAACTGGGACTCCAGTTCTTGCCTCCAGTCACAGAGTCAATGCAAAAATACCACTATTTCAAGATTGCTTGGGAAAATAAGAGTGCGGGACCTCTATAGACAGACTTTGAAAACAGTATTGTTTAAGCTCACTTTAGACTCACAAATTCCAATTGTAAGTGCTGGCCAAGATTTTTATAATCTAAAGATGAAGGGCTGGCACAATTTCATAGGGACCTTATGTCTCCAGGTCCTTTCTTGGGTGCATATGGTAGCACCATCTCACAATTTAATACCCTGAAAATCCTCCAAACACTCCAAGACAGGCAGCTAAGAGCAAGGTGCTGGAATATCTCTGTAAAGCCCATTGCCCTTGTCAGTTCACCTTTTCAGTCTGAGACTTTAACCTTTCCCCTGGCTCCCGACTTCAGGAATAACCTCCTCTGGGTGATATTCTGAACCTCTACTGTAAGAGTTGATTTTACTCCTGTTGATCTATAGAAACACAGATCTCTTCTTCCCTTTTTTTAAAAAAATAAATAAATTTATTGCCAGTGACAATTGGTTAATAAAATCCTATAGGTTTCAAGTGTACAATGTGAAGATGCATCATCTGTATATTGCACCCTGTGCCCACCACCCAAATTTAAATCTTCTCTCATCACCATATATTTGATCCTCTTTACCCTTTACCACACCCCCATCCCCTCCCAACTGGTAACCACCACACCATTGTCTGTGTCCATGAGTTTTTGTTTTTCTTGTTTGTTCAGTTGTTTGCTTTCAGTTTTATATCCTACATAAGTTTGAAATCATATGGTTCTTAATGTTTTCTGCCTTTTTTTGCATAGCATGATATTCTCAAGATCCATCCATGTTGTCGTAAGTAGCAGTATTTCATCTTTTCTTATGGCTGAGTCCATTGTATATATGTACCACATCTTCTTTATCCAATAATCTAGCAAAGGACAGATGTCTTGGCCACTGTGACTAATGCTGCAATGAACATAGGGGTGCATATATCTTTGTGAATAAGTGTTTTCAAATTTTTCCAGTAGATACTCAGAAGAGGACTTTCGGGGTCATATGGCAACTCTATTCTTAATGTTTGAGGAGCTTTCATATTGTTTTCCAGAGTGGCTGTCCCAGTTTCCATTCCCAGCAGTGAATGAGAATCCCTTTTTCTCCACAGCCTTTCCAGCACTTGTTACTACTTGTTTATTGATAATGCAGATCTTAATGCAGTATCTTTGCATTAAGCTCATTTTATAGCTGCAAATTAAGCCGGTGATCTATAGGACGTGGGGGTTAATGAAAGCAGTGTTAGAACCCAGGTCCTGGGATCAAGAGACTTTCCTTTTACTGTGTCTTTTCCCTTTGTATTTTACTAGTAGTATATTATGTGTCATGTTCTTGAGTTTTTACAGGTCTCTCATCACAAAAGCAATAGAAATCACATAGAAAAATATATTTTTAGAAATGTTTCTGTATTCTCGCTTTCCCCAAGTCTTTCACTGGATGAACTGTAGTTGTGCTTCTAGGGTTTACACTCGGGCTTGAGCCAATGGGTGTCTATTTTTCATGATAAACCAAGTGGCACTGGCCAGTGGGCTCCTCTGAACCCTAAATCAAATCAATCTGAAGAGGAGGCATATGAATAGATTGATTTTCTAGCTGGGTTCCTGACTAATTTCAAAGCATTTGTTGACCTTAATTAGTACATACTCCAAAGATTACTGGGAAGTACTGTATTTTTGGCAGGTACAGGTTTAATTTTAATGAGGCATTGAGCACCTATGAGACTTTTTTTTTCTTTTTTTAATTTTTTTTCTTTTTCTTTTTTTAAATTGTTTTATTGCTTAATGTATTACAAAGAGTATTATATATGTCTCCTTTTTTTGTTCTCCCCTTGACCCTCCCCTAGCCTCCCATGCCCCCCAGTTTTTTGTGTCCATTGGTTATGCTTATATGCATGCATACAAGTCCTTTGGTTTATCTCTTACCCCCCCCCCCCCCGCCAACCCTCCCCAGCCTTCCCGCTGTAGTTTGACAGTCTGTTAGATGTTGCTCTGCCTCTGTATCTATTTTTGCTCATCAGTTTATTATGGTCTTAATTATCCATAAATGAGTGAGATCATGTGGTATTTTTCTTTCATTGACTGGCTTATTTCACTTAGCATAATGCTCTCCAGTTCCATCCATGCTGTTGCAAGTGGTAAGAATTCCTTCTTTTTTACAGCAGCATAGTATTCCATCGTGTAGATGTACCACAGTTTTCTAATCCATTCATTTGCTGATGGGCACTTAGGCTGTTTCCAGATCTTAGCTATGGTGAATTGTGCTGCTATGAACTTAGGGGTGCATATATCCTTTCTGATTGGTGTTTCTGATTTCTTGGGATATATTCCTAGAAGTGGGATCACTGGGTTAAATAGGAGTTCCATTTTTAACTTTTTGAGGAAACTACATACTGTCTTCCATAGTGGCTGCACCAGTCTGCATTCCCACCAGCAGTGCACGAGTGTTCCTTTTTCTCCACATCCTCCCCAGCACTTGTCTTTTGTTGATTTATTGATGATAGCCATTCTGACAGGTGTGAGATGTTACCTCATTGTTGTTTTTATTTGCATCTCTCAGATGATTAGTGACTTTGAGCATGTTTTCACATGTCTCTCGGCTTTCTGAATGTCCTCTTTTGAAAAGTGTCTATTTAAGTCCATTGCCCATTTTTTGATTGGATTATTAATTTTCCTTTTGTTAAGTTGTATGAGTTCCCTATAAATGTTGGAGATTAAACCCTTATTGGTGATAACATTGGCAAATATGTTCTCCCATGTAGTGGGCTTTCTTGTTGTTTTGTTCATGGTTTCTTTTGCTGTGCAGAAGCTTTTTATTTTGATGTACTCCCATTTTTTTATTTTCTCTTTAGTTTCCAATGCCCTAGGAGCTGTATCAGTGAAGAAATTGCTTCGGCATATGTCTGAGATTTTGTTGCCTTTGGAGTCCTCTAGTATTTTTATGGTTTCCCGTCTTACATTTAAGTCCTTTATCCATTTTGAGTTTATTTTTGTGTATGATGTAAGTTGGTGGTCTACTTTCATTTTTTTGCATGTATCTGTCCAATTTTCCCAACACCATTTATTGAAGAGACTGTCTTGACTCCATTGTATGTTCTTGCCTCCTTTGTCAAATATTAATTGAGCATATTGGTTCGGGTTGATTTCTGGGCTCTCTATTCTATTCCATTGGTCTAATGTCTGTTCTTGTGCCAGTACCAGGCAGTTTTGAGAACAGTGGCTTTGTAATACAGCTTGATATCTTGTATTGAGATCCCACCTACTTTGTTCTTCTTTCTCAGGATTGCTGCAGCTATTCGGGGTCTTTTTTATTCCAGATGAATTTTTGGAGAGTTCGTTCTAGATCTGTGAAATATGCTGTTGGTATTTTAATGGGAAGTGCGTTGAATTTATAGATTGCTTTGGGTAGTATGGACATTTTAATGATGTTGATTCTACCAATCCAAGAACATGGTATGTTCTTCCATCTGGTTATGTCTTCCTCTATCTCTTTTTTCAACATCCTGTAGTTTTCTGAGTAGAGGTCTTTTACCTCTTTAGTTAAGTTTATTCCTAGGTAGCTTAATTTTTTTTGGTGCGATGGTAAATGGGATTGATTTTTTAGTCTCTCTTTCTGTAAGTTCACTATTGGTGTATAGAAATGTCATAGATTTCTTGGCATTAATTTTGTATCCTGCTACATTGCCAAATTCATTTATTAAGTCTAATAGTTTTTTGATGGAGCCTTTAGGGTTTTTTACGTATAATATCATGTCATCTGCGAATAAGGACAGTTTTACTTCTTTTCCAATTTGGATTCCTTTTATTTCTTCTTCTTGTCTAATTGCAACGGCTAATACTTCCAGTACTATGTCGAACAGGAGTGGTGAGAGTGGGCATCCCTGTCTTGTTCCTGTTCTTAGGGGAAATGGTGTTAGTTTTTGTCCATTGAGTATGATGTTGACTGTGGGTTTGTCATATATGGCTTTTATTATGTTGAGGTATGATCCTTCTATTCCCACCTTGCTGAGAGTTTTTATCAAAAATGGATGTTGGATTTTGTCAAATTCTTTTTCTGCATCAATTGATATGACCATGTGTTTTTTTTCTTTCAGTTTGTTTATGTGATGTATCACGTTTATTGATTTGCGGATATTGTACCATCCTTGCATCCCTGGGATAAATCCTACTTGGTCATGGTGTATGATCTTTCTGATGTACTGCTGGATCCGATTTGCTAAGATTTTGTTGAGGATTTTGGCATCTATGTTCATGAGGGATATTGGCCTGTAATTCTCTTTCATTGTGTTGTTGTCTTTCCCTGGTTTTGGCTATGAGACATTTTAATGGTGCAGTTAAACTCATAGAAGATACATTTTTTGCATAATTCAAAATGCCTTTCTTTCCTATCTCTAGTAATAAGGAATTTTTCCTCCTCTCCCTGCTCCATTCCAAATTTGGTAAAGTATGGTGCTTTATGTTAAACAGTGTTAACACCTACTGGGATGGTTAAATATCTCAGGCTTAGAAACCTTACTAGGAAGTTGTCCTTAAGGAAAGAGACACAGCTTCTGGTCATCCTGCTAATTCTTGTCTACAGGACCGTGAACGTTCTTAACCTCCCCAATTTAGAGTTTCTCAACATCAACACTTATACATATATATTTGGGGCCAGATAAGTCAACCTTGGGAGGCTTCCCTGTGCACAGTAGGATGTTTGATACCATCCCTGGCTTCTATCCACTACATGCCACTAGTACCTCCCTCCAGTTATGACAACTGAAAATGTCTCCAGACATTACCCAATGCCTCCTGCGGAGGGGGAAGGGAGGAGCAAAATCACCCTTCAGTTGAGAACCACTGCCTTAATTCTGTCTTCATGTCTTGAATCTCTTTCTTCATTCAGTCCATCTGTTTTAAATGGTCTACAATTGAGATTTATAAAGCATATTGGTCCTTACATGATTGTAAATACTTTAGTGTCTTCTAAATGTCTAAAAATGTTTTAGAATGCTAATGGATCAGGAAGAAGAAGAGAATGAAAGCCAGAGAGGTGGTTTTTTTTATCATTTTATTTAAGCTTCAGATCAAAATTGATATATGATAAAGAACAAATCTCCAGTCTTTATCAGGAAGATAACCTGAGACCATCATCATTCCCTGACCTCAAATACAGCCCATGATTGTGGTCATAATACCTGCAGGAAACAAGGGGAGAACAATAAAGGTTGTTCAGGTATTGGGCAATCAACTATGCTTCTCACCAGTTTAAAGATTCACTTCTGCCCACAGCTTCACCATGTACATTTCAAATTTGTTCCTCCACAAATTCAGAAAGTGTAGTGTCATGGAATTTGTAATTGCTAACAAATAGTCAAAATCCACGCTTTTCTGGGTTAAAACTAAGGCTTATATAAAAGTCAGAGGTTTTGATCTCCTCATCCTTTTAGTAAGAAGAGGAAGACAAGATTGAAATACAAGTAGTTAACAGAGAAAGAGGGGATGGGATTTCCCTTGGGCCTGTTGCAAACAGCCCATGACCACGCTTTGAACATTTAAAGAAAACTCTTATTTCTCATTAGCACCATGCTGTCAGTAATCCATCAACAGGGGACCAAGAAGTATGTCTTCACTGTAGCTGTGTTGATTTATGCTCATTCAACATCTTCCCTCTCCCTCCCTCTTCTTCCCGCCCCCCTTGATATTTATAAGACCTTGAGAATTAAAGTTGGAGACCTCAGAGTGTAAAGTTTATGATCACACTCCGTTCTGGGGTCTACAACTTAACAGGGGTGGGCAAACTTTTTGACTCAAGGGCCACAATGGGTTCTTAAACTGGACTGGAGGGCCGGAACAAAAGCATGGATATAGTGTTTGTGTGAACTAATATAAATTCAAAGTAAACATCATTACATAAAAGGGTATGGTCTTTTTTTTTTTTTAGTTTTATTCATTTCAAAGGGGCTGGATCCAGCCTGCGGGCGGTAGTTTGCCCATGGCTGACTTAGCACCATTGTGAGCATTTTAAAGAACTCTGGGCTAATTATATCAGCTGACAATAACTAAATGAGCACTAAGAATGCTCCTGCCATAACTCTCACCCAGGTTGTCTGCCTGTTTCGAGCCTGCTTCTGTCCTCACTGATAAAAGAGTCTCAGATCCTCCTTCAAGGGTGTATTGCATATTCTCCCTTCACGTGTAAGTTTTTCTCTGATCATCTTGAAGGGATATGATTAATTGCATTTGTGCCTTGCTAGCAGAAATGCATGCAAACTATGAGATTCATTGAACCCACTTGCAACATTACTCCATGAAAAACAAGTTTTTAAGTGAATTCTCACTTGTTTCTCATACTTCCACTCCTTTCAACGTATGTAATCTGAGGTGAAATCATTAAGAGTCAGATGTTTGAAGCCTAGACTTTCCATTGAGGCAGGCACAGATCAGTGA
This sequence comes from Myotis myotis, assembly GCF_014108235.1. Lineage (NCBI taxonomy): Eukaryota > Metazoa > Chordata > Mammalia > Chiroptera > Vespertilionidae > Myotis > Myotis myotis. The sequence continues at coordinate 19,386,236 of NW_023416335.1, forward strand.
GACTGAGCAGTAACTAGTGAACTTCTGGGACTAATTCTCTTCCGTCCCAGATATATCTGGGATGTCAATATATATGATAGCAGAAATAAATATAATCTCTAGGGACTCTAAAGGTCTTTGTCTGTCTATCCCACCATTCTGTTTTGAACTAAGAATCTAAGCAACTTTTGGACAGGGTTGTTGAAATGTCCCCTAGCTGGGTTTAATGTCTCCCACGTCTAGTATTTTGAGAGTTCAAATAGATACACTGTAGACTGCCCACTTTCCCACCCCTTCCTTCTGCACAAGTCTGATTTTATTGTCTTAATATAAATGTCTCAGCAACTTGAAACTCTTGGACAAGTTTTCCTGAGCTAGCTACATAGAGGATTTTCCTCTGGAAGGTTGACAGACCCCTTATTTGGGCTTAATGTATTGTTTCTGAGGAAGCTGAAGCAGCAGCCTGGTCTCTCTAATTAATCAATTTTTTAATCTATTGGGCCCGCATTGTGTTCTGCTGGGAAGATGCATGCCTGCTGTCTGGTTTGCAGTTTTAGCCTCCAGGTGACCCTTTAGCAGAACAATGAAAGAAACTGGAGAAAGAAAGGCATGTAAACTAGAAGAGTCCTTGAACCCACTTGCAACATTTCTCCATCAAAAAAAAAACAAAAAAACCCCAAACACCTTTTACTAGTAAGTGAATTCTCTCCTTAAAAAATATGTATATAAATTGATTTGAGAGAGGAAGAGAAAGATAGAAATATCAATGATGAGAGAGAATCACTCATCGGCTGCCTCCTTCACATCCATTGGGAATTAAGCCCGAAACCCAGGCATGTGCTCTGACCGGGAATTGAACTGTGACCAACTGGTTCATAGGTTGATGCTCAACCACTGCGCCAAGCTGGTTAGGCAGTGAGTTCTCTTGTTTCTAGTACTTCCACTCTTATTTTCAGCAACGTAATGTAAGGTAGGTATTTTTTCCTGGGTGGAACACATGCAGCCTCACTTCCTCACAGTAGCATTATGTGATGGTCTTTAATCAGGACACATTCAAGTAGATATGGGTGTTCTTCTGAAAATCCATGACAACGCGAAAGAATCACATTATTATAATACGGACTTTTGTTCTCTTTTCTGTCTTCCTAGATTCTTGCTGGTCAAGGGCAAGAGAGAGAAAAGACATTTAAACCAAAGAATAAGACTTAGACCCAACCCCTTTTGTCTTTAGCCCACTGGTCTAGAGATGAGTAACATCTGTGTTCTTTTAGGGCTTTAATTCCCTAAAAGCATTTTACTTTGGGGGATTTGGGTTTTAGGAGATAGATATTTCCTTGACTCAAGAGTCTAAGGATTTCCAACCAACTCAGCAGTATCATACCTCTATTGAGTTCAGCAGAGACTGTTGACCCATGTGTGGAATACTATGTGACATGAGAACATCTGGGGGGGGGAAAAAAAGGACTAGAGTACATAGTATTAAATAAAGTTTTAAATAATGCAAAGCATTGATTTACAATTTAGCAAATTTAACACTTTCTGAGCAGGCATTATGCTAGGTTTAGAAAAGGCAGATAGAATTTATTCTCTGCTTTTTAAACATGCAGATAATTAGGGAATAAGTGAAGTTGAGAAATAAGAGGTACCCATTTACACATGGAAAAATCAAAGAGAACTATACTATACTTTCTCCTACATGGTTAAAACTTTCTTTACAAAAGTGGTAGGATGTCGGAAGCAATGTGAATCAATAACGACTGTAGAGCCTTTTCTGGTGTGGCTCAATTGGTTGGGCATCATATTGTACACCAAAAAGGTTGTGGGTTCAATTCCAGGTCAGGGCATATAACCAGGTTGTGGGTTCGATCCCCTGGGCCAGGTGCCAAGGAGCCAACTGGCTGATGTTTCTCTCTGTCGTTTTCCCTCACTTCGTCGCTCTCAAATAAATTAAACTTTGTTATTAAATTAAAAAAAGAACAACAGTGGAATGAAGCACAGAGAGAATACTGGAAGAACATTGGAAGCTGGTCATGAGTCAATTAAAACCAGTTTCTCTCTCTCTCTCTCTCTCTCTCTCTCTCTCTCTCTCTCTCTCTCTCTCTCTCTCCCCCCCCCCTCCCCCTGATGTCATCTTTAGTTTGAGTATTATTGCCACCACACTGCTTCAACCCATGATTGTAAAACCATGAACACCCATGTCGTGATTGATATTTGTCAGTTATATATTGGGAGGGTGGGGATTAAATACAGTATTGTAGGGCTGAAAGACTAATACTTCTATATCTACATATATCTCTCCCTCTGCTCCCAATATGGGTACATTGTGTACATATAAACGACTTTTTGTATTATAATAAAAGATAGCATAGACACCAAAATTGTAATAGCGGTTTTTGCTGAATGATGAGATCATTGATGATAATTATTTGTTGTGCTTTACAATAAATGTCAGTGAAAAATAGCAATATTAATTTTAAAACACTAACTTTGACACGAAAAATATACTTAACATAGCAATATAAATGTGTATTTGTTTAGATGAAAATGGAATGTTGCCATTGATGTAATGTATTTTTCTAGCATAACAGACCCAATGCTAGCTTGTAGTTAGTATTCATCCAGCCATACCACCTAAATGTAGCACATTTGTTAACCAGTAATTGTATTTCTTCAAACACAGATATAGCATTGAGTTCCAACACGTATTCCCAGTGCAAATGGGATGATTCATTAGCAGATATTAATGACGTTTCTGTCTGACTTCACCTGCATTTTAAAGCAAACAAACAAACAAATATATTTTTGAAAGCAACTGTTCATCAAGAGAAAGAATCTTATATCTGCACCTTCTTGGCTAGCTATAATTCTAAGCATAATCGTATGTAAACTCTATTGCTTTTATACACAGAGCAGAAATATTCAAGTTGCTGCTATATTAGACTAAGGGCCACACAAGCGAGCCGGGGAAAAGAATTTAGTTTTCCCGACTATGGCACATTTATCTGGGTGCTTCCTTATCATTAAAAACCCTGGTTTTGAGCTCCTTATAGTATGAATGTGTATGTACGTATGTATGTAACAAAGTGCTCTGTGTGTTTGTATATATTCAATTATGTGTTATTAGGAAACTCCAACATTATACAAGTATTACCTTTTTTCTACATTGTATTGAGTCTTTTTAATGTTTAATCTTCATGCTATGGAATGGGAGATATGCAAGAAAAAGTTCACTGGTTTATAGCATTAGTTTCCTATGATTATTGTCCAGATCCTAATCTTTGAAATGAGTATTGCATAGACAAATGGTTTATTAGATTACACAAAAATACAATCACCACAATCTTATCTACAGCTGTCCTTTTGCATGGTATATCTATTGGCAATGTGCAGGCACCGTCTGGTTAATTATAAATGAAGACAAACTAGAAATAAGTATTGACACAATGGTTTTGGACTTCTTTTATCTATTAATCTAGATTTTACAAATATGCATCCTGGCCATTATACAAGGCAGGGCTTTCTGTTTCTCTACATCTTTACTTCCCAAGTTAGCAAGATAAAGTTGTACTTGAAGGCAACTGAGATAATGTGCCCTTCTCATTCCCACGCATTACAGTAAAGGCATCCAGAGTTTCAGCAATAGCCAGGCCATTTATTTCTTACTAAAAAATAATTGAAGTCAACTGCTCCACCTGTACTATCTGGAGTCCCTTCTGCCAACAGTGAATCATTGTACAGCATCTACAGAAAGGGAAGAATGAGTGGGTATTCCAATTAAACCAGAAAAAGAAATCCCAAAGATCTCTTCTTCATAGGATGTGTTGTTCCTTTAGTGATTTGATCTCATCTTTAAAGTACAAAATTATTATGTAATTATGTGGCCTAAATCTAGAATTTGAACCCAAACAACGTTCATCTTATGACTGTTAACATTATGAATGAATGGGACACTGGTACCTGCTCCCACAGTATCCTCAGGGGACTGAACCCTTAAAGAAATTAAGGATCCCTAGCTCCTTCTAAAGTCAGTAGTGACAGAAACTGCAGAGAGCAAGTGGTAAAGTGATAACTCTTAGCAATATTCAACTCAGGATCTAATAATGTAAAGTTATGTCATTGACAAATGGAGTTCATTATACTCCTGCATGATGTTATGCCAAGGAAGTCTGTTGGACAAGGTAAATCTTGCCTCTGTAGGCAAGAGATTATAATCTAAAATACTTAACTGATTTTGGCATTTATAAAAAGTACAAGCAACTGTATACGGTCTAGTGAGGCAATACAATGTCAAGAACAAGAAAATGTCACAAGGTGATGATATTGCATTTTTGTCACATGCTAAGATTTGGTTTGTCTTTGAGATTTTGTTCTTATGGAAAAAAAACGGAATCTTGTCACATTTACATAATCACATTTGTACATCAGAGTTTTAGAATCCTCCTGGGAAGATATTTCTGGAATGGAGGAAATTTCTCAAAATAATAGAAGGAAGTTGCAAACTGTCAACTCAGACTATGAAGACTGAGTAAGAAAAGCAACCACTTAACCCACACTGAACAACTTTGTAGCACCAGGAATTTAGGATAGAGAGTGGCTGGTGACTGAGCCTTTGATTTCTGCTCTGTTACTGACTTTGGGGGAGGTTTGTGGTTACCTAGCTCCTCCTATTATTATTGCTTCCTCTTTGAGGTAATATTTATCTTACTATCAGTGTCTGGAGCCTTTATTGACCCTGATAAAGCAGTTTTCTTTGGTAGGTTTTTGAGAGCAGGAGTATTTTCATTATTTTTTAATGATCACTACCCCAGAGTACAAAGTGGAGGACCTGTAGAAAAAGATTACTAATTTATTTTCCTAATATGTTAAAAAGGTTATATTATCTTATCATTTTTGAATTCTCACCCGAGGGTATTTTTCCATTGACTTTGGGGGGGGGCGGGGGTTGAGGGAGAGAGGGAGAGAGAGACAGAGAGAGAGGAAGAAAAACATCACTGTGAGAGAGACACATTGATTTCTTGACTCCCACACCCACCCAACCATGGTGGGGGATCAAGCCAGCAACCGAGGTACGTGCCCTTGATTAAAATCAAACCCAGGGCCCTCCTGTAGGCTGACACCCTATCCACTGAGCCAAACAGGCTAGGGCTACTAATTTTTGGTGCAGTACTGGGACAGTAATTATAGCAAAGAAGCCAGGGAATTTAAATGTGCATTGCTAAAAATCAAAAGCATTTTGCAAATCATGATGCTTTCATTGAGAATGAGATAGATACCTTGTTAAGAAATTGGCTCATTTGTTTATTCAATCTATTTCTTTAAATTCCTTCAAGTTCTTATAGTCTCAGTGGCCTTGCAGGTGTTTGGCTCTGTGAGCAAATGGCAAGCTCTGCTCATAGAACTTTTCTCATCTATCAGGGATAGTGAGATGTTCACGTGGTCCCGCTCATTGCATTGCTTAATACAGCAGAGTCAATGTGGCTTGAAAGACCCTCTAGGTGGGGAGTAAAGACACACAACCTTTATTTTTCTGGAATCTATTTATAATCTGGGTCAGTCCAGGTGGGATTTTCCTTGGAAACAGTATATGTGAATAGAAGTTCCCAGGGGCCAGTACCGAACAGGAAGGTTGTGTGTAAATATAGGGAGTCAAAGAAGAAAAGCTAAGAGTCACCATCCAAGGTGCACAAATGAAGGGAATGATGGAAGTGGGAAATGGAGAGAAAGTGAACAATATTGAGAACAGAGCTAGAAGCTAGGTTTGGAGAGGCTGAGATCAGATTATATGAGAAATCAAATTCTTGATATGTGGATGAATCAGGTAGGTTTGCTTTAATTTAATGAGAAATATAGAAGAGGACATCCCTGGCTGATATAGCTCAGTTGGTTGAGTGTCATCCCATGCACCAAAAGGTTGTTGGTTCTATTCCCAGTCAGGACACATGCTTATTACAGGCTCAATCCCCAATAAGGAGCATGCAGGAGGCAGTCGTGGGTGTTTCTCTCACACATCTATACTTCTCCCGGTCCCTCTCCAAAAGCCAATAAAAATATTTTAAAAATAAACGAGGGCATATAACTTATAGCTTTTGTTTAAATGAGAAAAAAACTCACTAAACAATTTACAAAATAAAAGACTGCTGGGTGACAGCCCCTCCCCCCATCCTGCCATACAGCCACTTTCTCTTCTCACTGAAGAACACTTTTATTTTGAAATTTGGCTAATCATTCCTTTAATTTTCTGTTTTAGCTTATAAGATATACCGCTGAACAATACCATTTAGTTTTATCTGGATTTGAATTTCATGTAAGTGAAATTGTACTCTTCTAGATCTTAGTTCATGCCTTTTTTTTATGACTGAGACTCATCTAAGTTGATGTGTGTAATTCTAGTTCATTTAGGCTCCCTGCTGTATACTGTTTCATTATATGTCACATTTTATGTAGTCATTCTCCTACTTAAGAACCTTTGGATTGTATCCAGGTCTTAGATATATGCAAACAACACTGTCATTTCCGCTCTTGACATGTTTCCTGTGCAGATGTGCAGGAGTTTCTCTTGGGTGCATTCATAAGAATTGCTGGATAAGAGAGTCTGGGCACATCCAACTTTGCCATTCAATGACAAATTACATGTAAAAGTAAACTCTCACCAGCCATAACCGATCCTTATGGCTCCACACACTCAGCAACACTCTATATTTTCAAACTTTCAATGTTTTGCCAGTGAGCAGAGATGTAGATAAAATGGTATTTTATGAAAGTTAAGCATACTTGTATTTAGTCAGCTAGTTTAAGGAAGTTTGCTAATTTTTAAAAAATCTTTATTGTTCAGATTATTACAGATGTTCCTCTTTTCTCCCCCCCATAGCTCCCCTCCACCCAGTCCCTACCCGACTCCAGGTCTTGTCCATAGGTGTAAGCTCTTTGTCCAATCTTTTCCCGCACCACCCACAACCTCTTCCCCCCAAGAATTGTCAGTCTGCTCCCTTTCCATGCCCCTGATTCTATTACATTCACCAGTCTGTTCTGTTCATCAGGTTTTTTATTCATTTGATTTTTAGGTTCACTTGTTGATAGGTATGTATTTGTTGTCATTTTGTTCTTCATAATTTTTTATCTTTACCTTCTTCTTCCTCTTCTTAGAGAATACCCTTCAGCATTTTATATAATACTGGTTTGGTGGTGATGAAATCCTTTAGCTTTTTCTTGTCTGTGAAGCTCTTTATCTGACCTTCAATTCTAAATAATAGCTTTGCTGGGTAGAATAATCTTGGTTGTAGATTCTTGCTATTCATCACTTTGTATATTTCTTGCCACTCCCTTCTGGCCAGCATAGTTTCTGTTGAGAAATCAGCTGACAGTCATATGGGTACTACCTTGTAGGTAACTAATTGTTTTCCTCTTGCTGATTTAAGATTCTCTCTTTGTCTTTTGCCGTTGGCATTTTAATTATGATGTGTCTTGGTGTGGTCCTCTTTGGATTCCTCTTGTTTGGGGTTCTCTGCACTTCCTGGACTTGTAAGTCTATTTTTTTCACCAGGTAGGGGAAATTTTCTGTCATTATTTCTTCAAATAGGTTTTCAGTATCTTGCTCTCTCTCTTCTTCTGGCACCCTCATAATTTGGATGTTGGTATGCTTGTAGTTGTGCCAGAGGCTCCTAACACTATCTTCATATTTTTGGATTATTTTTTCTTTTTGCTTTTCTGGTTGGATTTTTTTTTTTGCTTCTTTGTATTTCAAATCTTTTACTTGATTTTTGGGAACCTCTAGTCTGCTGTTGAATCTCTGTATATTATTCTTTATTTCAGTTAGTGTATGCTTAATTTCTGATTGGTCCTTTTTCATATCCTTGAGGTCTCACTAAATTTCTCAGAGGTTTCTAGAAGATTCTTGAGTAACCTTATAACTGTGGTTTTGAACTCTATATCCAGTAGTTTACTTTCCTCCCATTTCTTTATTTGTGACATATTTTTTGTCTCCGCATTTTGGCTGCTTCCCTGTGTTTGTTTCTATGTACTGGGTAGCTGCTAAGTCTCCTTGAGTTGATAGAGTGGCCTTGTGTGGTAGGTGTCCTATAAGGCCCAGTGGATGCTCTTGGTGCACCCTTTTGTGGGCTGTGTGCACAGTCTTGTTGTAGTTAACCCTTGATTGCTGTTGGTATCATTGGGAGGAATTGACCTCCAGGCCAATTGGCTATGTCTACACTGGAAGATCTGTTGCGCAGTAGACACCCTTATGGGGCAGGACTTGCTTCAGTGGGGCTTTGGTGCTCACCAAGTCTGCCCCTTGAGTGTGTCTGTTATGGATGTGAAGAGTTGTAATCCAGTATGGTCTCACTCTGACCACTGGGTACACTGGCTCTTGGATCTCCAAGGAGGTGCAAGGTCAGCCATGGCTCTTGGATCTCCAAGGAGGTGCAAGGTCAGCCATGGCTCTTGGATCTCCAAGGAGGTGCAAGGTCAGCCACTGTCTGGGGCCGCCCAGCAGGAGCTACAGACACATCTGCAAATTCCTCCTCTTTGTATGGGGTTTGGAAGTGCCCAGCGAGGACCAGCTGTGAAGCAAGGCAGGCTGCTGCTGGCGGGCCTTGGGCCTTGTTTTGGAAGCTCTGGGGCTCTCTGACCCAAATTACTCATATGTCAAATCAAAAAGTGAACGAGTGAGACACGTGATGCTGGGCTGATGTTGTGGCGTTCATTGTGACGTTCGCTGTGCCAACTAGCGGTGGGGTATCAGAAGCTGGCTCGTAACCCGAATTTTAGCTCGCAACTCAAAGCAAAAAATTGGCCGAGAGACGGCTCATATCTCGAAAAACTCATTAGTCGGGACACTCGTAAGTCAAGGCCCCACTGTATATATGCACACTTTCTAACCTCTTCTGTCTTCCCAATGTAGTTACACTTTTTAAGACCATTATCTGATATTTATATTAGTATGACTATATAAAATCTAGTCACAGGTGAGCAAGATGTGGCATGATTCCTATCATTATGCAACGTTTTGTTTTCAATAGAGAGTAATTATTAGATTTTTTTCCATTTTCTTACTTTTCTTACTTATCAGTCATTCAACCCCTAAAATTTCCTGTCAGGTGTGAAAATCTTCTGTTTATACATTCAAGGACATTAGAGTGTTTAGTGAATATTATATTGAAGATATCTTTCTTCTAGGCTTCTTGTCTGCTTTTCTCTGGACTGATCTCCCTCTAGGCTGGACTGTATTTTTGCAACCTATAACTCTAAATTGAAATTTTTTCACTGAATTTTTTTAAGATCTTCTTGTTGTCTTTGGTGTTCTTCATTTTCATTGTGAGGATTTCTTTTTATTATCCTGTTGGAGAGCCATTGAATAGTTCAAGCCTGAGGGTTGATATAATGTGTTAATTTTATTAATTTTTCAACTGTCTTTTGCAGTGTTACCACTCCACTATTTTATATGCTCTCGAATAGAACTTAGATTAGAGATATATTAGACCAATGCTTCTCAAACTTAGCTGACAAAAAAAAAATCATATGGATTTTTTTGTTTATTTATCATATAGTACAAATTCCTATTACATGGTAGGTCTACTTTATGTCTTGAGAATATGCTAATGCCAATACTATTAGTTCCTGGACCACATGTGGACCCAACTATGTTAGACCATTCCACTCAATTTTTCCATGCCACTTGACCATATATGCCTTTATTCCCCTCTCTCGGTACAACTTTGCATGTAATTTCTTGATATGTATGTGTCAGTTTATGAAGTTTCTCTTCAATTATGTCAAATTTTATATTTTGAATTTTATTCATTTGAGTTTTAAATTTGTATTTTAGTATTTTATTTTAGTATTTTCTGATCAATTCTAATAGACTCATTTTCATGTTATACTTTAATATGTTTTTATTCAAATATATCGACTCATGTCCTGTATTTGTTAATTACATATCATATCAGTCTTACAAATCTGAGACTTCTACTGATTCATTCATGACATTTCCTTATGTACTGAAGAGATATTTTTCTACAAATAGCTCTTGTTTGTTGGAATTTATCTATAGGGATTCTTTGTGGCCTATGCTTAGAATGTCTTTCTCTAAAGAGTATTTGTAACTTGGTTCTACTAGGTATTTAGGGACTACTATTCATTTGATGCTTAAGTTTTTCCCTGACATTTTTATTATATAAATCCTGGCCTCTTTGGAAAATAGACTGTGAGTAAGGAACTATCAAGAGAGACTTTATTATTATTTTTTTTGCTCTGTTCCACTTACTATCAACTCTAAGAAAGGATGTTTTCTGTAGGTTGTTTTTTTTCCTGGTGCATCTTCTGTCATTTGTTGCCCTCTATTGGTACTGCTTTGTACAAGTGTCTCTGATGACCTCCTATTTTACTGGAATGTCAAACTTTATCCCTGCCCTGTGTGTGTTACTGGATACCCTGGGCATTGGAAGAATTATGGTGGGAAATGCCTGTTCCTTGGCTCACTTAACTCAGGAAACTCCTTATGATGTCTGGCCACTAATTATTCATCTTATTTTATCACAGCTTAGCTATGCTTTCAAAGAGGTTTCTTTTTTCATGTTATCTATTATTTTTTAGTTGTTCTGTACTAGTAAGGATTTTTCTACACATCTGCTCTGCCACATTTACAGAACCAGTATTCTAAGCATTTTATTTGGTGTGGGGGGAGAAGGGTGTAGTGTTTTGCTTGGTATATCTTTCTATGGTGTGAGTAGCTAGCTAACTACAGTTAATATACCAGGCCCAAAGTTATAGATTAGTTGTATAATATCAAGTTACTTGCATCACTTCTCTGTCCCCACTTTTCTCAGATCAAAAACAGGGGACTTGAGCTAGATGGACTCTAAGTCTCTTCCATCTCTAAAATCCTATGACTTAAAGGTGGTGAAGGTGACATACAGGATCTCTTCAGGTAGAAGATCGATTAAACCAACTGTACTAGGACACTGAACAGGAATAAGTGGTCATGTTTAATATGCTTGCTCATGAAATTCAACTCTTCAGTTTTTCCTAAGAAGATAAATAATAATAATATTACAAAAGTTTCTTTCAGCCTGTTTCATAGGTTAATTTTTTAGAGTTCATTGGATTACCAATTTTTTTACATGGATCCTAAAAATGGTCAAGCTATCATTCTCTCCACAGTTTTTACATATTCAACTGGGTTTAACCAGCTATCACATGGATATTAGCCAAAAATATCACTATCTCTTATTGAGATGAATGTCTCCTGGTTATGTAACAACTATTCATACACATTGTCTTCTCAGTTAGTGATATTGGGTGAGTGCCCAATTCTCTAGGGTATTTAAATGGTATCTAAGGAGTCATGCATAAAAATAATGAACTTTGTAACCATCTAACTCCTTTTATACTTCAGCAGCTCTATTAAAATGACATAGATAATTTCTGCACTTATTCATAAAAAGAAGCAATATAGTCACATTTTAAAAATAACTATTTGCCCCTTGAGATGTATTTCATTCCGTAAGAACTTTCAAAAAAAAAAAAAAAAAAAACGAAAGAAAATTTCAATTTAGTTGAGATAGAATTTATGAAAAATACAGAAGTAGCTAAGTCCTTGTTTGGCATACACACAGTAACTGCTCTAGAAATTTTGAAGATGAAGGTAAAATAGAGACAAGTGACTTATTATGAGGAGGGCAGTCTATCCAAATAGCATGGTTTAAACAAGAGGAGAAAATGAGTAAACAGCTACAAGGTATAGGCTTTTATCTAGATTTCACCAATTTTGCTAGATGAAGCTTTATATTGTAAATGTGAATAGTTTAAAACTAGGCCCAATGTGAGTCATATCCTCCTATATAATAAAAGCCTAATATGGTAAGTGTCCTGTCCTCTGTTCAACCAATCAAAGCATAATATGCTAATGATATGCTAGGGCTGCTCAACTGCTCGCTATGACATGCACTGACCACCAGGGGGAAGACGCTCTGACCGGTAGGTTAGCTTGCTGCTGGGGCCCAGCAGATCGGGACTGAGCGAAATGGGATGGACATGCCCTGGAGCCCTCCTGCAGTCCCTCCCTGGCCCTGATCATGCACCAGTGGAGTCCCTCAGCCTGGCCTGCACCCTCTTGCAATCCAGGACCCCTTAGGGATTGTCAGAGAGCTGGTTTCGGCCTGATTCCTCAGGCCAGGCCGTGGGACCCCACTAGTGCACGAATTTGTGTACCGGGCCCCTAGTCCTATATAATAAAGAGCTAATATACTAATTAGACCGGACGGCAGAACAACCTTCTGGGATGACCTTCCAGAATGACCAGTAGGAGGGGGTGGGGCTGCAAGGCAGCTGGGGCTGCTGCAAGGGCCAAGGTGGCCACCGGGGCTGCTGCGAGGGCTGAGCCCCTTGCACAAATTTTGTGCATTTGGCCTCTAGTATTTATATAAAATGCTATCTGAATTTGCATGGGAATAACATTCAACTTGGGCACTCCTGATATTAACCTTTTCTATGTTCAGTAGAAAGAACATGTTATAGTTTTCAAGTTGTACTTATGTAGTCCCACCATCAAACTTCCCTCTCAAGTTGCCTTCTTCTTCTTTATTTGGTAGAGACAGAATGTATCTCACACCCATTCCTGGGCCATCTTCCTGTCAGCTGACATGGAGGAGTCAGGAGCGCCTGCTCACCATTCTCTTCTCTATCTTAGAACACTGCTTGCTTTGCTCCTGGCCTCTTGAAACTGCTGCAGTGCAGTCAGCTTCAATGCAAAGGATATGTGCTAGGACACACTTCATTCTCTCAAACCTTCATTCCTACTAGTGTAACCAGAAAACACTATAAGGTATATTAGGTCTTACTGAGAAGATGAAGGTTAATGAAAGGGAATTCTAGAATAGAAAGCAAAATACAGCAGTAAATTAAATATATTTTTTCTCATCATAAAGAAAAAAGGTATAAGAGTTAAATATTTCATAGGGTTCTTCCTCTGAAAGTATCCCATGTCCTACCTTTCCTGGCTCTCCTTCCTCCTTATCCTCAAGTCAGACCATAGAGAAAGTCACCTTTGAACTTACACAAAGCAAATCTTAACCCTCTTTGAGGAGCTCCACTAGTGTAGGGTTTGGATGTAGTCCAGAATTTAGCTCCCTGCCCTTACTTTTGCAATCCCAGGAACGTACCTGCCAATAATAGTATATTCCCCAAAGTCTGAATTATTCACTCTTGACTGCACACAGGGAAGCTTTAGCAGCACAGTTCAGAGTAGAATTTGGTGCTATAGCTTGTCAATCTCCATGAAAGAGTAAAGTGCACATATGCCTTCTCAATCTTCCTGTCTTCTAGCAGCTCCTTAATAATATAAAAAACAGGCAGGCACAGACAGAAAGACACACACACACACACAGACACTCTACCCAAAACAAGTATAATTTTTCAGATACAGTACTCTGGAACCAAATTCAACACTATAACATGGTGCTATATATATATATTACTTTTTAAAATACTGGAACCAGTTGCTCTTGGATGCCCATTCTGAGTTTACACAAAGACCTGGCTGAAAGATTGAAATTGCTGGTAATATTTTGCTTGTTTGTATTTGGGCCAGCTTAGATTCTTAAATATAGTATGTACTTATACTAGTCTCCATATGCAAAAGGGGGCAGTATGGAAGTTTATTGTCCTTATCCAAGAAACTTGAAGGGCTAAATTCTAGTTCTAAATTATCATTCTTAGACATTTCCATCATTTTGTCTTATATTGTGATTATTTTTATAGTACTTTAATTTTAGCAGATCTTCAAATTTGAAATCAAGAGAGGAGGATTTTATTTCATTTAAAAGAATTACTGATCCAACAAGGCACACTGTTATAACTTGATAACCAAAACATAAATTAGCTTGGAGAAGTAAAAAAGTTAAGATGAGAAGAGTTTGAGATGAAATGCTCTGTAACTTATTACCATTAAAGATATTATGACTATATACATATGACACATGTAATATGTTAACATTACATGTGAGTTAACATATATTTTAATATCTTTCTAATCCTTAATAGAATTCACATCTTCTCAGGCTGACTTTGTTCCTCTTTGGAACTGAAGCATATTATATGGTTTCAATTGACCAGTGATGTTTTAGGGGGCAAAATGTAAAATGAAGGAACAACTTCATTTTGTCTGTTCAAGAAAATATTGGTGTTTGAACAACTTTTAAATATTTATAAGAAGTATTATGTCCACAAAAGGCATTTTATAAGGGATGTCTATTCATTATAGATATGTCAGCATGTACATGCCAACATTTTAAAAAAACCTCTTTAGTTGGGATTAAAATTGTGATCTTTTTTCCCCCCAAATGTATTGAAGTCAGGGCATATGTCATCTTTTCTTTTCCATCCCATTTAACACCAGACAAGATACAGGACATGTTGAAAATGTGCTATAAAAATAGATATGTTTGTGGTCTCAGAGTACCCAGATGTTGCATGATATTATACAAAATGAATAACTGATGTGATTAGATGGGGGAAAAGTTAGGAAGTGACCTTTTGGAAAGATTCATGAGTAAAAGTTTTAAAATGTATGGTTGCGCATGAATCTTTGGAAGTCAGCATGATGGTCCATGTGACAGTAGGACTAGGCTAAATCAACAATGAAAATAAGCAGAGCGGCCAAGTAGCATCCTCTGAATGGCTAAAATCATGTTGTGCTATGCATTTTTAGCACACTTTGTTGCTGCCTTTTTTTTTCTTTCCATCCTCCAGCCTCAGGAATAGAAGTAGAAGCTGATTTATGAGTTGAGAGTCGGTGCAGAGTGTCAGATTTCTATAATGAGATTATATATTAAATCTAATGAAGGGAAAATATGCTTACCCAAACCAAATGACAGCACCATGATTAAACGACTCAAGATCCCTCCATGGGTTTGTTTAGACAATATAGCAGGTATGGCAACCTCCTCTTCTCCTAGGTTTGTGATCAATTCTGTGAAATGAAGATTTATGACTTTTATTATTCTGATGACATAACAATATGATCATAGAAGCCAACGTGCACAAGATGGAACTAGTAAACCAAGTGATGTGTTCTGGATACTGTGGAGGTTCGTCTCATCACCTATGTTACATTTTATGCTGTTGATTTCCTTGCAGCAATTCAGTTCGGCTCCTCTATTCAGTAAGTCCTCAAAGTCCATTTTTGTAAGTACACACATGCATACAACACACAGTGGTATGACTTCATGCTCTATGTTGTAGTTGACAGCTATTTAAATGGGTATTATCCTCAGTTAATACACGGTCAACAAGCATGGTTTCTAGGATTCCTCTACTTGGCTGGAGTGATGGAGAAGAGTGTTATCAATGACATGAGTAGTAATTGGACTTTTACAGCATCAACACTTGAAAGGCTTGATAATCCCCAATCTCTGAGCACCCCACCACCCATTCTTGGAAGGGAAAAGAATAAAAAGAACAGCAGTCAGCCCTGTGGAAAATAATTTGTATGAATGAGGAAAACCATTTATGTGGTATAATTTAAGGAAGGTTTCATTTCCCGAAACTTCCATCTGTTCCCACCTAGCATTCATTTCCCTGAAATTCTACTATTGGAGAATCATTTTGTAGATTAAATCTTTCCCTTCAGTTAAAATGCAAATATCTGGGGCTCTGTCATTTGCGTGCTCTCCAAATAATTATTTTCGGATCCTTTCTTTGTAGGTAGAACATGATAGAAATGGAATTATTAAGGAGCAGGGAAGAAGAGAGAAAGGGTGAAAGAATGTTCTAGAAAAAAAGTTTTACCTATGTTATGGTTTTGCCTGGAGCTGGCCTTATGAAAGAGAGTTAGGCTGATGGATGTGGTTTTCCCTTAGCTTCCTCCTCTACTTTTTGTTGCTCCACTGCTGTTTTCTTCAATATTCATGCATTTCAGGTCTGTGATCTGTAACTGAGACTTCATGGTATTTAGTGCTGCCACATGCAGATACTTTTAAGAGCAAGTCCATTAAAGATCATTTCTCCTGGGGCAGGCTGTGCTCTCTGGTGATGTTTATCACCCAGCATTTAGTTTCGAGCCCTGTAACGAATGCCAAATCAAAGACACCCCTTCATCATTCTGACTCCCTCCGCTAGGAGTCAGTTTCTGTTGTAAAACAGGGGAAATGGGAAAGAAGGGAGCCAGAGGGGAAGAAAGTTGCAGATACACAGTAATCCATTGAGATAAAATAATGCCATGGAGCTAGACAATTAGGGAGGGCGGTTTGAAGTAGATGGATTTCCTCCCCTCAGGGCTGTCGATTTAAGGCCAGTTCTGGCTGAGGACAACCAACTGCCTGCTGCCTGACTCTGGCTGGGTTCTAATTTCTCCTATTCCATGCAATGTGCTTAGAGCAAGCTACCATCCTCCCCTCCCCACATTATCCACAGGCGTAAGGTGCATACTTGAGGAGCTCTGATCGCTGAGTAAGGGTGCTAGGTAAATAAGAACAATAAAAAAGACGATATGTAGCCCTAGCCAGTTTGGCCCAGTGGATATAGCGTCAGCCTGCCAATTGAAGGGTCCAGATTCTATTCTGGTCAAGGGCACATACCTTGGTTGCAGGCTTTATGCAGGAGGCAACCAATGGATGTGTTTCTCTCACATCGATATTTCTCTCTGTCTTTCCCTCTCTTCCACTCCCTCTAAAAATCAATGGAAAAATATTCTTGGGTGAGGATATTTTTTTTAAACGATGATTTGTAAATTCCTCAGGCACTGCTTTCTCATTAAACACTGCAAGGCAGAGCTGAGTTGCCTCAGACAAGAAATGTTTATGAAATTATTGTTGTAGAGAGGAACTTGATTGAAAGGTACTGGCATAAAGGATCCATTGCTCACTTCCAGTGGTTAAGATAATGAGACTTTTTTTTGCTGAGAAGACAAAAAACTAAGGATTTTAAATCCAAGTTTTGGATTAGGCATACCACTTCTAGTGTCTTGTTTCTAGTTCAATTTTTACTTTAACATTTAATTCTATAAATTACTTTTAAAATTTAATTTAAAAAGTTTTGTTCTGGTTTAATTTTTAAATTTCTTGTTAATGGTTCAATCTTTTTTTCTGGTTTAAATCTCAGGCGGTGGAGGGCTTGTGGATAGGGAGCGCTTGTGAATGGGCCCTTACTGGCCGATTTTGATGGAAAGAAACCACAGAGAGAATCTATCATACACGGTCAACCTTATATCTGCGATGATTCGTTTTCTTTCTTTGTATGTTCAGGACCATTGGCTCCAAGTCTAAGTTGTCCCTGATGGCAGATTCTGGAGCCAATCCTCCACAAGATGGGGAAATCTGAGGAACCTCGGGCCAACCCCTTCCACACGCAGACACACAGCCTTCCTCTTAGCCCCAAGGAGACCTTTTCCGTATCTGTCCCCATCATGTCTTGCCACATTTTACCACTTTTGGGTAAACACCCTCAGTCAGAAGTGAAATACATATCATTGGGTAAATAATCGAGCCAGTCACTGTATCTATTAGTTGGATTGTGATTTTCTCACTCCATAGGCTTCTTGTCAGGGGCTCCTGACTGGACCCCAGCAGTGGGACCTGAGGTATTCTAACCCAGAGGGTGCTTCCTCCTTCACAGACAAGGCCTCCCTCCTGCCACCCCGGATTCCATGGCTGAGGACTGTGCGTTATTGTGCCAACATTATCTTCTCAATGGAAAAAGGGCAAAGGGTAGCAAAATAGATTTTCTGCTGCCAGAGCCGATTACTCTCATAAACATGTATTAAATCTAACACGTTCTCTGTATGAAATACAGAGGAAGTGTGATGCTTTGGACCTCTTGCTTTAAGCAGAGTCAAAAGGAAACAAAACAAAAGCTTATAAAATAAACTGCACACAGTAGTCTGGACAGAACTAAGTGAAATCTGGTCTTGGAATAAGATGTGGTTGGGCAGCCCCATCAGTAGTTACACCTGGTGGAGGGAAGGCAGGCCTTGTGGGTTATCGAAGTCGCAGTGGTTCATAAAGCCCATCGTGCCCTGGTGCTACTGCCCTATCACCAAGCATAGGGATTACAGATGTGTGGGTGAGAAAGTGAACAACTCCACTCAGTCTGTGACTGGTGTAAAAAAATATAAGCTTGTAAGAGATGAGTCTAGTTTTAAAGCAAAATAAGTACAAGGAAAGGAAATGGTCTTCTAACTCCAGGGTCCTGAAGGGGAGAGGACGATAATGCAGAACACAGAACAAGTTACATAAGTTTACCACATAACCACTAACATGTTCAAATAAGCAAATTTGGGCTAAAGATAAACAGCCCCAAGGAGGAAAAAAGTCATATAAGGTCAATCTGCAGTGGCAAGTTTGCTAGAAGAGTGGGAGTCATTCAGGGGTTTACTTATTACCAATCAGTGTGTATAGACATATGAGCAAGTGGATGAACTTGAGCTATTACTGATGTTTGCCTGAGATAGTGGTCAGGGTGGAGGAAAAACAGCTGACACATTAGTGGTCTTCAGGTGACCCAGAGCCTGGTAGAAAATGATTGTCTGATCTTTTTAGCTCCTCCTGGCCAAACACTTCCTGTCTTTATTCCAATTTATTGTATTCCAAAGATGGATCCAATCAGCTCACATTTTTGCTGGTCTTATGCACTAGGCAGATTGGCACTATTGACTGCAATGGCAGCTATAGTGCATTTGATGGTTTGAGCCTTTTGGCTTAATGGTAACCTGAGTATTTATGACAAGCTAAAAATCCCAGGAAAATGAGGAAGGTACCCTATATCAGTAATCACGTCTGTAAGTCAGAGTCTAGACCAGTGGTCGGCAAACTCATTAGTCAACAGAGCCAAATATCAACAGTGCAACGATTGAAATTTCTCTTGAGAGCCAAATTTTTTAAACTGAAACTAGATAGGTAGGTACATTGTAATTAACTTAATTAGGGTACCCCTAAGCTGGCCTTTGCTAAAAATGTCCTCAATCTGATTGAGGTACATTCGCTGAGATCGACCCCTTCCAACTCTCCCATCCACACTTGTCTTGTATACTTGTTTCGTCTATCTCCTTTCGTTCATCCTCTCTATATGTCCACCCCCCCCCACTTCTTCTAATGCCACTTCTTCAAAATAGGCTCTCCCAGGCATGGGTCACAAAGTTTCAATTGCACTGTATGTGTGCGCCAGCACATGGTATTTTGTGGAAGAGCCACACTTCCTCAGCCTTAGGCGTACCATAATTAAGTTAATAACAATGTACTTACCTATATGGTTTAAGTTTAAAAAATTTGGCTCTCAAAAGAAATTTCAATTATTGTACTGTTGATATTTAGCTCTGTTGACTAATGAGTTTGACAACCACTGGTCTAGACCATTTGGGTGATGGTGGTAGTGAAGGTAAGGAGGGTGGTGTGTAGAGGCTAGGGTGATTATGTGTAGATGTGGCAGAGAGAATGACAGAGAGAGGGAGAAGACAGTGTTATTTCAAAATGGAAGAAATAATTTGATCATAAGTGTTTCCAAGTATAATGCCCTCATTTCTATCTCAGGTACAATGCACTTTGTAAAATGATTAAAAGAAGTATGAAGTGGTTGTTTATTTTAATGTCTCCTACTTAATGGTTTATAAACTTAAAAGAACAGGCTATAAGGAAATGAGTTGTGACCACCAGCCAGATGTTGCCCTTTTCTACATTAAATCGGTTACAGTTTTATCTGGCATCCAGAAAATGATTGATTGCTCTCTTCAAAGAGTATTGACATTCTGGATGTGATACTTCTGATGTTTGTATACCTCACTTGTTGACCACAATCGAAAGTCAGATATATTTAACGGTCAGAGTGGCTTCATTGTAACTCAAGAATTGTAAAGTTATTTTATAGTTTGACTTATAAAATTATCACCACCAACCTGAAGCCCAAAATAAGTGTTGTGTTCATTGAAGATTACTCTACAGATTGCTTTATTCTCAAACCAGAAATACCAGCTGTTGCACGTTGCTGGGATGTCTGTTTAGCTGGGTGGGTCCAGTTGCTTAAGTAAATAATCAGTTCTTAAAAATGTCCCATAGCACAAAATGCTAATAGGTACAAGAGATGTCCTTGACTTTGAAAATCCAGGACCCCAAGTCTTAGTTAAGGCTCCCAGTTGTCCAGGCTGGGAATTTCTGAGTCATGTTTAGTTCCTTCATTCATGCTTTCTCTCATTTTCTGTTATCACTACTTATCAATGCTATTTATTCTGCATTCTGTCTTCTCCATCTTTACTGCACTGCCTCATTCAGGCCCTCATTATTTCTCTCATTTAGTGGAGTAATGACTTCCTGTCTGGGCTTTTTAATCCTCAATGTCACTTGGCACCTTGATGCCAGATGATTTTTCTCAAGCAAAACTCCTTTAGTTAAAATCCAGCAGTGGCTCCTTAGTGCCTTCAGGGTTGAGTCTGAACTCTTTGAGCAGCATGCAGGGCCTATATTCAACGTGCTATTGTTCTGGTCTCATCATTTTAAACTTTTGGCACCCTGAATGGAGCCACATGAGACTGTGTGTTCCAAGAATCTGCTACCACATTACATTAATTTATTGCTTTACACTTTTACAAAAATCCATTTATCCACAGTTCCATTTTCAATCTCCTGAGAGGCCTGTGAGGTAGGGGAAAGAGAGTGACATTTTTGTTGTTCTGCAGAGGAAGAATGGGAAATTAACTCCACACTGATTTAACAGGAAAGTGCTACACAAAATCAACTCTTGATAATCTTTATGTAGATTATAGAATTTGTGCAATGCATAATTTTATGGTCTAGTATCCTACTGATTTTCTAAATCCTTTGCTCAGCTGATTCTTTATGAACTCTACACTCATTTAAGATAACATGCACATTTTTTTTTCTCCAAATAAATAGTGAAATATTTAATTCCAAAGTAGATTTTACCTTTCTTTCTTCGCGGTTTTGATCATGGTTTTTCTTTGTTGAGTGTGTTATTTGAGATTGACTCCTCAAGTGTTTTGAAATCTATAAGGACCACCTCTTTCAAACAACAGTTTGTGGTGGTCTAAGGGGTTGCATAGTGATTTTTGTCTATTTTTTTGGTAAACGTATGACTATGAATCAATATGTAATATGAAAAAGTGGATTTTTTTACTGTTTCCCTAGCTTAGTTTGTCTTTTTTTGGTAATATTTCAAGAAAAACGATTTTAAGTATAGTAATGTTACATGCAACAGACATTAATATTTCAAGAGAAATGATTTTAAATATAATAATGTCACATGCAATAAGCATTAATATTTCAAGAAAAATGATTTTAAATATAATAATATTGCATGCAATAAAAATTAATAGTTCAAGAAAAAAATATTTTAAATATAATAATATTACCAAAACTGAAAAGGTGGATTTTTAAGGCAAATAAACTGCTAATATGCTATATATGTGTGTTGTGAAATCCTAGAACAGTGATGGATAGGAGTGGGAAGAATTGTAGGCTAATTTGTACATTACATAAACAAGTGTCTCCCCTAGTGATATTAATGGAATATCGTAAACTCACTTTAGTACCAAAATTTAAATTAAAAAGGAAGGGGAGGGTTATGGAATAGAGGCTGTTGAAAAATCTCATTTTCAGCAAGTTTGAAAAAAAAAAGTCATGAGGCAATTTAGTTTATTTTTTAAGCATTCCCTGTAGTGTTGTGAAGACCAAACAGCGGCTTTGAGCTAGTTCATAAAAACCAGAATGCAAGGCAGAGGAGGATAAACTAGATAGAAACAAATAGGAAACCATCCAATTTAATTGACCAGGCTGATTAAAATGAGAAAGGTAAACACGCTCCCCAAATGAGAATATGTTGGCTATGCAAAGTCACTTCTTTTCAGATCTCTCATGGAATGTTTGCAACCCATGAAACTACCTGTGTTATTTAAAAAAAAATAAAAACAAATGAAAAACTCAATTTTGTTAATGAAACTGTATAGTCAAGCAAAGTAAGTATGACACGTAAAAATAATAGAATTTTACTTAAGTTTTTCTCCTTGAATTTAGAGGTTAGAGTTTTTAATGCAAGGACTCATTATCTATGATCTACGACTATGTAATTTTATGCAAAAATCAGTTGTCTAAAATAGTCAGGTGAGGACAGCTATGAAGAAAAAAAATGCCATGTGGGACAGTCACTTCGACTCCTACCTATCTAGAAATGGATTGTTTTTCTAGTTAATATATTACTTTATGAAACAGAAGGATATGCGATTTCAAATAATGTGTTTACTTCTTAGAGACAAGGAGTATTAAAAATATTTTTGGGACCATATATTTGTTTAATGAAAAGAACTTTTATATCTGCTTGTAAAATAATGTGGATTGTGGAAAATAGGGTAGGCTAGGTAATGAGAAAGTAACAAACAACCTATAAATCCCAATGACTTAAAACAACAAAGATTTATTTTTCCCTCATATTACATGTCCATCACATGTCAGCCAGGCACTCCATTTCATTGACACTACAGTTCCAAGGCTAAGGCAGTAGCCATTCTCCAAACTGTGAGCTGTTCTAGCAGAGAAAGAGCTCTAAGGAGTCTCTATAGGAAATTAAATACTCAGTCCTGCAACTGACAAGTCACTTTTACTGCAACTCAGTGGCCAGCACAAGTAGCATGACCCTCCCCGCCTCCCAAAAACTAAACAGGGACCAGGAAGTGCAACTGTACATGTAAAAGCGAAAGCCAGAAATATTTGGTGAATAGCTCACACCAAAAATTACAGCAATCTAAGAACCTATAAAGAAGAAAATTCTGACCCCTGAACATTGTACTACCCAAATAACATTTCATGAACTGCTTTCCAGATCTTTGAGTGTGTTTGAATATAGAGATAATAAAAATAGAGTTTTATAATCTGACTTTTTTACACGCAATAATGTCTCAGAGATATTCCCCATTCTATTAAAATTAGACTATCACATAAAGTAACTGAAAACATTCATTCCTTTACACTTTTGCCAACCCTATATAGTATCAGAATTTGCCATGGTTATAGGCTACCAACAATATCTCATTTTCATCTTCATTATTGGAAAGGTTGAACAACTTTTCCATATGTTACTTACCATTTGTATTTTTCTCTTCTAAATAATCTTTTCAAATACTTAGCTCATTTTCTATTAGAATGCTTGTTCCCTATTGATTTTAGCATGATCTTTATATATTAGGAACCAGGCTGATATCCAGTAGATACTGGTCAGACATACCAACTGGCATTCATTTTTATTTGATGGGCATTTGGTTGTACAAGTTGCAAAATGTATTTGCTATCTCCCTTGATTATTGTATAATAACCCTTTGTAATATGTTACAAACATTTTTTTTTCATGTTTTTCCTTCTTGGCATCCTTTTGTTATATTGAACTTTAATAGTCAATACTTATGAATTTGGCTTTTACACCATGCAGGAAATCCTTCTCTATTGTAAAATCACAAAAATATTCACCCATGCTTTCTTATAGTTCTTTGGTGTCTTCACTTATTATATTTTTAATACTAGGGGCCCAGTGCACGAATTCATGCACCTTGAAAGGAACTGTGGGCCGAGACACTGCAGTAGGCACAAGGGCAGGTCTCGGCCCATCCTCCATACCCCTACCTGGCCCCTCCCACGGCGGCTCCTGGTCCCCTGTCTGCCGGCAGCCCCACTCCCACTGCTGCTGCTCCCACGTGCTGATGGTGCTAGCCCCGCTAGCATCTGCTGATGGCGCAGAGCAATTGGGGCCAGCGCCATCACAGGTGCGAACAGCGGCTGCTGCCTTGATCGCCCCTCAGGAGCAGGGGAGGCAGAGAAGTCCTCAGGGGCGATCAGGGCTGGCAGCTGCCACTCGCACCCGCTAATGGCTCCAAGTAATCGGGACCTGCGCTGGGCACCAGCAGTGGGTGCGAGTGGTGGCTCCAGCACCGGCTGCAGGTGTGAGCGGGGCCGGCACTCGCAGTGGGTGCGAGTGGCGGCTCTGGTGCTGGCAGCAGGTGCAAGCGTTGGGTGGGATAGTGGCACACAGGAGCAAATAATTTTCAGTAACCACCAGAGGCTCATCCCAATGACAGCAAACGGCGCCCCACCTTGGTTTGGTGCCCCCGCTAACCTGCTCCACCATTCCGCCATGGCCGACACCCACCATGTTCCACACACGCCCCCTGATGGTCAGCGCATATCATAGCAACTGGTTTGGTTGTTCTACCTTTCGGTCTATTTGCATATTAGCCTTTTATTATATAGGATTTTATATGCCTATGGTTTAGTTTTGTTCTAAGGAGTGAGATAGAGATACTACTTTATTTTTCAAGTGACCAATTGACTTTGGGGAAGTTTTAGTGAATATTGAGGCAAATGAACAGAAGAGGAGAGCATTTTTATTATTATTAACTGTGAAATTAACAAAGACAAGAGTGGAGTCCTTTAACATGCTCTAGAAGGAGCTTCACATTGAACTAGAGCCTGGGGCTTTACTTACACTCACTTTTTATTTCAGTGGTGATTTTAAGTGCAGTACTGGATCACCACAACTTTCTCACCAACGACAAACTACATAAGTTTATAATGAAACTAAAAACGTTTCCTATCACCTAGGATGTCATGATCATCGTAATATCATAGTGTAATGCAGTACTAATGTGTTTTTGGTGATGCTGGAGTAAATAAAGCTACTGTGCTGCCAGTCCTATACAAGTATAGCACATACAATTATCACAGTGCATAGTACTTAATAATGATAATAAATGTATATGTTACTGGTTTAGGCATTTATTATGTATTTCTATACTATATTTTTATTCATTATTTTAGAGTGTATTCTTGAACTTATAAAAAAAAAGTTTTCTGTAAAAAAGTATTCTGTGTTATGCCAGCAGCAGCCTCATACAGTTCATGTTTACTGCTTCTTTTGATTACATCATTTTCTCTTGTGCTTGATTTAATCTAGTATTGTTTTGTACAGTAACATTCTGTATAGGTTTGTGGCCTAGGAGCAATGCACCCTACCATACGGGCTAGGTGAATAGTAGACTGTACCATTTAAGTTTGTGTAAGTGCACTCTATGTTGGCACAATGACGAATCGCTTAATAACACATTACTCAGGATATTCTTGTCATTAAGTGGTGCATGAATGAACTTAAAATATTTTTCTTTCTTGGTTTCTATGACACATACATTTCTGATTTCTCCCTTACTTCATGATTAGTCCCCATTTCCCTCTTGTGTGATCTTAAAGTGCTGCTATTCTTCAGGTTGCATCTTAAACTCTTTTTACCCATCTTACACTTTCTGCATAATTTCATATATACCTATAGCTTGGAATACAATTTATGCTGAAAGCTGAGGAGTAAAGATGCTCAAAAAGTAGTTGACTGTATAGTTCTGGAGCTGATTAAATGCCTCATATACATCTTCAACCTATCTGTATTCATCACTGAGTTAATTATTCAAGTACTTGGACTATTTTTCTGTTGCCATGTTTTGTCTTTCACCCATTATTTATTCCTATTGATTTGAGAGTACTCTTTGTATATGAGGGAGCAGGGTGACCTTCAGTCAATACATATCAGTTCAGCATCTAAAAATGTTTTTTTCCTATATCACTTGTCCAAGTCAGAAGAATTGGTGCCAAATTTGTATTACTCAAGGTGGGGCGCCGTTTGCTGTCATTGGGATGAGCCTCTGGTGGTTACTGATCAGTCACAAATTTCAATTCATTCCATTTTACCCCTTCACATCTTGTCAAGGCTCTTTACTGTAAACCCATCATAGCCTTACATTTCATTCCACCACAATTTCTTCATGGGATTATTGTCAATCTCCTAATGATCTCTGCTCCTAGCTTCCCCTGCCCCTCTTTATCCCATATATTCCATATATTATGTCAAGAATATTATTTTTCATGTGAAGGTATTATTTCATCAACTCTCCGAAAATTTTAGTGAAAATATTCAAATATTTTCATGTCGGACAAACAGGTAAGGAAATCATCATCCCTTTATTTCTGTGAGGGGAAAAAAATCTAAATCCAATTCTACCTGTTCAGCTTGAAGTATCTTTGAAGCATACAAAAGTAGATGCTGAATAGGAACCTGATTATAAGAGTCTGTATCTTAAAAAGGTCAATGAACTGTAGATATCAATTTGGGAATATTCAGTGTATAGCCATGAATGATACATGAGTCTGATGTTATCATATGGCAGGGGGAGATACATTGTATGACCAGATGTGGAGAAAGGCCTAATCCTGAGACCTTAAGAAATACAATGCTTCATGTCTGGATAGAGAAGAAACCAACAAAAGAAACAGCAGGAATGGCAAGAGGGGTATAGAGAGAGACTATGTGGTATTATAAAAACCAGTGGAAGAGAAAATTCAAAAAAGGTCTCATTAGCTCTGAAAATCAACTAAGAATACAGAACAGTGTGCACTGAATGTAGCAACTTGGAGATCATTGGTGACTTTAGCAAGAGCAATTTCAGTGGAAGGCAAAGTGAAATGTAATGATGAGGGATGAGTAAAGAATTCAAGAGAGATGTCTATGAAAAAAAAAAGGATTTTTTGTTTGTTTACTTATTTTAAGATGGCAGAGCCTGGCTGATGTGGCTCAGTGGTTGAACATCAACCCATGAACCAAGAGGTCACCAGTTTGATTCCCAGTCAGAGCACATACCCACGTTGCGGGTTTGATCCCCATTAGGGGGCGGGCAAAGGCAGCTGATTGCTGATGATGTTTCTCTTGCATTAGTGTTTCTATCTCTGTTCCTTTCCCTTCCTCTCTGCCTAAAAATCAATAAAAAAAGAACATATTTTTAAAAGGATGGCAGAATTTTGAGCATGTCTGAAAATTTCAGTTCTTTGATGGTTAATTTTTATTATTTTTTTAAATTAAATCTTTATTGTTCAGATTATTACATTTGTTCCTCTTTTTTCCCCCCATAACTCCCCTCCTCCCAGTTCCCACCCTACCCTCCACCCTCACTCCCCACCCACTGTCCACATCCATAGGTGCACGATTTTTGTCCAGTCTCTTCCAGCATCTCCCACACCCCTTTCCCCCCAAAGAATAGTCAGTCCATTCCCTTTCTATGTCCCTGATTCTATTATAATCACCAGTTCATTCTGTACATCAGATTATTTATTCACTTGATTCTTAGATTCACTTGTTGATAGATGCATATTTGTTGTTCATAATTTGTATCTTTACCTTTTTCTTCTTCTTCCTCTTCTTAAAGGATACCTTTCAGCATTAATTTTTATTATTATAAAAACATAATTAACATCCACCTCACCAAGTGGTTTAAGATGCGAAAGAGCCTAGAATCTTATGCATAGCAGACCATCAATAAAAGGAAGATGTTTGTCTGCCTTTCCTCTCCTCCCCTTTTCCCTTCCTCAACTCCACTGGGTCTACCATCCTTTGTAATAATAAAACCCATTGCATTTAGTTACAATATAAATACTCTTTTGTCTTCTTATTAATCTGCCCTCTCTTGAGTATATCCTGATGCCTCTTTCCTTAAGTGCTGGACACCACATATGTGCAAAATCTTAGCTATTTAATGAAATTGCCCTTTCAGCTCTAAAACTTTGACACTAAATCTGCTGTATCCTTTACAAAATATGTTTCACTGCTCTCACACTTTCCAGGTTGGCAATGGTTAACAAGAAAACAGGGAAGGCAAAATGGGCAGCGGGGGTGGGGGGGGGGGTGAGCAAGGACAGTGAGGCTACCTTTTGCAAAACAGCACTACCTTTCTGCACAAAGAACTTTTGTTTGGAGCAGGTAATGACTGGCTTAGTCACAGCTTTATTCCTGATCAATATTTTGGAAAGAACACAAGAGATGATGTGCATTACTGTCTAAAATGTAAAAGCAGTGTCTGAACCACTGACCTGGAGAAATTACACACAGGAGACTTTAGAATTTGGTTACTTTGCAGTTGTGTTGTTACGTTAAGCATTTTTTTTCTTATAGTATATAGTTGTTCTTTCACAATGGCTCTGTGTCTGTCAGCTGAAAGGAAACTTGTATGGAGTGTACAGTAATCAAAGGGATGAAAGATGAATGGGTGCAGAGCCTTTTTATTTTTAAGCACCATTAACTCAATGGCATCTACCTGGAATGTCGGTGCACTTTGCTGATTTCATTTTGATAATGCTATAAGCTGGTCTCTGATAATTGCCTTCTGTAATTGGAACAAATTTATGATTATGCTAATTCATTCTCAGCCACCCAGTATATGGAACTGAGCTAATCCATATTTGTCCCAGCATTTCCTTGGCAGATCATTACATGATTAGCCTTTCACTGTGGCTGATGGAATTGTTCTTCTGAGGAGATCTGATTTCTCAGATGGTGTGTATATAGTATATGCAAGTGATCTGTGTTTGCATTCTTTATCTAATTATATGACTTCTATGTCAGCATTTTAAACCAGTTTGATATGAACATTTAGAATTTTGAATGTTCTAATCATTAATAAGATGGCTATTGTCTCAGCACCTGAGTATATATTACATGGCAGTAAGGAAGGGGGAAATGGAATTGTTCATTAATTTCCCCTCACCACCACCTTAAAATCCTTATTTACATACCAAAAGTTGCAGGAGGAATACAGAAGCAGTTATGAGGCTCCCTGAAAACCAGCTCTTTATCATCCAGCTAGAGAGTTCTTCCCATCCCAAAATAATCCCTTAAAACGCATCAGCACATTACACTGTATTTTAGGTCATTCCTTAGGATACCAAGTTTTGGAAGCATCTCCTACAGCTTGCTTCATCAAATATTCAAAACCAGAATTCGTTTTGCCCTCACAGATGGCAGTGAGAAAAGGTGGAGTTAGCCAGGAGTGAGAGCCCTTGCACTGTGGAAAACATGGCTGAACGGCAAATAGCAGCCTGTGCCCTCCCTTAAAAATCACCTTCTGATTGCATATCTTTTTCTATTCTTCTCTCTATGTCTTGTCCTTTTAATGCTATCTTTTCTGTCTGATCACCATTCTTGACAATGCTTTACATTAATGCAAACATGTCTCATCCGCACTCATGACAATGTTACATTTTCTGTTAACAGTGGATCCAGGGTGTTCACTGTTCCCGTGACCATTTACCTGTCAAAATGAATAAAATATAAATAAATAACAGGAGGCTGCTTCTGACTATCATAACTGAAGCAGGGAAGTGAAAGGACAACACTGATCTGACAAGAGACACACAATGTCAGAACGTAAAGTTCCTTAGAAGTCAGGCCTCTACAGAGAGCCTCATGACTGTCATTTCATTCAGCATCAGGGAGTGTGATTCTCCCTGTGATCATTAGGTTTCCATTGCTTGCCTGGTTCTGCTGCTGTGGCTTCACAATTAAGCTGAATTTCTGCTTCCTTTTGTGATGCACAATCAGATAGTGAAGCCAGATTGAAGAAACTGCTGTGTAGGTGGCTTTAAAACCAATCCACACAGATTGGAAAAAGAAGGAAGACAAAGGGGAAACATGATAGTACTGTTATAAATAACTTGAAGGAAATATTAACAAGGAGAGAGAAGAGGACAGGTGACATCTAATCTCGGAAAGAGGGGAAGAGAGTAATGGCCTAAACTAACATTAGAAGATAATATGCTCCCTTATGAGTAAAGAGATGCCATGCTTATCAGTGGTGAAGTCCCAGTGAAGACATATGCGAGTATGCCAAGTCAAACTGTGGGAAATGGTAAGGAGCCGCCATTTATTCGGTCAACAAGAGACATAAAAAATGGCTCATGTCTTGTGGTAGAAAAATTACTTGAAGACTACCAGGTCAAATCCTACGATTTTTCTAGTATGTTAACTTAGCTCACATAATCTGTAAAATGGGAAGAATAAGATTTTCTTTGCCTACTTATTTTTTGGGGGGTAGCTATTGTGAGGATCAAGTGAAATAATGTATTGAATAGCTATGTGTGCCCTTGTGGGTATAGACATGATAACCAGTATCTCTGTGTGTTTCTTTGCCTTTTATTCAAGATCGCAAGACAGCTGCTATTTGTTCAGAATCACATTCATGCCCATACAGGTGAACAGCAGAAATGCCTCCTTCCCCTTTTCTCAGGAAAGCACGTGCTTTTCTGTAAGTCACCCAATAGGCTTAGATGCAACTGGCCTCCTTAAATATTTTAAGACTGCTGACTGTATCAGATTGTAGGGACTATTTGTCCCACTCATTTATTCTCATTAACAAAAGCAAAATGAGACACCAGATAACATTGAGAGGGTTACCATAACTTCTCATGAGCTATATGGGGACAAATATTGTTTAATTTTATGTATTCATTAATTTAGTTATAATTAACACCCATTATTAGCTTCAGGTGTACAACATAATGATTCTATATTTGCATACACTGTGAAATGATCACCTCAATAAGTCTAGTTAACATTTATCACCTTATATAGCTACAAAATATTTTTTCTGATAACTTTTAAGATTTACTCTCTTAGTAACTTTCAAAATATGCAATGGGAGTATTATTAACTTTAATCACCATGGTGTACATTATATCCCCATGACATTTATTATGTACTGGAAGTCTGTATCTTTTGACCCCTTCACCCATTTCTCCCACCCCACCCCTGTCTATGGCATCCACCAATCTGTTCTCCATATTTATGAGCATGGGGTTTTCTATGTGTGCTTTTATTTCTAAGATTGCACATATAAGTGAAAATTATTTTGCAAATAACATATGGTCATTGCATCCAAATCTGGCAAACTATGTGGACAACTGAGCACAGTCATGACATGACTTAAAGTAAATGAGGCATTTATTGGTTAGATCAATTTCTTAGTGTGCATGTCTAGAGGCCCACCCATAGTTGCTGTGGAACCCCATCTTTATTCTGCCTTTTCCACTCTGTCCCCACCCTGGTGCCCATGGGTGCCATCTCAGCTTAGTCTTTCACCGGCTAGAATGCATACCTCAGCCTTCTGTTTTCTCATAGAAATCCAATCACACTTGTTGTTTGGTAAGATGGTACCTTTACAAAAAGTTTGAGAAGGTATGTAGGAAGGGAATGACCACATTGTGAACTGCTGTGGCCTTCCAATATTTCCCTAAATCTACACCACATCCCTCTAGTGTAGTCTTGTCTCTCCACCAGTTTCATCAGACAAGGTTGTCTTCTTTTAGCAACTACTTTAAAAATGTCTCTACTAGATCATATCTACGCTCAACCATGGGATATAAAGCAAAGAATAATCTCTCTCTCTCCCTTTGCCCTAGCCCTAAAATGCAATTTGAATCTTTGTTGTATGTGTGTATGTGTATCCCCAGTCTCTAAATTTGCACGTACCTCAATTTGGGCTAGAACATTTATTCCACAGGTGCCAGTGAACATCCTCTGAAGTGGTTGCTATGTAATATATAAGAAGATTTTAAATGTTGTTCATGTTCTTAAGGAGCCTGCCAATGAGTAGTGGAGAAAGTGATCACAGGTAATGAGTAGATGGATTGAGAAGCTTCAAATGTCATAAATCTAAAGTTACATCTATTTTATATTGAGTCTAGCAAATCCTAACTGGAGTACTGGAGTTGTGGCATAGAAACACTTGGTAGAAAATATCAATAACTGGTGTTGATTGGCATTTTTTGTGGAATATGAAGGGAGAGTTCAAGTTGATACCATCTAGAGTCAAAGGACAAAAGGCTTTGGATCCTCCTATTAAAGTGGCTTTTTCTGTCTAGTCTAATATTCTCTCCCCCATTTATAAATGGTTAATAACACCAGTCACCTCATTCTTTTACAGAATATTAAAACTAAGAACAGGAACTTGGGAATTCTGACTTACTATCTGATGGAAATAAATATTTAGGTGTAAGGTTTATGTATGTGTATAAATGTCTCTGGCAAAGGTCAGAAGAGGTAAAATATCAGGACTCATGCAGACATTTTCAAATGTAACTCAGATCTCAGGCAAAATACTCTATACCACTATTTCAAAGATGGTCCCCTCCCCCATCCAATTACACCACGCTGCCTATTGTTGAGAAAAATCTATAGACTGGTTAATTACATACCTTCTGTCCCCAGCTAACCAGAATAATGGATCAGCAACTGATCATGCTGTCTGGCATGATGGTCTGCTTTTTCCAGATTTGTTTATAAACTGGTAAAATCTACAAATTGCAGACCATCTGCACGTGGCACTATGTTCATGAATGTGGACATCCTGCAAAACCATCAGCTCATTATCTCTAAGTAACTAGTTTCTGTACATGCTTCTAACTTGGATTATCCATGTAAACTAAATAAATAGAAACCAGATGAAGACTTGTTTCTCTGAGGGGTGCACGTTTCCAACAACCTTCAGGATGTTATGCCTCTCTGTCAAAAAGATGACCTGTTTGCCTGAGGTCATTTGGATCAATTATACAAATGTTCCTTAGTCTGGAAGTGGTCAATGTATTCATCCCATAAGGCTAATTTGAAAATTTGTATTGCTTTTGTTAAGAGTTTAGGATTTTTCTTGTTGACAACCTCTTGTGAAATAATTTCTGAACTCAGTACAGATGCCCTTATGTTACTTAAAGAATACTGTACATAAGTTCAAAAGGTCTTTGATGCTTGCCAGTCACTTCTATAAGGAAACCTTGAGAGGGGGTTATGAGACATGAACAGTAATATTCTAGGGTGATGGGGGAATTCCTATCTAATGAAAAGGAATTAACTTTAGGGACGACACTGAGCTCCATTTTGTGAAACAATCACTAGAAGCCAGAAAGCTGGTGTGTGGAAAAGAGAAAGTAAATTTACTTCTGGTTCATAGATATGCTATGTTTGGCCCTTACAATATATTTTGTAATATACGATCTATCATGTTAGAATCAAGAAATGTTACATTAAAATATACACCATTGGTTTCTTGTGAAAGATGGAAGGTCCAGTTACACTGGCAACCCTAGTCTGTCCTGCCTGGTGGCTACACATTTGCACAGGTCCTGTGATCTTCATTTTGTCACAGTTGCCACCACTTCCCATACACAGTGACGCTAAATAGTCCATAAATTTGAAGACCATTGTGAAACATGAAAAGCAAAAGAGATTTTAAACAAAATGAGCTCATTGTCATTTTTCATGGAACTAGCATTTTTAAAAAAATACTTGTTTCTATCTAAAGTGGGAAAACAAAAGTAGAAACAAAGCGATAACATTTTTTAAGAAAAATGAGAGTTCATTTCTTTGTGAAAATGAAGAATGGCCCCTTGTCATTAATATGCAAGCGATGCACATGGGTGTCTCACACACAGGGCCACTGCGGTGATTTATGTTACTTCCCTGGCCCCCAGCACCATCTGAGTTTGGAATGGCTGGTGTAGGGAATGCTTTTTTCTATCTTATTTATTAAACTATTCTACATTAAGGAGCACTTAGCTCATCAAAAATGTTTTAAAATTTTGCTAAGTGACAAAAGCATAAATCCCAAAAGCAATCTGTCACTTTTATTAGCCCAGAAAATACCAAACTGATTTCCTCATAAAGATCCTGCCATCAGTTAAATGGATAAACTATTAGGTTATGAATAAAAATAGCCCCACAATTATGAGTCTACTAATGTGCTGATTGTTTATAGACATAATTGGATTGATGGGCCTCAGCCATGACAGCATAAACACCACAGGTACCAGAATGTGTGTATCTACGACACCTCATTCATCCTATATCAATGATTTTCAAACTATGATTTGGGAGATCCAACAGCAGGTCATTGTATATGTCCACAGTACATGCAGGTGGGTAGGGGGATAGATTGGATGACAGGGACAAAGTATATGATGGCAAAACATGTGCACTGGACATCTCTGCAGGGTATGATTGACATAGAAGGGGAAAGATGTGAATGATCTCCCCTGGAATTGTGCAAATTTGGTCTTGGCTATGGTCAATCTTATACAGCTTAGGGCCCCTCACTTCTGCACCAGTCAGAAGATCTTTCCTTGTTAATCTGTTTTTAATTTTGAGCTTCAGATAAACTAATTCAAGGAAACATTTTATGGCAAAATATAAATTTGGAAACTACTGTACTACATGAGGCTAAAAGAGTTATTTCTAAGATAAAGTGATTGTTTTCAGATCACTAAATAGCTTTTCTTTGAAGGTGCCACAGTTAACCAACAGGAAGAAAAGAAATTACCCTAATCTTCTCTGAAGACTTCTGTGACCATATATTGTTCCAAATATTTTTCAATTTTAAATATATATATATATATGTAATTTGTTGTTTTATAAGTTTATAACAGTAATCATACAATTGTGCATTTTGACTGTCATGTATTATGAGCATTTTCTATGTTTTCACTAGTTGAAATCACGATTTTTAATGCCTATATAATACTAAATCATATTGTTGAAACACAATTTATTTAAACAAAGCTCTATTTGGCATGCATGTAGCTTTGGCACAATTTTTCCTTTTTCTTTCTTTTTACCAAAAAATAACTTATTGTGGTTAAGGTTTTGTTTATAGCTCTAATACCTTTTTTCAATAGCTTGCTGGGATCATAATTATAAGAACAAAAGGCATTACTATCTTTAAGACTAGCTGATGGAGATAAATTAAAGCAGGATGGGGAAGTGAAGGGAAGTTGCTATATATATAGAGGCTCAATGCACGAAATTCGTGCATGGGTAGGGTCCCTAGGCCTGGCCGGCTGTCAGGGCCGATCTGTGGGGCGACTGGTGGGATGATCGGGGGGGCCCACGCTGGTACCTGCCTTGGCCGGCCTAGCGCCGCCCACTCGCCGGCTGGCCCTGCAGCCCCCCACCGCTGCCACGGGGCACCTCCCTCTGCGGGGCGACCGGCAGTGTGATGGGGGGCTCCCACTGGCACCCGCCTGGTGCCTGCGGGCTGGGGACAGCTCCTGCATTGAGCATCTGCCCCCTGGTGGTCAGTGAGCATCATAGCGGCCGGTCATTTCACTCTTGGGTCAGTTTTCATATTAGGCTCTTATTATATAGGACATATATATATGTTTTGTTAATCTTCACCTACCAGTACACACACACACACACACACACACACACACACACACACACACACAGATGTATGCATATAGCGGTTTTTAAACTATTCAGATTTTCCTCAGATCATCACAGCATTAACCTCTTACTTATCCAATTTGTGGCAAATGTTGTCTTAGTTTGTTGGCCACTTCTTGTGTACATGATTTAAATTTTCAATTTGAAGCCAAACCTCTACTTGATGATTAAGGCTTTAATAGATTCTGGGCCAAGTTTTTGTTTTTTGTGGGTTTTATTTTCAATCACAGTTTACATTCAGTTACCATTTTTTCTTCTTAGTTCCAGGTGTGCAGCACAGTGGTAGACAATTGTGTACAAGATCTGGCCAGGAAAGTTTTCTTCCATTTCCAGGTGCTGGGACTTCCTTTGGCTTCCTTTGGCTGGGACTTCTAGTGTCTCCAGGGACACTGCCCGCAGCGTTTTTTCTGGCTAGTTAACTCACTAGGAATAATTTACTTATGGGCCAGGACTGACTTTCCTGACTTCCTCACCAGCTGTTTGAGGGGAAGTGTGGAAAACAATGACTGAGGTGGGGGCACAAGGGAACAGCTTTCTAAGTGCTACAAATCTCAGGAGTAGGGAATTAATCAGAAAACCAAGCAATTTACACTCTGAATTTCAGAGTCAGGAAGAGTGTGGGGCGGGACAAAGCTTCCAGACCTACTTTGGCAGGCAGATCTATTCTTTCAAAACTCCAATCCTATTGGCTTTAAGTGTGTGTTTCATCCCAAATATTGGTGACAGTGTTACTCCCAGCTTTTATTTTCTTGGGGTGATGTGCATTTAAATGTCTATTTTCATTGTACCCGTAAAATATAAAATTCATGAAAGAATAAACTATCTGGTTAGTGGGGAATGGAGGACATCTGTCACAGGCTGGTGGCCAGATGTGACATAAACTTGATTGCACGGTCCTGCTTCGCTCGCCAGAGCAGTGCTTCTGGGCTCTGGGTCATTAGCCAGTGCCACACCTCCAGGCTGGACCGTGGGGTGGGTGGTCAGCTTGCTTCTTTACTTCATGGCCCCGTATCACATTGGTTTTTCAGCTCATCTCCATGTTTTTAAGCAGTTCTCAGACCTCTTCTTTTGTCTATTTGCTATCCTGTTCTTTTCCAATATTGACTTTTTTCTAGGGAGGATTTGAGATGGTGATGATTTAGGTTACTCTAAACTCTCATTTACATGTTGGCACTTGAGATAAATATCATTAAAGGTTTTCTTCTGATAATCCCTTTTTATAGAGATTAGCATATCTTGATTACATCAAATTGTTATATAACAGATGCCACTTGTTTATTGGTAATAAATTAGAATTCTCAAGATTTAAACATGAAATGAGGCATCTTCTTCTAAAAGCAACTCTCAATGGTCTGTGCTAATGGTGGGCAGAATGATGAAAAGTGCCCTGCTGCGTATGTTTCTGTGTGATGGCTCTGGGGTAGCCACTGCCCTTGCTTTCAGTGCTAAGTAATGACTGTGTGCAGCATATGCTGATAACTAGAGCTAAGCAGCTACTGCCAAGCAAGAGATGTGTACAGTGCTACCAAGATGGTGTGAACAGTGGAGAGGTTGTTCAGATGTGGAAGCAGAGGACAAAATGAGGAAGGAGAGATGTTAGCTCAGGGGAGGACTGGCCTGCTCGGTAAAGTAGGGGACGTATAGGTAGTGTACCCCAACTGGGGGGAGGATGAGGATCTAGGGAGTAGACGGCTCCATCTGTGTCTTCTTCAGGTGTTCAAGGTAAAGAGAAGTTTGGACCAAGGATAGGATTAGGGTGGAATTGGAAGAAGGAAATAGGTCAGAAAAAGATGGGACTAGCCCAGCCGTGGGCAAACTACAGCCCGCGGGCCGGATCCGGCCCGTTTGAAATGAATAAAACTAAAAAAAAAAAAGAAAGATCGTACCCTTTTATGCAATGATGATTACTTTGAATTTATATTAGTTCACACAAACACTCCATCCATGCTTCTGTTCCGGCCCTCCAGTCCAGTTTAAGAACTCACTGTGGCCCTTGAGTCAAAAAGTTTGCCCACCCCTGGACTAGCCTATGCTCAGAGGATGTGGAAAGTGAGCTTCCCCAGAAGCAAGGATGGACCTTAAATGTGGTAGATGTCTAACCCCATCTAAATAGCCACTGATTCAATGACGGAATGGCATGATCACCAAAGAAACCTATACCCCAAACTAGGGAACACTGAAACTTGAATTTATGTGCCTATGATTGCCCAAATATATATGACAGTGGCCTTTACACATTTTCACCCCTTTATTAAAATTTGTTTAAATTGAAACGTACTGACTTGAAACTTGCCTGACAACATAATATTCTCTCAGCACAAAGTACATGTGCTGCTCTCTGAGCTCCATTATGAACCAGTATTGAAACATCACCATAGTCATCAGAATTCTAATAAAATGAAATATAATGAAATGACCTAATTGCAGTCACCTCTTTTCTCTCTTCCACTGCGTTTTTAGAAAATGGGTCAAAGTCAATAGGAGGCAGTCCTTTTCTTGCCTCCAGTTTATTAACTTCAGTATTCATTTCCTGAATATACCAAATTTCCTAATTAAAAGGGATGGTATATTGAATAAAGAGGGGGGGAAATCATTGCTATAGCTCTCTTTTCCGCACATCAAAATTGCTCACCTTCCAGTTCAAAAAAAAAAGTGTTTTGTGTGTGTTTTTTTAAATGACTTGTAAAGTTAACATTCTTTCTTCTTATAGGTGGAATGGCTGAAAAATGAGGAGCCCATTGACTCAGAACAAGATGAGAACATTGACACCAGGGCTGACCATAACCTGATCATCAGGCAGGCGCGGCTCTCAGACTCCGGGAATTACACCTGCATGGCAGCCAACATTGTGGCCAAGAGGAGGAGCCTGTCCGCCACAGTGGTAGTTTATGGTAAGACCAGCCCAAAGGCCAGGAATGGAGTACAGAAAGCAGAGAGGTAGAGGGATGTGTGTTTTATTACAATTTAACTTTCAGAGCTGAAAGGTCTTAAGGGGCCATCCACCACTGTGTTCTCTCCTGCCTCTCCCATTTGGCAGGTGGGAACACATTTCTATGGCTATTAATGTTTGCTCCTTCATCCAACATTGGACTTCCATGAGGTAGGGAGTGATATTTCCAATCACTCTTGATCAGAAAATAGTTTTAGAAGTTGTTTATTTTCTTCCATTGTGTTTGTATTGGAAAAGAATTGAGGTGGGCAACTTCTGCTCCCCTCCCCCATCCTCCCCCGACCTGCTTGTGGGAAGTTTTTCTCCTGGCATACAAAATCCACCATAAACAAACATCACTATTTGCTGAATATCTCAGGTATTGTATAAAAGAAATACCCAGCTATTTAAGTAAAGACATTCCTTTCTACAATAGAAGAGCCCTGGGATTTATTTTTTGAGGCATTTAAAGTAATAGAAATTCAAATGCTGATATTTTCTTCTTATGCTCTGGATTTTCAAGTGCTTTAGAGATATGGTAATGAATTCTATTTTTCATAATTTTTCAGCAAAGAAAATGATCTGTGTCCCTCCTTATATCAGATGAATAGTCTGAGGGGCACAGATGAGGTTAAGCCTAGTTGCTCACCTCATGATGGAGCAGCCAGTGTGTCTGCAGGGTCTCTTGGTCCCTGGATGCCTAACTCACAACACCTGGCACAGTGGCTTGCACATAGTAGGCAATCAGTAAAAACCTTTCTCCTTTTTTTCTCCCCTCCCATTTTCTCTCTCAGTGAATGGAGGCTGGTCTTCCTGGACAGAGTGGTCAGCCTGCAATGTTCGCTGTGGTAGAGGATGGCAGAAACGTTCCCGGACCTGTACCAACCCAGCTCCTCTCAATGGTGGGGCCTTTTGTGAGGGAATGTCAGTGCAGAAAATTACCTGCACTTCTCTTTGTCCTGGTGAGATATACACAGACTCCTCCTTTCCCCTTTTGATCCACCAACACTAGTAAGCTGGTGTGAAGCATTCAACATATCACCCTCTTTCTCAAAGTGACCGTCTCCCAAGTTCTTACAGAGCCTTTGTCCAAAGTGCTGATGTAGAACTCAATGTAATAGCAAGAACATGGGTTAAATACCTCTGTTTGGGGGCATATGTAGTTTTTAATACTCAAATGACCCTGAACACTCACCATCAATAAGCCAAATGCTTTGAAGTATTTTTATACCTCCCGTGTTTGATTGGACTAAGCCATGCCCTTCTCTCCCTGGGTTCTACCATTCTGTGGCATTAATTTTTATAGTAGCTAGCAGAAATTAAGTTGTCTGTGAACACAAAACAGGTACCAAAAATGTGACTCTTTATTATCAGTTGCCAATCCACC
This sequence comes from Myotis myotis, assembly GCF_014108235.1. Taxonomy (NCBI): domain Eukaryota; kingdom Metazoa; phylum Chordata; class Mammalia; order Chiroptera; family Vespertilionidae; genus Myotis; species Myotis myotis. The sequence continues at coordinate 19,425,589 of NW_023416335.1, forward strand.
AAGCTTACCAGTTTTAGCTCTGTATTTATCTACAATACTGGCAGAGATTGTACAGCATCACAGCAGTTTATTCTACATTTGATCTATGCTTGCCTTCCTTTCTGAATAGAGATAGACTACACTTGCCAAATATGGCTTTTATAAGTTATTTTGTTCATCTCTTACTGGCTCTAACCCAATTTATACAATGAGAAATAGATGAGATGGAAGATGACTTTCTTTATGGAAAACATATCCTCCCACTGAGAAATAAATTGATCCTGGGTCTCATATGCATTATGAAACATTAACTCCAAGGACACTGAACTAGAGCCTCTTGACTAAAATTTCAAATCTAGTTCCACTCAAAGCTAAGGTGAGGCTCTCACCAGCAGTGTATTCTTGGAGTTTCATTTTGCATTTATTGAGTGCTTACTATGTGCAAGATACTTTTACACACGTAATCTCATTGAACTCTGTGTTGTGAGTTTTATTACCCCCAGTTGACAGAAATAGGCTAAGTGACTTTCTCAGGGTTGCTCAGCCAATAAACTGGCAGTCAAGGACTCAGACATTCTATTTTACATTCAGTATTTTGTGTTACCCTATTCCTAATTGCTCTTGATTAAAAACTGCAAATTCATAACCCACATAAATATGGTTGGAGTATTCCTAGGAGGTAATGGGACAATTCCCTCAAACAGCTGCCATGATCTCGAGGGTTGATTTTTAGTAGAATTCAGTTTGTTCAGTTCTGCATATAGCAGCAATTTATGACCCAAGAAATTCTATTTATATAAATCTTGGTATCTTGGGGTTTGACTGACCTGTTTTGGTTTAATACTATCAATATGGGTTTATTGTTTAGGGGGTTTTAGGGCTTAAAGATAGTTCATTCTGCTCTCTGTTCTAAACTGTCAACGCCCAAGGCAGTGGTGACTACCACTGGTTACTGCACACTGTTTATCTGTCCATCTAAGCTGCACTTGAGCGTGAAAGACTGGAAGAATGGATAATGACATTGTTAGCCAACCCAAGGGCACTGGTAATGTGAATGCTCTGCTCGCCTAAATTCAGTAATTGGTCTCATCCTGAAAGAGCTAGAGAATTACACCACTGCTTTTGCTAGTCTATCTCTTTAGGAAAGAAACCATGGAGAGAAGATAAATGAATATGTTATTTTGTTTTGTGTTGTGGTGGTTATTGCTTTAAAATGCAGCTCTAAGAACAGCAATCCTGGGGTGAGTCTCCTGACTGCTGCCTGATTCATTCTAATGATGGTTCCTTTGATTTGTCTTTGAAGTGGACGGGAGCTGGGAAGTGTGGAGCGAATGGTCAGTCTGCAGCCCAGAGTGTGAGCATCTTCGGATCCGGGAGTGCACAGCACCACCCCCAAGGAATGGGGGCAAATTCTGTGAAGGGCTAAGCCAGGAATCTGAAAACTGCACAGATGGTCTCTGCATTTTAGGTAACACCTTCTGTTTAGCATCTTCGGTGTTTGTCCATAATATGAAAAGAAACATCATAATTATTGTGTTAAATATGTTAGCAGAAAGCAAAATCTCCAAGAGCAAAAAGAAAATGGGTGAAAAGTGTAGAAAAGACAAATACATTTTTAGGAAAGCTGGGGTGACTTTGAATATTTTATCATTGTCAGTTTTATAAATGTGTATACTTATTATTGATTTAACTAGACAAGGTTTTAGAAGAAATGATATAAGAAGGCATTTTAGACTTTTTAGCTTAGCAATTCTTTTCTTTTCGTAGCCTTCATCTTAAGTTTGGTGAAATTCTGATCACTATGTCTTTATTTCTCCCAATAATTATATAGCACTATAAAGCACTTAATCATCTTCAGAGACCATGGTTTTGTGGCAAGGGATGTGTTGTGACTGTTATCTTACAAGTGGGGTCTGGGATTTATGACACCTGAGGAGGTGGGTGACTTTGTATCAAATTGGTCTGGCAGAGCAAGAAGTGGAATGTGCATTTCAAAACTCCCAAGCCTTTATTCCGGAGATTACATTCTTGCATCTCCAAGTGACTCTGCCTGAGTATGGGAGGATCAGATAGTCACAGAGAGACAGGTTTTCATCTGGTGATGTCCCTCACTACCTTTGTGACCCTGGATAAGTTGCTTATGTCTCTGACTCTAAGTACCCCCAATGGTACACAGTTTTGGTTATTGTGAAGACTAACTGACAAAAGAATACACTTGATATTTCATGGCACAGAGTAGGTGCTCAGTAAAGATGAACCCATTCTCCATCTGCCCACTCATTGAGCTAAAGTGTACTGATTTTGCTTAGGTCTTTAAGGAACAAGAGATTCAGGGCATTGAACTAGGAAAATACACAGCAAAAAATAACATAGCTCAATACCAGTGTGTCACTTTTTATTTGGGAAGATGGCAGGATGAAGAAATTATCTATTCTAAGTTGGGTTTATTTTTCTAAATCAATACAACTGGGTACCCTTGAAAGCAAGCATATACAAACATAACATATTTTTTAAAAAAGAAGTCTATATGTTTAATACATTGGTTAAAATGATTAATATGTTTTTAAATGAGCAACGATGGTATTTTTTTGGTGGTTTTTTTGTTTGTTTGTTTTTTTGCTATTACAAGTATCGAGTACCTGCATAAGTCAGATACAATACACGGAACTGTAATAGAATGCAACCTAGCCCCCAGTCTCAGTGATGAAAGGGCCCTGCACTCTAATGAGTATATTCCAATCATTTGTCTTCCTCAAAATGCCTTTGCACTTCCAAAATGTAAGGAAACCTAACACAAACTCAGTAGCAAGAGGTTTAGGGAAATATGTTTCTGTCTACTCTTGACTGTTACCAGATTTTTCTGAAATATACCTTGAAAGTATGACTATTTTTTTAAACATGTAGCCATATTTGAATTGATACAGTTAGAACAATTAGAACTGTGACACTCATAAGTCTTCTAAAGAGGTGTTAATAATATAACTATTTGGTTATCAACTGAATTTTAGATAATCACAGCCATAACTTTCCCATCCACCACCAGTAAGGTCTGCACTAGAGGGTATCAGGCCTAAACCTTACTTGACTAATACTTAGTCCAGTTACCACTGAAGATGGATAATGGTTATCCCTTCAGGTAAGAAAGAATTGTTATCAAGTTCAGTGATTAAGAGTTGTTTAGCCCTGAAATGAATTACCAGCACTGAGAGGGTATTGGACAGTCTAGATCAGTGATGGTGAACCTATGACACGCGTGTCAGAGGTGACACACGAACTCATTTTTTTGGTTGATTTTTCTTTGTTAAATGGAATTTAAATATATAAAATAAATATTAAAAATATAAGTCTTTGCTTTACTATGGCTGCAAATATCAAAAAATTTCTATATGTGATACGGCACTAGAGTTAAGTTAGGGTTTTTCAAAATGCTGACATGCCGAGCTCAAAAGGTTCGCCATCACTGGTCTAGATCCCAACTCTAAAATTTGAGATGTCGTGTTTGTCAGGGTTCTCCTGAGAGATCCAATGAGATATACAGATAGCTAGATAAATGAGATTTATTATAAGGAATAAGCTCAGGTGATTATGGAATTTGGCAAGTCCCAGATCTGCTGAACCAATGTCCCAGTTCACAGACTGGCAGGCAGGAGAATTCTCACTTGAGAAGGATCAAGCTTTAGACAGGCTGGGTGAGGCCCTGGGAAGCAATTATAGAGAGCAATCTGCTTTTCTTAGTCTGTGGATCTAAATGTTGGTTTCATCTGAAAAGACCCAGGTAATGTTCAGCCAATTACCTGGGCACCTGATGGCCAGTCAAGCTGACACATAAAATTAACCATCACAGATGCATGCCGGGGTCCTGCCCCAGCAGGTCCAGGGGTCCCCAAAGGTGTAGACGGAGTCGGCGAAGAAGGAACGACACGGAGACAGCCTTCAGCTGATCAGCAGCCTAGCCAGGATCTCCAGCCAGGTTCTCCAGCCAAGTTCTGGTCTGGATCTCCAGAGAGGTTCTGCTTCAGATCTCCAGCCAGGTTCTGTGTCCATGTTCTCTTGCTAGGTTCTCCAGCCAGGTTCAGTCCAGGTTCTCCAGCCAGGTTCAGTCACCAGGTTCTAGTCAGGTTCTCTTGCCCATTTCTGTAGTCAGGTTCAGTCCAGGATCTTTTGCCATGTTCTCTCCAGCGAAGTTCTTCTGTCTCTAGGTTCTGAGTAGGTTCTGTGTTCTTCGTTCTGTCTTCTTCTGGTTCTGTATTCTAAGTTCTGTATTCTAAGTTCTGTGTTCTAAGTTCTGTCTCTTGCTGTCTTATTACATCTGTATTTATACCAGTTGATTCAATCCTATCAATCTCTATTACAAAGGTTAGGGCGTTTCTTATCTCCATTCCAGGGAGTAAAGATTATGTAGCTTAAGCATGATTGTTCATAGTTAAAGTGATTAATTACCCGCCTGGCACTTAGTTAAGAGGTTTTATTCCCTCCCTAACTTCAGGGGAAAATCCCTACCTGGGGAAACAACCTTTCTCAGAGAGGTGACCTTGGTTAAAATACATAGTGCCAAGAAGGTGAGCAAACATATTAAGAACAGTATGCCATATATGCCAGGTCCCTTGAAACAGCAAGCATGGACCGGCTCCCGGCAGATGCATATGTACTTGTGAAGTTCCAAAGTTTAGTTCCTTCCTTTGAACCAGAAAGGGCCATAGTTCAGACAGTGGCTTTTCCTGTGGGCATTGACCATGTATGGTTTTAGTCATGTGTGTGGTTTAATGGGTATTTCATTCCCATTACCCATAGTGGAAATAATATAACTAGGAAGACAATGAGGTTTGAAATATGTTCAGCATTGAAGGTATGAGTTTAGAATGCTATGTGAGCCTTTTCTTTCTATTCAGTTTACTCATGCCTGCATTCCCTTTTCTGCTTAAGCATGTTTTCTCTAGCAGCTTTTGTCTGTAGTGTGCATATCTGTAACTCTGTCAGATGTGATCAAGAATATTGATGGCTACAAGGAGTTAGAAATTGATTAAATATATTTATATATCATTGAGAAAGGGGTATGTTTGTGAATCCAACACCAGGATATATTCTGTCCTTTCAGACAGAGTGGCTACCACTATCAACAAAAATGGATAACAGATTACTATCTCTGCAGGAAGCAATGAACAGCATTCTAGTTAAAAGATGCCAATACGCCTGTGCACCTCTTGCTGGCACTCTGCTCCAGTGGTCTTGGTGAAACTAGCTGTGCTCTCAGGGAGATTCAGTGAAGGCTGGGTTTGATTAAAATAGCATTTGCCAACAACTTTATGGAGCAGTAGTTTTGTGAAGGATCTAGGTCATGTTACAATTTGGGAATTTTCTTCATCCTCATCCTGTATGTTTTCATTTATGCCAAAAAGACCCTAAAGCAGTTCCTCAACTTCTTTTAGAAGACCTATAATTCTTTGATTTTTATTTAGCTTTCAACAAAGCATCTGGGTTGCCTTTGTGGTCCCTGAGGGTAGTGTTTCTCCAAGAGATGGACCTGCCAGCTCTGAATGATCACTTTAATATTTGGGTGTGATTGTTGCTTGGCCAGTTGTGACTGGAGCACAAAAACTTTAGTGTGAATCTGTCACAGATGGCCACACCTCAGTGCTCTCATCAAGAAATTACATGCCCCGCCCTAGCTGGTTTGGCTTAGTGGACAGAGCGTCGGCCTGTGGACTGGAGGGTCCTGGGTTTGATTCCAGTCAAGGGCACATGTCTGGGTTGTGAGCTTGATCCCCAGTGGGAGGTGGGTAGGAGGCAGCGGATCGATGATTCTCTCTCATCAATGATGTTTCTATATCTCCCTCTCCCTTCCTCTCTGCTTAATCAATTGCTTAATCATTAAAAATATATTTAGAAAAAAGAAATTACATGCCCCAAGATTGGTGATAGTAAGATTATTTGCCAATAGCAGTTGGTGAAAGATCCAAATTGAAAGCATAAGCTAATCCTCTGATGCCTTTCTTTCCAGAAAGATAATCATGTGACATATTGTTGAGAAATAAGAACTTGTGTGGATCCCTCTTTTCTAACCTTAAACACTAGAGTCAGGTAGTTTTTTGACCATGTCCTTTCTGCTTGCTGAACTTAGCTTCATCTATGCTCTGAGGAGTACAACCAGAGGTAAATGACATATGCATGCCTCACTGACAGGAACAGAAGGGTGAAAATGGCAGGGTATTTAGCTTGATCCTAAGAAATAAGAAAAGCCTGCTCCCTCTTTCTTTACTCCAGCAGATAGAAAACTAAGGGCTTTGACTTGAGAAGATTAAATAGATCTGCTTCAGAGGAGATTAGTGCCTTGAGGTGTAGTAAGACTGAAGCCAGAGAAATGCCACAGGGGCCTGAAAAAAGAGAGGAAATCTTCAAGGCTGAGCTACCTGATAGTTAATCCATCCTTCTGGTCAGGATGTAAGATAGGTCAGTTCAACATTGATAGCTCAGAAATGGAAATATCAGTTAAACTGTGGTTTGTTTTCATTTCTGATGGATACATTGATAAGAAAAGTTTGAATTGACAGTTTGGAAACCACATCAAGGACAAAGACAATAGCAGGTTTGATTAAACAACCCCAAGCTTACATTTAATAATCTAACAACATTATCTATTGAATGATCTACTTAAATGACCTAAAAGAAGCACCTGAAAAGGTGAGCCTGTAATTACATCAAAATAAAGGTCATCTTGGTAAGCATTTTCTCTTAGGCTATTCTCAATGTCATTGTCATCTTTACAGTAATTACCCAAGTCCCTTCTCTATCTTTCCTAGGACACCATTCTGGAGTTAGCTCAGTGCATCTGAAACAAGTTTTACATTTTGTTAATGGTTTATGGAATGCCTATTTTGTATATAGGATTATAATGGATAGGTGTCCTATTACCTTAACAAAACCCATCATTTCCTTTCTTTAGGCAAAAAGTCATGAATCATACTTGACTCATTCTTAAACTTTTTGTTGGATAAGTTCATATTTCTGAGCCAGCTGCACTGCACAATTCCTTAATTATAGCGTAAACTTTATATAGCAAAGAAATGAAAATGGCGTAGCAAGATACAATCCATTCTTAAATTGTCATGAATTTTCCAACTGCTTGCTAATTCTCCCAGGTAGTTTTAATATTAAAAACCCATTTTCATTCCATTTACTGTACATAGTAGGTGCTCCTTTTTATAATAGCTGCTTTCTACATAACAACTGATTAATTCAGAGTTGCCTTCATGTATACTGCATAGCAAATGTGAATACAGTATTGCAAATCCACAAGAGTAAATAAGAGGGTAGGTTTGGGAACATATGGTATCATTAGCTGCTTAGCAACAATCTCTCCCCCATGCCCCAGTGAACACTTTACCATTATGGGACGCAATAAGAAGACCAGTGACTAACAAGCTTTAAAGAGACAGAGTAGAATGGCTCATGACTAAAGTTTCCATTGTGCTTAATTAAAAAAGAAAATAAAGCAGGGAGAGCTCTATACTCATGTGTCCTAGTGAAAGCATTTTTTAAAAAACCCTGTATGGCTAAATGTTTCGTTTTTGTGCTTAAATTCAAATGCCATGAGTAGAACTGAGCATAAAGAGAATGAAGATAAACCATATATGACAAATTATCATAAAATGTCTCCCCCTTTGTTATCCACCCACTGTAGACTTTTCTACTTTTATGCCTTGTTAATAAAAAGATAGCCTTCCGGTCAAGATGGCGGAGTAGGTAAATGCAGTGCTGGCCTCCTCCATGATTACATCATCATCACAACTAAATTAGAGAACCATGCTCATTGAGAACCACCTGAAGACTAGCCGAACAGAACGTTTTAAGGATGTAAAGAAGAAACCACAAAAGACTGGTAGGAGGGGTGGAGATGCGAAAAAGACAGGTCTCACACCCACAGTATGCTCATTAGGAATAAGGAGGGGTATCATAGCTGTGAAGCTTTCCTCCTTGAGGAGCAAGGGATCTAAAACAGTTAAGATATCTTCTTTTTTTATCCAGGAAATTTCCCCCATCACCATCTTTATTTTCTCATAGACCTGTGCTACATGTACATAGTCATGACAGAGTAACCAAGGTAAGAATTTTTTTTCAGCCAATAGAAATCAAGGCAATTAGTTTGCCCACATCTCTCTTCTATCCACTTTTTTCTATTCCTATACACTTTACTTCCCAACATATATCAATATGTACTTTTTTATACTCGGCTTACATTATTTTGGTGGAATTGGACAGGAAGTGCTATGTCTTGCTTCAGAAACATGATCTCTGGCAGTTTCTCTCAGGTACATCCTGTTTACTTTATCGACTTTAGAAGAAGAATTGAAATAAAACACCTCCACTGTAAATAGGAAGGACTTTAAAATTAACTTTGGGCATCTGGAGAGCAGAAGCTGGATCACATTACTTAAAGTGGAAAAAGACAAAAACAAAGCAAACTGAAACAAAAATCCAAGGAAACTAAAGAGACAAATGAGAACCAATCCCCATGATAATGTAAACTGGATACAGAAAACCTATTAGAAAACTTAAAAACATTTCTTAAGGAAATGAAATTTTAGCCATTCAACCAGAAAGTTCGTGGAAATGCAAATCATTACAGCAAAAGTAAAAATATGTTGTAGATAATGTATGCCTAAGAAGCACAGGGAAGGCAGTTCTGAACGAGGCATTGTTAGAAGACACAGAGGTAGAGCTTCCATGAGGCTGACCCAGGATGGATCTGCATTGATATGGCATTCAGAGCAAAGGGTGAACAGCCTTCTACTGCCCTCTATGATTCGGTTTGTACTGGTTATCCTGTTTGCAAATTAGGGATAGACATGAACCTAGAATTGCAAGAAATAAATGAGCTGGGCCTACAGGATTCAACATTAATCCTGTTTAGAAAATAACATGTTGAAAACTCAGGAGTTTGGGGGTCAGATTTCTTGAGTTTGAATTTTGATTACAACACTATGAGCAAGTTTCTTAAGCCTTAATTTACTTATCTATAAAATGAATGTTATAATAGTGCCTCATAGAAAGGATTTGTTTTTAGGAGGAAATAGGCAAATCTATGCAAAGCGTTTTGCATCCATAGTAAAAACAATAACTATTGTGTGTCTGTCCTAGAAAAGGGATTCCTGTTTCAGAAAAAGTTATGTTTTTCATGACCTACAAAGGTACTGACAGTGACACTATAGATATTTAGTTAAAACATTCCCTAGTACATCTATTAACAAGTGTATTTGTCATTAAAATATATTGTATGTTCACCATTTTACCCTCCTCTACCTTTTTTGCTTAATTTCTCCACCTATTTTACCGAGCCCCCCATCAGTCCTCCCTTCTGACAGCTGCCAGTCTGTTGCTATGAATTTATTTCTATTTTGTCTGTTAGTTTAAATTGTACATTTGATTCCACATTAGATTCCACATATAAGTGGAATCATATGGTACTTGTCTTTCTATGACTGGCTCATTTCACTTAATAAATACTCTCCGGGTCCAAACATCTACTGATGGGTACTTGGGTTACTTCAAAATCTTGATTATTGTAAATAATGCTGCAATGAAATAGGGATACATATATTTTTTGAATCAGTGTTTTGGGTTTCTTCAGATATATTCCCAGAAATGGAATCACACAAAAGGTGGGCATAGTTAAAAGAATAAAATGGCAACAAATATGTACCAACAATAATCACTTTAAATGCAACTGGCTTAAATGCACCAATCAAAAGACATAGGGTAGCTGAATGGATAAGAAAATAAGACCCATGTATATGCTGTCCACAAGAGACCCACCTCAGAATGAAAGATATACAGACTAAAAGTAAAGGGAGGATGGAAAAAGATATTTCATGAGAACTGAAATAAATTTAAAAAGCTGGGGTAGCAATACTTACATTTGACAAAATAGACTTTAAAACAAATGTTAAAAGAGTTAGAGACAAAGAAGGACACTACATAATGATAAAGAGATCAATCCAAAATGAGGATATAACCCTTGAAAACATTTTTGCACCCAACATAGAAGCCCCTAAATATATCAAGCAAATCTTGATGGACATAAAGGGAGAGATTGACAGTAATAAAGTCACAGGAGGGGATTTTAACACCCCATTGACATTAGTGAATACATTTTCCAGACAGTAAATCAACAGTGTAACAGCTGCCTTAACTGACACACTAGATCAGATGGATTCAATTGATATCATCAGAGCATTTCACCCCAAAACAGCATAATATACATTCTTTTCAAGTGTACATGGAACATTTTCTAGTATAGACCACATATTAGGACACAAAACAATATTCAATAAGTTTAAGAAAAATGAAATCATATCAAGCTTTTTTTCTGACCATAATGGTATGAAAACTAGAAATCAAGAAAAAGACTGAAAAACACATAGGGGCTAAATAACATTCAATGAAAGGGTTAACAACAAGATCAAGGAAGAAATCAAAAGAGACATCAAGACATATGAAAATGAAAACAATGACCCCAAATCTATGGACACAGCCAAAGAAGTTCTAAGAGGGAAAGTTATAGCAATACAGGCCTGCATTAAAACAAAACAAAACCCTCAAATAAACAATCTAACCTTACACCTAAAGGAATGAAAGAGAGTGAGAAAAGTCCAAAGCAGGTAGAAGGAAGGGAAAGGAAGAGAAATATAAAGATCAGAGGCGGGGAGGTGGTGGTGTGTGTGTGTGTGTGGGGGGGGGGGAGCAGGACAAAGTAGTCTAAAAAAAATTAAAAAATAGAAAAGTTTAATGAAACAAAGAGGCAGTATTTTGAAATGATAAACAAAATTGATAAAACTATAGCAAGACTCATCAAGGAGGAAAAAAAGGAGGGCCCAAATAAAATCTGAAATGAAAGAGAAGTGACAACTGACACCACAGAATTACAAAGAAATATAAGTATCACATAATCTCACTTACATGTGGAATCCAGTGAACAAAATAACTGACAAATAAAATATTTTATATACTAGTAACAAATTATCAAAATGAGAAATTATTAAAACAGTCTCTTTTACAATTACATCAAGTAGAATAAAATTCCTAGGAATAAATTTAACCAAAAATTTAAGATTTGTAATTGGAGTAATTGTAATAAGACATTAAAGAAAGAAATTGAAAAATTTGCAAATAATGGAAGGCCATAAGTGCTCACAGATAGGAATAATTAACATCTTTAAAATGTCCATACTACCCAAAGAAATCTATAGATAAAATAAAATTCCTATCAAAATATCAGTGGCATTTTTCACAGATTTAGAATGTATAATCCTAACATTTACATCACAAAAGAAAAACAAATGGGATTTTATCAAACTAAAAATATTTTTGCACAGTGGTAGAAACCATCAACAAAATGAAAAGAACCTATTGAATGAGAGAAGATATTTAAGGAACTCATACAACTTAACACCCAAAACACAAAAAAAAATTCGATTAAAAAAATGAGCAGAGGATATGAATAGACATTTCTCCAAAGAGGACATACAGATAAGCAGTAGACATATAAAAAGATACTCAAAGTCATTAATAATTAGAGAAATGTAAATTAAAATCACAGAGATATAGCCTCACACCTGTCAGAACAGCTGTCATCAATAAATTAATGAATAACAAATGTTTGCCAGAATGTGGAGAAAAGGAATCTTCATGCACTGTTGGTGGTATTATATATCAGTGTGGCCACTATGAAAAACAGCACTACCATATGACCCAGCAGTTCCACTTCTGGATATATATTTGAAGAAATCTAAAACACTACTTTGAAAAGATATATGCACCCCACTGTTCACTGCAGTATTATTTATAATAGCCAAGGTATGGAAGCAGCCTAAATGATTACTGATAGACCAGTAGATAATAAGATGTGGTAGATACATGTGATGGAATATTACTCACCCATAAAAAAAATCTTAACCATGTGTGACAACATGGATGGACTTAGAGGGTTATGCTAGCTAGAATAATTCAGACAGAGAAAGACAAATACTATATAGATTTGCTTATATGTGGAAGCTGAGAAGCAAATATATGAATGAACAAAACAGAAATAAACTCGCAGAAATAGAAGACAAACTGATTGTCCCCCAGATGGGAGGGACTTCGGGGGGATTGGTGTGGAAGGTTAATGAAATTAAGTGCAAATTGCCAGTAGAAAAACAATCCCTTGGATATAAAGTACACTATAAGGAATATAGTCATAACTATGTATGGTGTCAGATGGGTACTAGACTTACCAGGTGATCAGTTAATAAGATTTATAAATGTCTAATCAGTATGCTGTACACCTAAAATTAATATAATTAATATAATACATCAACTTTAATTGAAAAGTTTTTGTTTTTCTTTAATTGATCTATGCCTTGGAGTCAGGACATTTTTATGTAAGAGGTGTGGAGGGCAAAGGACATCCCAAGGAGAGGCACCAGCATGGGCAGTAGCAGTAATGGATTGCTCAGACTAGGGCATGAACTTGTGTTGAGGTGCGTGGAAACTAAGTCCTATTTGTTGTGGTGGGATCAGCTAATAGGAGACCATAGAGTTAGGCAGAGCAGTTGGCTCTGACGAAGGGCAGTGTGGAATCATGGTAGACACCTGTGTGCTGATGCTAAAGGATTAGCCCAGTGACAGGGAGTGAGCAGAGAAGACTGACAATTCCACAGACTGCAGAAGCACCTCCTAAACCATTTAAAAGTACTAAGACTGTGGAGGGTACATTAAAATAGTCAACAAATGTGTGTGTGTGTGTGTGTGTGTGTGTGTGATGTAGAAGGTTTCAAAGAATATGATCAATGTAGAAGGAAATCTAAAAAATGATATTTGGAGATGGAAACGGACATGGCTGGTTTAGTGAAAAAGAAAATGGTAATCATTAACTATAATGACATCTGAGAATTGCTACCTGGTGAAGAGTAGCTGTCTGGGCTTTCTGTCTGGTGGGTGTTTAGTTCAATGAGTGGCTCTATGCCTGAATCTCAAAAAAGAACACAGACTCTGGTATCAAATATATTGGTTAGTTGTCAAAACTCATAGGAGCCTATTTCAAATAATCACAGCCCACAGGTTTTATGAAGCAGCCCCTTCCTTGCCCAGTCTATAGGTCGAAGATTGAATGCATCTGTCTACACATGCTGCATCTCCCAAGCCTGCTCTCCTAGATCTGCAGCATGTAGCTGCACGAAGCTGGCCACATTTATTCTCTGGCAAAGAGCGGATAAGGCTGGATGTGGGCATGTGGGAGGGAAGGTAGGGGTGCAGCTATAAATATCTCCTAAGAACAATGGATACCATGGAAATGCTTCAGGAGCATCCCATATAACAAAGAAAGCAAGAAAGGTGGAAAAGAATTAAATCATCATCAAAAATACATAAATTGTTCTGCCTCTTTTTCTCTCCCCCATCTCATAAATATATACAGCACATGCAAAGCAATATTTGCATTATAGTGCAGTACTAGGAAATAAAGGCATACTGCAGAATGATATATAAAAGATAATTCCATGTTTTTGTAGGTAAAAATGATCAATAACTGTCAATTTCATGCAGTTTCCTGCTAATATATATGTGTAAGTATGCACATACTCTCACAATAATCAAAGAGTAATATGCTAATTAGACCAGACAGCCCAACAACAGTCCAGATGTCCTTTCGGACGAAGCTGGGGCTGCAAGGGCCGAGCCTCTTGCACGAATTTTGTGCATCGGGCCTCTAGTACATTTATAAAATAAAGTGAAAAAGCCTGGACTTGTATAGATAACCTAAAGAACACATGACAATTTAAGACACTATTAAAATTAAAAAAAAACAACACTCCTGTGCCTTTAACTTATTAGTACACAAATAATAAGACTGAGTTTTAATTACTCATTATCAATGTCCATTTACCCATAAGGTACCTCCCGGTGTATGTTAGATCTTTGGAAAATGGTTTTGATTTTCACAAACTGAAAAAATTACATTTCTCTATCTGCAGAATACAAAAGAGATATTTCTGGACCCATCAGATACCATAGCTACCCCAAAGCCTCCTAGGGAGGCAGAGACCAAAAGAAGTTCAGTACACAAATCCCCAGATGTGTTGCCAGGAAGTGGTGGTGCCCTCAGTAATCACAAAAACACAAACCCCAATTAATCAGGAGCTCTTGGAGTGGGGCCCAGGCATGGGCATTTTCTTTTAAAAAATAAGCTCCCCAGGTGATTCTCATGTGCAGCCAACATTAATAAAACTATGGCCCTAATGGATTAATTTACTAAGGGGTCGTTTGAACATGGCCTTGGAGAGAGGTAAAATTAAAGCAGAGAGGATTTGGTTGACCAAGGCCAAGTAGATGCATGGCCCTCAGCCTTGTGAGAAAATGATTATGCAAACAGAATCAAAGGACATGGACAGTGGGGTGGGCAGTCCTTGCAAAGATGGTGAGGTTGATGGGAAGCCCTCTCTCAGGCTCATGGATTAGAGACTGTTCAGACATTTGAAGATGGGGAAATGCTGTATGCTAGCAGGTTGCTGACATGAGACTGGTATTTCACAAAATACAGCAGGACCCAATTTTGATGCTGATACTCGAGGACTAAATCTCTCCTGGGCACCAGAGGCGTCCAGCCTTTTCCACAAGAATCTGTACACTGACCCACAAGACTCCCTGGCCCTTCACTCAACAAATCCCCCAGTCCAGCAGAATCCCTTGGAATAAATTTGGCTCTGCTCTAGGAAATCCTGTCAAATAGATTTCAAATGGAATGTCATTGCTTGTCATTCTGCTGATTTATGGTGGGTGAAAGCTAGGGAGCCTGCGAGGGTCTGCTGGTCCCTGGCCATTTTCATCCCTATCAGGAAACTGAAGTTTTGACGTAGTCTCATAAAGCAGCCACACGGGCCTTCACTCCCTTCCCAGCACCCCAGAAACGCACCAGAACGTGGGGTTGGGACACATCTCCAAGAATCATGCAGTTGTTTTTTGGTTTTTTTTTTTACTCTGAACAAGTGACAAGGATGATCCTATTTATAACATGTTGAAACCATAATATTAGTTATTAGCTACCATTTATTGATGCTTCACCTGTGCCAGCCCTGTGCTGCACACTTCACATTCATCATGTGTAGCCGCCAGCATCCATCTTCAAGGAAATTATCATTCGCATTTTACTTTGGAGAAGGACACAGAGACCACATAGATAGGATACAAACAATTAAAGATTTAAATCCTGTCTGGGCTCTGAGAGTTTGCACTAATCCCACAACGCCACACTGCTAATAGTGAGGGCACCAGAGTTGTTTCAGTGGGGAAATGCCCACTCCTGTCCATGGGCCTTGTGGCCTGAGTCCTATCTTGGGACCTTTGCCCTGGGCTTGTCAGCCTCATTCACTCTTTTTCCTGCAGAGCTATACCCAGTGGAACGCATCACCCTGATTTTTTTCACAGCCTGGCTATATTCAATTTATTTTTCTGGGGAGTAGTTATATATAGCACCCATTTCTAATGGAGCTTCATTTTGCTACCTGGCATAACCTCCATTCCTGTGGTTTAGAAGGAAGATAATGCAGTTGAGCTCAGCCAGGGTCCTAAACAGATGTTCTGCACGTCTCTCTGTGTAGTCCTAGCAATGCATCACGTTAGATGGCTCAGCCCGGCCTGCCAGCATCGCTGTGCCCATGCCAAGTGCTGTCAGATAGCATGCAATACGCAAAAACTGAGGTTAGGTTCAGACCCCACCATCGTTTTATTCTAATTCTTGCATGCATCTGGACTTTGCCAGGCGTCACCTGCTCTGGGGAAAGCTGGTGGCGTTAAATTGATGTGATAAGCTGAATGTGAATATTGTGCTGTTTTAAGAAACCTGACTGTATAAAATTCTGAATATGAGCATATCAACTTGAACAAATTCTTATCTTTTATAAGGATTGTTCACTGAAAGAAAGATTTGCCAGAAATTGCCATTTGCAAGGATGGAAGGCAATGGGGAAAATTAAGAAAATATTAAGAACTTTCCCCATATATTGAAGAAGAAAAAAACGGTGGCCTATTGGCAAGAGTGTGATTTACGTGCAACTCTTAACAGCTACTCCCTTAACAAATCAGATGGCAAAACACACAGGAGATGTACTTAAATCACATTGCCAGGGCTTTCTGTCAAAACCAGTATTAAGTGAAGGACTGGGTTAGGGTAAGAATTCCATGAAGAATTCCGAGTAGAGCTGCATCTATCTGCCTGGGAGGGGTTATGGTGCAGTCAGTGAGATGATATTTATGAAGTTCTCAAATGTGTACTGCACTAGGTTTGATTCGGTTAAAAACATAATCCAAAATGACAGTGTCTCACCCCGAGCATGGCTCGCCTTCAGGCAAATGGAGGAAGGGCGCTGCACAAGGTGACCTCGCAAGGTCCCCTGATCACAGTGTGGTTCTGTGACCGCCTGGCAGCAGCCTCAGTGCTTGCAGTCTGACTGTTCCATCTGAGCCCTTGAAAGGACTAGTAAGAGGGCTGACTCGCCATGCAAATCTTCTGGAGCCTTGGCCTTGGTGTCTGAAATGTGGGCTTCCCATGTTTCTGTATTGCGGCAGAGCCCTTGGCAGGGATGGGACCAGGCAGGGGGGATGGGGAGTGGAGAGGCTGTGGTATAAAACAGCGTTAAGTCCCAGGTGCCCAGTCTCACGGTGATTTGGACGATTATTGCAGGGTTATTTGGTGATGGGAGTCAGGGCAGGAGAGGGTGGATGGAAGGCAATGGGGAAAATTAAGAAAATATCTCACCTGGGCTCTGGCTCCTGTGGCCCTGCTTCAGTAAAAGTCTGAATGTCTTTTCTCTGTACCCATCTCATCTGACTGCTTCACTGCTCAACACCGTGGCTGTAAAATGACACCTTTCCATTGAGAGAAACTGTGCATGTTTTAACAATTAATAGAGATCTGAAATCAAAAAGTGTGATTTCTTAAAACATGCCCACAATACCGCATGCATACCCAAGGAGAATGCATAAACAACACAGTTTGGAGCTTTTTATCCAGGCCACGAAAACCGCCGACCAAGGCAGGATCCCTTTAAATATTTATTCACTGGTTCATTTTTCTCCCATATATAGTGAAATAGCATCCCTTACCTGAGCCGTCTTCTGGCTGTATATATAAAAAGGCGCAGGCTGCAAGCTCACAGCTCTCATCATGCAGATCAAATCTAGCAAATGCAACAGAAAGAAACTCTAGTCAGCCTGAGGAAAAAGAAAGGAATGAGGCGATCATCCTAAAAAAGATTGCAAAACAGGAAAATAAAGAAATAGAGCAAAAAGGAGAAATACTGACAACATAATCCATATATTGTCTGCAAAAATAGACAAAATGTTCCTTAATAGAGATAGACCAAATGATATAGGAAATATATCTGCTCCATGTAAATTTATTAAATGCAACTTTTTCTCTTTCTTTCTTTTAGATAAAAAACCTCTTCATGAGATAAAACCCCAAAGTAAGTTCTTTTTCCTCTTATGACTATAATTTATTCTCATATCTGCTGCCTTACTGTTGTATTTGCTTAGGAGCCAAACAGAACTGAAGTTTGCACGAAAGACCCAGGGCTTTTGGGGCTTCTGCTCATTGGGTTTGGAGTCACATATCAGAGTTTAAATCAGAAAGAAATATGCACACCCCTCCCCTCCCTCAGAATAAAAGTAAATCTCTCCTGATTCTGCCTGCCTGTAAGTCCATTTCTCTACAACTGTCATCTAGAATTCTCATTTCTGAGGAGATTTACAGCATTACAATTAATAAATACTTGTCAGCACACACTTTCATGAAAAGCAACTTGGACGTCAGCTTGACTACACGCCTCTCCACCTAGGAGGAGGAGGGGGCGCCTGAGAGGCAAACTGTGAAATCCATGGCAAGGGGGTACATGAGGAACCAGTGTTCCACAGTAAAACTATCCGAAACTGAAAATGAGAGGGTGGTGCTGGCTGGAGCCCTGTAATTACAGGCTGGCTTCCTGGGAGGGCCTTGCGTTATCTCTATCTTATGCAGGTGGTAGATTTGGGGAAAGGAGCAGAGATTGAATGGGTGGCAGCTCCGCATTCGATCCTATGGTTCAGGCCATGACTGACCTTGAGGACCATAGAGAGGACTTTTTAAAAATCCCGACTCCTAGGCTATCCCCCAAACCAGTGTATTCATAATGGGGGCGAGAGGTTAGACCCCAACAATCTCTAGTTTTCAAAGCTCCCCAGGTGACTCCAGTGTGCAGCTAGGCTTGAGAACCTCTGTCTTAGAAAAATATTTCACAAAAGGTAGATCAGGGACCACATGCATGAGCATGTTGGGGTGTGGTGGGAGCTTGTTAAATATGCCCCACCTCAGAATAGAACAAATTAATTGGAATCCCTGGTACAGGGCGAGGGGCACTAGAGAATCTACATTGTAATATGTTCCCCAAATGATTCTCCAGGGTCCAGAAGTGTGTAAAGCAAGCACCTCAAATTCACGGCCCGTGGGCCGCATGCCTCGTTTATTTGGCCCGCGTTAGCCTTTGAGTTTGACATGCTTGGTGTAAAGCATAGTCAAGATCACAAGGCTTCTTAGCAGTAAGGGAGAGAGACAAGGGCCTGGCAGGTTCAGTTTATAAATCTTGTGGAAGGTGTCCCTGGTCAGTATTGCCCATTTTAGTATAAAATGAATGGTTTTTGATCTTTTTAATCCTAGGGTATTAAAATTCAGATAGCTTTGGAGAGTTAATAGCTCTTATTAGACACCTTCTTTGAAAGAATTAAGTCACTGTGAAGATAGACAGAAATAGGTATCATGGGACAGGGGTCGGGAAACATGAGAGAAGGGTTAGTAAAGCTATTTAAGTTCATAGTTTATTATGTTGCTTCAGTCAGGGTTGAGATATAAAGAAGCCATTGCTTGCAGAGTCTGAAATCTTTGCAAAACAACAAAAGCAAACTTTCTTCTTTTCTGTGCAGTCTGCTGCCCATAAAGTAATCTTTAGTACTTGGATAGCAACCCTCCTACATCATGTATGCTTGATTTTGTACTCCCTGGAAGATTGGAGGGGGACCTGGTTGTGTATGTGTGGTTGTGTGTCTGTACATGTGCATGTTGAGGGAGGGAGAACAGGAACGGGTCACTGCATATTTGGCTTGTGCCTGAGTCAAGACCTCAGGGTGACAGATTAGATAAATGGACCCTCAACTTCTACCTGTTCACAGACCCTGTGCCACCTGCCAGTTCTGGGGTGTAGCACAAGCAAGATCATGGGTATCCATGTGGTGGTCCATGTGAGAGTTACCTAGAAGTGCATGTGTGTTTTTTAAAAATTAATTTCATGCTTAATTTGTGAGTCCTGTGCCATTCTAATTCAGTTACATCTGTACTTTCAGCCATAAACCCCACAGTAGCTATACCTAGTCCTCGGGGACTCCTGAATTAGTTTTTGCTCGGGGTTCTCACTCCTGAACACCAAGCTTAATTGCTAAATACTGCAACTGAATCGCTTAAACTGTTTTAATTTGTCATTTCCTAAAAATAAAACCTTAACAGAATCAATGTGATTGCAAAAGGCTCCCAGAGGAATCCAACCAGGGTTCTGTAAGCTGCATGGTTAGGCGTGCATTATACAAATTCAGGCTGCGGTTGCTCAGTGAAAGAGAGGCTTGGTTGAAGAGTGCATGAATCATCACTGATGCAAAATCAAAGTCAATTATGAAGATAATTGAGAAACAACCTGTTCCTATATATAGCTGTGCACAGGATCTGTAGCAAGAAAACATCAGAGTCTCGCACACAGTTGCATGGAGGTATAAAAAGAAAGTGAAGTTGTTTGTAAACAAAACAAAACAAAAAATACCAAGAACAGACACAGACAACAGTATGGTGACTGCCAGAGAGAAAAGGGGACAGGGGGAGAGGCAGGTGGAAGAGAGCAAAGGGGGGGGTGGGGGTAAATGGTGGGTAAAAGAGATTTGACTTTGGGTGATGAGCACATGATGCAGTATGCAGATGGTGTTTTGTTGAGTTGTACACTTGAAACCTATATGGTTTTATTAACCACAGTTACCCCAATAAATTCAATTAAAAAAGGGAGAGAAAAAAAGAAAGTGAAATCTTCAGATATCTGTTGGCAAATCATAATGACAAACTGGGGAAAATATGTGCAGTGCATAGCTCATGAAAGCACTTATTGTAAATGAGATAATTTAATCAATTACGTTTCCTAATGTACTGAGCTGAATGTTTCATTTTCTGCTTCTGCACATCTTAAATTATCTTCAGGTGCTTTATGAGATTTAATCATAGTTAATAGAAACTTCATTACCATCAAATGTGCTTTCAATAAATGTTGTGTAACAATGTCAGGAGGTGCAGTAAAATATAGTAGGCTCTGAATGGCAAACATGCACCCCCAGAGTCAGACTGAGAAATGGTTGCATTCAGACAATGAGATTCCTAGGAGCCTTAGGGATGTAACTTTCGGAAAGGCTGTAAGCTCCTGAGCAGTGACTAGTTCAGAGAGTTCATCTTAGGGGTGAAAAGAATTTAGCTTCTCCTTAGGAAGTAGGTCAGAACCACAGATTCTCTCTTCATGTGCTTTCCACAAAGTTGTTTGTATCTAACAGAGTTAAGTATGAATCCAATGAGTAGTTCAAGAGTCAGCTACCTCCAGGTCATCTCCAGCTGAGTATTTCTCAATGACTTTAATCTCAACTTTTTCAAAATTGAATGTATTCTTGTCTGTCCCTATTCTCAATTCAGTACTGCTCCTGTCTTCTCTAGGTCAGTGAATGGTATCCCAGCCACTCAGTTGTCTAGGTCAGGAACTTGGACAGCCTTCTTGGCCCCTCTATCTTTTTCCTCTCCCTTCTCCTGCTCAGCACCCAATAAATCATTCTGTTCTGCCACGTAAAGAGATCTCAAGTTCATCAACCTTTTCCATTTTCATTCTACTCATATACATCACTCCATTTATTCAACAGGTAGTTATATACTGGTATTTTATTATTTGTTGTTGTTGTTAATCCTCACCTGAGGATATTTTTCCATTAATGTTTAAAGAGTGGAAGGGAGGGAGATAGACACAGAGAGAGAAGCATTGATGTGAGAGAGATACATCGATTGGTTGCCTCCCACAAGCACCCCAACCAGGGCTGGGGATCAAGCCTACAACTGAGGTAAGTGCCAGTAACTGGAATCAAACCCAGGACTCTTCAGTCTGAAGGTGGACAATATCCACTGAGCAAAACCGGCTAAGGCTCAACAGGTATTTATTTAGTGTTTACTCCATGCTAGGAAATGTTCTAGGTGGTGGAGGGTCGGCACCTAACACAACAGATACAGTTTCTGCTTCCACGGAGCTCACAGTTTTAGTGAGGGGAGATGGAAACAACAATCCAGAAAATATATAGTGCTAAGCGACATGGAGATGGGGATACGTGTTGTGAGGAGGAATAAAGCACAGTAAGGGGCTCAGGAAAGGTTGGAGGGGGTGTTGCTTTTATGTGTATCAGGTGTTCGGGAAGTTCTCTGTAATAGAATTACGTTTAAGAAGAGACCTGAAGAAAAGCAATGAAACAAACATCTGGATATCTGGGAGGAGAGCATTGCCAGCAAAGGGAACAGCAGGAAACAAAAGCTGTGAGGTAGAAGCTTGCTTGGACTGTCTGAGGAACAACAAGGCCAGGATGTATGGAGCAGAGTGGCAAAGGGAGGAGTCACCATAAGTAAGATCAGAGATGTGGGACAAATGGCCAGGTGTAGTGGAGGCCATTGTAATGATTTTGACCTTTGCTCTGAGCAAGATGGAAAGCCTTTGAGGGTTTTTAACCGTGGTGACGTGGCTGAATATTTTCAAGGATAAACTGTTCCTGCTGGATTGAGTATAAACATACAATGAGAGCAGAAGCAAGGAAACCTCTTAGAATGACCTATTGTAACAATAATCTATGACAATTATCTAGACATTTACAGTATCCAGGTTCAAGATGATTGTGGCTTGAGACTGATAGATAGCATTAGAAATTGTCAAAACACGTCATATTCTACATATTTTCTGAAGGCAGAGTCCAAAGGATTTGCTGGTGGACTGGCTATTGAGATTAAGAGAAAAGGATTAGGGTGAAGAAAAGAGTTTTCAGGCAGAAGTAACAGAATGTAGAAGGTATTACATGCCAACATGGGTTATGAATGATTCCAAAATTTTGCTATGCAACTGCAAGATGGCATTGCCATTTCTGACAAGAGAAAAAATTGGCATAGCAAATTCTGAGGAAACAAGACTTCAGTGTTACAAATGCCAAGTTTGAGATACCTATTAAACACCAAAATGGAGAGGTTGAATAGGCAAGTTGAAAACATGAGTCTAGAGGTCAGAGGTGAGTCCTGGCTAGAGACATAAATCTGGGGCTTGTCAGTGTCCAGAAGATATTTAAAGCCATTAGTTTGAATGAGATCACTGGATAATGAGTGCGAATAGAGAAGGGAAGAGATCTGAGGACTGAGCCCTCAAGGATATCAACACTTAGATGTAGAAAAGGTCAGAAGTCATTGCAGAGGAAACAGAAGAGTCACAGCCAGCATAGTGTGAGAAAAACCAAATGATAAGGAAATGGTATCCCAGAAAAGTTTGAAAGTTCAGGCCATCTTCATTCCTAACTAACCATGATTTCTACAATTTCCTCCCTGTACCTATTCTTGCCCTACATCAATTCATTTGATCTTTTTAAAATACATTCTGGTGACATCATCTCTGTGTTTAACCCTCTTCAATAGCTCACCATTACTTTTAAGATGAAGTCCAAAGTAAGTAATATGTTTATGATCTGATCTCAACTTTTAAAAAAAAAATCACATCAGTTTTTCTTAATCACCTTAATTATTAGCATTTTTCTTCCTGCCCTCTCACCACTTTCTATATTCTTCAGTCAAATAAAGCTTCTTAGTTTTCAGAATACCGAATGCCCAATTTGGCATATGATACCCTATACTAGTACACGCTGTTACTTCTGCTTAGAAACTCTTTTCCTCACCTAATCCTATACCTGTTTAACTTATTCTTCCTCCCAGCTTTAGCTTAGGTGTCATTTCTGCAAGGCCTTCACCGACACCCCACCAAGTCTGAATTAGTTACTCTTGTAATTTGCCAAGTATCCAATTATTTCCCTCTTTCTAAAGAATATTTTCAGTACCTTCATACTGGCCTGGATTCCCTTTCTGATAGACAGAAAGCCCTGCCTTCTGGTAGACAGGATAGTCATTCACGCTTACACCTGTAGCATTCACTGCTGTGCCTACTATGTATTAGATGTTCAATAATTATTTGTTAAGTTGTGGTCTGACATCTTCCTGCTAACTCCTCACGGGGGCCTTTTATTGTTAAGGTGAAAATAAAGACTTTGCTTCTATCTATCCATTGCTGCCCATTCAGGTAGCAGATATTTATTATACAATTATTCTACATAATAGTCTTTGCCCAGTGAAGCTTGATAGGGAAAAATATGAAAAGTTGCTTCCCCACAATTTCAATACAAGCTAGTAGGAGATGATAAATGATTTGAGAAAATGGGAAGGAAAGGCTGTTTAATAATCATTTAAAGCCCAAATGTATGCCTCCCAGAAGCATTCCCACCAGAATAGCCAGATTGTGTCCTTAAAGTCTGAAAACTGGGAATGCTCTTCTCATTCGGACATTCCATTCCTCATCTCTTCCTAGCATGTACCAGTTTCCTCTATAGTAGAATCCTGTCTGCAACTTTGGGTGATACATTTAAATTCCCAACAGAGTTCTAAGCTCTTTTATGCTAACATTATATTACAGACTTCGATGCTGATCTTCTTGCCATGCCTTTTTTATTTTCTATTTTGCCCATCATTTTCCTTCATCTCCTGCTGATTATTTTCGATTACATAACTACAGCACTTAACACAAATTGCATGACTTGCTTTATCCTTCAAAATTGTTCCTACTGTGAATCAATTCAACCCATATACATGTGCAATATCTATAGTTTTCTTACCACTTTCAGTTTTCTTATTATTTCATTTTTATCTCATCATATGCATATGCCTTTTCTTACTACTATTTTCAATGATATCATTGACTCTGCCCTTAATGGACATGATATAGGATTTTGTTCATGAAATAACTTAGAACTAAGGACATAAATGACAAATAAGTAGTAAACCAACATGTTCTTCAGCAACAGAAAAATGCAGATTACTTATTTAAGTGAATTCACAGGACCCATCTCTCCACCTGTTAGTATATTCAAAGTTTACAGAGTTAATATCTTTAATAAAGTCATTTTTTTCAAGGTCTGGAGTTCAAATCCTGTTCTTTTTTATTCTACGGCCCATTTTAACTTGGTCTTTCTATCTGATGGGGGAAAGCACAATTCTTTCACAGTCCAAATGTAGTTAGCAGATAAAAATAAAGGGCCCCCTACTTAAATTTGAATGTCAGATAAATAACTAATGCTTTTTAGCATTACCATGTCCCAACTATTACATGGGAAATACTTATACTAAAATTATTCTTTGTTGCTCTGAAATTCAAAATTAACTGTCATATTTTTATTTGTTAAATCTGGAAACTTAAAAGGTAGAATAAGACATGTCTAAATGGGCTCTCTCAAGAAATATTTTATAAATTCCCTTTATTGCCAATTTTGGTGGAATTATTAGAAGTGAAACACATATTGGTGGGGCAGAGCCTTTGTAGTAGGTCTACTTGAAAAAAGTGGGTAATCAGGTTTGGCCAGAGTAGAGTTCATATGGATAAGAAGAGGCCAAAGCAGTTGAAAAATGGGATGGGGCAGAATATAAAGTATTTTGAGTTGTAAGATAACTTCCTGTTGGAATGGACTCATAGCGCACTGAAAGGTATTAGAGTGGCAGTACCAGAACCAAGCTTGGGAAGAGTAATCCATGTGTAAAATGGTTCAGTGATCAAAGACTGGGAGCATGCGTACTAGGTAACACATTCTGCAGTGTGGGCATCAACTGTTGAAATTGAAATGTGAGAGGCCCTGGAGATACACTCATTAAGGTGTGTGACTGGAAAATATTTAATGAGATAAGAAGGATGAATTTGTGATTTCCTCTACGCAGATGACAAATTTGAGATGTAGCACCACATGCAGGTGGTTCTGTCCACCAAGAAGGACAGAAATGTGGGATGCTATGTCAGACAGAAGATGAGGCAGGAGATCTTGATGGGAAACTATTTGGCATTAAGGGAATAGTTAGCACTGCTGGTGTGTGAATGATTACCCAACTAGGGAAGCGTAGAGAAAGAAAGAAGGGCCAAGACCTAACTTTAAAGCCCATTTATAGAACTATGAGACTGAAGGGTAGTTACTAAACAATAAGAAAGAAGGTAGGAGAATCAAATTTAAGGGACTTTTTTTTCCCTAGAAGGTAGATTGGCTATTGTCTACTGCTGAGAGAATAAGACAGAGAGCACTGCTGTTGAAAATAACCTTCGGACAGTGGTTCGGGCCAAAGACAGGCTTTAGAGGGAACAATCAAATGATAGAGAAATAGTGGGCTTGTCAAATTATCCTACACCCTGTCAATGGGCTAGGCAAATATAAGAAGAAATGAAGTTGTCCTGTGGGTTCTGATAAGGATAGATCTACAAGACATTATACATGGAAAATAAGCAAAGTACAGTAAAGGAAGTTTAATCTGGAGCCTTTAGGGTAAAGAGAAAATAAATGAAGGACACTTACTTTTTTTTACTGAAAGGGTCTCAAGGTACTAACCAGAGTGGCTACTTTTGGAGAAAGGGTAGTTGGAGGATAAGTTTTCCCTTTGCATAGTGAAACTTTTCCTAAAACGTTTTCTTATTTTATATTCAACTTCTTTAACAGGGGCAGGGGGTAAAAGGTTAGCAAAATTATGAAACATGTATTAAGAAATGTCTAATGTTAAAAATATTTAAAGTTTTTTTTCAAACAAAGAGTTAAGGATTCTATGGGTGTAAAGCAGGCTGCATCTGTGAGAAATTTATTAGAAAATGAGTTGCAGCAAGGATTTGGGGAGAGGTGATTAGGGAAACTAGACTATGTTTATAGGCAAAGGGCAAGGCTCGAAGTTGGAGGAAATTTTTGAAGATCCAAGACAAACAGGGAATAATGAATGAGGGCAGATCCCAGTGGAGGCAGGAGAGGATGTGATCAGGGCTCCCTGACACAGAAGAGGAGCAGCTCTGCAGGGAGCAGAGAAGAGGAAAGAAAGACTGCATGCATGAGGAAGCAGAGGGATTTTGAGTTGTAGGGCAGAGAACTCACATGGGATGATCTCTATTTTTCTCACCTAAAAGAGGGCTGGTGAGAAGCAGGAGTCTTGAGAAAGGAAACAAAGTTCAGAGTAACTGTTTTAAGAAAAACCGTGTTTGGACACGGGACATGAATGGAATCATTATTCACCTGTAAGAAGGCCCAGCCGGCCAGTAGGGTTTGTGACTTCCTCCAAGCAAGGCAATGTAACCTGGCACAGGCATATACAGAGCAGAGAGAAGGGGCTAGGGAGCCACGCAGAGTAATGGTTAAGCAGCTTGGGAGTGAAGACAGATGTGCATTTAAACCCTGGCTTTGTCACTAATTACGAAGGCTTGCGTAGTTTCTACCTTATGTCATATCTGTAAAAAAGGAAATATAATATCTTTAAATAGATTTGGTTGTGGGGATGTGAATGTGGTCACATCTGTAGTTTCAAAAATTTGAGCACAAACAATGCTCAGTTACTGGGTTACTCTTGTGGTCTAGAGGTAGTCAGTGGAGTGATCAGAAGAATAGGGGTTAACAGTTGGAGAGGGGCTGAGCCTATCCTAATCCATTGATTCTGGAACCAGAGAGCCTGGGATTGAATCCCAGCTCTGCTCCTTACCAATCAGGAAGCTTTGGGCAAGGCAAGTGATTTTCTTGCCTCGGTTTACACATTTGAATGGGGACATTTTTACATGGTTGTTGGAAGATCAAAATGAGTTAATAAGTGTAAAGTACTAGGCCAGTACCTGGCATATAATATTGTAAGCATTACTTAAGAATTTGCTATTGTTGTCATTAACTAGAACAAGAAAGTAACAATCACCATAATAACAATAATGATGTTTTTGAGGATGGGAGATTGAAAAAGAAGCTGAGATGTTGATTGGTAAAAGGGGTTAAGAGATTCCAAGGAATGCAAATTGGAATTGCTCACAATGGCTGACCATTTAAAAGCTATTTTCTTATGTGTTAAATAAAAAAATGTTGCTTCTAGGTGACAGCAAGTATAAACAGCTCTAACAATGACTTCTGTTATATCGTATTTTAGCATGCAGTTAATATTTTGGCATATCACCCTGTATCCACAGCACTGCCTGGGGTGGAGACTTGGGGGTGGAGTTCATGAGGTGGCTATAACCTTCCAGGTCCAGAACAGCAGATGGTTCTTTAATTGTCCATTGGTTAGCCTCTCTCACCCCTCTCTTTGTGAATATTTACTGTGTGGATGCCTTAGTAATTCACTGTCTCCTCTATATACCAGTTCAAGTTATTGTTGTTTTTATGAATTGAGATCTATGGTCATTCTATATCTAATAGGAGAGAGAAAAAAATAACATGTTTTGAAGGGCATTTGCTATGCTCCTTCATTAATTTTGTGTTGCTACCTAATCCTGTAAAATAAATTCTAACCTAATATATACTTAAGCTTATACCATGGGAATTAAGTTAAATTTACATTAACAAGTGGAATCAATATGTCTTTCTGATGGGAGTCAGGTACAGACATAAAGGCAAACTAAGTAAACGGCCCTTCTATTTAATCCTTTGGGGAAACTGCTTAGTAAAAATGACTAGGATGGTTGTAATTCATAAAGCCATCGGACTTGTTAATGCCTCTTCCTTGAACTGTGAAGTTCAGAGGTGCTTTGAAAGGTCATTTAGCTCCTCTCACCAGCCTTAACCCCAAAAATAAATAACTGCAGACTATTGTAAATTCATTCTGTCTTTTAGAGACTTTCTGAAAGGAGATTTCCCAATCTCACTCGGAAATACAGTGCAGTTTTTTAACAACCCTCATTGTAGAAAAGGTCATTTTAATATCTAACCAGAGTCCCGATTGCTGTAATAAAAGGCCACGTCCTCCTTTTCATCCCTGTTAGAGATGGCGGAAGACTTGGTTACTAGCTTCAGCATAAATGAAGGGTTATTGAGCACCTACGGTGGGCCAGTTCTTTCCTTATAACAACCCTTTCTGCATTAAAGATCACCACAACTCACTTTACAGCTCTTTTCTCCAGCCCAAATAAACCCATAAACATTTCCCTGCCAGGGTCCTTGTTTCCAACTATCTACTGAACATGTTCTGCAGTATTTTCTGAACAATTTGCGGATACAAGAGATTTCTCAGCCAGTTCTCAGACGTCTTGTTTGTTGTCTCTGACCTATAGCTTGTACACAACAATCTGTCCTGCCACCAGGCTGGGTCCTTCCAAGTTTTACCTAAGCTTTTGTGATTTTTGGATAGAGGAAAATAAGGATGAAAACACAGAAAAAAACATCAATAAGACATAAATTTGTAAAGCTTCACCTATGAAATAGAAAGTCACAGAAAAGTATCCTGTGTCCACAAAAAAAAAAAAGCAGAACAGCCCAATCCATCATGGGCTACCAAAGCTTTTGTTCAAAATCACTTAAGCAAAGAAACCAGCAACACAAGTGTATGCGAGCGAGCAAACAGATGTAAATGTACATGTGTGTAAATGCACAAAAAAATAGAGTCCATGTGGCAGGAGTTCTAAAACTAACCTCAGACTGTGATTCCTTTAATATAGGGTGTCCCAAAATTCATGCAAGATTTGAATTTTGCGTGAGCATTAATAACAACAAAAAAAATAAAAGCCTAATTTTACTTGGTTTATTGAATCAGATTCTAATATCTGTTGCCCTTTGATTTTAATCCCTTCAATTTGATAAGCATTACCAAGTACCAATTATGGCCCAGGAGCAGGGACAATGAAAACCAAGGCTTTGCGTATGTGCCAGCAAAGCCGTGGAGGCCATTTACCCGATGTCCTATTCCATACATAACCCTATACTGTATACTTAATAAAATTGTAAATTTTTTATTGTAAACCTGTGTTTTCTACCAAAATTACTTCTTGCGTGAATTTTGGGACATTCTATATTTCTCTTCCAAGGCAAGAAATTAATAAATAGTTTCACACAATGATTTGCAAAATTTCTTGAGGGAAACTATAGATATACTACTGCTTTTGAAAAGTTTAAAGCAGTAAGGAAGAATGCATTGGCATTCAGATACTTAACAATAAAAAGTATCATCCAAAATGAGTTCTAGGAACTATAAGAGATACAAGGGTTTAGATGATCATAGGTTGGCAGGGAGGGCGAGACTGTACATGACAGAGTTACTTTCTTGGGGGAGGGGACCTTCAGCTGTCACCTGACAGGCAGATAGAGATGGGTAATGCCTAGATCAGTGATGGCGAACCTTTTGAGCTCGGCATGTCAGTTAAGTTAAAACCCTAACTTAACTCTGGTGCCGTGTCACATATAGAAATTTTTGATCTTTGCAACCATAGTAAAACAAAGACTTATCTTTTTTATATTTATTTTATATATTTAAATGCCATTTAACAAAGAAAAATCAACCAAAAAAAATGAGTTTGCGTGTCACCTCTGACACGCGTGTCATAGGTTCGCCATCACTGGCCTAGATGCCTGCTGGGGTGAGGGATGTATGACAATGACCTGTCACTGTAATATGAAAGGTAAACAGCCTTTCACTAGCAGGCATCCACCTGCAGGAAGTTAATTACAATGGCATTTGGAGCATACAGCAGTGCAGCAAAGAAGAGGAGGAGCACAGGAATGGACGTGGAGAAGCTGTCAGGCCGTGGGAAGCGCCCGCACCATGTGGCCATGATGGTAGAGCAGTTCCCCTGGGAAGGAGTGGTAGTGGCTTCTGATGTTCTGAGCAGAGTTGAATGTGTGCTTCTCTGCATGCATATGCACACATGTATGTGCTGATTCTGTAGTGGCTCCCCTCCAAGTGCTCATGTGCTCACAGACACACATATACTCATGGTGGAAAATGTGGAACTAAACCTCAGGGTCTTCTGGCCAGTCCTGAACATACGTGCAAAGAAAAATCAATGAGTGTTTATAAGCACACAGAAATCCTTATAGGGAAAACCACTCTACTCTCTTGAAAGGACAGATTAGACATTGATGTAGAGGGGAATTGAGGAAAATAAAAGAATGAGGTTAAATAAAAGCAGGTGGATAGAGAAAAGAAGAGCAAAGAAAGAAGACAAAGAAGAAAGCAGCACTGTGAGCCAACTTCCAAAGAATCTGAGCTGTAGGTGAGGATGTCTGGTGCACTCTCTTGAGACATACACATGTAGCTTTGAATACATGTGTCTACCTATAGCTGTACTTGGATACCAGGATTTACCACTTTTAGACAAGAAACAGCTGAGAATATGGACCATGTATTAATTCAGCCATGCATCCTCATTTTCATTGCATGGTTGGCTGTCAACAAGTACTGCATAAATGAAAATATTAGATCCTGAGCTTTCTAATTCCTAGGACAGATTGTTATTGTAAAATAGATACCACTGTCTTTATCTTTATGTAGAAGTCCATTGACTTCTGGCTTTTAGACTGCACTAAGTGCTGGGATGAACCTTATAATGAGGTGGGCCTCGCCATAAAAGTCTCTTCTTTTTTTACCCACTCCATCTCCAAAGTCCCTCTACTCATTTTTTTTTAATTCTATAATTCAGTATTTAATTTCCTTAAGTCACGTAGATTCTGCAAACATTCCTGGGAAAGGAAACACAGTGATCCATATCACACACTTAAACCTCAATCTAAAGGCAATGTAGATTCCTCTTCTAAACACAGGATTTGTATCTGAAGGGAGGAGAATTCTGGTTACCTGGTAACCTAGATAGCAGGGATTAGATAATAAAGATAAAGATGAGAATCCAGAGGAGCAAAGACAACTTGTTCTTGCTACTCAGTTTAGTCTCAGAATGTACGTGTCCAGTGATGTCCATTTTCAGCAGACGTATTTGCCCTGGTCATCCTCCTGGCTTCTGTCCCTTCCTATTTTAGTACCTGGGAAGCCAAAGATGTCTTTGTCTGTATTTTGCCAACTCAGCCAAAGAGCAGCTGCGTTCTGGATGCTGCCAGGCTGTTTTTCTGTGGGTGCTCAGTTGCTGAGCAGGTGTGATCTCCCCAGATGCACCTTTTCTGATGATAGGTGTCATCAGTCATCGGTGCCCAAGGAACTGGAGGGAAAGGGGAAAAAAGGCCAATGGTTTCAATCCAAAGTTCTCACTGCTCCTGGTACCCTGGCTTTTTGTATCTGTCATGTTCCATGTCCTCTCTCTCCTCTGAGAATAATTTATTATTCCCTCAAAGGAACCTGGGTAGCAGGGATTGGGTAATAAAGATGAAGGTGAGAATTCAGAGGAGCAAAGACACAGGCAGATGTTGGAACTTTTCCCCCCATGTGACATAGATAGATGTTGGAACTTTGGACTTGTCATGAACCATTGTGCCTATTGTTTTGGTTGGTCAAAGAAGACAACCACAAATACCGCCATTCCTGTCTCTCCTTTGGGCCATCACAAAGTTGGAACTAAAGCTTAAGTCACAGCCCTGTTTCTCCTAGGCTATTATGGTTATTAAAGGTGTCTGATAGCCCTGGCCAGTGTGGCTCAGTTGGTTGAGTGTCAACTCATGCACCGAAGGTCACCAGTTGGATTCCCAGTCAGGGCAGATGTCTGGGTTGTGGGTTTGGTCCCCAGTAGGGGGCATGCAGGAGGCAGCCAATCACCTGTTTTGTTCTCATTGATGTTTCTCTCTCTCCCCCCTCCCCCCCTCCCTCTCTCCCTCTCTCTCTCTCTCTCTCTCTCAAATCAATGAAAAGTTTTGTTGGTAAAGTTGTCTGATAATCCTCTGACCTTTTGGGTGATTGTGTTCTCCCTCGCAAATTATTTTTCTGTGTTTACTGCCTTATTACCGAACTGGTTCTGCTTGATTTCCTTGTTCACTCTTTAATTTGGTAGCACCTTATTTTACAGTCCACTGACTTTGTTGAAAATAAATTCATTTTACTTGTGTGGTTAGTATTACTCATTTGATAACATAAGCACCAAATTAGGGTGCGGTGAATGCATAGTAAGAGCTGTGCAATTACAAAGTAAATATATAATGGGTTTATTTTATCCTCCAAGCCCAGCACAGGGTGACACAGCAATTACTTTTGGACCTATTAAGTGCACTGACCACATAATCTGTAAAGAGATTAATTATGTAGTTAGCATTTGCCACCTTCCATTTCCACACACCTTCCAAGATTACACCTCCTTTAGGATTATGTAGTCTTGGATAAACTTCATGCTGAATTATAGTAGCCATGATGCATCTCTTTAGGAATGAACCATACCCAATGTGCATTGAGCAAAAGAGTTGAAAATCGACTACAACATATCTTGGGGGATGGGGAGACACCTGCAGTCTAAATTCAAACTAATGCTTTTATTTTTGCTTTGCCCATGCGTTCAATAGGATGGAGTAGGAGAGGTATGGGAGAAACAGCATGTGCCCTCTTAGAGACCCGTCCTCTTCCACAAAAAAAGTATTCGAGTCTAGCATCTAATTGGTGCTAGAAAACATTTACCATGAACATAGAGCCCCTAGGCCCAAGACCTTTCATATATCACAACAGAAATCCTCTCAAAATGATTGTATATACTCTAAACTGATGTTGTTAATGTGTTCTCTTAAAATGAATGATGTGTGCCACAGCTAAAAGTCCTAATTGTGAACTCTGGTCTACTCTTTTGACTCACAGACCATGTGTTATCTTCTAACCCTAGATCACTCTCCATGAATGCATGTGCCCAGGTCATATATAAGTAAAACAGTTCACCCATATTCTGTCATTGTATGTGGGTCTCATGTTTACCCTCTAACAAAACTAAAAAAAAAAATGTAGGTAAATATGACTTCCTAAGAAGTTGCCTGTTTTTATTTGAAAATATATTCTTTGCAAAATTGATTGTCTTCAAGATTCTTTTACATGGTAAGCTATCTTACTGCAGTTAAGATATTTGACTAGCATCCCTTTGATTTATGCAAGGTATTTCAGAAACGTGACTGTTGTTGGAAAGAGAGTATAACTTGTGGCTAGCTGCATATATAATTTTCTTTGAGCCGTAGCTCCAAAAACCCAATAGCATTTCATTTTGTATCATGGGGTGGCTCTTTGGCTCTGTGCCCATGCTGGCCACTTAGGATTTCTCTTGTGTCTTTCAGGCATTGAGAATGCCAGCGACATTGCTTTGTACTCGGGCTTGGGTGCTGCAGTCGTGGCTGTTGCAGTCCTCGTCATTGGTGTCACCCTTTATAGACGGAGCCAGAGTGACTATGGTGTGGACGTCATTGACTCTTCTGCATTGACAGGTGGCTTCCAGACCTTCAACTTCAAAACAGTCCGTCAAGGTCAGCGGCATAGGTTACCCCAACACCACGTCCTCAGGACCAAAGACTATGCTCACACAGGACTCCGTGCTCATTGGCCCTGTGTGAACATAGCACTTGGCACTGGGGGCCGCTGCCAAATTGTCTTCAAACATTAGGAAACCTAAGTGCTTGGCTTTTAGGACAAATGGCTCTCAATTGACCATTAGTAACATTTAAATGAGGTATTTCTGTCTTTAGTAAGCTACTTTTTCACAGATTACCCAAATTTCTATTTTAACAAGACTGCTTTGAGGGTATATAATTTAGATCACTGAAATTCTGATTATTCAAGGCTAAGGACTAACTACTATACTGCAACCTCCCAGACATATATATTACACTATTTATTAGGTGGAATTATTTTTTTACTTCTGTTCTAAATAAGTAAAAGGACTCTTGATATATGATGGGTCAGTTAGCCAAAGAAAAAAATTAAATTCCTAGTTTAAATGACTCTCAGCTGTTGCCCAGTCAAGCAATCTTTTGTTGCGAGGGGAAAGGAAAATCTATCATACGAAACTACAGCAATGCTCATTTTCAAAATGAAGAGCCATTGAATTCTCTTATAGGAACTACATCTATTTCTGATTGGTGATGAGACAGACACAGTTTTAATTTTAGAGAAAAAAAATGAAACTCTCTTCAGTGAATGAAGATTTTTTACATGGACTCTCATCACCTTTATTTCTGGCTATTACATATCAATATCACCTGTACCACAGGACAAGAAGTCTCACTGCTTGGCAGGTTCTGAAGTGGAAACTCAAGGGCACTAGAAATTGGGAGAAACAAAATGCTTTCAGTTTCACCACTCACTTCTAGACACCGAAGTTTCATGTCTGAGACTGAGTAGCCTTATATAGGGTTTAGTATATATTATTTTATTAGAAATAAATCCAATTAAGACCTAATATTTAGGCTCCATAAGAAACTAGAAATAGAGACTTCAGGTCAAGATGGCAGAGTAGGCAATCACTGTGCTCACCTCCTTCTATGACCACATCAAAATTACAACTAGCTGAAGGGAATTCCTATAACCTGGGATATAAGAAGAAGCCAAGCCAAGACAGGTAGAAGGGGTGGAGAAGCAGAATGGGCAGGTCCCACAGCCATGGTGTGGCAGTTAAAAATGAGAAAAGCTATTTCAGCTGAGAGGTCCCAGTCCCACACCAGGCTCTCCAGCCCTGGAAATGAAGTTCCCATAGCATCTGACTGTGAAAATAAGCAGGGATTGTGTTTAAGTGGGATGGAGGGCTGCTGCAGACCTAGTAGCTACAGTTCTTAAAGATACCATGAGCAGACTCACAGAAACACAAACTTACTTACCGGCTCAACTCCAGCCCGGGGGCAGTAGCTCACAAAGCACCAGGGGCAGACAGAGAGGAGGTGACCTGACTAACTTCAGAATGAGGGCTGGTGGGGGCAGGGGTCAAGGTAGCTGTCTCCCTAGGGAGAGTGCTGGCAGAGGCCATTGTTCCTTTGTTGAGGCCTTCCCTCCCCGAATCTTCAGGCATAGGACAGAGCCAAATCTGAGACCCTGCCCCACCCAGCTGCCTCACCACCCACACTACTTGCAGTGTTTCTTTCACATAGGTGTCCTGCCTCAGTTTAGACTGCTAACTTTATAAAATCTTTCAAGGTCCATAAACCCCAATCAAATGGCAGCTGGCCTCAGCATGCCCTGTACCTCTTGCTAAGTGGCCCGAAGCCTGGCAGTAGTGACAGCCAGCCTCAGTTCACAGTCCAACCTCTTTCAGCACAGGTGACAACCAACCACAGATCACTTTGTAGCTTCTAACAGGTGGTTGCAGGCCAGACACAGGTAAAATCTGACCATGGGATGCATCAGAGTCCTTCCCAAGAGGCCCCAGAACCAACACTCCAAGTGGCCAGCTTCTTACCACACCAGAGCATCCCCCAAGCATTCCACAAATGACATACCCAAGGCAGACTCAGCAGACACCAGAGTCCAACTGAAGTGAATCCTGCTGCATGGAGTCAGCCCCCGCACAGTACCTTGTTTTCTGTAGCCCCAGAAATTTCTCACAGCAAGTCTTTCCAAAGGTTAGTCTCATCCATTGATGTCACAGCAGCAGTCGAGATTCAACTACATCAGGAGGGCACCCAACCCATACAAGGGATACCAGGGAGCACCCAGCTTAGGTGACCAGAGAGATGGCACCACTGAGCCCCAAAGGACATTTACTAGGTAAGGCCACCCTGCCAAGACTGGGAGACATAGCAGATCTACCTAATATATAGAAATATACACAAGGGGTCAGCCAAAATGAGGAGACAAAGAAACATGTTCCAAATTAAAGAACAAGGCAAATTTTCAGAAAATAACTAAACGATATGGTGACAAGCAATCTACCAGATAGAAAGTGCAAAAGATGCTCGTGACTTAGGGGAAGAATAGGTGAACTCAGGGAGAATTTCAACAAAGAGATAGAAACCATTAAAAAAATAAAAATGCAGAATACATTAGAGGGAATCAAATAAGATTAGATGAAGCAGAATACTGAATCAGTGATCTGAAAGACAAGGTAGTGGAAAATGCACAATCAGAACAGCAAAAAGAATTTTTAAAATGATTATAGTTAAGGGACCTCTGGGACAACATTAAGTGTAACGACATTTGCTTCATAGGCGTACCAGCAGGAGAAGAGAGAGAGCAAGGGATTGACAACCTATTTGAATAAATAACCAAACCTGGCAAAGGAAATAGACATACAAGTCCAGGAAGCACAGATGGTCAAAAACAAGATGGACCCAAAGAGGCCCACACCAAAATACAATATAATTAAAATGCCAAAGTTTAGAGACAGAGTGAGCCTTACAAACAGCAAGAATAAAGAGCTAGTTATGTACAAAGAAACTCCCAGAAGACTGTCAGCTGATGTGTCGACAAACTTAGAAGGCCAGAGGGATTGGCACAAAATATTCAAAATTATGTAAAGGAAAGAACTACGGCCAAGATGACTCTACCCAGCAAAAAAATATTAAATGGACTTCTTTAAAAAGAGATGATCAAAAGTATGACTAGCAAAATATAGGAAAGAAATTTTTTTTTTTGTTAACAAAGCCACTTAGTAAAAGCAGTGGATTCACCAATATAAAGCTATTACAAAGGTAAAAAGGCAAATGTAGAAAGAGAATGTGTAATTACAACAATATATTAAGAGATACACACAGATGCACAAAGAAAGTAAAAAGTGATGATGAAACTATAGTGATTTTAGTATGTGTTCAAACCTAACTAATCATCAACTTAAAATAGACTGCTAAAACATAGCTTTTTATATAGGAAGTACATGGTAACCATAAAGCAAAAATCTATAAGAGGTATACAGGAAATACAGAGAAAGAAATCCTAACAGAAATTGATGGTTGCCAGATGGGAGGGGGATTGGGGAATGGATGAAAAAGGTGAAGGGATTAAGATGCGCAAATTGGCAGTTATAGACACAGTCCCCGGGATGTAAAGTATAGCATAGGGAATATAATCAATAATATTGTAATAACTATGAATGGTGTCAGGTAGGTGATCAGTTTGTAATCTATAAAATGTTTAATAAGTATGTTGTACACCTGAAACTAACATAATATTATATGTCAACTGAAATTGAAAAAAAATTAAGAAACTAGAAATATATATTCATCAAATAATAAGATATCAGTGTCTTAGACCAAGCACTTAAAAATGGAGGAAAGCTAGTAGTATGAGAGCTGCGTGTACAAGTGCAGAATCTTTGAAGTCATAATGATGAGTCCAAAATTGCTAAATGACCTAGTTAATCAGTTAGTTTCTCTGAGTCTCAATTTACAGCTTTAAAATGGAGATACTCATATCCACTTCAAAGGGTTCTTCTGAGGATGAAATTACCTGGAATAACATGACTTACAAGCCCTTTGCATAAGGAAGCAGCTCAATAAATGTAGTGAATATTGTTCTAGAACCTGGTTATTTTCTCTTGCCTGGGCACAGGAGGCAACTGTTCATAGAGCACCAGGTAGCAGGCTAGAGCGGTGGCTCATTTGGAGAATGCTGACTAGGATAAGCTTAAACACATTTCCTTACTAGGGGCTTCTCGGAGCTTATGTGTATAGTAAGCCTTTCCAAACTTTATCATTTTGATTTTTTTAAGCAGGAATCTCACAAAAGTAGTGATATAAGAAAAAATTATCTATTCAAATTCCACTCTACCCTGTTAATTGTTGTGATAACACCTCACATTGATGCTCATTGGTTCTGCCTTGAGCAAATATAGTTAGAACCCAGCAAGATGAACAGAGAGGCTGTTAAATAAGACACTCAGAGTACACCAGGAAATGTATAAAAAGGATTTCCAGGGAGAAACTTGGGGTGATCAGATGATTGTTCCTGATCAGACTTGAATCAAGTTGGCAGCCAACTTTTGTCAACTGTGGACTCTATTATACATAGCTACTGTTACAGGGGTGGACAAAAGTAGGTTTATAGTTGTGAGTACAAGAAACAGAATTTATTCTTGTATTACTATTTATTATTGTATTATTTATTTATATTACAACTGTAAATCTACTTTTGCCCACTCCTCTATAATCCTATTTTCCATTTAAGTGCATATGTTAGGCTTAAGTATAACTCTGAGAAATGTTTTTGCTTCATGGCTTCACTTAAGTTAGGAGGGTCTTTTAAGAGTAGCCAGAAATTAATCTTCAGAAGGTGAAAGATTGAGATACAGTAGCCACGAGACTCAGGAGTATGATTTTTCCGGACCCAGTGGGAACACCTGTTCCCAACTCTTTCAAGATGTTAGGTGGATCTTTAGCGCTGCCGCTTGCCTGGGAAAACCATAAATAAGAGCAAGGATGGTGCCTGTAGAATTCAATGCAGTCCTGTTAAAAAAGCACAGCCCCTTGAATGTGCCTGTGTCTTAGCACAGGAGCCTTTGGCATGAAAAAGATGCATCGCCAAGGAGCCTTTAGGTCTCCAAGATTATTTCACCTCATTCGGAACCTCTTCTTTTATTATGTAGGACTCTTAGAGAATTAGAACTTTCCTGGGAAAAATCAGGATTACAGCTTTCCTGCTGGGGTTGCTACAAATTATGAAAATGGAAAAACAATAGAGGCTAGTACAGTATGTCCTGGAATTGCAACATCTTCAAAAATACCATACTTTAAACATTTTTTGTCAGGCCTGAAAGGAAAATGGTTTAATATGGTTTGGGTTTCAATTTGAGATGTCACATTGACGGACTGATATGGGTGGGAGGTTTGGGACTGAGGGTTATTTTGTTATTTACTAATAAATGAGATTACTTCATCACAAGAAAATATCACAGCATTTCGTTTTATTATATGGCTTAGGAAAAATTGGTAAGCCCCAACAGATGAGAAAGTCCAATTTCTCATGTTTTTGTAAAGATTGTTTTTTCCCCGTTTGTTTTGAGACTGAAAGGGAAGCCATTCTAAGCTGTTTTCCACATAGAATGTTTCTCCCTAGTCCCATGCGGTGCTTTCTTTCCCTCTCAGAGTGGCATATGCGTTATTAGAACAAATTGGGGTCTCCTGAACTTCTTGAGGTGGGGACACATCATTTCCTGCCCCCCCAAGCTCCAAAATTTCACGAGATGTGTGGGCACTCACACAGCTTCGGTTATAAACAGCACTTCCCAGTCACCATGCTGTGTCATCTCGTGCCATTTAAAATGAACAGATGTTATTTTTGCTCCAAACTGGATTATAAAACATCTTCCCCCCCCCTTTTTAAGTTTCTCTTGCCAGTTAAAATCACATCAACAAAAATACCTGATGGAGTATCAGAAATACCTGTTTTGAAAAGACAGCTTTTAAGGAACTCTGAAAAGTGAATGACTTAGGTTAGTGGCATTCAGAGAATTGCCTGGGAAAGCCAGAGTCCAGGGCTGTGGTCACTAATGACCAGTCTTACAGAGCCAGTCTGGATGCTCGGGGTGGCCCTGAAGGTCAGGCTCTGATCGGAGCAGCAGGCAAGCACACGGGCTGTTGTGCAGTTCGTGGAAGGGGTAACTGTGATGCCTTTTAGTTTCTGAGTGACAGAGCCCTTTTCTTTTATCAGGTAACTCCCTGCTCCTGAATTCCTCCATGCAGCCAGACCTGACTGTGAGTCGAACATACAGCGGACCCATCTGTCTACAGGACCCTCTGGACAAGGAACTCATGACCGAGTCTTCACTCTTCAACCCTTTGTCAGACATCAAAGTCAAAGTTCAGAGCTCATTCATGGTTTCGCTGGGAGTGTCTGAGAGAGCTGAGTACCATGGCAAGAGCCATTCTGGGACCTTTCCCCATGGAAACAACCGCAGCTTCAGTACAGTGCATCCCAGAAATAAAACACCCTACCTCCAAAACCTGTCGTCGCTCCCCACAAGGACGGAACTGAGGACAACTGGCGTCTTTGGCCATCTAGGAGGACGCTTGGTAATGCCAAATACAGGTGGGTGGTAAGTGTGCGTTTGTGTATCTTCCAGCATTTGTTGAAATGTTTTGTATTTGCACAATTACATCCCATCAGATTAATTCTTAAGATGTTTTACTATCCCCTTGTCAAACCTCCAGGTACTGTGGCTCCAACAGTCTACTTGATTTGCACTGCAAACAAGAACCAAGGCTGAGATGAGATTTTGCAATCTTCATCCCATCATGGACTGAACAGTCCATTTGATGCCCTCACTAGAGTTGGTGGTGGCCATATTTGTTCAAAAGATTTGGGTGGTCCCTAGAGTTTAAACCCATTTGAAATATATTTCCTAGAACATGATCAGAAAGCATTGAGAACATTCTTTGACAAAGCCCAGGTTTATGGACAAGCATGACTGATGCACTAGTAGGTAATTTAGTGAAATGACATTCTGAGTTGAACTTCCCCAGTGACTGACCTATTCAACACTGTGAGTGTCCACAGACCTTGCTATGTTACTTCATGATGAGCAAGGCTACAATTCCAAGGATACATCATAAGTATACTTAGTTTTCAAGGACTTTTTCCTCCTTTTGGTTAGATGTTCTGTACAGCCCAGAACACTTTAAAAATTATTCTATCTATGGATTAGTCTTCAAGACCGAACTGGATGACAAAAGAGGGCAATCGCTCCTCTGATTTCTAAGGAAGGAGACTTAGGAAGTGCTAGGAATCATCCTGGCTACTTAAAGAAAAAGAGTGCCCTGACCTGACAGTTTGACTAAACAACAGGTTAGCATTGTTTAGGGCCTTGTCAGACTTCTCTCTATTGGAAAGCGAACCTTCCTCTCCAAGTGAAATATTTGTTCTTAGAAAATGAAATATGCAATGGGACTAGTCTGATGCAGCCATTCCTGCTGACAGACCCTCTGCTAGCTTAGTGACTTGAGACCGCATTTTGTTTCAAGTTGATGAACAGTCTTATTCTACTATATCAATTGCTTTCTTAAAAACTTCATTTCA
Source organism: Myotis myotis (assembly GCF_014108235.1). Lineage (NCBI taxonomy): Eukaryota > Metazoa > Chordata > Mammalia > Chiroptera > Vespertilionidae > Myotis > Myotis myotis. The sequence goes on from NW_023416335.1 coordinate 19,466,585, forward strand.
GGCAAATAGCCCTCTTATTCAGCCCTAATAATGATTTTGTTTTCTAAACTTCCAAAACTCTACATTTTTCTTGGTCAGTGTTTTAGGATACAGTAAGGACAAAGGTTTAAATATGTATGCTTGTCTCTGGAGATAACGGCAGATAGATCAATGGGGAATGAGTCAGCCATACTTATCAAGTGCCCCTCTTGTAAGAATCTTAAGAACTGGAAGTGTGGGTTCTGGAGAAAGAAAACTAAAAGATGCAAACCCTGTCCTTTCAAAGATAGTAGGATATATTAATCAGAAACATAGAAGTTGTACATTGAATTATGGTGCCTTAATCTTATCTCCGCATTCTAACACATTCTAGTAGGCTCTCAATAGTTATTAGTTGAATAAATTGGCCCACAACCCTCCTTTCTCTTCCCATCCTCATTTATTAGTATGTGTGTTTACACACATGTGGAGGGAGTGTCAAAATCAACCCATTCACTGGCTGTTTGTTTAATGTTCCTCAAAGAAAAGAGATGAAATCATGATGAAACAGATTTTTCTTTTTCTTCCCTTTGTACTTAAAAAGTACTGCTGCTGGAAACTAAAAGTTTTATAGAGGGGATAAATGGTGATGGAAAAAAAATAAAAGATGAGGAACCTGAAAACAAACCCCCCCCTCCAAAAAAGAAGAAGAAACCTAAAAGTTTTGATAGCATTTTCTCTGATTCCCAAACACTTCCTCTGTAAAGGGGCATTTTTAAAGCTCCTAACAAGAAGCCCCACACAAGATTGAAACTGTTCACTGGGAATAAATTTGAGGAAAAATATGTGTGGGGAAGTGAAACATATGCTCTGTTATTTGCAGAACATAAATGCAGAATATGCCTCAAAAGCTAATGTGTACGGAAGCAAGGCACAGAAATTAAATTGTTCTAATGCTGCCCATCCCAAATTGTTGTCTGGTATCTGGCAATGATATCTCAAAAAGGTTGGGGTGGTCCCCACACTGTAAAAATCATTCATTATGCAAAATATGAAACAAGAAACTCAGACAGGTGGTTCTATTGTCATATCAAATAAAAGGCTGTCAGGGTAGCAGGTGGAGTTTGGGAAAGAGTATATGTTTCCTTAATCAGAGATAACTGGTGAATGACATATTAAAAATGGCTACTTCTGCCCTGACCGGTTTGGCTCAGTGGATAGAGCGTCGGCCTGCAGACTGAGGGGTCCCGGGTTCGATTCCGGTCAAGGGCATGTACCTTGGTTGCGGGCACATCCCCAGTGGGGAGTGTGCAGGAGGCAGCTGATTGATGTTTCTCTCTCATCGATGTTTCTGGCTTTCTATCCCTCTCCCTTCCTCTCTGTGAAAAATCAATAAAATATATTTTTTTAAAAAAATGGCTACTCCTCTAGGGAGACGCATGTATAAAAATGTCCCACAGTGCCTTTCCTCCTTCATACAACATAACATGCAACCAGCACGATCACCCTGCCAGAACCCTTGTCTCTGTGTGACTATCTTCCATCTCCATGTAGAATTTGCATGTTTGCCTGGAAGGAGGGAAGTATGTTTGAAGGATAATCATTCGCTTGCTGATTGAAGGAAAGATGAAATAGTGTAAAGCTCCAATGATCCTATAGATTCAGGTTGTATTTAGAAGTATTATGAGCAATGTTTTTATCTAAACACAGGGAATTAAGCTGACTTGAAAGAAATGAGATGGGATCTGCTCTACAAACAGCCCTTTCTCCTAAGTCCACACAAATATTTATTCTACTTCAATCTGAGTTGACTGTCGGGCCCTCATGACATACGAACATAGCATATCTCAAGGCCTGGTCTACTTTTTTTTTTTACTCAGAATTTTGAATTCTATTTATTCATTAATATATTTATGATTTATCTTTTGAGGGCCTACTGTGTGCCAAGCATTGTACTCTGAGCTATTGATGTAATGAGCCATTACTGTTGTTTGTTGTTGTTTTTTTACATACTGTATGATTTCATGTATTTAAATGTTTAGAATAAGCAAACTAATCAACATGCCAGAAAGCAAGTAAGTGATCACTTGGGCTTGACATCAAGAATTGACTTCTAAAAAATAAATAAATAAATAAATAAATAAATAAATAAATAAATAAATAAAAAATAAAAAAAAGAATTGACTTCTAGCCCTGACCGGTTTGGCTCAGTGGATAGAGCATTGGCCTGCGGACTCAAGAGTCCCAGGTTCGATTCCAGTCAAGGGCATGTACCTTGGATGCGGGCACATGCCCAAGTGTGGGGTGTGCAGGAGGCAGCTTATCGATGTTTCTCTCTCATCAATGTTTCTGGCTTTCTGTCCCTCTCCCTTCCTCTATGTAAAAAATCAATAAAATATATTTTTAAAAAAAGAGAATTGACTTCTAAAGGGCACAAGGGAAATTTTGTGGCAACGAAAATGCTCTATATCTTGACTATGATGATGGTTACAGGAGAGTTTAAATTTGTCAAAACTCATCAGCGTGTACACTTACAACATGCATTTTATTGCATGTGAATTATACCTCACTAAAGGAAACATGGGAAAGGGAAATGTGAGAATACAAAGTTGTTCTTTTGGGTTAATTGCCTAAGATGACATTAATGCTTGATCATAGCCTCCTGTGCTTCTACAGCTAAACAATAGTGACTTCATGTTTCTTGGCATAATGGCCTAGATCAGTGGTTCTCAACCTTGGCTGCACATTAGAATCACCTGGGAATCTTTTTAAAATCCTGATTTCTGGGTCTCACCCTCCAGAAATTCTGTTTCTTTGTTATGGGGTGGGGCTACAACATTAGTAACAAAGAAACAGAATTTCTGGAGGATGAGGCCCAGAAATCAGGATTTTAAAAAGATTCCCAGGTGATCCTAATGTGCAGCCAAGGTTGAGAACCAACTGGCCTAGATAGTCTGAATGAGGGGCAACAGAGAGAGAACACACAATGTCTAGGGTATGTATTCAGGTTGACACCCATGTACACTGAACACCCTGTGGATTACAGTTTCTATTCAGTGCAGGGAAGGAGTGATGGAGGCCACTTCATTGGGCAACTACATTTAAGAAAAAATGGGCAGTGAAAGGAGGAGCCTGATCAGAGCCCCCCAAGTATAACCATGACAATCCTCCTACGATTGGCATTAAGGTCGAGAATATAAATGGATACCCTTGCTGAAAAGCTATAAGCAAGATTTAACTGTGCCTCATTCTGAGGGCTGGGGAATGTTACTGATGATAACTAGCGTGTCACTGAATAATGCTCATAAATGCGAGTCACAAATAACTTGCTTTGCAATGAGTCTTGCATTCCTTGATTCTGTAGCAGCTAACAGGCCCAGAGAAGGATGTCACTAAAGCCTGCCATCTCTAGATTTAAATTATCATCAGCAAGCAGAAAGCTTTCTGTGTGATTACATTAGCTCAAATGAAAGGAAGAAAGGTGAGAGCTGCATTATTCAAAGAATAAGAGGATGCCTTGAGATTTTATTTTATAAAGATCATATTGTGTTTCTATTTCTTTTTATAAACAAAAAGCTACATTAGAGAGAATCTCTGCCCTCTCTAGACTGTTCTCTCTTGACCAAAGTGAAATATTTATTTCGCAGCATTCAAGAGAGAGAGGAGACATTTCAAATTCAGCGCCATGTGCCCTCCTGGTGCCTTCCCTGCCTGCATTGCATGATTTTACTGAAGCAAGGCTACTGAGTATTTTTCAATTTGATGCTGACATGAATATGGTTCAGTCACCTTTCCTAGCTTCTGTCTGCAGATATAGGACCAAATAGTGGCCATGCAACAACCTATAAGGTTCCATGCAACAATTTATAAGGTTCCTAAGCTCATCTGAGCTTCTTCTTTCTCCAGTTTTCTGGACAAAACACACACACACACACACACACACACACACACACACACACACACTACTCCTCTCCTCTAATCTCTTCCCTAAACTTACTTCAGGATGCACAGTTTAAAGGACTATTTTATACCAGGCTCTAGCAAAATGTTACATGGCCCACCCAGCATTGCAAGATGCCCTTTCAGGAAATGAGTGGGTAGAAACAAGATAGAGAAGCACATTTTTTTTTAATTTCAGAATAGATTAACTGGTAATTGATAAAGTTTTATATTCTCAGATATGTTTGCTAGTCCAGGACATCCAATTTTTAAGAGAATTTAAAAATGGTAGGAGGACTTTAAAACCGAATTTGAATACACACTTGAATAATATGTTTTTCTTTATGTCACTGTTAGTAAATAATGGGTTCTCCATTATTATCTTGGACTTCATGAACTTTGCAAGGATCAGGGTTTCACAGGCTGCTCTGAGAAGGTCCTTTTGTGAGCATCTGCAAGGTGCCCAATAAATGGAAAAGCTACGAATAACCTTTTGGGTTTTTTTTCTGTTTTAGGCGTGAGTTTACTCATACCACATGGCGCCATCCCAGAGGAGAATTCTTGGGAGATTTATATGTCCATCAACCAAGGTGAACCCAGGTGAGAGACAGAAAGAAATGATGTATCAGTGACATCTTGAATATGGAATCGAGCTTCTGCAGAAAAATCTGAAGTTTGTAGGATCTGTGACATGGAGGTGTGTAGGTACGATAATGAGCTACTGACTTTACAGAAGAAAAACCAGCTGCAAAACTATTGGCTAGAATTAAAGCACAGGCAGCCTCACATTTGAGGTAACTAACCTAAGTCTCTGATGTCTAGACAGCAGACACTAAATGTGAAACAGTGAATTGGTAGGTAAGTCCTAAGCAGGGCTTCTCCACAAACATAGACTGCCTCCCTCAGTCTTCTTCTTAAGAGAAAAACAAAAACCAACCCTGGAGGCACTGTTGGTGCTGGGGTTTATGCAAATGCAGGGAATGATTGACCTGTGACCTTTCAAGGTCAGCAGAAGACCTGCAATAAGCAAGAAAGACAAGTTCTTAGGAAATTTTCCTCATGTAAAAATATGGTTTACACTTCAACAGCTTTCAGATCTGACAAATTTCAGCAGCATTAAATTCAATTACATGAACAAATACAAATCTTGTCATATTCTTTTAATGAAAGGAGTTGGTTATTTTCTTAGCACAGCTATAATATTTGCGGAAATGTTGCCTTCCACCACACAAGATAAAGCGACCTCCTCTTTAGAAAGCAATTTCTCTTATAAACTGGATATATACCTCTGGCATTTTCAGTCTTAACATCTTGGTTATTTTAGAATAGATTTTTTGTTGTTAGCAAAGAACACATGAAGGAAAAATACTGAAAGGAAAAACAGCCAGAGAGACAGATGGTTGAACAGATTTTGATAGCTATCTCCATAAAAGGATTTGCTGGTGCTCAGTGGTTTTAACATAATGCTCTACAGAAGCGGTTCTCAACCTGTGGGTCGCAACCCCTTTGGGGGTCGAACGATCCTTTCACGGGGGTCGCCTAAGACCATCGGAAAACACATATATAATTACATATTGTTTTTGTGATTAATCACTATGCTTTACTTATGTTCAATTTGTAACAATGAAAATACATCCTGCATATCAGATACTTAGATTACGATTCATAACAGTTGCAAAATGACAGTTATGAAGTAGCAACGAAAATAATTTTATGGTTGGGGGTCACCACAACATGAGGAACTGTATTGTATTAAAGGGTCTCGGCATTAGGAAGGTTGAGAACCACTGCTCTACAGGGTTCTAGAGCAGCCGTGGGTAAACTATGGCCCGCGGGCCGGATCCAGCCCGGTTGAAATGAATAAAACTAAAAAAAAAAAAAAGACCGTACCCTTTTATGTAATGATATTTACTTTGAATTTATATTAGTTCACACAAACACTCCATCCATGCTTTTGTTCCGGCCCTCCAGTCCAGTTTAAGAACCTATTGTGGCCCTCGAGTCAAAAAGTTTGCCCACCCCTGTTCTAGAGGAATGGAAGCAAGAAGGCTCTGCTAGTTGGCTGTGGGTGAGGCTCTTAGAGGATTTGCATGTAAACTCTATTCTGTTGGGATTTCCTGTTAGTTCCTCAGTCCTGTAAAGCTGGATCCTTTACCTTTGCACTTGAAAACATGTTAATGTCTAAATATCTCCACTTACTTAGGGGAAACTAAGGAGCAGAGGGGTTGAGGAGTTTCTTCAAAACCCAAAAATGTAGTTCTCTAGATAAGAATAACCTCTTATTTTTTCCCTTTGGTTGATTTATATAAGAAGTCGTATCTGTTTAACATTGAGATCATGGTCAATTATACATATGCTTGTAAGTAAACATATCATCCTGCAAAAATCAAGTACAGTACTGCACTGCCTAATGACATTCCCATAAACGCCGGACCGCATATATAACAGTAGTCCCCTAAGATTGCAATGGAGCTGAAAATTCCTGTCACCTAATGATATGTCATAGCATAGTGCTTCACTCATGCATTTGTGGTGATGCTGATGTAACAAACATATTTGCGGCCAGTCATATAAGGGCACCTTATTGTGTAAATGTACTCAATGATGTTCTTACAACCATGAAATCGCGTAGCGATACATTTCTCAGACCATATCCCCATCATTAAGCATAGTTCACATTTTCAAAGGCAACTAATTTATAGCTCACTTCCATCCCATCCGTATCTCTTACTAGAAGTTTCCTTCTAGGAGGTCAGACTAGAATGTGCCAAAAGGCATCAAACATCAAACGTACAAGAACTTAAATACAGTGGCTCAAAAATGTGGGCAATATCGATTAGGGCATTCTGTAATCATAAAGTAAGAAGGATAAATACTTAAAAACTCACCAGAGACCACACACCTTGAAAGACAGGTTTAGCCTAGTATGGTCACTCCCTAGACCACTACTAGCTTAGCAAGTTCCATGTTAACCACTCTGGTTTACCCATCCGTATTTAAGGTGTTGAGTTCATTACTACTGCCTAGGAAGGTGGACAGAAAGAGTTTACTTAAGACTTCAGATCTTTGAGATGTGTGCATTTTCCCATCTATTAAGCGGAGGATAAATTAAAATTGCAGGAAGCACACATTCTTTTTCATGTTGCTGAAACCTTCCAGATGTTCACCTTTAAGGGAATGACCAGTGCCAGGGCTACTGCCCATTAGCTTCCTTGGCAATCTTCACTCCCTTTTGAGGAGTTCCAACCTACTTACAAAAACACTAAAAATTGCAAATGCCTTTCTGTTACGTTTTTTGTTTGTTTTTTTTAAAGCTTAGGATGACTTTTTTTTGCAATCCTTCAAGGAGGCTGTTTGAATCTGAGTTCTTCAGCTTTTAATCCTGTGATTAATCAAGAGAAGGCCATTTAGTGTCACCTTTTCTTTTTAATATCATTTGAAAACCCATTTTCACTTTATGTCGCCCTCCGTCATTCTGAACGTGTGCTCAGAGCAAGGCCCATCTTCTCAGTGCCATGGAGATCCGGGGGGGGGGGGGGGGGGGGGGCTGCTGTTTCCTTCATCTTTGCCTCTGGAGCCATCACAGTGCCCTTCCTTTTAGCTCACAGGTGTGAGCATTGCATTTCCTGATTCCATCACTTCCACACACAGGAAACGACAGTGGCATCTTCCAAACAACACCTTGGTGCTGTATTTAAGTTAAAGTCTGTTCCATTTTCCTCTTGATGTTACATTCCTGTGGCTCCTTCCTGCACTAAGTCCTGGTGTAGCAGGGAGGTGGTTTAGTGGAACTGTAACTGATCTCATTGATCCAAATTCTGAACCGGGTTCCCAGGGATATGGCTGTGTGGGATGAATCGCAGACTCAAAATAACCCCTCATGTTCGAATAGTCTCAGATGGTTGGTTATATTTCGATATTTTGGTAAGTTTTAAGTGAGGTCGTCAGGACAGAATGTACCCTGTCTTTCTTGGGAGAGCCTAGAGAGGACACTGTGCTTTTCATTAAGTGGAACGATGTCACTTTCCTTCCTCAACGTCCCAGCTCTGTCTATACTTTCAGGCTTGACCAAACCAACCATCTGGACCAAATATCTTAATGAATCTTTTCCAACCTCTTTTAGCAATCTGGACATTCAGTTTGGTTATAATGCTTAGGAAATGATGTCTGTTCATTTTTTGTATATATACACATATTATATGTTTTGCTGGAAGGGGAATTTGAATCCTTGTAAAGGTAATAATTACTTGCCTTTATTTTAGTGTAATATTTCAAAGTACTCTTACATACCTCTGACTCATTTAATCTCCACAGTAATGTTCGAAAGAAGAGGATTTTATACCAATTTTAGAGATGTGGGGGAAAAAATCTAAAAAAAGGTTCCAAGAAGCAAAGCTGCTTTCCAAGGCATGTTACTTACTGGCTGAGCAGAGATTTGCCTTCAGAGTATCTGGCTCCAATGCCAGAGCTCATGGACTAAAGGATGTCACCTCTCCTTGATGCTGGGGACTCGAAGGAGACAGCTCTCTGATGCTGCATCCCCACTCCTCCTGGCCCCTGTAGGGAGGCATCCCCTGGAACAGCTCTGTAAGAGCACTGAGAACTAGGCAAGGCAGGATCAAGTAGAACTTTTCTTAGAAGGACGTGGGGCAAATTGCTGTTGTTACATTATAGACCTGAGAGAAGAAAGACTAGAAGCAGGTCTCACTCCAGGGCTGAACCTTAGCAGGCTTGTTAGGGAACATTTGAGCTCAGTGATTAAGAGTGTGAGCTCTGGCATCAGAGGCCCTGGGTTCAGATCTAAGCTTCCCTGCTATTATCTGTGTGACCATAGGTAAGATAATGAAGCTTTGTGAGTGTCCTTATGTGAAAAACAATACTACCTACCTTATAGAGAAACTGTGGGGTTGCAGGAAATAAAGTGATGCGACAATCTCAGATGATAAGTAAAGGAAAACCTAATAGATATATTTATATTTGATTAAGCATTCTACCTACAGTATATTCTTTAACTTTTGCATCAATTCTATATGGTAAATAACATAATTATCCTAATTTTTATAGATTTGAAAATTAAGACCAAGAAAGGTTAGGTTTGCCTTAGGTTGTAGCAAGACTGAGCACCAAAGCAAGATTTTCTGTCTCACAATGTAGTGTTAGACTATCTCACACTCCCCAATTTAGGCTTAATTAGGCATATTATTCTTGAGTCCAGTAAGACATGCTTGATGAGGGACAGTGCTTATGCTTAATAATAGAAATACATTATGAAACAGACTGAGAGGGACCCAGGTTTGGGAAGACAATAGCTTTGTGATTCAATGTAGACTTACACTGCAATAGAGGATTTCACAGAAAACAATGGAAAAATAGAAAAAGGCCTCTGAATCTATTCTAGGATAGACTTCAGAGGGGATGGTAGGGAGGGTGGCTCCCAGGAGTTGTCTGTCACTGTGCTGAATCTAAAAGATCATTAGAAATGAGCCAAATAAAGAAGGGTATAAGGGCTATCCCTCAATGATTTCCAGCTTCAGGATACATTTTCTAGTATCTATAGAGTATAAGGTGGGGGAGAGTCTTTAAGTGTGGCTAAATCCAGGCACTATTCCCTGCTTGGAAGTCACCCTGATGCCAGAACGTTGCCTTAGGCAGCTTTCTCCCAACTCTACTCCAGGGCTTTCCACAGAACAAAGTTAGGTTACATGCAGTGCCCATTCACAAAATAGAGGACACTTAGTGACCTCAGCAAGCAGGAACTAGCGTAGCCTCACAGAAACTCAATGGCATGACACTGGGGCTGCCAAGTATTATGGTGATGAGCCCTTGGTATCCTCCTGGATCAAGTATTTAAGCAGCTAGCTCATGGCCAATCATGGCTCCTCTACTATAGGCCCCTTTAGAGGGCAAGAACTGGAAGGGCAGTCATCATTCTCAAAAGCCTGTCTCCATTCCCAAACTTTAATTTGAAAGCAATTGGGTCCTTTTATTTTAACTTTACCTTTTTTTTTCGGAGCTATTAGAGGGAAATAATTTTTCATCCTCTCTAAACATGTTTTAATTTTTTAAATAAAATATAAGTGTTTAAACAAGATGATCAAAAAAAGAAACATTTGTCCCGCTCCAGAAATTCTCCCACATACATTCCAATAAGAAAATGGGCCCGGCCAGCCGGTGTTGCTCACGGTTGAGCGTTGACCTATGAACCAGAAGGTCACAGTTTGATTCCAGTCAGGGCATATGCCTGGGTTGCAGGCTCAATCCCTAGTGTGGGATGCATAGCAGGCAACCAATCAATGATTCTCTCTCATCATTGATTTTTCTTTCTCTCCCTCTCCCTCTCCCTTGGTCTCTGAAATCAATAAAAATATAAAAAGAAAAAAGAAAATGGTATAGATGTAGCAGTCTTCCCACCCCATGGTTGCAGAGTGGAAAACTGGACCAGAAAATTATTATATGGAGCTTTCTTCTGAGAAGCAATAAAATGAAACCAAAGGCAAACATTCATTTCTTTTTTCAATTACACTGTCATGTGGATATTCCTGACCAAATGCTTAGACTAAAATTGGAAATGTAAATAGCCTTACTGAAGAATTTACAAAAAGGCACATATTTTAGAATTTGGGCTCATCCCAGATGAATATTTCAAATAACATTTTTCTTCTGTTTTTGTTTGGTTTTGCTTTTTTTGCTATCAAATGGGTATTTCTCAGGGGAGGCAAACATGCTGGTGTTATGAAATTCACTTTTCGAGGGTGCCTTGGTGGTGCAGTGGCTTTCATAGCAAAGCATGAGATAAGACCAAATACAAGGCTAGAAAGACAGAAGAAAGTCACTATGGGAAGAAAGTCACAATTAGTGCAGTGGTCTGACTCTTGAGCTCAGAATAAAAGCATCTGTCTTTGTCCGCATCCCAACACCTGGTGACTGGTCAGGACATTGCCACAGGAAGAAAACCTGGCTCAGACCTTCTGGGTTGATTTTCATCTCTGTTAGCATTCTTCAACTTAGACCAGTGGTCCGCAGACCACCAGTTGGCAACTGCTGATCCAAAGGTTTCCTTAAACCAGTGGTCCCCAACCTTTCGGACCTCACGGACCACCAGTGGTCCGCAGACCACCAGTTGGCGACCACTGGCTTAGAGGAGTTCCCCACCAGGTTCTGTCTCAAGCTATCCTCCAGCTCTGGCAAAAACACTGTACTATCTCACTGCAAAAAAGTTGTGGACTTCTGGGATAGTTTTCACAATTGATATTATGAGCTCAATGACTATTAAGTGCCAAGTGTATTTGGTTCTGTGGACCAAGAAAAATAGGATCCCTTAGGTGAAGTTGTTTATTTCTGGTAGAAATAAAAAAAATAGGATCCCTTAAAAAAAAGAACTAAGTACCCCAACATTCGAATTTCAGGTATTTTCCAACTATAATGCTAAGGCTAATAGTCCTACCTCCCTGCAGCGCCTTTTGAGAAGCATCATTTCATCAGAATGAGCACTACCCCTCTCCCATCCACTCACACACCAGGCTCCCCCCCTCCCTATTGATATAAGTAAGGGGCTGGAAGAGACAAAAAGAGGAGTCATATTTTGGAGGAGTGCAGGTATCAAAAATGGCTGTCTCTGCCCTGACCAAAGCCAAAGAAAATAGCCCCAAGAGAACTACTCAAAATTTTGTGCCATCTGCAGGAAGTGGACATGGATACCTGATTTTCTCATGGTCCATCAGTTTGTTGATTTGTCCCATGTTACCAGAGGACAGCAAAAGAAAAAGCTTTGAGAAAGGACATACTGCTAAAGCCAAGGAGAGAGGGGCAAAGAGCACTTCCATAATTTCCAGGTTCCCATTTTCCCAAGAGGTAGAGAAGATGCACCCTGGCCAGGAGTTGGGTAAATGAGATTGAAAACAGGTTTTCCAGGGGCCACCTCAATATGAGGCAAAGAGGCTCAGAGAGCAGGGTTGGGATGCTGTCAGTGGGGGGCCAGTTGGCAGATGCAACTGACGCCCACAAGGAATGACAGACGCTTAGGGCAACTGTTTGCAATCTAGTCACCTGCACCCTCTGTCAGTTAGGCCTTTTGAAGTTACCACCCATCTACACTGAATCCATTAAGGATTATCTTCAAAAACTTTTGTCACCCATGAAAAAAGTCATCATTGTCTTGCCCCAGGAAGAAGTAAGGAGATATTTGTTTCCCTTCTTTTTCCTTTCTATCACAATACTATAGGGATAAGCTCATGCCACTGGGATAAGCTCAACCTGCTCCCTCCTCTCCAGACTAAGAACCCAGAGCCTTGTATACGTATATGCTAATGGTCGTGTGCATGACTGTGTGTCCATGTGCATGGGTACTGGGAGATGGAGTTTGAATCAGATGTAAGATCAAATTTTTAAAATGAACAAAATGAGTCCTACAAATGAAATCAAACTATTTTAATAACTAGATGTCACTGAAAGTTATAGAATCAAAATGAAATGCTACCATGGGTGGTTCCACTAAGCACAATTGTTAGCAATTACTAAGAAAATTAGATACTTAATACAGTAACAGATGAAGCCCCAGAAGCAAACCCAGTTCCTCAAGTGAATAATGATGTTTCAGTGTGATTCATGTGGTGAAAAGATACACAAATGTTTACCAGTAGTCAAAGAATGAACCCCGTCCAAAGACTCAGGGAAGGTTCAGAGAGGAAGTGACAATTGACTTAAAAATTGGAAGAGAGTAAAAGGCATTCCAGTCAAAGATAATAGAAGGAGCAAAAGCACAGATGAATAAATACTATCACATATTTTAGAACTAAGCAAATCAGAACAGAACATAAAAGAGTGGAATTGGGGAAATTGAAACTTAACTGGTGGGTAGGTATTGGTGAGGCTTAAGAATTCAGAGACCTAGTCATATTTACATCTATAATAATAAAAGCAGAATATGCTAATTAGACTGGTCAGCCAAACAACCTTCCAGGCGACCTTCTGGGCAAAGTCAGGGCTGCAAGGGCCCAGGCAAGCCACCATTGCACGAATTTCATGCATCAGGCATCTAGTTTTAGATATATTACCTTCTACTTCACCTCCACTGCCACCACCCGAGTTCAAGTCTCATTAATACCCACATCCTCCTTGTGAGCACAGTGAAAATATGCCTCATTTTGCCTGGCACAGTTATTAATAATGCCCCCTTTTCACCCTCAAAAGTATCTCAATTTGCATAATAAATTAGTCACTCTACTTTTAAGTATCCTTGTCTCTAGTTGTGAACATTTTAAATCCATTCTCTAATCCTCACATTGCTGTCAGTGGGAAGTTTTGGGAGAGACTTCCGGAGGAACTCAGCAAGGTCATCTGTGTGCATGTGCAGTGTGTGTTGAAGGAGATGAAGGAGTTGAAGATAATTCCCAGAATTCTGGCTTGGGAGCTGATGATTAATTAGTAGAGAGAGATTTGCAAGCTGAAGGTCACCTGAGAGTTTGTGATAATAGCTGCTCGGGGAGCAACTCTGGATTTCTTTCCAGGGAATAAACACAGCTCTTTGACATATAAGAAAAGGGACAGGAAGAAAATTGATTCAAGAATTAATAATAGGCAAAAGTAATATTTATAACCAAGGAAAAAGTTGACTGCTGAATGGAAATTCCATGACAAGATTTTGGCTACAGCACGTAGTAGCAGTACCACTCAGAGCAAAATGTCACAATATCGGGCAGATACTGTGCCTGCCTGCTTCAAGCAGGGTGAAATCTGCCTGCTTTGTGGCCTGTGCCTTCCTAGCTGGGAAAGAATCTGCCTGTTCTGGAGCTTACTGAACTGATAATGTGCATAACTTGTCAGGAAAGTAGCGCAGATTCGATCATTGGCATTACATGGGAAATAAAGGATCATCAAAAATGAGAGGACATCATAGAATGAGAACACAGGGATTCAGAAGTCCTGAATTCCACTCTGCCTTGCCACTTACAGCCTAAATGGCTTTGAGCAACTCATTTTCTTTCTCTGGACCTCAATTCTATTATCTACAAATGTTGTCTATTATTAACTGCATTCCAGGATTTGGGTGAGGACAATACAGGGACTTTATATATGAAAAGTCCTGTGCAAATTGTAAAGTGCCATGTAAATGCTATGTTTTGCAATTACTGTTTGTCTATGCTTCTATTTTTAATTACATAGATAAGCTCTCTAAAGTCCATGGGATTTGTTTTAGCTCGTGACAATGATGCAAAAGAATTTAGGATCTTTCCTTTTTGACTGATAGCGGATGAATCCAGTGATAGCACATATTAACTGTTGACAGTAAAATCAAGAGCCTTGTGAAGGTCCCAAGGATACCCTGCATCAGTTCCTTTGAATTTCCCTCTATTTCCCTTAATATTCTGGCCTATGATTTACACATTAGAGGTAGATTGTATGAGTCCAACAATGGACACCAGGTGGGCTGGTGTTAGATTTAGAAGATCAATGACCAGTCAAGAGAGCAGGTGGCTTAGGCCACCTGGAACAAGCTTTGTCCCTATCCACTTTGCCATGCTTTCTTTGCTAAAGAGCGATGGATGGACATGAACAAATCATTCCTGCCATCATTTCTGTTCAAAGGTCAGTCATGAATTTGAATACAGTTTGTTGCCTTAAGTTTGACAAATTTTTCTTGGAAGAGTCCAACTGATGGCATACACCCATCCTCTGGAGGAAATTTGGCATTAATTAACTTCCTATTAGGCCCAGGGAGCTGCTGAGGAGAAAAGGGGCTTCCTACGTCACAAACAAAGGGGCTCTTTCTGCCAGCGTGAGGGGAGTAAATTGCTGCAATTTCAAAAACACATTAATTCTTTCAGGCTACCAGTGCAGTGTCATAAAAGGTGCAATTTATCAAATGGCATCCTAATGGCCTAGAAGGGTTGATGCACCTTTAGAAGACTGTGCTCTTTGCTGCAGTAAAATCCTGATGGTTTCTTCACAAAGTCATTTAGGTTAGAATATAATATCATTACCCACAAAAAGTGAGGAGGGGGAGAGAAAGGAGGGAAAATAAAAAAGCAGGTGAGGGGCCCTCACATTGTCATTTTATGATCTGCCTTTTGGGGGGAAGGAGAATTTCCCCATACCATGTTCTTTACCATCCCTTCCTCCTTACCTCCCTCGAGCCACAAACAAACACACATAAACAAACATTGCTGCCATTTTAATCAAAGTGCTTTGAAGGCCCTGTGAGCTCACAAAGTGAAGTGAGCAGCGTGGTCCAGAGGAGTCTTTAATTACTATGCCATTGACAAGCTAACAACGGTGTGCGAATGTTGTTAATAGATCTGAATGGAAGGTGCGCCTTAATTCAACGAGAGTCACCAGTTCATGAGTGTAATTGCACATTGTAAAGGAACACCATAGACTGTAATTATTTTTATTTGTATGTGCCATCTCTTTTATTGCCCATGCTGGAAGGAGAAATAACCTGTCCTATTAAGATATTTAATATATGTCATCTTTTCCACTGCAGTTAGTTATAGACTAATAAAAATGCTGTGAGAAGACACTCCTGGGGCCACCCTCTGTGCTAACATGATCCCCACAGCCCTTCCAAAACCTGGGTGATCAACCTCCTAACTCCCTTGGCTATCATCTTTAGCACAAACCATAATGACTCCCCAGGACTCCAAGTTGCATGCAGATATGGAGCTTCACCCTGGAAGTTACATGAGGGTGCTGGCAACTGAAGCAGCTAAGATAACACAAAGGTCAACCAACACCTTGGTCTGGTTGTATGGCATCTGGGAGAAAACATTGGACCAGGAGACAATAGCAGGGGGTCTTCATGGCTTGAACCTGAAGAGCCTGGTGGTAGACAGAAGAATGTCACCCTTCTCCCCCCTCCCCCCGCCCCAAAAGAAATCACATCCTAATACTGGGATCCTGTGAATATGTTACAGTCCATGGCCAAGGGGCTTTACTGATGTGATTAAGGTTAAGCACATGGAGAGTAAAAGATTATTCGAGATTATGCAGATAGGCCTATGCAAGGAAGGCAGGAGTAGCAGAGTCAGATGCAGAGATATGAAGATGCTATCCTGCTGGTCCCAGAAGGGGACTCCGGCCAAGGAAGGCAGGGGCCCTCTAGAAGCTGGAGGAGGCAAAGAAATGGATTCTTCTCTGGAGCCCTGATGACACCTTTATGTTAGGTTAGTGAGAGTACTGACCTCAGAACTGTAAATAATAAATCTGTTGTTTTTAAGTCAGTAAGTCTGTGGTATGGCATTAATAGGAAAGTGATACCAGACTACTCAGAGCACTCTATACACCTCGGGTGTCTATGAATACAACCTTAACAACTCGAATGCCAACGTTTTACCTTCAAAATCCCAGGATTGGAGACTGTGTCCCAGGGAACATCTGTTCTTTCCACTGCCTTGCCCCCACCCAACCCGTGTTCACCAACACTAACGGGACAGGGGAGTTTAGTCTCAGCTCTGTCAACAGTGAGGTGTGGCTTTGGCCCTGTCACTCCACCCCACACCATGCCACGCCCTTTGTTTCCTCAGTTAAACAATGCTATGGGCCTGATTACTCCCAGCTCCTTTCCCCGCCTAAAATGAAATGATTCTGTGAAATGGGACTTCCTCTAGAGAAGGCTGTTTCCCCCATTCAACATGTAAATGAATGAACAGCCTAGTTGATATAAAAAGTGCTGTAGCAGTGTGCCGCATAGATCACTCTCTCCCTTCCCCTCACTGCTTTTACTTTAAAGCACTTTCAGGGAGCCATCATTCCACTTGCAGTAAACAAGCTAACCGAAAGCCTGACACTGCATGAGAGATGAGGCTTAAATTGCATCTAGGAACTGGTGATTTGCACATGATTTGTGATTCCGTTAGTATATTAATTGGTAAACACCCTATGTGTGTGTATGTGTAAACCAAAGCCATTTAACATATGCAAACAGTTTAATCTCTCAGTGTGGTGTTGCTCAGATTTCATCAAATTCAGATCCTTATTCTAGTGTGTAATTTCCCTCCCGCCCCAGTTCCCCTGGTACCATTTCCCTTCCTGTGATCCTATTTCAGATAATACCGGGTGGGTGACCCAGATCTTTAAACCCTTTAATAGTAGAGCCATATGCTTCTGTCCTCGGTGATTGCACTTGTTGCTTGTTGTAATCCACTGTTCTAACTGCTCCTTTCCCAGCCCCAACTAATGGAATATAACGGCTTGATGAGCTTTAACATTATTTCCAGTTACTGCTAACCAACCCTCCAACCTGACGTCCATGCTTATTCATACACATGCTATTTCAAGAAAAGGCATGTAGGACCAGTTCCTGTGCAGCTGCTTTTTCCATCACAGTGGTGTCATCCAAGGCCTTGATATTGAGCATTTCAACTTAACAGGCATCCAATTTCCATTTGAGAAGCTTCCCCTATTGGTACTTGACAGACCTCCAAGCCTGCACTGCCTGAGGTGTTGCTTTGGATATTTTCTCAAGAACTACACAACTTTTCTCAAATGTTAGTGCCAGTGCTGCCTTGCATCTAGGGCAGGGGTGGGCAAACTTTTTGACTCGAGGTCCACAATGGGTTCTTAAACTGGACCGAAGGGCCGGAACAAAAGCATAGATGGAGTGTTTGTGTGAACTAATATAAATTCAAAGTAAACATCATTACATAAAAGGGTACGGTCTTTTTTTTTTTTTAGTTTTATTCATTTCAAACGGGCTGGATCCGGCCCGAGGGCCGTAGTTTGCCCATGACTGATCTAGGGAGTGCAAGTAAACAGAGCAGGTTTCTGGGCCCTAATGAAAAATGATCAGAATCTTCATTCGTGGTGTCCAGAAACATCATTTGAAAAAAGCTGCCCAAGGGAATTTGGAACCACATTGCAGTTTTAGAGCCACTTAAAGACTAAACAGGGAATCTATTATGATAAAAAGAAGATTTTGCTCAACTTCACTTTTTTTCTCTCTATTCTGCTCCTGATCTCCTAGTCTCCCCTGCCAGGAGTCTGTTTGCCTAAGTCATACATGGCAGCTAGAGAATTACAGCCCTCAGACCTGGTCATGATATCGGGTTGACTGGTAGCCACGCTGGCTTTACAAGGCCCTCTCTCCAGGAAATAGGTTCTGTGATGCCATTGTCCTGGGCTGATCTGAGAGCTCCAGAGGGAGAGAGGTTTCTGACTCAAGGAGAAAAAATAGAAATAATAAACCCCAAATCTTGATTTTTATCCATAGCATGTTCGCACCCTAGGTCAATATCTGAGGGTTTTAATGAAAAGAGAATAATATTAGTTAAAACTATGAATCTTCTTGGGTAGAAAATTGTAGGAGACTGGAGCGATCTTCCTTTCTGAGCTTTAATTTTAAGACTAAGTGCAGCTTCCATCTATCTGCCTTTTATGTCTATTCCATTAAAAGATGATTTAATTATGTATCGACCCAGGGTCTGGCATAGTAAAACTATCATTACTCTCCTGCCTGCATTCCTGAGTGATACTCTGGGTAAAGGTGATCCAACCTACATTAATCTATAATATAGACCATAAGGAGGAGAGGAGGGAAGGGTAATTACCAAGCGCAGCATGGCAGAAAACAACAACAATGAAAATCTCATCTCAAAATACAGAGCTGGTTGTTTTGCATAAAGAGAGTGACATGTTACAAGTCTAGAATCAGGTCAAAAAATATTGAAAGCAAAAGCCGTATGTGCACAGATAACCTCAGACCTGCGTGGTCAGCAGGTGCTGCATTGTAGCTGACCTTCACCAGCATGACTTTCTGGTGGCAGTGGTGTGGGGGCAGGTGCTGCAGAATATTAGTTACTATGTGATGAAGTTTGATCATCACCTCATCATGACCCAATGTAGCACTTTTCTCACCCTCCACTACACTGTATTCAGTGTTAGTCAGTGACCTGGCTAATTTATTGTAAGAATCCTGGAAAAATTCTCACTGGCCTCTATTTTCATTCATTTACTTATTTAAAAAACATTGCGGTGTTTTGTTTTTGACACAATTTTAACCTTCAGTGTTGCAATAGTATAAAGAATTCTCAGCTATCCCACATCGAGATTCACAAATGTTAACATTTTACTACATTTGCTGTATTCTCCATATATGTGTGTTTACACAAATAATACACACACATGCACACATACTTATTTTTTAGCCATTATGAACAAGATTCCCTTTGTCCCTGAATACTTCAGCATGTATATCTGAAAAATAATTTCTCACCTAACCACAGCACAATTATCAAAATTAAGAAATTACCATTAACATAATACTATCACCTACTCCACAGTTATTCATATTTCACCTGTTATCCGAATAATGTCCTTTACAGCAAATGAAAATCTAAGTCCCTTCACTACATTCTATTGCCACGTGTCTTTAGTCTCTTTGAATTTGAAACAGTCCCTAAAACTGTCTCTATTTCATGACATAGATGGGTTTTAAGAGGGTAGATCACTTATTTTGCAGAATACCCCTCAATTGGGGCTTGTCTGATATTTCCTTACAATTAAATTCAGGTTTTGTGTTATTGGCAGGAATGTTACAGAAGTGAGGCCTAGTTCTTTTCACATCTCAGGAGGTATGTTCTGCTGACTCATCCCATCCCTGGCAGTGTGAACTTGGATAACTGGGGTTAGGTGGTGTGGTGCCTGCCAAGATTCCCCATTATAAAATCATATTTTATCCTTTGTAATTAGTTTCAAAGATACTTTGAAACCATGTAAATAGTTCCTTATTAGTTTTCATATGTTCACCAAGTAGATTAGCACCCATTCATAATTCTCAACTGTGTCAAAAGTTAATATTGTTGGTCGCCAAATAATGATTTTCTACATGTATTAGCTGGTTTTCTATTGTATGGAAGACTTTTCCCTTCTCATTCACTCATTCAGAGGCATGTAATGTTATTCAGTGGATTATTATCCTTTGGTACCATGGTTTACTTTGCTCACAATTTTCTAGATTTCATTACTAGGAACCACCTCATGCTCCTATGTCCTTTTCAACAAATATGTTTTAGTGCTTACAAACAGTATTGGGGACACAGCAATGAACAAAGCAGAACAGAAAAAAATAATTATTCTGGCCTTATAGAGCTTACATTCTAGTTTGTGGAAGGCAAAAAAAAAAAAAAAAAGTAAGTAAACAAATGATAAGTGCTTTAAAGGTCAATACATGTTGTGGAGAATAAGAGCGGCCAGCTTTTGGTGTAGGGAGTGCTTTCACAGCATTGCTTAGGCACAGTCAGGGAATACCTCATTAGCACGTGCCATTTGAGCCAAGACCGCAAGGGCCTGGGGGAGCCAACCACGTGGATCTGGAGGAAAACTCTTCCAGGCCCCACTGAGCACTCCGGAGCAGCTGGACCAGCTGGAATTCCTTGAGGCGGGAACAAATTGACAATTTAGTGGGATTCCTCTGCTTGCTGAGGTGAGCTCAGACTGGGAGGTAAGGATGAAAACGCATTCATGAGGTGCCTTAAATTCCCGTAGTGCACATCTCTAAGGCACTGAAAATTTTGTCCAAGCATGTATTGATATAATGACAATTTTGTTGAATAGATTTGCCACCTCAGAGAAACACAGTTCTGATAGAAGTAGGACAAGTGAAAAGTCAGGAGGGGTGGGAGCTTGGGGTTGGGGAAGTAGAAATATCCCCCAATGAACATATACTAGGTGCTGTTTATACTTCTTTGAACTCACAGAGCAATCTTAGAGTAGGTGTTATTTTACACATGAGGAAAGTGAGGTACAGAAAGGCATGGGCTTTCCCTTTTGCCACAACGTGTGGTTTTAATAACAGAGAAAAAGTGAGAAGAGGGATGAGGTATCAGGGATGATGCCACGAAGAGCACAGTGAGGACATAAGACTGTTCTTTTGGCCCAGTGCCTATGTTCTCTGCAGCCACTTCTATTAAGGGTTTCCCCTCCTGGTAACTAAACAAGGTTAGCAGCATGGGTCTACCTGATTTACCGGATTACCAGGCTGCTCCTGTGCACCCTCTCCCACCCTGTGTTTTCTGCATCAAAGCTGCAGAGCTGGCAGTTCTCCCCATAACCCTCTGCTGCACTGTGTGAGCAGAAATTTTAATTCACAGCCGTATTTCCATATAGTTGCTCAGCAAGCCACCTGGTTACATAGACCTAACTCTTAAATTATTGATCATCTCCTCCTATCCAGAAGCTTTCATAAACATGCACAGCAGATAGATAGATAGATAGATAGATAGATAGATAGATAGATAGATAGATAGATAGATGATAGGAGAGAGAGAGAGAGAGAGAGAGAGAGAGAGAGAGAGAGAGAGAGAGAGAGAGAGAGAGAGAGAACAAAAACACAATGAAAAGAATAGGTAGCAAAAGTCCACACAACCAGACTTTTCTATCTACACTATGGTATGTGATGCCCTGAAGTGGTTCATATTATGCTCTTGAAATCGCTGCTGTTATTATTTCACAGTTATTATTAGCTCACAGCAGTTTTAGAAAACTGTCACCTTTTTCTTCTAGCAGGAGCATGGCTACTTTCTTGACATGTACTATATAATGTGAGAAAACTTAAATGCCACCCATACTTTCCTTATGAATCTTCATTTATGCACAGGCCTAATTAAATCTCCCCAGCCCTCTGTCCTCAAAGGCCCTAAGTCTGTATCCATGACTACACTCAGACTATGCTTTCCCCCATCTTGCCTTGGATGTCACAGGAGCCAGCAATTGGACCAGAAATCTCCTACTGGTAACAGAGGAGGGCAGTATTTCTGGTCACAGAGAGCAGGAGCCTGCGAGTAGAAGTGTAGGGATATTTTGCTGCCATTGCCTTAATCGACTTCTCTTTGACCTTCTGCTGTTCACACCTGCTTCCCTAGGTGTGTGAAGAGCTTTAATTATAATTTTGTAAATCTTCCTGATTGCCTCAAATAAAAGGTAGCAGAAAAGGGCACGTTTTTTATTAATCATGGGGGGGAAAATGGAGAGATTTAAATTCTGTTCTTTCACTAGAGAAACCTACATCCAGACACCGTTTCACAGTGGGGTGATTAGATATAAATCTTGATTTACTCCCTTTCCATGTATGGAAATGCACGATGCCTGCCTAACGCAAAGCTCCCGATCCACGCAGTGCCTGTACTGGATGTGCACCGGCTGTGACTCCTAATGCTGTTTAAGTTATTACAGAAAGGAGCCTTGCTATTCACGAGTGTGAGGGTTCATCTAATTAGCTGATTTCAGTTCATTTGGCATTAAATAATTCCCCAAATTCCCATATGTTTGAACAATATGTTCAACGAGGGGGATGATTCTCTGAAAGCAATTAAGTAGTTCTTTTAGGAGAGCTTGTCATCGGTCACTCCTAAGCATCTCTGCTATTCCTGTCTGTGATGGATGCAGGCGGCAATTACGGGGAAAGCGCTTAGCCCTCTCTAATGGCCCTGGCAGGCATCCACACGCAGGCTGCCACTCCGTGCTGGTTACAGCTCACACTGGCACTGTCCTTTTTTTTCAGACCTCAAGTATATTCATAGGATGGTTATAGAGCATTTGTTATTGCTAATACACCCATAGCTTGCCTACCCTGCTTAAAGGTAAATGCAGATATATTTTCAGGTACCTTATGCTTTGCTTGTATAGAAAGAATTGTCAGCTTTGGACAATGGTTGGCTACATGGGAGGTTGAATTTTTTGAAGTCGTCTCTGGTGCTTCTTGGGGAAAAAGATAGACTGTGTGATACATTCAGGTCTGTTTTAGATACAGTAGATGAAAGCTGTTTCTGCTCAATTATATGCCTTGGCTTTTATTGCAGCAGCAAATTAGAGATAAGCAAGTAGAGTGTGACCACTACTAACCTGAGCAAGAACAACCGATGTGAACAGAGCGAGTCAGAAACTAATAACATGTTAGATGTACTCATGGAAAAACTGTTTATACAAGATCACAGAAAAGGTGGTATCTTTGAGTACTGATTTTCATCTTTATCTTGCTCAAGAGGTTGCTGTTTTGACCAGGGGTGATATATTTAAATGTCCTTTCTGGGTTGGGTAAGAGAAAGCCTGAGTAAGCCCAAGCCCAGCTCTCAGGTACCTTTGTCCAAGAGAAATGCTGAGAGTCTTCAATTACTTTACTGGCTATCTACTGTGTCACTGTATTTCCTACAAGGGAAAATGTGTAAAAAAATGTAAATATTGTTCAAAAATACATAAGCGTCTGGTGGGGGTCATGAGTAGGCTTCTAGGGTCTCCTCATTGACCACTGTCCATCTAACAGTCCCTGCCTGTTTGGGGACAGAGATTAAAAACAAAAGACAGAAAATGAAAGAGAGAGGCATTCACTGAGCTGGTATTATCTCCCTTTAATTAAGCTTCACTTTCTTTTATCTGTTTCATGACTCTACATTCCCGTAAATAATTCACAATACAGAAAAATCTAAACACCAGCTCTGGGTAAAATGATTTTAAATTTAGATCTAAAATAGGAAAGAGTTGAAAGATATATATTTGATTATGCACATAGATAATGGGCTGTTTACTATGCTATCACTACGCATTGGTAAAAATTAAATGTTCTTAAAACCAGAAGAGACATACTCAGTTTGGGTGTGTTTCAGGTGTTGCTTTATTTAATAATACTTTGCTTTAGCCTCTACTAGCATTAAAAATATTTGTAGAATATGTTAGAAGAAAGGAATCTGATGCTAAGATTAGTCATTTCTATAACGTTCTTGGCTTTGGTAATTGACAATGCTATCAACAAGAATAAGGATTCCATAGCTGGCGTGTGACACACTGGACACATCTTTGCTTTCTTCTGTTCTGCCCTTTATTTCTGCAGAAACATTTGTCATTTTGTTTGTCAGAACCCAGATTTGAAATCTAGGCTGAAGCCCAGTCTGGGTGCCTGAGCAGCTCGGATGAATGGCTGTGGTCCAGCCCAGCCCTCCACATGTGTGGTGCTGTCCAGGAGGAATGCTGGGAAAGGACTGTGCTTGGGCTGAAGAGAACCCCCGACTCCCCACCCTCACCCCTTCTGTAACTAAATTCTCATTCAAATGAGCCCCCTCCTTTACATGCCTCTCTCTTTCATCCCTTCCCCATGGTGAAGCCTCCAGTCCGATGGATCCGAGGTGCTCCTGAGTCCGGAAGTCACCTGTGGTCCCCCAGACATGATTGTCACCACTCCCTTCGCATTGACCATACCACACTGTGCAGACGTCAGTTCTGAGCACTGGAATGTCCATTTAAAGAAGAGGACACAGCAGGGCACGTGGGAGGTGAGACTCTATTTTTCCTTTTTTGAAAACCAGGATTTGAGTTACACCTACAGGACAGATTTAACCTTATGCTCTCTTAATACCAAGAGTCAGCTGTGAAATCTGTGAGCATTTTCTTGTTTTTCAGAGGGTTGGTGACATGTGTTTTATAAACCCTGAAGGTATTGGCTAGTGGTTTTCCAGGATAAGGGGAAAGAGATGAGAGAATCCCAAGCTATTCTTGTTCAGTTTTAGAATACAGTTGTAATTACCCACAGAGATATATCCTTATGTACCTCTCTTTGGGACATAAAACTGTGTCACTATATCTGTTTTTGTCATCATAGGGATTATAAGGGATTATATAAATAGGGATTATATAAAATCACTGTATCTGTTTTATCATCAGAGGGATTATAATAAACCTATGTTTAAGTAATCAGGAATGCAATAGGTGCTAAATATATTTTGGTGAATTAATGAATGCATTAGAACAGTGAGGAAACACAAGACAAGGGTAACAGCAAGGGAGACCGTCACAGCAAAGAAAGATTGCAGTGGAATTACTGTTCTAAGTGAAACCTCTGATTTATCTGTCTGATAGGGATTCCTTTTATGTCCCTCTGAAGTCAGTTTGCATGAAAGCAGGTGAATTATCTTGTTGGAACACAATGACCTGTTCCAGCTAGCCCTGGGACCGGATCTCCCAGGAGGTACTTCCAGCAAGAGAAGTAAAAGGAAAATCGTGTTTCCCTATGAGAAGAAAAATGCCAGTTGCTGCAATAGATTACATTTACTCTGCCCAGCTCTGTCTGCAAACTGGTCTATGTTCTCTGTTGGAAATGCATTCTGCTATTTATTCAGTCCTCATACACCACAGGCAAATTTCCTGGGGCATGAAGTTCCATGGGCTTCCTAACTGGGCCAGGTTTGGGTCTGCTTTTTATTAAGTTTTGCTTTGCCTGATTTCCTCCTCTTTAGTTTCTCTTCTCGGCACTTCCTCACAATCTTTTACATCCAGATGGTATTAGATTTATGCTCTACCAAACCAGCCACACACGGACCTAAATTCTTATCAGAGAAAGTGATATATTCTTAGTACATCTTATCCAAACTATTTATTTAATGGTTCCTCGTGAATGATTTTGGTGAAATGGAAGAGGATAAAATATTTGAAAAATATATATAGTACCTTAAGGATAGCAAAAGATATTTTCAGCCCTAACTGGTTTGGCTCAGTGGATAGAGCGTTGGCCTGCGAACTGAAGGGTCCCAGGTTCAATTCCGGTCAAGGGCATATACCTTGGTTGCGGGCACATCCCCAGTGGAGAGTGTGCAGGAGGCAGCTGAATTGATGTTTCTCTCTCATCAATGTTTCTAACTCTCTATCCCTCTCCCTTTCTCTCTGTAAAAAATCAATAAAATATATTCAAAACAAAACAAAAGATATTTTCAGAAATACCCTTTTTAAAAAACATAAATGTTTACTTATTGATGTTAATGTTTAAGACATTTTTTTAAATTTGGCGTTGAACAAATTAACCAAAAATAGGAAAACTTTGAAACCAATGTTTGTTATAATCTATTAAGTAGAATTCCAATACTGAATATAACCTTTTCTTGAGTTTCTGAGGTAAATAGTTATTTTTGACAGAAGAATAGTTAACATCAAGAAAATTAGGGCAGCCCTAGCCAGTTTTGCTCAGTGGATAGAGTGTCGGCCTGCAGACCAAAGGGTCCCAGGTTCGATTCAGGTCAAGGGCGCAAACCTCGGTTGCAGGCTCCTCCCCAGCCCAGCCCCTTGTCAGGGCTGGTGCATGAGGCAACCAATCAGTGTGTTTCTCTCACATTGATCTTTCTCTCTGTCTTCCCCTCTCTCTTCCAGTCTCTCTAAAAAAGCAAAGGAAAACTATCCTTGGGTGAGGATTAAAAAAAGAAGAAGAAAATTGGGGCAATGAAAATGCCCTAATTCTGAAAATGTTTGTTTGGTTAGTTATGTCCTTGGAAAGTAATTGTTAAAATCAAATCACATCTTTTATTTCTAAACCAAGAGAATTTAACGCACCTTTTCCCAACAGGAGGTGATGTCAGTGGAGGATGAATCCACATCCTGTTACTGCCTGTTGGACCCCTTTGCAT
Organism: Myotis myotis; assembly: GCF_014108235.1. Classification (NCBI taxonomy): domain Eukaryota; kingdom Metazoa; phylum Chordata; class Mammalia; order Chiroptera; family Vespertilionidae; genus Myotis; species Myotis myotis. Next base: position 19,492,855 of record NW_023416335.1, read on the forward strand.
GTCATGTGCTCCTAGACAGCTTTGGGACATATGCCCTCACTGGAGAACCAATCACAGACTGTGCCGTGAAGCAACTCAAGGTGGCAGTTTTCGGCTGCATGTCCTGCAACTCCCTGGATTACAACCTGAGAGTCTATTGTGTGGACAATACCCCTTGTGCATTTCAGGTCAGCTCTGTCTCTATAATTCTTTTGGTGTCATGAAAGCATGGGGTTTCTTAAAGATCAGTATCGATAGAGAATTCTATTACTGAAGGTCTAGAAAATGAACCCACACCACTGGCCTGATGGGGATACCTATCTTGAAGCGAGAGCTGTGTTTACTGTGTGTCCAACAAGGCGCTTAGGTCCCTGGCAGTCAGAAAAAGAGACGGGTTAAATCAAAGCCTTGTGTGCAAAATTGTAAAACTGACTAGAAGTGAAGTCGGAATTCAGAAAATAAAGGCCCAGTTCAGTAGAGGAACTGGAAAGGAGTTGTAGAGACCTCTTTGTGAACCTTTATGGATGGATGAAATCTAGGAGCAAAAGAGAAACGGTTACCCTGTCAAGAATGGAGAATGGGGTGAACTACAGGCATGAGTTATTTGTTGTGCAGAGGGCAAGGAGAAAATTGCTTGAATTAACCGAAGGTTGTAGTTAGAAAACAACAATTATTAATCATACCTATCATAGTCTATTAATTATCAGGGCTACTAGGGCAGAGATGGTCAAGGTTCCTTTCCACTTTTGACACTTTTTAATCATGTAAGATTTATCTTAAATTAGCTACTCACAGAGTGTGGATTTATTAATAGCAGAAAGGATGGTGCAGAAGTGCCTGTGTAAGCTTTGCCCACACATAAGTAGCATAGCTCTCTCGACACACCTCATCCCAGATTCCTGCCAGTCCAGTCCTGGGTCATTAAGTCCATTATGCAGAGCACTGCCTCTAACTAGCGTTTAAAACACTGAGCTGGAAAACTCATGTTTGCCAGGACAAGGGATACAATGACCTGAATCCTGAACATAGCCAGTAAAGACGACAGTACCAACTTGCATTTCCAAACCTTCCCTATCTCTTAGGTAGCACAGGTCAAGGGCACACTTAATAGCTGGCTACACATAAAAGGTTGTTCATAGGGGTGCCATTTTGTCGTGTAAAGAACTTCAGCATAAGTAGTTACACCTCATCCTATGATTGGCACTCTACACATGTCATCTGCTTTCACCACCTCTAGGAAAAGGAGTTCTCCACAATAAACTACATAAGACATTCAGTGATGTATTGACAGTGTTACCATCACTTCACAATTATAAAATGCACCATAACTCAAGTTGGATGTTTAGTATAGTAACTCAGCCAGATTCCAAAGGCTGAGTAAGCTGAAGGGGTGTGGGCAGGGCCATGGAGCAGTTCCAGGCTTCTGGCTCATGTGCATAGCCCACTGACGCCTGGTACAATTATGAGGATCTGTTCGTCACAGCCGCCTTGGAAGTCAGCCTTCATAACCAATTTGGAATTTTCTTTGAATAATGGTCTCACTGCTGTTGTGTATACCAGTAAGTTAAACATTTGCCTGTAGAGTTTATTCCAATAGACTTTCCAGATAATCTATTTTTATTTCTGTTGATTGCTACCAGATTCCACAAAAGCTCAACTGTTCACAGAAGAATGTGAATGAGGCCCTGAACACAGCTTTCCCAACCACTATCCACTCCTGTGGGTAATATACTCTTCTTAGTCAATGCTAGGAAGAAAGTTATTCTCCCTCTAAATTGAATCCAAGTACCTTAATTTCACTTAGAGATGTTTCTTTCTTCAAACTCTTTAATTTTGCGTTAGAGAAATGTTTTTCAGGGGAAATAACTTGGACCCCATTTTTTGTAATCTATGTACCTCCAGCGATTCTTCCCTGCTCCTGTTATGTCGAATGAAGCTGACGTTAAAGTTGGGTTTGGTTGTACATGTTACTGACAGGATGAATGTGACAGCTGTCATGAGCAGCAAAGGACATGCTCCGCCCTTGGGGTTCTGAAAGAGCATCAGCCTTGGTTGAATAACTTTTCTGTCTCATGGAACAATTGAAATATAACTTTTAGCTTTTCTGAACACAACTGTTTTACTCCCTGGCCTTAGTCTCTGGGTGTTGCTTCTAAAAGGATCTTGCTTTCTGGATTCTTACCTTGCTAAGTGCATGTGTTCACGCCTTTTTACACGGGTTCATTCAAACAACCTTAATATCCCAAATAATATTTCTTATGGCTTCATATGTGGTATTTAATTAGAGGGGAGTATTATATAGTTACTAACCCATTAAAACAGTCCCCCTTTTAGAAAGCCTTAGCATCAGTTCACTTGTTGAACCTCTGAAAGACTTCACACATTAATTCCCCGACTTGTGGGTGTGAGCTGAAAATATTGTATATGGTGGTGACTCATTTTCTACAATGCTGATAGAACCCTGACTTCTTCATCAAAATTAATGTGTAGTTTTTCATGAAGCATTTCTACAGAAATTGCCTATCTAGGAATTTGCCTCAGTTACCACTATAATGGAAATGTTTCTTGTGATTTGGAAATAGATACAAGTGTGGGTGTACAGTTGCCATATTTATTATGGTGCATTTTTTATATCTAAAAGAAATGGCAACAAATACATGCCCAACTAGACCTGTGCTCTTAACCAAGAAAGAAGTCTGGTTAAGGGGCATGATTCATTCTTCCTGGCATTCAGATTTCATGGGGAAATTATGTCCCATAAAATCCTTTAAAAGCCCACCGTTTCCAGACCCCACTTACCAGTCCTCTTAGAGCTAGGTGAGGATCTCTGGCAAGATAATGGTCCCACCAAAAATATATTTCTGTAGAGGATTTTAGTAAGCAAACAGAAACATGCTCCATTTTCAGCCACACCTTCCTTCCCTATACCTCCTGCATGCAGAGCTACTATTCTTGCTGCTCATTTGCTCTGGAGGTATTTTATCTGAATCATAGTAGTTTTGAATAACAAAAAAAAATGCCTCAAACACCTTGGCAAAACATAATTCAATTAGTTTCAGATCTGTTGCGATAAATACATCTAAAAACATCTCTATGAAAATTAGATCAGTTCTGGTATGGTCCTTAAAAACAAAAATGCCATCTGCCTGAAGGTGAGAAGAGGGTGAGAAGGGCCTAATGACTTGGTGTCCTTCCCACTGCTGTGTTTCTGTACTAATTAGAGCTGACATTTTATGTCTCTGTGTTTGGCATCACCTCTTTGATGAATTCAAAGCAGAGGTTGAGGAATGGTGATCTTTTTTCAAAGCAGTAACATTTTAAGAACTAAGTTTTTGTTATTGTATTCTCTCCCCCTCCTCCCCTTCTCTCTCACAGCTCAAACAAACCTTGACATGGAGAAAGGAAGGAATTAAGCACTTGCCCTATCTTAGAAAGGAAAAAGAAAAAAAGAAAAAACGTAGTTTGGTTTTGTTTTTTTTCTCTGCTGTTCCCAGCACTCCCATTCAGTACCTCTTGGTACTCATTACTTACTTGGCATTAATGTGGATTTAGAATCTAATTTCAAAGGATTTCCTCCAGATGAAGTTCTTGTATTTATCAATAATGCAACCTTGGGAAATATTGTTCATGTAAAGCATTTAAAGGAAAACACCACAGCAACATAATTTTTCTGTGTGTGTGCGTGTGCTTAAGTTCAAACAGTTTTGTCTCATAAATATGTAAATCTGGTCTGCCTGTTTTCCTATCCCTGAAGCACACCTGAATTTTGTTGCTTGTCTCATTAAATCATCATAAAGAGCTCAGTGAGGCACAGAGCACAAGTTTCTTGGCCACAACTCCTAGAACCGGATGACTAGCAACTCCCAATGTGAAATGATGAAGCAGAGACTGGAAAAACATCACCCAGAGCCTTTAGTGACATATTACATATGAAGAAACTGGTCAGACCCTATTTTCTAGTTTAATTAATGCAAATATCAATTTTACAATAGATTTAACAGAGGGTCCATGTTGTGCAGGAAGCAGATAGGAAAAAACACATGAACATCAGGCCCCGCTCCTGGGTGATGCATCCCTATGGGTGACTCAGAACTAGCTCAGCAGAGTTATTTGTATCACTGATTCCCAAACCCAACCAGGGTTCGGAACCAGCTGAGAAGCATTTAAAAATCCAGATGTCCAGGCCCGGCCCCTGAGAATAATACAATTAGCTAGGGGCGTAACTGTTAAGTACAGTTTATTCTATTTGAAGAGTGTTTTAAAGCTTATACTCAGTGTTTATTTCTTTAATTATGAAACCAGTTGTGCCTTTACAAATATATAAATGCAAGGATTAGTTTATTATTGGGCTTCTTCATTTTAATAATTAATAATTCTTTTTTTACTGTAATTGCTTACTATTTTGTGCAAGATTAGGAGACACTGTTACTTGTATACAGTCGGTTCAATACATGGTAAGTTAGAAAACAAAAAAAGCAAACATAAATCATGGTTGTATTGAAATTTGGAGCCTAGAGCAGAAACTTTTAAAAGGTACCGTTTTCCTCTGTGATAATTATAAGTAGATATCCATTTTTTTTTATAACTTTTTTTTTTCTTTTTCTATTTTCCACTCTGCATTTCAAGGACTACTTAGTATATATAACCCTAGAACTAATACAGACTGACTTGTATCATCTTTACATATATCTTACCAATGAAAAATTATTTATAGAACAGGGTTAATAGTAGTCTGACCACATTATTTCTTTCTTTAAAAAAATCAAGCAGAACATAGGGAAATGCAGGGAAATCTAGTAGAAAAAATACTGGACAATGAACAAGTTCCCTATTCTAGTCTTAACTTGGTCATTAACTATGTGGCTTTAAGGGGGGATGAGGATCTGCATATTTTCACCTGTAAATAGGTACTTAGTGATTGAAAACTTGAAAGTTCCTTTCTGGTGGGAAAAATCTACATAGATTTGAAATATTAAAATAGCTGAGCTCTCCACTAAGTAATGCATGATCTCAAAGAAATCATTCCATCTGCTGACCTCGGTTTACTTCTCTGTACATTCAGGCAAGATAGATTTAAAGAAAAGGGGTGCACTGTAGAAAAACTGGTCAAATAATACCTTGAAGAGTCGATGCTTGTAATTCTGCGGCTTAAATGTGGTTTTAAAAAGCACATGTTTTATTTGTACTTGTTTCTAACCTTGCACTGGAATTGCAAAAAGAGGTCAGTATATTATCATGCTAATTATTTTGCTTAGCTATGAATAAACTCAAATAAGGGAATGAGGCCTAACACCACACAGAAATGAGATTAGAATCTTGTGTTTCCATTTTGGGTTACAAGATTAGAACTCTTTAGAAGAATATGTAACCCCCAGAAGATTCCTATGCACCTGAAACCCTGATCAATGTTAATACAAGCCCTTAGCATAGCAAGCAAGAATTCATGATCTGGTCCCTGCCCTACATGGTCATCATCTCCAGCCACACACTTTCCACCCTCACCTTCTTCTCCAGCTCAGTCTTGCCTCCACGTATTTGTGCAAACCCTGCCCACTGTCCGGAAGGCTCTCTCCCTCCTTTTCCTATGGTTAGGCCCTATTTTACCTTAAGGTTCAGCTCAAACAGTGCTTCTTCTATCTGGCCTCTCCTCCTATCTGGGTTAGGCACCCTTTGTCTTGCCTTTACTTCTAGGCACACATGTATTGTGCTATTCACATGTATTGCACATGTACTGTGATAATATTAGCCTACTGTTCTGATGCTCTCACTGTGAGCTCCTTGGTGGCAGAGAGTTCATTTCTGGACACCCAAAGTCCAGCTTAAGCTGTGAGCTCCTTGGTGGCAGAGAGTTCATTTCTGGACACCCAAAGTCCAGCTTAAGCATAGCTCCAATGGACACTCATTAATCTCAAGAGAAGGAACCAGTAGCCAGCATCTATGAAAGACCTCAAGTCAGCATCAGGAATGAATTTCCCTTTCTCCCCACCCTGCCACGTTCTTCCCACGGTTTGAGGCCCCAATCAGATACCGTCTACCATGTTGTTTTACCCAAGTCTTAGATCCAGAACATAAGGAATCACTTAGCATAGCACTGTTAGGTCCAGTAATTACTAACCACCGGTGGGACTTTACATTTAACATAATTAAAATGAAATATTCAATTCCTCAGTCACTAGCCACTTTTCAAGTGCTGAATGCTCGGTGCCTAGTGAATAAATACCATATTAAAAGCTTATGAATAAACTCAAGTAAGACCTAGGGGGCCCAGAAAAACACCCTCCCAGAACAAGATGAAAGAGCTGGAGAAAATGACATCAGAATTGAAACACTTAGTCCTAACAAAAGATACTTACAACCTATTTATATGCACATGGGCAGCTGCTTCTTAGTCAGAAACGTTTTTTAATGTTATTTTACACATACACAAGAGATAAAGATCACCTTCAGAGCAGCTTTTACTCACTGATAATTGAAAGTTATATTTATAATTAAAATGTATTTATACTGTATTTATAAACCTATTTGCTTGACTTCTTACAATCTTTTTTAGAATCTGGGACGATTACAAAACATAATTTAAGGATTTCAGCTTTCTTATTTATCTTAGCTTTGCAAGAAAATTATAACTCAATTAATGGTGGTTTTTTAAAAATAGGTTTAGGGAGGTCTCTTATCTCTAGTAACAGGAAAAGCCTCAGCCCATGGTGGTTTAAAATTTTACAGAAATCATAGCTATTATTTCAGTTACTATATCACCTTTCCAATGTTTCTGAACAACACAAATTTGGAACCAATTAAATGGTTTACTCAATAGGATGTATGTGCATTGTGTTTGCAGGAAATGTATTTATAACGACTTCTCAGTGAAAGATGCAGGCATACTTATCTCAGAATTTTGATTTTTTTTTTTCTGAGCTAAAACTGACTGATTACTTCGGCATAACTTGGCCTTTGGCATAACTTTTATGAACATTAGTACAAATAAACATGACATATGCACTCTGTAACATTTGTTTTGAGACAGAGAATAAATGTGGATAATACCTATGTTAGTGACCAACAAGTGAACCAGAGAGGAGGGGGCTGTTTCTACCTTTATTGTGAAATATGATGGGAGGTTTCTGTACCTAACCTGACATATGGATTATAGTCATATCAGAATGAAATTCATACAATTGTGGAAATTCAACAGTGTTAAAATTTGCTTAGTGCAATGGAGGTCTTCTAAAGAAAGGCATAGAGTGTTCAAAAGCCTAACCAACATAACGATCAACTCTTTCTTTCTGCCCAAATGCTATTAGCAGCTTTTAATCCTTAGTCTTGACCTCACAAGGGTACAGAGGGTAAAGGAGGACTGCAGCCATCATGCTGTTTGTCTGTTTCTGGGCAATACTTGGTAGTGAGCATACACATCTATGGAAGGAAAAGCAGAGACAACTGGATACTTCATTGTTGTGCCTCTTCTCTCTCCGTCCTATAGGAAGTGGTGTCAGATGAAAGGCATCAAGGTGGACAGCTACTGGAAGAACCGAAGTTGCTGCATTTCAAAGGGAATACCTTTAGTCTTCAGATCTCTGTCCTTGATATCCCCCCATTCCTCTGGAGAATTAAACCATTCACTGCTTGCCAGGTACTGGCCAAATGGCTTTCTAACGAAATAGCTTTGCTTTAACCAGCAAGCGTCTCACAAACCCTGAAGAGGGTCCTCTTGACTTTCCTCCTTTAAAAGTATGGCTATAATCTCAGAACTGTCAGAGAAATGTAACCGCTTGGGCTACATCCAGGGAATTGAACATATTGGCATAAATTTTCAGGTTTCTAACTGTGGGAGAAAGACAGCTTACAACTCAGGTAATGGGACATGTCTCCTCTCTCATGTTCAAATGGTTGCTTGACATAAGTGGAGGGTGGTAATTTAATAACTTAGAGCAAGCTTTGTTTGTCGGTTTGTTTTTATTAAAAATCAGTTCATTATAATATATTGCTTTAATCATGTTCAGCAACTAATGAACTGGATGTCAGTGAGAAACCTCTTCAGGGTGATTTTGACTTCTAGAGAGCTATGGCTGACCAGGTGGGAACAAGACGTTTACATCATGAAAATATTCATTGCTTGCTGCCAAATGAATTGGGCAAGATGTGAAAGAAGAAATTATAAATTGAGAGGCAAATAAAGGGTAATGCTCCTTAGAATCCTTTCATAAGTATATAAAGATACATATATATATATATATATATATATATATATATATATATATATGATTGTTCACATAACTCTATAATTTTTTTAAAAAATTGCAAAATGGCTTAGAGTCTCCTTGGATAACTTTTAGGGAATGGGAGTAATTGCTTAGCATAAAAAGATCTCTTAACATGTGACTGTGCCAGTGAATTCTATGGAAATTCCCAGTAAGGTTTGTCATCATGTGCAGCCAGCTGGTCTACCATAGTTTCTGAAGTCAGAGTCCCTGTGCTTCAAGTGACGGGACACTTCCTTAACTCTGGAAAGGCTTCTGTTGGACTCATATTGATCTGGAGTCACAGGAAACTTTCAAACTTCTTCATTCTGTCCATCAACATCACCTGCACAGCCCTTTGCGGTTGTGTTTTTTTTAACCTTTTCATCCTTGTAGCATTCATTAAGTTAAAAAAAAAAATCTTGCACAAGGCATACCAGCTTGTCAGAATGGGAACAAACCAAATCACAAAGAGAAAAACCTTCACTGCATCATAAGAGTTAAAAAAAAGTTGAACTGCCAACCCTTTCAATTTCTAAAATACAGAATTTTCAAATTAGACAGGGCCATACATTCCTACTTGCTTTTCAGACTTTTTGTTACCTTGGGAATTGCCTCTCTATGCACAGTTTTAGTGCATTCAAAGGAACAATAGCATCTCTCGCAGCCCTGAATGATTTTAGGGGGCACATTCAGCATCTTTGCGTATGGAAGGATGTTTTCTATGGATGGAGATTTTGTTTAGGATGTCCTAGACCTATGTGTCTGTTTCTCAGAAAGCAGTACAGGTCCAAATTGAACAGTAGGATATTATTAAAACAAGCACTAACATTCATGTAAATTCCTCTGTATTAATCTTTATAGGTTTAAGGATGTCACTTCACTGGATCTAATGCAAGTGACTCAGTCCAAAGTAACTATTAAGTTTAACGCTTTGAGATAAAAATCCAGGTCAAAGAAACATAACCTTTTAGCAGCATTGAAACAATAATTCCAACACCAGGGATTTCTAAGAGAACCTTGGGTAGAGAAGGCTTTGGAGAGTTAAGTGCCTGCCAACCTCAGAGGATGCAACAGGGCCAGGCAAAGCCAAAGGGCATTGGCTTACAGGAAACCCAACACGCTTTAGTGTTGGAATGGGCTGGATTGCATAGAGGTTGTGAGCATGTATAAATTTGCCTTCAGTAATTGAGCATAATTCTAGAGAGTCTTGGAAGGCTGAGAAACAATTTACTTTTCCCTGCACCAGGAGGCCTGCCACTGAGTTTTCATTTCCAATTCATTTTTCTTATCCACAAATGGCTTTCTGCTTCATTCCTCTTCTCTCTCTATCATCCCTACCACCAGTGTTCTTGCCCTTGTCACCATGGAAATTTCCCAGCTGTGTGACTACAGATTGTGCTTGTCTTAATGGCCATGCTGTGCTTGCTCCCAGGCATCGGATGGAAGCACTCTGGGGAGGGTTTGTGTTCGCCTGCTTGAACCTCATGTGCACTGACATACTGGGTATGGAGAATACAGAATGGCTTTGCATTAGGACTTGGTGGACAGGAACTAACAGAGCTCCTGAGGGATAGAAAACCTCAGGACTATTCCTGACACATTTCATGGGTCTTTTCTGCAACTGGAAATCTCCCTGTCACCATTCAACCTCATATAGAAGACCTCTGGTGTCCTTTTCTTCTTATTCCTCTCTCCCTTTGTCTAACTTCCAAGTCAGGAATCTGGGAATGAACAAATTCCAATTGGTACCCAAGGCCTACTCTCCTAAAAAACATTCCCATTTGCTTCTGGGAAGGGTGGAATGTCCCAGGAAGGTACCAAGCCTGGGAGGTTATCTAGTACCTAGAATATTTCCTCTATCAGATACCAACCAGCCACATGAGATACGTTTTCTGGATGCTATGAGTTCAAGGTTGGGTCCAGAGCTATGGGATGAAATCCTATGTATAGATTTTTAAATCCTGTTGGTTGTGGTTCTGGAGGGTTACATTTTATGAGATTTTATGTAGCTCTATGCTACAGCCCTATTGCTTATGAAGCCAGGTATGTGTGAGAGGACAGGGAAGGCTGTATGAATTCTTAAGTCCGGTTGCAGTAGCATCCATCAACTTTGATTCCAAGAAAAAATGAGGCCCTCAGTGCTAGTCCTCCCCAAATCATCATCTCAGGCTTTTTAAGTCTCTGCTACAATTAGGGATCTGCTATTGTGTCCTCCACAGATTAAAAACCCTCCCCTACGAGGTAAATAGCTCTGCTCTCAATAGGTCCCTGGGACCTGGCTGCCACTTAATCATGGTTTCATTTATTCCTTGCTGCCTGTGGAGTGGAGAAACTGTAATGAACAGTACACAATAAAATATTAATTTATTTTTTAAATCCTACAACACACAAAGTCAGGCTGTCACCTCCCCAGGATAAAAGCAGCTGTCTTTTCAGCAGGCTATGTATCTTGGAGAACCCAGTGTCTGTCTCCTGCTAGGATATGATTTACATTCTCTCCATCTGCCAGCAACCTAATTATAATGGGAATCAAAATGAAAACATTTCCGGAATACTTTAAACACTCATAACTTTGCTACACTTTGTCCTCCCATATTACTCTCCCCATAATTCCTCTCAGCTCAGTGAGCATCTTGGTGGTTTTTGTTTTTTGTTGTTGTTTTTTTAACAAATGCAAGCAAAGATGATTGCCCTGAAAACACACTAATCACAGTGCTTCTAATTCTTTTTTTTTTTAATGTTTTGTTGAGTGCTATTGGCAGCTGCTACTCAAGTCAACAATAAAACTTATTCTTTTGATACTGTCTTGAAATCAGATTTTTTGAATGTTTTGATTGTGTGCAGTGGAATGGAAAGAAGAAAGGATTTGTGTGTGTGCTGATTCTCATATCTTTCTGCAAGGAAAGATCATTTCTGAAGTGGGCATTACTCTCCTACCTTTCTTCCAGTATTTTCAAGAGAAATATAAGAAATTTAGCAGTAATACCAGAGAAGACATTTTTCAATAAATGGTCAATGTCACGGCGGGGGGGGGGGGGGGCGGTAAGGCTAGGGGTGGGTAGCTTTACCAAGGATTCACATCCTCTACAAAAAAATGTACGTTTGTTTAAGAGCTGGACCTTGAATTCAGCTCTATCTGGCCCTGCAATCCAAGAGCTTATATTACACTGTAATGACTAAAAAGTTTTAGAAACAAAAACTTCCTTAGCTAGCTTAGTCAAAACCACCTTAGTTAAGAAAAACTGCCTCTTAACCATAGAGCCCTATGTTATAGTTCTTTTCATTGAAGGGGATGGTGCAAAGTAACTCTATAAACATTTAGTGGTTTGAAAAAGAGAGCTCATTAGAGGGCTATTAAGAATAGGGCAACAGATGAGGGAAGCCCTTGAGGGCCAGGCAGGGGGCTGGGTTTAGCTAGGTAGGCATCAGGGGGCCATTCTGGCCCCCCTCCCAACCCCCGTCCCAGCAGAGGAATTTTGTAATGGGAGGTGATCTGGTCACATCAGGGCCCCCACTCATGATTAGAGGTAGAAGAAAGACCACAATCCTATTTCGCACCACTCAACTGCTTTCTGTTGTCCTTATCAGTGAAGCACTCATCCCCTCACTAGCTCTGTATAGTGGAGACTAAAGGCAGGAAGATGGTGAAGTAGGTTACTACAATTAGCTATCAGGTGAGAAACGGGGATCATTAATGGAAATAGGAAAATTGTAGAATGCCAGTGAGAGTGATATGGTGATAATCAGTTTTCAGAAGGCTAAATACAAAGATTTGTAATGATTAGCCGTATAATGCCAGTGATGGATGATAGTGAAATTAATACCAGGGAGGTCACTATTGGAGTCCTCCATGGAGAGATGGCAATTGGGCATATATGAGCAGTTGGGACCTTGAAATAGGCAGAGAGGGACGTGTTGGAGGCTGAAATGTGAAATAAGAGTTACCCGTGTTTTACAAAACAGATGAAGGGTCAGAAAGAGAAGAACAAAAAGTTGGAATGGATAACAAGAGGAAATGGCAGAACTTGCAAACATATTGTTTTAACTGGGGTAGGATTTTATGCAGTTCAAAGTCATTTTTTATCATTTTAGGGAAAGTTACTTCCCCTAAAGGTTGCTGGGAGGTGCACCAATCAGAAGTGCCCTCTGCTGCCATGGCTACCAAGGTGAGATCATAAGTAAAAACCTCTGTAGAGGAAGAAAGTGAGAAAGAGGTGCCGTTAAATGGACCTGTGCTGGCCTGCTGGTGGTATAAGCAAGTTGTGGCCTAGCCAAGAGCTCCCTTTGTGACCATTAGCTTCGTGCTTCTCCCAGCATTTCCCCTAGAAGAGGACACTCGTGGAACCCACTCATGGCACCTTTCAGTGTTGTCCAACTTATATCAGTTTTTAATAGAACTTCTTCAGATCTACTGAACTTTACTTAGAGAATTAGAGAATTATTTTGGTCAAGAAAACACAACCACTCAAACTATTTAAAACAATGAGAAATTTAACTGAGGGAGTTTGAGCTTACAGAACCTTTAGAAAGCCTGGTAGAGTCAGAGAAAGCCACTGATGATATTAGGAAGCCAGCAAATTCAGGAATTTCAGGAAAATAGCACTAAACCACATGGTTCTCAGGGGAACGTTCAGAAGCCCCTGAAAACTTCACGTGTGCTAACAGCTGACGCCTTCTGGCTTTTGCTGATGTTAGAGGGGCAGTGATGGCTTCAGCTCCTCCTCTACTGCCCAATCTAGCACAAGTGCCTCTCATTGGCAGAATGGAAATGTGAACCCCATGCTGGCTAGGGTTCTGTGAAATGTAGTTTCCAGGCTTCCAGCCCCTGCCATGCAGGGGAGAAGTGAGGATGGGAAAGATGGTGTTGCATCCTAACAGCCCACATCTTGCACAAGATTGAAGTCAATGAAACACCACACACACACACACACACACACCAAAAACAATCAACAACAACAAACACCACACAGTGTCACGCGCATAGATCTTCTCTGAACCTTTGTTTCTACTTCCTGAGACAAAGGTCCACTGCCTTTTCCTTGATTCAAGATCAAGAGCAAATAAATAAAACCGAAACACAAAGCCCTTCTATTTCTTGCTGGGATGTGAGGTTCATGCTTGAGTATTTCTCTCATACTCCCTGAAGCTGACTCTCCTCTCTTCATTTGTGTAACTATTTAAAGTACACCCTTCCTACCCACCCCCCCTCCCCCCAAGAAGTATCCAAAATCAGGATCTGTGAGACTACTACAGTGAAAATTAGGAAACAAACAAGAGTGTACAGTAGAGCTCAGGAATAACTAGATAACTCATAGTTCCTCAAAGGGAGTAGACTGAATTTTAATCATGGCCCCTGGTCTTATAACACATGCTGGCTTCACTACCAGTCAACCGTCAGAATATCTAACTTCCAGACCACCTTTCAATATTAGTATTATAGAAAACTACATTTATGACAACACCTAGAAGTGCAAATTAGTGAGAGCCGAGAAAGAGGGAAAATTGAGGATGAACAGTACTAGAGGCTGGACATACATGATCATTGCCAAGACCCAGCCCAGTATAAGTAGGCATGAGAGACTTTTTAGCAGATGAAAGTACATCAGTTTCTTATATTCTGACCTCAGAATATCGACTGACCTCTACTTCACATTATCATAAAGTCACATGCCTGAGCACACTCCACTCGGTGCCAGGCTCTATGTGGTAATGGGGTAAAGGATGACCTATACAGATTTTATAATATCCCTCCTCATATAGTAACAATTGTTTTTGCCACTCAACTGTCTATAATCTCTTAAGAGTGGGGACCAAACCTAATTTCTTATTGTTTATCTAGTAAGTGTCTGCTCATTAGCTGGCACCATGCACAGAATTGTGGGATGGATGAACTGAATGAAGAGTTGGCAAACTAGACTGCTGTGGGGCGGCCCACTGTGTTTGTGTCTCTCTCTGGGATGTGCATGTATGTATGTGATTTTGCAGTAGGTATAATTTTTATGCTGGATACGTTAACAATGTTGTATTCTGTCTACACAATTCAGCATGAGTTTATGGTATGGGGACAGGTTCTGGGCAATCAGTTCTGTAGCATAATTTTCATTTTAGTGAGAAAAGATATCATCCTTCCCCAGGCTTGGGTAGGAAAACGGACCATAGGAGTGTTCTAAGAACCTTTAAGTGGAAAAGGATTCTGAGGCGTGTTTAATGCATTCTTTCTAATTGTGTCACCAAGTGAAATCTGAGCTCTTGCAGTGTGTTTGAGGAATTTAAATGTTATCAATTGGAATTGACATTAATTACCTTTGTGCTGCTTGGCATATGCTGGAACATTATTCCTACAACAATTCTGCCAAAGTCACTCAGACAATTATCTCTGTTGCAATCATCATCATCATCACCATAATTATTGCTATTAAGTCTCATCTGAGCCAGGTTCTGCACACCATAGCCCTCTTCTCCCTGTCTCCCTGCAGGAAGTCCCTTTCTCCCGCGTGTGGAGCAGCAACCGGCAGCCCCTGCACTGTGCCTTCTCCCTGGAGCGCTACACGCCCACCACCACCCAGCTGTCCTGCAAAATCTGCATCCGGCAGCTCAAAGGCCATGAACAGATCCTCCAAGTGCAGACATCAATCCTAGAGGTGAGAGCTAGGTCTACAGGCCTCCTGACCTCATTTCTAAAGGACAATAAGAAAAATATACCTATCACAGTCATGCTCTACAGGTAGCACTAACTCTTTTAATCCTTGTTACTGATTGGACAAGTCATTTGGCCTTTACTTTGGCAACTCTACCTTTTGAAAACTGATTATCACCATCTCACTCTCATTGGCATTCATCAACTCTTTTAATCTTTATTAATGATAAGGGAAAATATATTTTTTCTCAGGCTTTGAATTAAACTGAGCTTCCCACTGGTCAGGGAAACAACCCATCAGAACTTAGGCCCTATGAAGGGACCTTTAGGGAAGATACAAAGCTTTTTTATACACAAAACCACAAGCAGTCTAACAACAGTCCATGGTAGGTTTGGAACATCATCTAAAACGCATTAGGTCTCTACAATTGAGACACACACGTGCCAATAGGAGGCACAAGGTTACCACTGTGCAGTTTTATTTTGCTTCTGACTAGTTTTCCAGAAGTCAGTTGCCCCACAGCTGTCATCTCATCTTCAGGGTCTTGGCTCCTTATTGTCTTACAGTTTCTCAGACCCTCCAGGTTCAAGGTTCTACACATCTCCATTTCTATTAAACCTAGACTCATCAATACAATAATACAAGATAGAGTAGGTGTCAATCTCATTCCACAAAGTAAAGAAATGGAAGTGCAAAGATGGAAAGGACCTTGTCCAATGTCATATCACTACTGAAGGGCAGAATTAGAATGGGAGTCAAAGGAGAATTCACAGTGGGAACTTTTTGTGAAAAGATACCTGATATCTGTCATGATTGTGACAGGCATTCCCTCCCATTGGTTACTTGAAAGTAGACGGAGAGAGTAGCTGAGGGGTAGAATCAGGAGAGGCATGTGATGCTTCTTTTTAGCAATTCTAAAGTAATCCCTGGCTAGTTTAGACAAGCACATACATTTTATTGTTCACCTGAAGAATGTGTGTGTATGTATGTATATGTGTGTATACATACACATACATACATATATATTTATGTGTAAAGATATAAATAATATATACTTATTCATTTCAACTTGGCAGAAGGTTTAACACATTTTGTATACAAACAATTCAGTTTCAGAGGTGTTTTTTTTTCTTTGAAAACTTGTAGCCTTATAGCATTATCACTTCCCTCCATTCTCATGTCAATTCATTGTTCATGCAAAATGAGTATAGCTAATTCCCCAAATAGTTTTTCTGAAGAGCAGATGACTTTCCAAAGGACTGTGCCTCAAAATTGATAGCTGTCTTAACTGACATGTTTATACAGTATTTGCATTCATTATGGCCAATTAGCATTATGTGCTAAAGTAGTTTTGATAGGGAAGGTATATTCAGAAACCTAGGTGGGATATTTTTAGAGTATCTTTTTTGAACAGCCATGACATATTTAACACAATACATTTCAAAGTAAAATAAAAAAGAGGAAAGTTTTAAAAGAAAAACCTAGGTTTTCCTTTAGGTATTCAGGAGCATGAAGGAATAGACAGAACATAAAGATGCCTCTGAAACAAATTGCCTTAAGTATGTTAATAGGCCAACAGAAGAATTTTAAGTTTAAAAGATTTTTACTTTTTTTTTTTTAAATATATTTTATTGATTTTTTACAGAGAGGAAGGGAGAGAGATAGAGAGTTAGAAACATCGATGAGAGAGAATCATCGATCAGCTGCCTCCTGCACATCTCCTACTGGGGATGTGCCCGCAACCAAGGTACATGCCCTTGACCGGAATCGAACCTGGGACCTCTCAGTCCGCAGGCCGACGCTCTATCCACTGAGCCAAACCGGTTTCAGCAAGATTTTTACTTTTTAAGGCACTCAAATATTATGGATCAAATTCTGTTATTATAGGATATTTATGTATAAGGAATGTGATAGAGTTGATACATCCTGGTACCTTTGCTCCTTGCTTAAATAAATTCTTGAAGTGCATGAAAGGAAAATGAGCTAATAAACATAATCTTATCCTTTACTCTCCAGTCGCTTTTTTAATGCTTCATGAAGTTTACAATCACTTTGAAATGCCTTGAAGAAGTAATATCATAGTATCTCTTGATAAAAGAAGGCAAGTACGAGAATAATACTTAGATATTCAATGTTGACGACAGTCATCCAATTTGTAAGCTACTGCATTTTAGAAGCTTTATGAATCCTTTTGATCCTGTAAGGATCGTTTTATTAATTGCTTCAAGTTTTTTGTTCCTGCTGGAACTTGGCCCAGTATATCTCCATCTCTTTGGAATAAACTGTAATTCTTAGGCAAATTTAGTTTGTTATAATTTCTTATGTCAGAAGAAAATTGATAACTTTCTGGAAAGCCACTATATTTCAAGAACCATTTTATGTGCCTTCATGTACAACCTTTACAACTCCATGGATTACTATCCTATCTAATAAAGAGGAAATATGCTAACTGACTGCCCGCCCTCAAATATGGTGGCGCCCACAGCCAATAAGGAGGGAATATGCTAATTGACTGCCCCAAACCTCAAAGATGATGATGTTCACAGCCACAAGATCGTGGCATCCAGTCCCCTCAGCCTCGCCGGGGCACCTGCCTCCAGAGTACCCCAGTCCCCTCAGCCCCCCAGCCACCCAGGGCCAACCCAAAGCACAGGCAAGCCTTGGATGGCAGCTGCCCGGCCGCCCAGGGCTGCCTGAGGCTCAGGTAACCAGGGCCAGCTGAGGCTTGTGCTGCTGGCAGTGGAAGCAGCAGAGGTGTGATGTGGCGTCGCCTTCCCCTGATCGCCAGGTGACCTTCTGCCCCCGAGGGCTCCCGGACTGTGAGGGGGGCAGGCCGGGCTGAGAAACCCCCTCCAGTGCATGAATTTTCATGCATCGGGCCTCTAGTTATACTATAACAATCATACATGCTATCACAGTCTCAGAGGTCAAACTTCTTGCTCAAGGTCATAGAATAACCAGAGTCACCTACTGAGCTATCTGACTTCAAGACCAAAAACTGGGTGGATTTCCATACCATGCTACTTCAGGATTTCAGTCAAGGAGGCCTAATTTATCAGTCCTAACTATGGGCCTTGTCCATAATAAAAGCCTCCTCTTTGGGGGCTTAGGAACTAGTGACAAACATCACAGCACCAGCAATTTGTCCCTGAGTATAAAAATATATGAACATTGCGATGTTCTTAATATTGTAGAAGGATGAGATGTAACTACTAATGAGATGGGCTAGAGTAAGTATTTATTCTATAGATCTAGAAGAATAGAATATATTTCTTATATACAGATCTTCCTGCCAAGAGCTGTCTTGATTGAATGATCACTCAAGGTCCTTCCAAACTTAGGACTGTCTCACTCCTTGGAAAAGCATACATCTGGTGATATATTTGATGAATAAAAACCATCCTTTTCTCCTTAAAAATATCTCGTTTTTTGTGGTAGATGGTTCAAGGAAAAGTGAAGATACATAACTGCTGAAAAATTGAGATTAGATGGGGAGAAAGCAAAATAAATTCCAGACCAGATCTGTATCAATTAGTGAATCAAGAATAATAGAGCAATTATTAAATTGCATTATATTTCATGGCCACTAGGTTTTTAATAAGTTAGTAATAGGATTGTATTGATTAATAAAATTATAATAATAAGAAACTACAACTTTTGAAGATTTTTAAAGATTTCTTTGAAATACATTTTTAATATCTCCCCTCCTCCCAAAGTCCCTTAGGGCTCCCAATTCCTACCTTACTTTAATGGATTATCTTAGTGTTGCTATTTCATGAATTTAACAATGGGACCATGAGAGGTAAAAGAAACATACACACAGATATATAATTATGTATATAAAATAATATTGATTTTAAATATCTAAATGCAGTTATTATTCTCATTAAAAGTATTTGTTTCATGTTCTGCCTCACATCCATCATATTCCTCCATGCCGCTTATCTACAAGATAAATACAATCATTCATATCCTCTCACACTTAAAAATTATTTCAGTAATCAAGATAATATATCTTTTTGTTCTTTAGAGTAGCTATTATTGTGTCAATCTTTACAAACAGGTTGGTTCTTCTTAAATTTAACCCAACTAAATTAACAATTACCACCAATTTACACTCTATAAAGCAACAGTATCACTGATCTAAAAATTATACTAATATGGAAGAGAAGGGAAGAATCATCAAGTAACTTATTTCATCATTCCTTATTAATATCATATTATTGAAAAATCTATTTTTTGGTAGAAACAACTTTAATTGGGAATCTTACATGTTATAATTTTCCCTTATTAAAGCAATTTTTCTTACCTTTCTTCCAGAAGTGTGGAAGTTGGGGATGATTTGTCTGTTACAAAAAGACAGAATACTTGGTATTTCTCATTGATTTACAACTCCCAAGCTAACCAGGTAGCAGCTGCTTATCTCAGATGTGCAGAGCATTAAAATCTACTGTTCCTCTGAATATTTAATTTAAACAATCAAAAAATGTGGTGTATCTACAGGATTCTTATTACTTGGCCCAGATGTCTTTTAGAATGCATCATAAATGTTACATAAAGTGTCATCCTTATGCATGGAAAATATTTAAATTTGGAAAATTTATAAGAGAAATGGGGCACACTTAGTAAAGTGTTAGTAAATAGGAAAATACTTCTTTTTAGAGTTAATCTCATAATATTTCATTCACCTTCAAACTATACCACTCTATTCATTTTTTCTGAAGACTTTAAGTATCAAGGTGGTCTTTCTTCTAACAACAGTGAAGATAGAGCTTGGTGACTTGGTCAATTCCTAGATACCAGGAGGGCTTCCAGAAGCCATTTCTCTGTCTACTGCACTCCTATGGCATGGATACTTTCAATGTTTTCAGCTTCATTGGCAAGCCACCTTTTCATGTGTTAATACATTTGGGTACTCTTTTATAATAACTACCATGTTTTCTGGCATAGAATTCCTTTTCTTCCTCTAACCCTAGTTTCTACCATATTTTCTAAGCACATTGTCCTGCCTTAAGTCAGGAAATACGTCTTGTAACATAATAATCATGGGAGTTATACAATCAAATACTTTTCAGGCCTTAAAATCCTGTTAGTCTACATAAAGTTATCAGCATCCACTCCAATGTGGCCCATTTCTGTGTGATTTCATGTTGGCTATGATGACCCAATTGCTATGATGTACTGAAATAACAAATCCTCACTGAACAACTCTAAATCAGAAGCAAGGGCAGGTGCAGATAGCAGGCAGAGCCTTCCAGCCTGTACCACTCCACAGACTAGTCAAGGTTTCATCACTGACTCATGGCTGTATCATATTCTACCAAAGCAATTTAATTCTAAAACAAGACCACAATTTTTTTCTATAGAATCACACAACTTTAGAAATGGGGAAAACATAAACTTTAAGATGATCAACACACAATCAGTTTCCCTTTGTAGCTTTTCTGACAAGTGGCTTCCCAGCCATCATCTTTGGTCAGTCCTGACTCTCAGATCGTCATTCCTTGTGCTGAACTGAAATCTGCCATTTGGTAGTTTCATCCTAGTGATTCTAGATCTCTCCCCCAAAACAAAACAAACAAAAACCATAAAAGTCTGATTCTGCTCTCACCTGATATATCATCAGGAAGCTGATCATTGTGACTCTCCTGAGTGGGAAAGACTGCTATAAATCTCCAGCATATGATTCACTAGGCTACTGAGGAGTTATTTACTACTTTAGTAGAGAGGGGAACTTGTCAGTCTATTTTAGAGTTCATCACAATAGGCAAGCATTTTGTGTATGTGTTAACACAGATTTTCTTAAAAAATAGAAGTGTTGATCACGTTTGCTTCTAGTTGGATCTAATCATGCCTTCCTTGTCTGGTTTCAGAGTGAAAGAGAAACCATCACTTTCTTTGCACAAGAGGACAGCACTTTCCCTGCACAGACTGGCCCCAGAGCCTTCAAAATCCCCTACTCCATCAGACAGCGGATCTGTGCTACATTTGACACCCCCAATGCCAAAGGCAAGGACTGGCAGATGTTAGCACAGAAAAACAGCATCAACAGGTAATTGGGGGCAACTTCCGAAAGAGTATTTTACTCGAAGAGCTTTGAAGAATGAAGTGGGTTGGGTGTACCCTTGTGCTTACCAGGCTGAGTTCTTTGATTCCTCTGGCCATGTTTCATGTGAGGTCCAGCTAAGTAAGTGCCACCCCACTCTGCCTTTGGGGACATAATAAAAAAGCCCTACTTTGGCTGTGCTCCCATCCCCAGGCTTGCTAATTGAGCCACACAAATGGGAGAGTTAGACTATGTCACGTTGGTGCTCGTGAGGGAACACAGCACAGTCTTGAGACAGAGATACATAAAGAAACAAGTTTCTCAAACCTCCTCCCTACCAACAGGTAACCTTAGGCATACTTCACCCTTAATGGAGACAAGCTCAGCCCACAGAGGTAGGTGCCTCCATACAAAAAAAGGAAGTATGAGGATGGCAACTCTCAGGTTTGTAGGCAGAGGGCATTAGACAAGCAAAAGTTTGCTCAGGCACCGTGAATGCATCTGCTGCTTAAACCAACACTGCTCGTTATTGAGCTAACGTTGTTGTTGAGTTGAGAGTAGATAAGAAAAAGCAGGGTGATGCCACCAGAGCACTAGTGATGGGCAGGCAGGTTTTAGCTGCCCTTGATGGATAACTAGCAGGGGCAGGCATTGACAAATAATATCTCCTCTCTCCTGAACCCACCTTGCATGCTCCAGAATGAATAGAAAAGAGAGCAAGTAGTTTTGCCAGAACCATTTTAGTTCCCTTTTCTATGGGACTACTTTTTTTTTTGAGGCAAAGCCTTAGTTTCCTACTGTTTGGCTTGCTCTGTCATTTCCATTTTTTGTTCTTTACTTTCACAGACATGCTACCTGACTCTTTCTTCTCTGAAAGTGAGGTAGATGTCTGCCAACAAAGAACAGAGTGCTGTTCCCTATTCCAAAAGGGATCCAGAATGCAAGAGTAAGGACCCCACTAGAAAGTAGTCAGGCTCACAGAGGAAAGTCAGGAGAAGGCATGGCGGCAAGAGAAAATGGAATTTACAGAGACAGCAGGTCCAAAAAGAACAGATCTGCTGGGGTCCTGCCCCAGCAGGTCTAGGGGTCCCCAAAGGTGTGGATGGAGTTGGCGAAGAGGGAAAGACTCGGAGACAGTGTTCAGTTGATCAGCAGCCTAGCCAGGATCTCTAGCCAAGTTCTGGTTAGGATCTCCAGCAAAGTTCTGTTCAGGATCTCCAGCGAAGTTCTGGTTAGGATCTCCAGCCAGGTTCTGTGTCCATGTTCCCTCACTAGGTTCTCCAGCCAGGTTCTGTCCAGGTTCTCCAGCCAGGTTCAGTCACCAGGTTCTAGTCAGGTTCTCTTGCCATGTTCTATCCAGGTTCTGTAGCCAGGTTCTGTCTCTAGGTTCTTCAGCCAGGTTCTCTCGCTAGGTTCTGTCTCTAGGTTCTGTTGCCAGTTTCTGTCCAGGATCTTTTGCCATGTTTTCTCCAGAGAAGTTCTTCTGTCTCTAGTTTCTGTGTAGGTTCTGTCTTCTAAGTTCTGTCTTCTAAGTTCTGTCTTGTTACATCTGTATTTATACCAGTTGATTCCAATCCTATCAATCTCTATTCCAAAGGTTAGGGCGTTTCTTATCTCCAATCCAGGGAGTAAAGATTATGTAGCTTAAGCATGATTGTTCATAGTTAAAGTGATTAATTACCCGCCTGGCACTTAGTTAAGAGGTTTTATTCCCTCCCTAACTTCAGGGGAAAATCCCTACCTGGGGAAACAACCTTTCTCAGAGACCTTGGTTAAAACACATAGTGCCAAGAAGGTGAGCAAACATATTAAGAACAGTATGCCATATATGCCAGGTCCCTTGAAACAGCAAGCATGGACCGGCTCCCGGAACAGATCCATTCTTGAAAGGACATATATTGAAAGTGAAAAAATAAAAGAGTCAGAGGACAGGAAAAAAATCTTAACTTGAGTATTTCCCAGCAACTCTGAAACAGGATAAGATGTCTCATTTACAAGATAAACACTATGGCAATTTTGCTTTCTGACCAGCAAGGTGATAAGAATGAAAAACTAATTCAGAAAACAGATTTTGGTTTAAAATAACGTTGGGCAGGGACTCAAAAGATCTGCAGGGCCCTCCTTGTTCAATCCACCTGGCTATAAAAGTTTATGAATTATTTTTAATATATTTTTACTGATTTCAGAGATGGAGAGGTAGAGAGAAATAAAAACATCAATGATGAGAGAATCATTGATCAGTTGTCTCCTGCATGCCCCACACCAGGGATCGAGCCTGAAACCCGGGCATGTGCCCTGACTGGGAATCAAACCCTGACCTCCTATTTCATAAGTAGACACTCAACCACTGAGACATGCCAGCCAGGGAATAATTTATGTTTTTTAATTCATCATTTATAAGAAGTAATTACCACAGACTCTTCAGAGGTGCCATGGATGCTGTCATTAATTTGCTGAATGAGCGTGTGCATGTTCCTGCCTTGTTCCATTTTATTCTCCATTTACAGTATATATAAGAACTACAGTGACTGCCTCTAAAGACATTAGTTTCTGACCTTGCACGGCAGGGAAAATGCATCTCAAACTGGGAGACTAAGGTTTACATCTTTTTGTCTCTGGGCTCTAATGAACAATAAAGGGCTACACAGGAGCAGACTGCCCCCTCCAGGGTCCAAGGTCAAGAAATGTGAGCACTTGATGTGTCTGTTTGTGGGCTTGCTTTTATTTTAGAAGATTCCCTTCTCCAGGAAAGTCTAAACTTCTAGACCTAAGAAATACATATGACCTACTTTTTAAAAAATTTCTAACATGGTCCCTAGAAAATGTCGATTTTCAAAAAATGCTAGTTACTCCCTTTAACATTTTCATAATTAATAGCAAATTGAAATAACATGAATATATGTATATATGTAATCTACTTCTACCTTTAAATCTCATTTAGTTAACATATTCAACATCAGTGAATGGCATTTCTTGCCCTCCTCTGTATTATCTAACTTAACTCTCCAAAAGTAATCTAATTATTAAGTAAGAATGATGTAAACTAGGGGTCAGCAAACTTTTACAAGATTCCTCTGTTGGGAAGGAATGCCATACAGTATATAGTTTAGACCAGCAGTCACCAAACAGTGGTCCATGTACCACTGGTGGTCCATGAGATCTGAAAGGTTGGCGACCACTGGTTTAGACCATAGGGGTCTGTTGCCACTACTCCGCAACTATTCAGCTCTGCTCCTGTAGTGTGAATCAACAGAGCATAGGCATGAATATGTGCCAACAAACTGTATTAAAAACAGGCAAGGACCCCTATCTGGCCTATAGTACATAATTTGCTGGCCCCTCATTTAAATGAGCCTGTCCTTACTCGGTAAAACTTCCATAGTATCTTATTGCTTCAGTCAGATTCTGCATCCCACCCTCTTAGGAGGGGAGCACAGGGTAGGGTCTTCTGCGGGCTGCTGTGTTTCCAGCCGAGATGGCCACCAAGGCATTCAGAGAAGAACAGGAGAAAGCCTGATGAAAATCACCTTGCATCACGTTAGCTCATTCTCATTTTGCAGAAACTGTCGGATGCCTTTTATGTTTTCACTAGTATACCAAAAATAGATCTTCTTCTACATGGGAAGAAACACATGACAGAGATGAAGGGGATTTTCCTATGTAATTTGTCACAACTTTCTATTGTGTAATCCCAAATCACTGGTCTCGCTCTCATGTTTATAAATGATTTAGTACAGAACTGATCAATGTGTGTAAAACCCAGAAATCTAACATTGTCAGTATGCCCATATATTTGGGTAAGAAAGCTCTCTGCAGCTTGAGATTTCATCAACTGTGGCATCACAAGAGAAAGATAATCACATGGTCCATCTTTCTATGCAGAGAATTCACCGACCTTGATTTTGTGACAATACATTTACCTGACTCTTTCCTTCTTAATTTCCAAAAGTGTTAAAAAGGTAGTAAAGCAACAGCCCTCAAAACATGAAGAAAGAGTTTGCAAAGGAAGTAGAGGGAATCATTTGCTTTTATTTACTTGCCTGTGAAAATGTTCTTACCCTCTTTTTTGGTAAATGCAAATGTCACTGATAATAATCTGCCTTTTTGCCAAACAAGTTTCTACTTAGATCTGATTGGAGAGAAAAGAGATGGAATATGAAGTTAAAGGCTTAGTAGAGCAATCGATGAGAATGCAAGAAATGCCAGTGCTGTGCTATAAGGCAGCAACACAGGTGGCCTTGCAACTCGCCTGGCATATGGATCGTGCTAAACAAGCTCCCAGACTAGCAAATAATGTCATAAGTAACAGTTGCAGTAATTGATTCTGTGAGCAAACTCTGACTATTACTCAGAGTCCATACTTGCTGCATATCAAAGCTGAGATTGCACATTTATTCTATAAATTCAGCTGCAATTATTCTTGGTTTCATTGTCCTTGGCCACATGTGGTGGACAGAGGGATAGGGCTGAGATCTGAAGAACTGATTGCACAGGAGTTGATGGTGGGCAGCATTGCTGAGGACTAGGCAAATTAAATAATAACGGAAGCTGCTTCAACTCTTAAGTATTCTCCATCTCTAAACCTTCGCATCACTTTGTAATTTTATACTTTACTTTATTACAGTTAAACATATATTAGGGGTAATTCAATAAACTTTTCTTAAATGAATGACATGAACTTTTTCATTGGATAGTAAACTTGACCTTAAACACTTGCCTCCTAATAAATAGAATAGTTATGACAAGCATCAAAGGATGTTGAAAGTTGGTCTCAAAAGAAAGCAAGTTACATGGCTTGTGTTGTGGAGAATTCCTGTCTTTTCTCTCAGGTCATAGATAGTACCTGAAACCATTAGATAATTCTTTTTTAAGATCTCATGATTTTCATAGTCCAGATACCCTTCTGAAAACATAGCCAGCTTGACCAAGTTGCTATGGGAACAGGTGCTGGATAAAGTGCATGAGATATGGGAGGATGAATAGAGAGGAAGCAGCCAAAATGGAAGAAAGAATTCCAAAATAGAAAATAGCAGATAAATTACATCTTATTAATACTTTTAAAGAAAATAATAGTATACTTATTTGAAAACGTATAAGCACTTCCAAAGAGACAGATTTCTTATTGGCCAACTGGTTGAAATAGTTCAAGTGTATTTCAGATGCTAGTGTTCATGGGTGATGGTGAAGAAATCATAAACAAATGAAATACTTCAAACCTCACAGCTGATACACACAGTACTATAATAACTTGTTTTTCCACCAAATCTTTTAACAGGACCTCTAATGACAAGCAGACTCTTCTCACCCTAAGGTCATACCTTTTCATTCTTTCTGTCCACCCTCTTAATTGGACACACAGGAATGGTGAAATGGCCAGAGGGCAGTGGGAGAGGATAGAGGAAGGTCACAAGGCAGCTTATTAATCTGTCTCCAAATAACTGTTGAGAATTCACTAGAAGTGAACAGTGCCAGCTTCAGCTTTCTTATAGGAGAAGGAAGGAGGGAGGAGAAAAGAGAAGATGATGAGAAAAGACAGGAAGACCACTGTGCAGGGTCACTCCAGTGGCCACTGAGACTGGATGTTTCCATTCCTGTGTTTCGGGATTTATAATGATTACACCAAACTAAGCTTTCTCAGTTCTAAAATCTCGAGGCTAGAAAATATACTCTAATGCTTATATGTAGAAATGGATGTGCCGCTGCCATTTCTAAAAAACAATCTTCATGACTCTTTTAAGGGGAATTAATATATTGGGGGATAGCATTTTGGAGGTCCTTGGAGGTAAAATCTGATGAAGTTCAAATCAGATTTTCAGGTTCTGGCCCAGTGGACTTACGCAGGGTCTGAAATTTAAAGATCCCTTACAGTGAAGCCAGCGGGATCCAACACAGTAAAGTTATGGTGCTTGGGCTTCATTCCACCACAGTCAATGACTCATGAAACTCCCCACTAACATGAAGCTGAAAATGACAGCCCTGAGACAAGTTTAGCCATGAACAAGCTGTATACGGTTTGTACGTGGCAGGTGTCCGTCCTTAAGGCAATATGGGCAAGTAGCTCTTTATGTTCCTCCAGGAGAACCAAAGTCATCCTCCCGTACCTTCTAGGCAAGGGGTGAATTTTTCCTGATCTCTGAGGGAATAAGCTTTCCTCCTTTAAGATAATTTAGTTTTCAGAAAAGATGGACATACCAAGTCCCCTTTAGAGTCTAAATAACCCCCATGCATAATGCTGTCATAAGCAGGACTCAAAAACCAGACAATGTCAGGGTGTCTGAATTGGATGTTTTCATAATTTGAGAAAATGAGATTATAGGAAGGATTATACCTAGTTTATTACAGTATCCTTTAAGTGATTAACTTTCTCCCCCAATTATTCATGAGGCTTTATCAAGCACACAGTATTTTGCAAAGGGAGAAGTATAGACATTCAGCCCTTCCCTCATTCAGGATTAGCACAGTGGTCTTTCCTTTTGGAACAAATAGCGGTCATTCTGCATCACCCTCAGGATGTTTGAAAATGTTTTGAGGTTATTGAAGTGGGAAAATAATTTAAATGAGACCTCTTTGTCCATGGTATACCCCAATTCAAAGCAAAGTAGAGATCAGATTTGATAGGTTTCAGTGCCCTTCATTTCCACATAGGAGAAATTAACATGGACTTGAACTGTCAGAAATGAAACTAGAAAGCTGAAAACAGGGACCACAATTGGCTTTATTCTCATCTGACAACTCACAGGCTGTCCTGGAAGCTCCACGGCTCTTAACACATCTTCCAAAGAAGGAAGCACCCTTGCCATCCCCTTTCCGAACCAGACAATCGACTAGGCAAAAGGAAAAAGGAGGAGGGAAAGTATATTGCCAAATGTGTTGGCCTCAAAGAATTAAGGCAGCACTTTTAGGGCAAATAGTATGGAACTCAGCATGTTTTTAACGGCCCGTGTCCTTTCCTTTGGGTGCTCCATCCCAGCTTTCCTTCCACTGAAGGCACTAGAGGGCAACGGGCACAGGTTACATTTTGGTGATGTAACCGACTGGCTTTACCCTGAAAGCTGCTTTGCTGTCTGTTGAATGCCCAGTGAGGTGAGGTTTGTACATGAAAGCTTGATGAATGGATCACGCGCTTATGGCATGTCCAGTTACTACCGTACTCAATAAATGTGTTTTTCTTTTCTATTTGCATTTAAACAACCAGACGGAGGATTGGTTTTGGTCACATAAGAGAGGCTTTCATTAAACGAGACAATTAGGATGATAGCAGGGATATTAAGATTTTTTTTTCATTATGACTATGTCTCAATTCCCTATTTGGTACTATACAATAGGATCATGCATTATTCTTTTAATGATGTTTCCCAATTGATTATAGGCAGCTAAGCTTAGTTTTCACTTTTTATACTGCCAGCCTACTCAAAAAATTATGTTTTTAAATATACCTTTTAATATTAAAAATAGTTGTCTTAATATACATGGCAGTGGTTTGTAGAATATAAACAAATTTGCTGCCCTCATGTTACAGGTGCAAGTGCTCCCTTCTACTTGAAAGGGTGGAGTGAGATCTTAAATTCTGAATGAAATTATGGCATGTACCAGTTGTGAGGTATCTTTGATGCTAAGGATGGGATGCTACAACTCAAATGTGGTCCCTTTCTATATTTTAGTAGGAAAACCATTCTCACTTAGTCACAAGAATAGCTCACAGCTTGTGAACAGGTATATTGGCCCCCTGGTGATATGGTTCTGAGTAGCTAAAATAAAAGCTTTGTTATCTGGAATTGGAGCAAAAGTCCAGCTATAAGTGTAATGTGCCCTGGGTAGCTCTTCAGAGCTTCAGACCTGTGCCTTCCTCCATTGCTGTTATCTGACCTCTATTAACTGATTGAGGATGTAGAGTTACCATTTCCCAAGACACCTGCATTTGAATCACAGCTTTCAAGGCCTAAAGAAAGGCTGGTATCTCTAAATTCACAGTGAATGAACACCTAGTGCCTTTCCTTTTCACAAAACCAGTCCTGTTACAGTAGTATATAAAGACCTAACATACTATGTTTCATAGTTCCTCCAAGCCTCTCCTCCTGTTTGCACCCAAAGAACAAAACAGAAGTAGCGGTAAATATTTCCAAAAATCCTAAAATCTAACCTAATTTCCATGATTAATCTAACCTAATTTCCATGATTTTTAGATTCTATATAAAAATTCAGTTTGTGACCCCCGTACACAAGTTGGCCTGTGTCTAGCTAGTGAAGTTTTTAAGGCCAAGATTTATGTTCCTAATTCTCCCCTGGTTTCCATATTAAGTATGGGATTTTAACTGGGGTTCAGGGGTGGGGGGTGGGGGAGTCTCAGACAGATGAAATCAATCATGGCAATAAAACAAACCCCAGGAACTCAAGTGAATAGAAAACACATAGGCTAGAAAAGAAAATTAAACTTAATAAACTATTACTATTCAGTGAACTTAGGTGGATACATCTGTTAAAGCTATCTTAGCATGTGTTTTTTACAGTATATCTGTATTTTTCCAGGGAGGGTTCCAAGGGAAAAGATAAAGTCACTGAGTCCACAGGGCTTAGGACAAATGAATAGAACTGAGGACACAGAATGTTCTAAGGAAAATTCCTAAAATTTACAGAGTAGATAATCTTATAGCATACAGCAGCTTTAGGACATCACCAAAAAATAAAATCTTATTTTTTAAATTACCTCAGTCAGAATTTGAAAATGCTATGATAAAATGTTCCCCAAAGTTCAGTGCATACAACAGAACAATTTGAAGCATCTAAGATGAGAACAAGCATTTACTTCTTTAAACATTTTTCAAAGAAAAAAATAAGTTTTACTTAAAGGCATTCAAGCTGAATTCCAGGACTACTGTTTTTGCTAAAAGTTATTTCATTTCAAAAAAACAAACAAAGATATTCAGGGAATTTTTTAAATTAACTATTGCTATGAATTCTCTTTTCTAGTATTAACAATGCTCTCTGCATTGTGTGTGCATTTATTTGCTGGTGTCCAAATGCACCAGTATAATTAGGAAGCGAAATGGATCACATAGATTTGGGTCAGCATAATTTTAAAAGGGTGGTATGAAGATGACCAGATGAATATATGGTATACTAATTTTCAAAAAGCCATAGTGCATTTGCACATAAGCAAGCAGTAAAATGATTCAGATGTCTGAGGAATAGCCTATTGCATTGGGATTTTAGGGTTTTCTATATATTAATTATTCTGGCATAGAGAGGTAAATGTAGTTTAATAGGATGTCTGTTTATCGCAAAGCTAATTAAATCATTTTTAATAAGGCTTATATGCTCCTATATGTATCTACTAAAAATTAAGTGGAATGTGAGATTTGTGTATGTTGTGCTGAGCAAGCATCCTTATATAAATTCAGAGAATAAATCTGAAACGTGCTTTGGGGAGCACATTTCATTGCTCCAATATGTTCAGAAACCTGTGCCAAATGAGAGTTATATTTCTGTCCTTTTTGATCATGTAGCTTCCTTTAGCCCTGGGTGCCTTTTCTACATATCAGGACTTTTGCAAGACTTTTCAGAATCAAGTGGCTGACAGGAGTCATTCTCCACTCTGCTCCCCTCCATCTAGGCAGGTGTATTTATAACACCTTCCCTCTCACCCCCACGGATTTATGAATTTTTTAAAATGTTGTTAGGACAAAGATTCATTACAATCTCTCAAACATATTCTGTGTGCCTCTCCTAAAGCTTCTTATTGTGTTCTTAAGCCCCGGTCTTCCTCGCTAGTCTTGAAATGTCAAAGATCTGGAGCAGTTACTGAGGAAAGAGTGGACAGAGTACTTGAGGCAGAACATGTAGCTCTGGGATTCCGCAGTGTTGGCCCTCTAGGTGCTTCTTTCCAAATGCAGCACCAAAAAAGTTTAGTCTAATCTTCCTTCAGATAGCGACTACCTCTGGAAACCTAGGTTGGTTTTAGTACAGTGTGGGGTCCACCATCTGCTGTCTATAGCCCAGAAGCTAGAATAGGTTTCACATGTTTTAAAATGGTTGGGGGGGGGGGGGTCAAAGAAAGTATTATTGTGTAATATGGGAAAGCTATATGACAGTCACATTTGAGTTCTCTAAATAAAGTTTTATTAGAACACAGCCATGCTTATTCACTTATGTATTATCTATGGTTGCTTTCATACTACCATGCAGAGTTGAGTTACTGAAGAGGCATGAGACCTCTTCAGTCAAAAATATTTATCTTGCCCTTTACAGAAATATTTCTGAACCCTTGCAGTAAAAAAAAGTATAACTGGGGTTACTGGAGTCATAGGAATTCCAAAAGTCACTCCCTTAGGACTATAGTCCATTATTGGTAAAAAGCAAATACAAAATATAAACCCTCAAGAAAATGACTAATCTGTACTTCTATGGCCGTGTTTGCTAGCATTGTTGTTTTTGTTTTTGAAATGACAATGGAGAGGATAAAGAATTGTTTACCCATACCAGCAATAAGTGTATGTCCTATGGTCATCACGCTCATAAATTACACGGAAAAAGATGGTTACACAGCCCATGCAGAGTCAACTCAGACCTACTCTCTCGGTTTGCCTCTTTCTCAGCTATTCCTCTAATTTGTACATGCTGCCTAAATGTTGATTGGGGTATGTCAATTTATTACTAGACCTGATTATATAACTTTTCCCACAAACAGTCCACATGACCAGGAAGAAGTGACAATATTCAAAACAATGTTTTTAAATAAGAGAAACTAGCTGTCCACACCCAAATGAGGTTAAGGTTGCTTTGGCATTTCTTTTTTTAATGTAAAAAATAAATAACAATAGTTAATTCTAGGGCCCTTGAGATGGGGGGGTAGAGGTGGAGAAGGAAAGATAAGTAGAAAAAGACACTAGAGAACATTTTAAGCTGGCCTTCTCCCTTTCTCAATTAAAGATTCAGAAGTAGTAATAAGTATATATAGTATCCTGATATTTACAGTATTTGGCAATCAAACAGTCCCTTAACCCCTTTGATAAAATAGCACTTTATTCACTCAAAAGTACCATGTATTGCTTGTGAACGGTAATGTGCCCTTAAAAAGCTTGTCTTCTCTTCCAAGCGTTCTTCACTGTATGAGTCTACTTACTCTGTGATTATATGCTGAATGTGATGATAAAAAGTAGTGCCAACCTCAATATAGGCAATTCTTGGTTGATTCTAGAAATTCTTTTCAACTCATCAGAATTTTACCAGAGGTGACATTTCTATTCCTGTTGTAAAAAGTACCTATGAAAAACTGTGACCTTTAATACTTTGTGTTGCCTCAGTCTTTATGATAGCAGTGTTATTATCAAAAAAAGGTTATTTTTTTCACTGAAGATCCCATCATCTGAAAAAAAAAAAAAAAGCTCATGCCAATCAATTACTCAATTTATGGATATTGAATAAATGCCTGTCACAGTATTATGATAAGTGCTGTTGCAGAATCAGAAAATTAACTACCTATGATCCTTCCCCTTAAGTTGTCTGTATTCACACTGGAAAGGCCAAGCTCATATACAGAAAATATATTAACCATTTTATTCACAAGAAAATTTAAGCACAAGCATAGAAAGAGTACAGAGGAAAAATAAATCACTTTGAGCAAAGAGGAATGAAAATTGAAACAGATTATAGGAGTGTAGGATCTGATAAACAGAGGTAAAGAGAGAAAGTGGGCATTTCTAGTGAACAAACTACATTGAATGAAAGCAAGAAGCCAAGTATTACTGAAGTCAGCCTTAAAGGCTGAAAGGACAAAAGAATACTGAGTAAAAATTTATACATGTTGCTGGAGCTAGGTTGAGGGCAGACTAAGGAATACACTGAACATAAGTGGAGTAGATACTCGATAATGGAAGAAATAGAATGCAGGATATATTAGAGTTTGGAGGCATAAAGAGATATCAAGCTTTTGTTGTGATTCAAGCTATACAATGATAGAGCACAAATTAAATATAAGTACTATATATGGAGAAGGGTGAAACTGATGAGTATGTCAAAAAGAAACAAACAAAACAACATAAAGGAAAGACTCAAAAATAAATGCCTTAGTGTGAGAAACTGGAATGATAGTTGTAATTACTGAGATAGGAGGCATGGAAATTAAGTATAGATAGATAGGTAGGTAGGTAGGTAGGTAGGTAGATAGATAGATAGATAGATAGATAGATAGATAGATAGATAGATGATATAGATAAATATAGATGATAGATAGATATAGATATAGATATAGATAGCTATAGATAGATATATATTTCTGATGATGAGGAGAGATCTAATTGGAGTGATTTCAAGGCCATTTAGATGTTTCATAACCTATAAGACTGGAGGTGCTGATCTAGACACTGTCCAGTTAGTACATGAGCCTACTGAGGAGGGGAAGAGGAAATCAAAGATTAAAAATTCAGCAGCCCATATGTTTACCAAGGGAGAGATAAAGAGGGACCAGCCATTTTGAAAATATAGGAATAAGTTACAGCATCACATAAGCTAATTAAATTGACACTTTCAAGGGGGAAATACACACAGAGAGAACTCAAGGAAGATGAGGACTAAGTAAAGAATTGGAGGATAAGAAGGCCATTGGTAACATTCTAAAGTACAATTTCAGTTTGGTGTTGGGATACAAACTAGACTTCCCCCTCACCTGCCTCAAGAGCTTTGTACTTCTATTATAATAATATCCATTATAATTCCTTTTTAATTTTCTTATAGTGGTTTTTATTGGTTCCTTTATTTCTATTTTCATTTTTGTTCTGTTATTCTTTTTATTTAACTCTCTCTCTGTCTAGGAATTTATCTTATTTTGCTACACAAAGTAGCCCATCTGCTGTCATTTTGAACCTGTGGGAAGCTCGGCATCAGCATGATGGTGACCTTGACTCCCTGGCCTGTGCCCTTGAAGAGATTGGGAGGACACACACGAAACTCTCAAACATTACGGAATCCCAGCTTGATGAAGCCGACTTCAACTACAGCAGGCAAAATGGACTCTAGTCCACTTCCTCTCAAGAGACAGAGTGACGGTCAGCTTCGGGACACATGCTTTAAATGGAAGAAGGAGGCAGCTTTCTGCCAGTGGTATTTGGGGAATTCAGCCTTCATTTATAACCAGTGAGAATCTCTGGTTGAAGAAACTGAATTTAATATAGGTAAAATATATTAGTAGGGAAAAGTACAAGCTCTCTTAAACAAAAGAGGGCTCCGCTGTCCTCTGAATCCATACTTGGGTTAACACTTGATGAACTTCTCAGACTTAAGATGGTAAAGGATAAAAGTGAAGGCATAACTAGACTGAAGTAATTGGTAAAAGATGAGCTACAATAAAGGCAGAGAATAAGTGCATGTTTTGAAACAGGTTTTTAATGATGTGCCCCAAAGGACCAGTTGATTCTGGTACCAGATTATCAAGATATTTCCATTACCTGGAATCTGTGATGTTGGCAATCTTACTAAAACTTGCTTTCAGAAGTGAAACAGGGTTACCAACTCATTTGTATGACTCGAAAAACATCAAGGAGGGCATTTAGAATTTAGAACCTGAGTACATCACACCAGCACCAACCAACCACTTATCTATCCTAGCCACTAAATAGAAACAAGATCTAGAGAGGTAAGATAGACCACAAATGAGTTTTGGCAGTTTACCCCACCTTCATTTTCTTCAAATCTACCCACATTTCCCTTCCTTACCCATTATAGTAGAGGAGGGGTTTCAAGGAGCATAGACTTTTCAATGTAGAAATTTCCTTTTCCTAACTCAACAAAGAGGACTATCTCTATTCTCAGCTAAGCCATTCAAATTGCAGAATGTTAGTAGTACACAGCTTATTACATGGATTTAGAGACAAGAGAGGTTAAATTAGACCCAAGGAAACATGAACTGCAGATGCCACAGTCC
The DNA here is from genome assembly GCF_014108235.1 of Myotis myotis. NCBI lineage: Eukaryota > Metazoa > Chordata > Mammalia > Chiroptera > Vespertilionidae > Myotis > Myotis myotis. The sequence continues at coordinate 19,527,673 of NW_023416335.1, forward strand.
TCAAATAAGCTGTAATTTGAGGGTGCAGGTGTTTATCCACATCCCCAACATTGTTATTCTACAGGAATAAGGGGGTTTTACTGTACTTTCCAATCCAGTTCTTGACATTTTCTAGCCTTTTGGGACTATGTTATCACCACATCTCTCCATAGGGCTATAATTCCCCCTCCTTTTGCCTCTTGGGAAATTAGCAGATAGCCTTTGCTCTAAATGATATCTGAGTAAATAGACCTCTACCACAATGTCCTAGAAACCATATGCATTGTTCGGGGAGCTTTCAAGCTCTGATAACTTGACCTCACCGAGGATGCTTTCTCTATGGCACCATTAACATGCTGCTTTATGTTTTAAGTAAGAGGCAATGATACCGTAGAAAATTGAAATCCACAGGTAATTCATGACCCTCATCGTCACACTTTACTCCATCTTTGATCCTATTTAACCGTTTTTGACAAGATGTCAGGGTAGACTAAAGCTGAAACGCTCTGCTCCTGCTCATCTTCTGGTGGATGTGTTAATTAGCTGTCCACAACCAAGGCCCTAGGTTAACCACAAGGCTGATCAGTTACCTAGAGGTTGGCTACATAGGAATAAAATAAAAATAGTCAGGAAATGGGGGAGGTGGGGAGTACCTGGCACTGGGGATATGAGCAATTTTTTTAACAATGTTTTTGTAGAGCCCATGTTTTATAAAAAAAAAAAATGTGGTGAATTTCCACCTAAGGGAAAAGACCTAAAGATAGGATGAATTTATGATACCATGGGTAAGGGGCTGGAGAACCCCTGAAGGTGTTGGCCATTTCTTTAACTAATATGTGGTATATAGGGTATGGTTCCCTATATCTGATAGAAGCCTCTGCTACGTGAAATTCAAAAGCATCTTGCTTTTCTCAGGAACCAAAGGCATATTACATAGAACAAACAAATCCTCTTAGAACTATCAAGCATATTTTCAAAATGCCATATCGAGATCACAGAAACATCATTTTGCTAGTGTTTATTCCTTCTAGGGAACAACAGAGAGAAAGCATGAACATATACATCATTTGACATCCCTGATATAATTTCTGAAAGAGAAAGAAGTGGAAGTATATGGTCAATCACCCAAAGTGAACTTGAGATTAACTGGCCTGGGTGATATGCAGAAAGAACCTGCATTAACTGTTGAATAATTAGAAGACACGTTATAAAGATTATGTTAGTTTCCCTCTTGGAGGATTTTTGTTTTAAACCATCCTACCCTTATTTCCTCTTCCCTCTAATGGGCCTCATAATTGTTTTATCTATTCTGTGAATCCACACAGATCCTTTTTAGATTTTTGATAAATTTCTTATACTTTAAAAAACAGATGAAAAAGTTTAATGTTTTCTCTAGAATCTATCTAGTTTATTTTTAGAGGTTGTTATCTACCCCTGAGTGTTTGGAATTTCCTTCATGGACTTTTTATTTTTATTTGGGTTTTATAAATGCACTTCACCATCATATCATATTGAGTAACAATTGAAGCAATTTACAATGATTCACCTCTGATATCAGCCCAAGATTCAAATCCATATTTCAGCCCATTTTGTTCCCTCCTTACATTTCTCTTAATTCTGCTAGGATCCCACATACAACTTCTACAGAGATGCATGAAATTCTGTGACCATTTCATGTCAGGATTGTTTGAATCCTATTTTGCAACAGAATTCCAAAAAGAATCCAGGCTTGTGAGATTTACAAACCAAAGTGTGTGGGTGGGTGTGGCAGGGAGCATAGAATTGCAGAACAGGTGGACTAAACTGACAAACTGTGGGTACTCACTGTGACCCAAACCCTTGAATATTTGCCTGTCAATACAAATTTCCCTCTTGAAAGAGATTTGTCATTCCAAGCCCTTACTTTAGAAGTGTTACTGTCCTAATGCGAAATGAATCAAGAAATTAAAAGTGCCCTTTAATACTTGGTAGGCTACTTAAAGTTTTTACAAAATAGCCTACTTAATGCCAAGTCTTTTTGTCCTCAAAGGTATTTATGTCTAATAATCATGCTTTAAACTTGACTTAAAGTCATGCCACCAAAATGGTACACTTCACGGCTTCACCAGACTGCAGCACCATCAAGTTAATTTACAATTTTTACAACATTGCTTGTGCAGTGTTTGTAGTTTACACTAAAATCCTTTAAGCCAAAAGAAGGAAGCTTACTCTATGGATTTAAATGCAAACTTCATTTACCGATGCAGAAAGTCTCATAAAACTCAGATGCACTCTCACAAAAATTTTATTGGCCTTTTTGTAAGACATGAATAGGAATTGACACAGTTCTCTTTAAAGAGGGGAACTTTTCTCTATTTTTTATTTTTTTTATCTTCAACTGCAATGTTATCCTTTGCCATGTCCCTCTGTTTTATTGTGGGGTTTTGTTTTTGTTTTTGTTTTTTCAGTTGACTTTGAGAGGGGATATTAAGTTAAGTGATTAAAACAGGGTTCTTTTTGGATTGAAAGTTCTAGATTTATTGCAACTACTTTCCCTAAAAGACATTCTCAACATCAAGATTTGATAAGCAAAGGTAGAATGTTATAATGGCATAATTGGTCTTGGATAGTATTCTCCACTTGCCAAACTTCTGGCAAATCCACTTGTGAATTTCAAAATGTCATAAAATCTTTTGATGTGCTTTTGTCTTTCTTTTTTGCCATTTTTCTCTTGAATTTCTTAGTCCCTTTGTAAAGGTGTTTAATAATATAGTTAACAGATGTGTTGAAGGTGACATTCTCTCAGAAGTCTTTGTTCCAGATCTGTGAAGGTCACAGGAACCATGAAGGAGCTGAGAGATGTGCTTCTCTGGCCCACCCACTGTGTGGCAATTTTCATTCATTTTCCTCATGAAACATTGCAAAGTTCTGAATCCTTAGTAACTCCCATCGACTGGACCAGAGTCCACATCCATAGCAAATGGGAGAGCAAAATGTGTCGGACAGATAGTGACAAAATTTTATTAGCACTTGGGTGTTAGTGGCCATAGCTCTGTATTTGAAAATTGATGCTTTAGCCAAAAGCTGAATGACCACTGTTTCCGCAGTTTCCACTGTTTTGTCTGCATAGAATTTTCCTGAACTACACGCAAAAATGTATTTTGTCAAATGTCACAAAGTGAAAATGTTGCTGATTTTAGACGTGTTGCATATTCTGTGTTTTTACTTTCCAAACTCTTTCAAAAGCTGCAGTTATAAAGCTGTTTGGCTGTATTGACAGCATGTGGTGTTTTTTGCAAAAGCAGTTCTAGGAGAGCCAGTGTCTACCATGGACTCCTCACATCCCCACTCCAGGGTTGTTCACAAAAACCAAAATGGCAATTTGTATGCTGTCGTTTTCAAAAAGCAAAAGGGGATGGAAATCAGACCTGGCCATTAGTCACTAGTGTGTAGTACTGTGATCTGAAGTAGGAAATTTAACTCAAGTAGAATAATTGTGGTTTTTGAAGCAGCTACTTTGCTTTTTTCCTTTTGCTGTGAAGATCATGGATTTGGAATGTCCTCATGAGGTGGGCCTAAGACAATAACATTAAACTTCATGTCTTAGAGCCCACCCTTCATCTGAACCCAAAGATTAAAATAGGCAGTAAGCTTCATATTTAGGCCTGAGTTTAAAAATGTCCTCTCCCACCCCTAATACTGAGTTTGTCAGGGGTATATGTCTTTTTTTCTTTCTCCCCCCCCCCCCCCAAAAAAAGTTATAGCCCTGAATTATAAAATATGTTACTAAATTTGATAATGTAATTCTTTGCATGAATGGAAATGTATGTTAAATACTCTTACAAAAGGCATGATTCTAATGAAAATGTCCTTTTGCCTCAAATTATGCTAAGCCCAAAATGTATTTCACTATTTCAGACATATACAAATTCCAAAATTAGACAAATGATACAATTCTCGTAATATTTGATATAGTAGGTAGAGATTTAACTGTGATTCTATATTGAATCATGATAAGGAAAGATGATATTTGAGGGAGTTTGTAAGCACAATGTCATGCTTTAGGGCCCCAATACTGAGTTACAGACATTACAATAAAAAATAGGCCTAAGAATTCTAATATCCCTCCATTAGGGAGGTCTGATGATGCTGAAGGGAGATCAGCCCTTGCCAGGGGCTTCATCTAAGTCTCATCTCAATCTGAAACTCTCTCCAAGGCCCATCCTAGATTATGTCAGTCGTTTCCATTCAAAACTTCTCTGCAATAAAGTGGATAAAATTCAGTCTGTGGAAACTTTCTGGTCAGGAAAACAATCATCTTTTCTAAATTAGAATAAAGACTGACTTAAAAAGTCCCATTCTTCATAATTGATTCTAATTGGTACATGCAATCCAGTAAGTGTTGACCCAGAAACATCCTAAATATAAGCAATTAGAGAAAAATTGGCATATTCTTTTAACCAAAACTCAAAAAAAAAATATGACTAATTATTTATCTCAATTTCTGTATGGGAGAATTTCAAAACATTTTATTTTGTTCTGTTTATTTGGGGAAGGTGCATGGGCGGGGAGGGGGAGGGTGTCTTTCAAGTGATTCATACCTCAACCCCATACCACTCTCAACTTTTATTTGACGTGTTCAACGCCAACAAAAACAAGCAAACAAAACAACAAACTGAATACTTAATTTAACATGAGGCTGAAGGAGTGAGCAAGCCAGAGGAGAGAGTTTGAATAAAGCATGGCCTTGGCTTCATACCACACTTTTTGTGCCTTGTATTATCAATGTAAATTCTGAATGTTGTACAGTAAATACTTGGATGGACTTCTTAGAAAAGGCTGCACTGGCTTCTTTTTCAGCACATGTACATATCTATAAATATATATACATATATATTTGGTAATGCCAAACAGCTGTGTTATATTGTATTGAACAAAATGGACGGTTTGGATGTTTTATGTAGAGTTTGCAAAAAAAACAAAAAACTGGATGGTTACAGACTTTTCAAGATAAATGTACAGACGTAAATTCCTGCTTACCAGTTATTTATGAATAAAGAGTCTTTTATTGACATTTTAGGATACTCCATGAGTAGAACTCTGAAATACCAATGAGGACCCCTCTCTATGTACCTCCTGCCACATCTGGGCAGGAGCTGGAATGCCCTTCACATCAAGGACAACTTCCAAATACCTGTTAATATATTGGACCTAATTTCTCCTTCTGGCCTCAAGAAGGAGAGCCTATGAGGCTATGGAAGCAAAGATGAAATTATCATTTTACATGCCCACCTCACCACAACACCCACATTCACAACTTTCTTAGAATATAGTTTTGTGGACTCCGAGATAATCCTAGCCATACCATTACTGAGATAACCATTCACCTTATTCCTCAAAATGTGTGGGTTATTTCTACAGACTGCAGAGAAAATGTTCTGCCTCTCCATGGGAAAATATTAAGAAAATAAGTACATTTCAGGTACATCTTCACTGATTCAATCTGTTTGAAATGGTTTTTAAATGCTGGAAGCACCCAAGAATTCAATAACTACGAAGTGCTGGTCAGAGCCAGTTTAAACAGTATGATCTACTCAAAGGTGGTTTCTGATCTAGTTAAATTAGTGGTTATAAGTTAAAAGATTAAAAATTGCTTTAAACCAGTATTTTCCAGAATCTTTTCTTAAAATATCATTTCCATAGAAAGATAACAGGATTGTTTTGTATTTTTGTTTTTGTTTTCAAATTAAGCTTGGAAAGCTATGGAAAATGAAACACCATTCTCTAACCTAGATTTCTGAAACCCTTTATTTGTATGCTGAATCTAATATTTATGATGGTTCTCCAAAGAGGGGAGTATATGCAACATTTACTACACTTTTTTTATTATATAATTTTTTTGGATCATCATGTGGAACTAGTAAAAATGGGTATGAATATCCACAAAGTAGCTGTGAGTGGTTCCAACTGTTATTTCTGACCACTTTAAGTTATGTAGCACTGTAAAGCTGATTAAGCATATTTTAAAGTTACTTGTAAAATGAGAATTGGTTCTAACTAACTAAACTAGTAAATCACTATGACTAGGCAGAACCAAGTTGAAAATTCAGAATAATTTGGATAGAACAAATAAACTCAATTTGAGTTGGTCAAAATAGATTTTAACTAGAAAAATGCTGTGACTGACATAAAGATCCAGCCATAACTAGTTCATCCAGATGAAAAATTCACAGATCAACTTGAACCTGTAATAAACTTTTCAAAATAATTTTTAAATATTTTTGTTTAAAAAGTATTTTATCTTGTTAGGAACTGATTTTGAGTGGATTAAGGTACTTTGAACTAATTTATGTTTGTTCTATGTAGCCAATATGTATTAGAATATGATCAAACTTATTCTGATAGGGGTTACTTATTCATTAAAAAAATATTTACGTAGCATTACTACATGGTAACAGAGTCTGGATCCAAAGCCTGACTACCAGTTGGCATTTGAGATCAGGCAAAATACTTGACATTTCTATTTCATCTATAATATAGGGATGATAAAAGAAATTTAGATCATTTACAAAGTTTGAAGATTAAATGAAAAACAAAAAAAAAGTGAAGCGCTTAGCATGGTTCATAGTAAGCAACCAACTGCCTCTGTAGCTTGCCTTATTTTAGAAAGGCAGTGTGTATAGTAGTTAACAAAATGTATTGGAACAACACATGCTGGGGTAGTAATCCTGAGTCTGCCCTTCTCTGAATACATGACTTCAGCCAAGAAACTCTTTATCTTTACAAGGAGATGATCATATCAAGCTCACTGGGCACAAAATAAATGTTCAAGAAACAGTATACAGTACTGTTCTGCTTATTGATGAAAATAGCTCTGAGAAATGTGTCCGTAGGCAATTTTGTTGTGTGAACAACACAGAGTGCACTTACACAAGCCTGAATGGTATTAGCCTACTACATACCTAGGGTCTATGGTGTAGCCTACTGCTCCTAAGCTACAAGCCTGTGCAGGATGTTACTGTACAAAACAACATGAAACTTAACCAAGTACAAGAAAAACAGAGATACAATCAAGAGGCATGGTAAATGATCTATGAGGTTGCTGCAGGCATAACATACAAACTGTTTTAGAGCAAACTTATTTTTTATAGTAGTCCATGCTAAAATCACAATCAAAAGTATAGTATAGTAAATGCATAAACCAGTAACATAGTCATTTATCATCATTACCAAGTATTATGTACTGCACATAATTGTATGTGCTATACTTTTATACAACTGTCAGTGTAGGAGGTTTGTTATCAACAAAGGCATCACCATAAATATGTGAGTAAGGCGTTACGCTAAGATTTCTTTATTGTAGGGCCTCTCAAAGGTCTGTACATAATAGTTGACACTTTTTGAATCGAGTAGTCTGTCCTTATCGAGGGAATATTTTCAAAACCCCCCAGAGGATGCCTGAAACTGGGGATCATACCAAACCCTATACATACTATGTTTTTTCCTATACATAGAGACCTACGATAAAGTTTAATTTATACTGAGGAAAGTGAAATCACAGACAGCAAGCAAGACTGTGGATAAGGAGAGCAGGGAACTGGACTTTCAATGTGCTAGGTACTTTACATGGATTTACTCATTTAGTTCCCTAGCAACCAAATGAAGTCAGTACCATTGTTACTCACATTTTGTAAATAGGGAATCTGAAGAAAAGAGAAGTTATGTTAATGTGCATTTTTAATCACTCAGCCAAGGCTATTGTTTACAATATTTCTCAGATATTTATCACCAACTAACTCCTATTTAATGAGCATGGGATAACATCTCCCAGTTCACATTTGGGGATTCACTTCTCTAAAGATATGTAAGAGATAAATTGGGTCCTCCATCCTAAATAAATTTAGTGCAAATTTTCTTCAACTTCTTTTTTCTCATCAACCCATTTCTTTGCTCTATGTAGCATTTCTTATCTCTACACATATGGCAAGTCCGAGGCAACCTTTTCAACATTTTAATTCTTGCCTGTGAATGCTTGATTGAACCATGTTCCTCTATAACTAATTACAAATGCACCCTTAAAACTGATGAGAATGAGTTGTAAATATCTGCTCGATCTTATAAAGACTACTTCTAAAAGCTGGAGGCATCTTTACACATAATGAAATGACTTGTAACAAATAACCTTGCTCTCTGTAGGGTCAGAGAAAAATTCAATGTATCCCTGCTTTCAAAGGTGTGAGTGTTGGGTGGGTAAGATGCCATGCAGGAGCCCAGGGTAGGTAAGATGTCACAAACTGAAGAAGGTTTTAATCTTAGCTCTCCTGCAAATCAGTGGAGTCTCAGACAATTTTACTTTTTGAGTCTCAATTTCCACGTCTGTCAAATCAGTATCATGAATATCCTGTCCCACTAACTACATGTGGCTATGGCAAGGATCAAAAGAAATACTATGTGTGAAAAAAATAATATTGTAAAAGCCCTATGCAGGGATTTTAACACAAAGAAAATACACAATGCTATCAATTCATACTTTTAAGCCAAATTAATTGTTAAGACATGCAGGTAAAAATTTAAAGTGACCTATACATGTTCCTTCCCTTCCTCTGATCCATAGGTTCAATAATTTGGTTAGAATAATCAGAAAAACAGAAATGGTATTTTCTCCTAGAATTGCATCTCCAGAAATTCTGCTGGGGTCCAACCCCAGCAGGTCCAGGGGTCCCCAAAGGTGTGGACGGAGTCGGCGAAGAAGGAATGACACGAAGACAGCGTTCAGTTGATCAGCAGCCTAGCCAGGATCTCTAGCCAAGTTCTGGTTAGGATCTCCACCCAAGTTCTGTGTAGGATCTCCAGCCAAGTTCTGTGTCTAGGTTCTCTAGCCATGTTCTCTCGCTAGGTTCTCCAGCCAGGTTCTGTGTCCAGGTTCTCCAGCCAAGTTTTGTCACCAGGTTCTCTAGCCAGATTCTCCAGCCAGGTTCTATCCAGGTTCTCCTGCCAAGTTCTGTTGCCAGGTTCTGTCCAGGATCTTTTGCCAGGTTCAGTCACCAGGTTCTAATCAGGTTCTCTTGCCATGTTCTGTCCAGGTTCTGTAGCCAGGTTCTGTCTCTAGGTTCTTCAGCCAGATTCTCTCGCTAGGTTCTGTCTCTAGGTTCTGTGGCCAGTTTCTGTCCAGGATCTTTTGCCATGTTCTCTCACTAGGTTCTGTCTCTAGGTTCTGTCTCCAGTTTCTGTCCAGGATCTTTTGCCATGTTCTCTCCAGCGAAGTTCTGTCTCTAGGTTCTGTGTCTAGGTTCTGTGTGTAAGTTCTGTCTCTAGGTTCCTGTGTGTAGGTTCTGTCTTCTTCTGTCTTCTAAGTTCTGTCTCTTTCTGTCTTGTAACATCTGTATTTATATCAGTTGATTCAATCCTATCAATCTCTATTACAAAGGTTAGGGCGTTTCTTATCTCCATTCCAGGGAGTAAAGATTATGTAGCTTAAGCATGATTGTTCATAGTTAAAGTGATTAATTACCCGCCTGGCACTTAGTTAAGAGGTTTTATTCCCTCCCTAACTTCAGGGGAAACAACCTTTCTCAGAGAGGAGACCTTGGTTAAAACACATAGTGCCAAGAAGGTGAGCAAACATATTAAGAACAGTATGCCATATATGCCAGGTCCCTTGAAACAGCAAGTATGGACCGGCTCCCGGCAAATTCCCTCTTTTTTATTTTTTAAAAGCAGGCATTAAAAAGAAAAACCCGAAATGCTCTCTTGTATCCATTTTAAGAGTAGGATTGGTGCTTTCCGCTATTACCTGAGTCCTGATCTATCACCCCAGGGAGAGCTTGCCAATCCTGCACTTTCCCGGGGTGGAAAGGCTGCAGTGGGGTTAAGGATGAGGCTCCTTGGGCCTACCTTCTCCCATGCCTCTACATTTACCTTTCCGGCACCTTTCCTTCCTCAGAAAAGTATGGACATATTTCTTGTATAAAATGTTCCATCTGACTGGGAGCAACCTTAACTCCTCTGCTAGCAAGCATATGTGTTAAAAGATCAATACGGAGTCTTTTTTCTTTAGACTCAGTATGGCACATCTTAATGTAAAGATCAATACAGAGTCTTCTTTCTTTGGACTCAGTATGGCACATCTTCTCAATCTAAGTTCTGTACTATCCACCTTCTTACCCTACTTATCCTCTATAGGGGGGTCTGCAGTACCCTGGTGGAGTCCTATCCGTCCCGAGTGTGGGGTTCTCAATGGGGCGGTGGGGTGGGGGGGGCTTACCTAGGGGAATCCTGTTCCAGGGCTTCCCAAAGGTGTGGACGAAGTCGGCGAAGACTATCCACCCTCTTACTACGGGGGAGTCCTATCCGTCCCGAGTGCAAGAGGGCTTACCTAAGGGTCCCTGTTCTGGCGCCAGATGCTGGGGTCCAACCCCAGCAGGTCCATGGGTCCCCAAAGGTGTGGACGGAGTCGGCGAAGAAGGAATGACACGGAGACAGCGTTCAGTTGATCAGCAGCCTAGCCAGGATCTCTAGCCAAGTTCTTGTCTGGATCTCCATCGAAGTTCTGGTCTGGATCTCCAGCGAAGTTCTGGTTAGGATCTCCAGCCAGGTTCTGTCCAGGTTCTCCAGCCAGGTTCAGTCACCAGGTTCTAGTCAGGTTCTCTTGCCATGTTCTATAGTCAGGTTCAGTCCAGGATCTTTTGCCATGTTCTCTCGCTAGGTTCTGTCTCTAGGTTCTGTTGCCAGTTTCTGTCCAGGATCTTTTGCCATGTTCTCTCCAGCGAAGTTCTTCTGTCTCTAGGTTCTGTGTAGGTTCTGTCTTCTAAGTTCTGTCTTGTTACATCTGTATTTATACCAGTTGATTCCAATCCTATCAATCTCTATTACAAAGGTTAGGGCGTTTCTTATCTCCATTCCAGGGAGTAAAGATTATGTAGCTTAAGCATGATTGTTCATAGTTAAAGTGATTAATTACCCGCCTGGCACTTAGTTAAGAGGTTTTATTCCCTCCAGGGGAAAATCCAGGGGAAATTCAGGGGAAAATCCCTACCTGGGGAAACAACCTTTCTCAGAGACCTTGGTTAAAACACATAGTGCCAAGAAGGTGAGAAAACATATTAAGAACAGTATGCCATATATGCCAGGTCCCTTGAAACAGCAAGCATGGACTGGCTCCCGGCAATCCAAGTACTTTGAGAAAGATCATCAATATCAGTGTGCTCTTGACATCATAAATAAAAAATTATATAAAATGCTAAGGTCAGCTACCATTTTGTTGTCACTAAAAGGAGAGTTAACACTTCTTTTCTGGCTTTTATGGGCCCAAACTATCATTTCTTTTTATTGTCCTTTATATTCTTGACCACAAACAAACAAACAAACAAACAAAACCAACTTATTGTTTGATTTTGCATTGCATTCGCTTACTAGTTTACCCAGGTCTTAAATTTATTAGGAAATAATATTTAGTGACTGTCTACTATGTGGGAAACACTATACTAAGCAACAGAAATAAACAATGAAAAAAAGTTAAATACCCCACTGTCACAGATATTTCATTCTTCTGAGAGGAGACAAAGAGTAAAGGTTAAATAAGTGAAATATAAAGTAAATTAGACATGGGAAAGAGGAATAGGGTTTCAGGGGTATGATTCCGGTTATATATCTTTTTTTTTTACTAGATGGAGTATGGAGAGGTAAAGCCTATTTAAAGTGGATTCAAGAAAAAATGTAAAGAGAAAGGGGAGAAAGCAAGGAAAATCAGTTCATTTGAGGAGCTTTATTATAAAGGAGAGATTTTTAAAGGAGATGAGAAAGTGAGATTCTTGAAATAGGGATTGTGGGGAGGAGTATTTGTTGTAAACATGGTTTATTTGGGGGTTTCTGAATCTTGGCACTATTAATATTTGGGGCTGGATAATTCTTCTTGTGAGGGGCTGTCATGTCTTATGCAGGATGCTTGGCAACATATCTAGCCTGTACCCACTAAATGCCAATAGTGCCTACCAACTATGACAATCACAGACTTCTCCAGACATTCCCAAATACCCTCTGAGAGCAACCAAGGTTGAGAACCACTGGTCTGTAATGTGTTAATAGGTCATAGTAAGTAGCTGAGGTAGGGTTAAAGGTAAAATCACTGGAGTCAAAATTCAATGAACTGAGAGAGCAGGGAGGTAGAGGGATCATCTGTATGTATGCTGAAATCTCCAGAATTAAAACAGAATATGGCCATGGCCGGTTTGGCTCAGTGGATAGAGCGTTGGCCTGCGGACTGAGGGGCCCCGGGTTCGGTTCCAGTCAGGGGCACGTGCCCGGGTGGCGGGTTTGGTCCCCAGTGTGGGGCATGCAGGAGGCGACCGATCAATGCTTCTCTCTCATCATTGATGTTTCTATCTCTCTCTCCTTCTCCCTTCCTCTCTGAAAACAAAGACACACAAAAACAGGAGCATGTTGCATAGATTGGCAGTGAGCCAGAAGCTAACTCTTCAATGAATAATAGGAATTGACTTAGTATCTGTGGACTATTGCAACCAGGAGAGCCAGTAGCTGGTATCATCTCAAAATATGAGCATTAAAAGTGGAAAATTTTAGGGAAAAGATAGTCAGTCTGGAAATGGCCATGAAAAGGAAAGAGAACTCCCAGCCACCTCTGGTGGTACAGCAAGTTTAGGAGAGGAAGTAGTTTCTTTAAAGAAGAGCCAGGTTTTAGTAAAAGTAATGAACAAAAACAAAAATCAGAAGTAAGGTTTTTGGTGGAGGAAAAAATTCCCTCTACCCTGTTTGGGTCTCCGGCTAGGCTAAGAATTAAACCAACATAAAGCAGATTAACCAGAGAAAAGCATACAAATGTTATTGAATATTTATGTGTACATGGGAGCCTTCACAAGAGAATGAAGACCCAAAGGAATGACAGAGCTGGAAGCTGTTATACCTTTCAAACAAAGAAAGAATAAATATGTGAAGAACTGACAAGACAAAGGGGTTTGGGCTAGTGGTGGTAAATAATGAAGTAACAAGGTTTCTTTATCCAGTCTCTGGGCTCTACGCTCTGTCTCTGGGGTTAAAAATCTTATAGGGTAATAATAGATACCCTATAGGATATTGACAAATTTTAGAATAAACAATAAATGGATATCCTAGAGTGCAATAAAAATGTAATATTTATGATTATCTTTTGTAGAAAGTAGAAATCAATTGTATCTGAAAAAAAATTCATTTGCACGGCTATGGATAAATATCATGTACCTTACTTCCAGTTTTCTAGTTTAACTTCTCCCTCGCTAAGGAGCTGTAATGTAAGCAAGTCAAAGAGTACATCCAAGGGACAGTCCAAGGAGCACACCCCTATGGAATCAAATAATCCCTAGGTCAGTTAAACAACACCCAACACTTAACTGAAAAGACACTCAGTATTTTCTTTTGTCGAAGTTCAAGCATTTGGCAACTTGGTAATACTAAATGTACATTAGTTCTCAACAACTTTCCAAGTCACTGTTGTCTGCTTTTCTCCTTCTGTCACCCCAAGAATTGGCAGGTCTGTTTCCCTTCTTTACCACCAACATCAGTAACTCAACATCTGAAGTCATTAGGGGAAGACAGAAGTTGCTTAGCCTCTCCTACTATCTCCATTCTTGTCTACACTAAGCCATTGCCAATCCTAAAATTGAGAACTGTTTTTTTTATAGTAACTTTTCAATGGTGGGGTCAGGGGTGAAAAAAAAAGTCTGTTTCAGTGTGTGAGGCTCCATCCATCGCTGACAAGTACAAATTCCCCTCCTTTTGTTTCTTTCCTATTTTACACCCATTTTCAATATAATTAGCCTCAGAGGGACTTAATATTTGTCTTTAAATATTTCAAAGTCTGTCATATGGAAGACGGATTAGACAAGGGCTGCCTGGTCCCAGGTGAGAGAACTAGGACCAATTCTGCAGAAACTACAGGGAGACTGTTAAATCCCTTACAGCAAGGCTCCTTTTCAAGGAGCTGCCCAAATCTGGGAGGAGCTTTTCAGGAACCTTAAAAAAGCTTCATGGCTTTCACTGAGACAAGTAAATAGTGTTCTCTTTGTTGACACTATTTTTTTACTTTGGAGTAAGCCCTTTCCTCCTAGGCTGCCACTAGGATTTTTTTTTCTCTTCCCCTTCAGATTGAGGTTCTTGTTTCCTCCCACTAACCTGATCTTCGTTCCCTAATCCAGTGATGAGCAAGGTTGTTGGTAAGGTAGAGTGTAAACTACAAGGCTCTGTTGAAACTACTCAGCACTGCCACTGTAACAGGAAAACAGTCACAGTGCAATCGTCAACAAATAAGTGTGCCTGTGCTGCAGTACAACTATTTATGGACACTGAAATTTGACGTATGTATAATTTTTATGTATCACATAATATCACATTTGTTTTGTTGTTTTTTCAATAATTTTAAAAAAACTTATTTTTTGTAATGTTTTTGTACATTTTTATTGATTTCAGAGAGGGAGAGATAGAAACATCAATGATGAGAGAGAACCATTAATAGGTTGCCTCCTGCATGCCCCACCCTGGGGCATCCCAGGCATATGCCCCAACCAGTAATCAAATCATGACCTCCTGGTTCATAGGTCCATGCTCAACCACTGAGCCATGCTGGTTGGGCTATTCTTTTTTTTTTTTTTTTTTTTTAATCCTCAACTGAGGACATGTTTATTGATTTTAGAGAGAAAGGAAGGGAGGGAAGAAGAGAAACATCAGTTGTCTCCCATAACCCCAACCAGGGATCAAACCTACAACCTAGATATGTGCCCTGATCTGGAATCAAACCCGCAACTTTTTTGGTGTAGGGGACCACGCTTCAAACAACCGAGACACCTGGCCACGGCTTAAAAGCTATTCTTAGTTCATTAGTCTGTGCTTGGCAGGTAGCAGCCTGAATTTGGCCTGAGAGCCACAGTTTTCCAATACCTGCCCTAGCCTCTCATGGTAACTTGTCAAAGTCCACATGCCATCTATTGACATCTCAAAGGAGATCCACTAGGCTGAGAATCTGCTGAGCTTTGGGGGCAGTAAAAGGCCTAGGGCTCAGTCAGAAGGCTTTATATCTCAATGTTTTTTAAATCTAAGTTGATAGTTTTATTAAGTGGTTCCATTTGAAGATATTTTGTTGGTGTTTGTGTTTTGAAAAAACTACCTAGAACAAAAGTCAGAAACTCAAGTAGGGGAAGTAGAAGCAGAACTGCCTTTGTTAACAAAACCCTGAGACTGTCACATGGTGAAAGCGGCAACAGTTCCACTTTGGTCAGAGAAAGCTTCACTGGCATACACTGCTGGGCAGTCTCCCTCACAGTAAAGTCTGACTGCTCAGACACCACATTATTGCCTTGTAAAACCAGAGCATCCCCTTCTATTAGTATCCATTTCAGGCTTAAAGTATAATAGGTTATAATAAAGACTCTCTTTATAAGATAGTTTAAAGATTATTTCTCAGTCCATTTGTTAGCACTTATGTCAATACTGCCAAGGCAGGTCCCCAAAAAGGTAGTAACAAAAAATTCCAATAGTACTTAAAAGATTCCCTCAAAGGGAGGTTCTGGTGACAACTTTTCAATGTGGAGAAAGCAATAGAAAGGAATTTCTAAGTTACTTATCTCTACTTTTCCCTCTATGTTTCAATACGTGAGGCTTCATCCATTACTGACATGTATCAATCCCCCAACTTTTCATTCTGTTCTATTTTTTTCCCATTTTCAATATAATTAGACTCAAGGGAACTTGATATTTGTCTTCAAATATTTGAAAGTCTGTCACATGGGAGAGGGATTAGACCAGGGCTGCCTGGTCCCATGTGATACGACTAGAACCAATTCTACAGAAACTACAGGGACACTTTTTAAAAAAATTATTCCTGCCCTGACCAGTTTGGCTCAGTGGATAGAGCACTGGCTCATGGACTGAAGGGTCCCAGGTTCGATTCTGGTCAAGGGCATGTACCTTGGTTGCGGGCACATCCCCAGTAGGGGGTGTGCAGGAGGCAGCTGACAGATGTTTCTCTCTCATTGATGTTTCTAACTCTCTATCCCTCTCCCTTCCTCTCTGTAAAAAATCAATAAAAATATTTTTTAAAAAAATTATTCCTTATAGTGAGCATCATTTTCATAGAGCTGTCCAAATCAGGGGTATTCTCAGAATTTCAAGTCCCTAAACATATTCATACAGAGACTACTATTGGAAGGGATTTTGTAAAGAAAATTCAAACATCCTAAAATAGTTGATCTACAAGTTCTAAAATTCTATGAGTCAGTAAGTTGCTGATTATTATAATAATAGCAGCTCCATTGTTTGACTTCTTCATATTATCAAATACTGTACTGGAATCTACATACTTATTTAATACAATGATGAGGTCTATGCTATTAGTTTCTAAAATTTTATAAATAACTATACCAAGGCCTAAGATGTTAAGTAATTTGCCTTAAGTGACACAGCTGGGAAATGAAAGATTATAGATTTGCATCCAGATCTACTTGACACCAGGGTTCAGGCTCTTAAAACTAGGCTGCTTCTTAGTAGTGGTGGAATGCAATGAGCTTTAAGGACTTGATCTGTGTTCCATGGTAGTTTGTAATCTAAGGTAGACAAAAGTAAAGGATATAGACTATATGCATGGGATGCCTTACAGCTGTTAAAGTGAATGTATCAACATGTATGCATCCCAAGAACATGTTGAGTGAAAAAAAGGTTACAGAACAATATGTACAATACTACAACATTTGCAAAGAATTTCAAACATACAAAATAAAACCACAAAATTACTTAGGACATTAAGATGTAAACATGCGTGGGAATAAGATATATCAAATGAAATTAAAATAAATAAAATGAGGAAAAAGACTGAAATTGAAGAAAGTTGAGTCTTTAATTATACATCTGTGTGACACTTTGGTTCTTTAAAAATAGAAACATTTAGTTTCAACTTAATGATTGGGAAAAACTCCCAAAACCTAGAACAAGAGATGTAAAAATTAGATAAGAAAGTATAAGCAAAGTAAGGAATTAAACTTGGAAATTTATATTCAAATAATAGCAATCTCAGAGAGAATAAATAAACATTAAAGATGAAATTGCCAAAGGATTTTTTTTATATAAAATGCAACTCGAATGGCAGAGCATAACATAAATTGAGAACACTTGTGAAATACTTAATTAAAGAAAATGAAAGATCCACAATTGGACATACTACTTTGATATTTCAAAACACCTCAGATCCTATTGAAGTCCTTAAATGTTTCCAGAGTAAATAAGAGGAAAATAAGTAAATAAAACACATGAGAAAGAATATCACTGTACATCTCTATTCTAAGGGAAATAATTTAGAATCTGAAATCCTATAACTAGTCAAGCCATCACTAAATGTCAACACACAGAAAGACATTTTCAGACAGAAAAGTTCTTGAATTTTTCTTTTCTTAGGAAACTTCAACCAGATATGTACATGCAAACAAGAGAAAACTAGAACAAGATAAATCTAGAATCCAGAAAACAAAGATTCAAAACAAACAAGAAAGGGAATACTCCGGATGCTGGTGAAAGTCCCAGAGGACTGCTGTGCTTCAAGCTCAGCGAGCAACCAATCAAAGCTGGAGCAGGAAATCTGTAGTTTCCAGAAGATCCAGTAGGAAAATAAAACAGATAATACACCCGGCATGCTTGAACACAGTCAGGGCATATCTTCAAATCCATTAGAGACTTTGAAGATAAGTTTGTGATTGATACATAGATAGCTAAGCAAAATTAAATGTGATAATGAGATCTAAGGAAGGACTTAACATTCTATCAGAAAATGTGATTGTGATAACCTACATGGTTCAGCTGTGCATGATGTTTCATTGTCTCAGTAATATTAACACAACATTAATCTAACAAAAATGTGATAAAACTATTTTGAAAAAGAATATACCAAAATAGGGTATTTATGGATAAATGTAGTTGCATTGTATGTGCATGCCATTGTGTCTGTATGTGTGTCGCTGGGTGTATTGTTAAGTACTGCAGAAAAATGAGTTCTCATCCTCCCTTGTAGGCATTCAATGAAGAATATTTAAAGCTTAAAATATAATCCAATAAAGAGTAGCATAGAAATAGTATTTACAGATTCAGAAGTAAATATAAAAGAATAGCTTACAAAGTTGAAAGGAGTTTCCTCAGGGGATCAAGAATTAGGAGTGAATGGTACAGAGGGGAAAAAAACTGCCGTTTTTAGTGTAAGCTCGAAAGTACCATTTAACAGTTTAAAATTTACATGTATATTTTACTGTGATAAAGAAAGGGGCAGGGAAGAAATAATACACCAAAAAACAATGAGGCATTTTTATAAAAAGAAAAAGATTTCTTTGGCAAAGGCAATGTACAGTAGAAGGAAAGAATAAGTGTGTAATTGATGTGGAATGCCCCCAGTATGGATTTATTCACTTTAAACTGGAGAATGCAAAAAAAAAAAAAAAAAAAAAAAAAAAAGAACCTTTACCAATCATATCGATACATTTAAAAATCCTGATTAAGCTGAGCAGAAACCAGCATGAGGCCAAAGGTTCACCTTGTGATCGAGCATCTTTGCTTTTACAAGCTTCACTCATCGGGTTCAATGCCAAGCACACTTTTACAAACGCAATTAAAATTATAATTATCTTCAACATACATAGTGCTTGTAGGGTATGTTACATGTATTAAGCCTGATTGAAAATATACTATGAGTAGATGCTTTTTCTGGCACACAGAAGATTCAATACAAGTCAGATTAATGATGTAACATTACTTCAGGCTGTGGGAGCTGAGACAGGTCAGAGCTGGAGTAGCAGAAAGAAAGATAAATTGCCTAAAATCACATGGAGTTATAAACACGACCAAGAAACAGGACCAAGTATGTCATCATACATCAAACATCTCTGTGTTCTGAATTTTTTTTTCAATGGATTTCAAGCCACAGAGGGTGAATACTCACAATAGTCTGATCAAGAAACATGAGTTATACAAGGAATTAGATCATTCAACAAAATTACCTATGTTCTTTTCACTGTGCTAGGTTCTTTATGAAACAGAAGGAAAATATGATATGGTTCCTGCTCTCAGGAAGCATGTAGTCTAGTTAGGGAGATATGACTAGCATATCTACACTAATAAAAGACAAAGATGTTAATTGACCGTACCTTCGCTAGCCCAAGCCATGCCCACCAACCAATCAGAGCAACTATATGCAAATTAACCCAACCAAGATGGTGGCCAGCAGCCACGGAGCTGGAACAAGAAGGAGGCTTGGTTGCCCCGGAGATGGAGGAAGCCAAGCTTCCCGCCTGCGCTGGCCAGCTATGGCCTCTGCAAAAGGCAACAAAGTTTCAATTATAGAAGCTAAATAAATCCCAGATACCTGCTTCCAGCCAGCCTCCACTGGGAGCTTGGGTGGCTGGGGGCTGTGGCCAGCCTGCAAACAGTCATCAGCCCCTCACCCAGGCTGGCCAGGCACCCCAGCGGGGACCCCTACCCTGAAGGGGCTGTGGCCAGCCTGCAAACAGCCATCAGCCCCTCACCCAGACTGGCCAGGGACCATAGCAGGACCCTCCATCCTGAAGGGGGTGTGGCCAGCCTGAAAATGACCATCAGCCCCTCACCCAGGCTGGCCAGGCACCCCAGTGGGGACCCCCACCCTGAAAGGGCTGTGGCCAGCCTGAAAATGACCATCAGCCCCTCACCCAGGCTGGCCAGGCACCCCAGTGGGGACCCCCACCCTGAAGGGGCTGTGGCCAGCCTGCAAACACCCATCCGCCCCTCACCCAGGCTGGCCAGGCACCCCAGCGGGGAGCCCCACCCTGATCTGGGTCACCCTTAGGGCAAACCAGCCGGCCCCCACCCATGCACCAGGCCTCTATCCTATATAATAAAAGGGTAATATGCAAATTGACCCTAACAGCAGACAACTGGGAATCACTGGCCACTATGACACACACTGACCACCAGGGGGCAGACGCTCAATGCAGGAGCTGCCAAACTGCTGTGACGTGGCAGCTGCAGTTCTCGGGTGATGCACCCGGAACCAGAGCGGAGGGAGCTCGATTTCAGGGTGCGTCAACCGAGAACCGCCCTCTCACAATCTGAGATCCTTAGGGGGATGTTGGAGAGCCAGTTTCAACCTGATCCCCACAGGCCAGGCAGAGGGACCCCACTAGTGCATGAATCCGTGCACCCAGCCTCTAGCCCATTGGCTCCCCACCTAAGGTCTGGCTCCCCACTGGGCCTCTAGCCCATTGCAGAGGTCATGGGTCTGGCTTTTACAGAAACTTTTAGACTCAATTAGCTAAATGATGAGATGTGCAGGATCTACTGGCGGCGGCCCCGATGTCTGGCGCCCATGTTGGCCCATCTGCTTAATATAGATTTCCAGTGGAGATAGTGAATTTTCCTTCTACCACTCTCGGCTGGGAAACTGACTTCGGCTTCCCTCCTTCCAGGCAGACAGTAGCACCAACAGGCAACCTCCGGGGAGGGAAGGAGGTAAAGGAGCAGCTCAGGTGGGAAGAAGGATGTTCCCCCTCTGACACAGGACTCCATTTGGGCGGAAGGGCTTGGGCAGGGGCCTGACATTGAGCAGGGTCTTGTCCTAGGCCGACTAGATTCCAGGCTAAGTAAATCCTGTTTGCTAAATAATTGCATTTTGCAGCTAAATGCCCGCAAGCCATCAATTACTGCCAAACTTAGGGTAAAGTGAGATGAAAGAAGCGAGACAGATATAGAGAGAAAGTGACATAATATTGGAAGTAGAGAGGAGGGAGCCCAATTCTGGGGTGCTTCACTGGAGAACCACCCTCTAGCAATCTGAGACCCCTTGGGGGATGTCAGAGAGCCAGTTTCAGCCTGATCTCTGCAGAGCACACTGAGGGACCCCACAGGTACATGAATCCATGCACTGGGCCTCCCATATACTAAATATAAGGAAAGGATTTGGACACTCTTATAATAGGTAACCAATTCAAAGGCAAAGTTGTATGGCACAGGGCTCAGAGCAAGGAAATTAAGAGGAAAGGAATTCATAGAGAATGTGGCATTGAGTAAGGCTTTGAGGAATAGGTAGGGATTTGGGCTGGTGATTGGAAGAGATTTGAATTATGTGCAGTTTAGACACTTGAGTTGGAAGCAATTACATTGTGTTTGGGGTAGGCAGGTGGATGAAAAAGGGGACTGGTCAGAATTGAATGTAAAATGTGGGTTTTTTTAAAATCAATTTACTCTAAGTTCTGGTTATATTTCCCCAACTATTCTTTAGCTTTTTCTTTGGGAGACTAGGTATATAGCTATTACATAATACCCACCAGTTGCCACATGGTAAAAACATTTGTCAATGTTGTCTTACATTTAAATTTCCTTTATTGTAACAGTGGTTTTTTAAAAATATATATATTGAAGTCCTCTCCCTAGTAAAGTTATTTTTCACTGCAAATACAGTCTTGAATACATCATTGAACGGTTCATCTAGTAGAATGTTGGGTGTTGGAAAGTGAAGAAGGCATTTGAAAGTAATCAACTATTAATTTTAAACAAGATAGGGGGAACAAACCACAGGGTGGGAGTGTTACTTCTCCAAGGCCAACATATTTCCATTAGCAACCTGGGTCACTGCTTCCCATGAGGCCTTTTGGAAACCATTCTGTAGAAGCTAGAACTTTGAGACTGTGCCAGGTGACAATGGGCCATCATGGCATCCCCAAGTTCCCTCTGCTCACCTTTTCAGATAGGTGGAAGAAATCATGGAGGCCTATAAAGTGAGTCATGAGTAGTTCTAATCTCAGATTAATCAGACAAGCTGAGTATAAAGACGAAACTTTCTCTTAACCATTTCAGTCCACTTGTCCTTTGATTCTATACTAGGTTAAGAATGGGTTGCAGCTAAATAGGAATACAGATTATTTCTACTAATCTGATGCTAGTCCATAAATACAGATTTAGAGTTCTGTCCTCTGTCACACCCAACTTCACATTTATGAAAAGAGATTTTATAAGATATTTGCAAGGATTAGTCAATTGACAAAATAAATGGCTACATGTGCCTCTCCTGGTGGCTGGAAGGAGTGACTCAGGAGAGAGGTGTCCCACACTCTTCCCTTTGTTAACTGTGTGAGCATATCATGTCTGTCTGGAGCACTTGCCTGGAGTTTGCTGTTTTTTCTTTTATTTTAACCTCTCTCAACTACACAGTTCCTCAGAATGCCTCTCATATAGACCTTCTCCCCAGCCTTTGCCCAGGCAAAGCTAATAATCTAATTTAGGCATGACCTTTTAGGGCCACAAGGTTTGCTGATCTGCTACAGGAATAGCCAGGGGCATTATGTAAATATTAATAAGACTCAGTCTAGAACTCCTACCTAAAAGGGAAAGTTGTATACAAGAGTTTCTTTAAATGTGAACCTCTGATCTCTGGAAATTCTATGGTAGGATGATGATAGTTTTAATTACTGAATTTAGTGGTGCCAAAAGGAAGCTGGGGCAGCAGGGGAAGAAACGTTTCCGCTGTTTGGTAGGCAAAATCCAGTAATACAAACTACTGGGCAAGAGTGGCCCTGAGAGAAGCCCCAAACTGCGCCAACAATAATACACAAAATACACAAAATGCCCAACCACAAGGCTATTCAATGCTGACACCATTTTCAATAGGTAGGTTTTTCTTCTCCACATCACCAAGCGAGTCTCTGACACCAGCTACAATTTAACTCAATTCTGGCCCTGTCTATGTGGCGATAGTGTCAGATCCCACAGGTTAAGCTTTTCATCCCACAAGACTGTCCCCCTCCCCGCCTCACTTTAGAGGCCAATTGAAAGCCCAATTGTCACCTGTGCTTCTGACCCAAAGCTACAGATAGGAGGTGCTCCCTCTTTAGGTTCGATTAATTTGCTAGAACAGCTCTGAGAAATCAAATAAAAATTTTACTTACTAGATTGCAGGGTTGTTATAAGAAGATGTAACTCGGGAACAGCCAGGCGAAAGAAATGCAAGTTGGGGGAAAGGGTGCGGAGTGTTCAAGTTCGCTCCAGGCTGGTCACCCTCCACCAACCTCCTAGTCTTCATCTACTTGGAAACTCCACAAACCCCGGGTGTTGTTTTTTGGCTTTTTATGGAAACTTCATTAGGTAATCATGATTGATTAAACCATTGGCTAAGCAGCTCCTCTTCGAGAGGCGGGGGGTGGGAGTCAATGGCCCAACCCTCCAATCATAGGGTTAGCTCCATTGGCAACCAGCCCTGTCCTCAGGTGCTTTCCCAAAGTTGCTCATTAGCATAAGAAAAACACCTTTACCACTCTACTCACTGGAAATTCCAAAGGTTTTAAGAGCCCTGGGCCAGAAAAAGGGACACAGACCGAATATATATTTCATATTATAAATCACAATACGATAAGAGGGTAATGTCGGTAGACCCCCATTACCAGGTGATTCTAATGTGCAGCCAAGGTTGAGAACCACTGTTCTAGAGAGTGAGTATGATCACCTGAAAACACCTGAACTGTGTTTTCTTGAGGTTTTGTAGAGCAAGGGCTGGAAGTTTAGATGACTGTCTCTCAAAAAAGTGGAGAATTAAGACTTAGCTTAGAAAGTCTGATAGAATTTTAGAGCTAAATAGCAGTTTCTTAGTGGGAAAGTTGTTTACTGAAATAGGCAGGGAGAACTAGGTCTTAGAATTGGAAAAACCTGGATCTGAATTCCCATTCCATCTCACTTACTAAATGTTTGATGTTGGCAAGCTGTTTAACTTTTGAAAAGTCATATTTCTTTTCAGTAATTTGGGGGAAATTATGTATCTCAAGGAGGTTTATATTTTATTTAAAGACTGAGTAAAAGAATGTATAAAAAGTGACTGGCACAGCAATAGGTATATAGCAAATGCTTAACGAATGTTAGTTGTTTTATTATTATTAGGCCTAGGAAATACCCAGGAATTACACCACGGTTATCTTTCTCCATCTTGGTGGCTCCTTAAGTACAATCTGAAGATATTATTACCTCTATGATGTAAAGGCAGAGCTTGCTAACAGAATTATGTTTTAAATAATGTAGAATTGAATATCATTTGGGGGTGAAATTAGGGTGAAAACTAAGAAAAAAATTTGTCCTAAATCTTCTATTGTATGTAGAGACCCCAATTGTTCCAAGCAGAGTCCTGTAGCTAGAGGCCAAAGAACATGGATTCCTGTCACACCCCTTTATCCCAACATCCACATAATCTTGTAAAATCTACTTAACCTTCTAGCACCCAAACTACTCCATCAGCATGAATATTGAGAATTCCACCTTGCCTATGGACTGTTTTAAGGACTTAATATTAGCAATATATTCAAAAGTGACCAGAGAACATATGAGCAGCTGAGCAGAGCTGCTAGTACTATGATGGTACATAAAAATTAAACTTTATGGGATGCCTACCATAGATACTATCAAAACATTTAGACACTTCATTGGTATCACCATCATCATTAGTTTAATATACAATTAAGAGGAAAAGAACATTCAAAAGAGAAATCTAAGACATTAACACAACCATATAATATACACAGAAGTTAATTTCTGTTTTTTAAAAGGAATGCAGTATATATGATAATGAAAAGAGCAACCTTATAGACCTCATAAAACAGAATCATTTACACAGTATATTGTGTTTGAATTCCTTTCTACTCAAAAAGAAAAAATGTCATTCTTCTGTTACAGATGGTTGATGATGCCTGAAATCTGATTTCCTAATAAATAGAGCATTACCTTCACTATTTTTATTATAATTGATGCTGAATGAGGTGAGCTACAATGAGGTGAATTTGTGGCTGCCCTCATTTAAAGTCTTGTATTTGAACAGTTCAGTCTACTTAGACTGCTCTTCTGACTATCTCTTTGTCTCTGTCTTTCTTAAAGTTGTGTTGTCAGAGACTTCAATGATTGAAGAAAAAAAAAATCATGATGTTCAGGAGAAAAAAAAGCAGATTACAAGTTATTGTTCCACTTTAGCAGTATACACAGTTAGAAGACCAGGAAGGAACTTCCTCAATGTGCTGTTACCATTAATGATGTCACCTCTGGGGAGTGGGATCCCTAGCATTAGGATTTTGGCCAATGACAGTGGCCCTGAAAGAATTCACAACTAAAAGAAGTGATAGATGCAGAGAGGAAGTTTATTTTACTTTCCCAGAAGGAAAAGAGCTGGTGCATTGCTAATCAATACAAGGGCAAAGAACAAAAGTTACTTTCCCTTTTAAAGCTTTGGCTGCTGTTGCTAGGTGACAAGAATGGGAGGAGAATTTGGGCTGAAATTGAGCAGTCATGCGGGGGCGGGGTGGGGGGTGTGGGGGAGGTTGTCTTTCTTAGTTCTTCAGGAAACAATCCAGGCAGAAGCCTGGGAGGCCTCTCAGTGTTTTTCCAAGCCTGTAAAACATTCTTAGAGTAAAAGTTCAAAAGAGGCTTGTTTGAAGGGGAGGGGAGAAGGGAAATTTCTACTAATAATCCCTGAGTTGTAGAAACAGCAGGGAGGAGGGGTATGTATTCAAGAATGTAGTCTAGAGTAAGTTTTTTTGACTTGCAGTTTGAACAGAGGGGTTGTTTGAACCAGAGGAACTAACAATCTTGGGGTTTAATTATCAGGCACTGCTCATAAATTGTGTAAGGCCATAGCAAAAAATAAATAAATAAGTAAATAAGTAAATAAATAAATAAATGTAAAGGCCTTTTTTCTATCCCAATACCTAGTGATTTTCATTCATATTCTTCCTGATATTCTTGAAAATTTTCTAAAATGTTTACAATAAGTGTGCATTACTGCTTTTTCCAACATTTATTGAAATAATATTAATATAGAACATACATAAGTTTAAGGTTTACAACATAATTTGATACAAATACAGATTGTGAAATGATTACCATAATAAGGTTAGTTAACATCTTCATACTCTCAAATAATTACGTTTTGTGTGTGTGTCATGATAGTACTTAAGGTTTACTTTCTTAACTTTTAAGTATATACTACAATGCTATCAATTATAGTCACCATGCAATACCTGGAACTTATTCATATTTAACTGGAAGTTTATACTCTTTGCTCAACATCTCCCTATTTCCCCCATCCCTCTGCCCCTGGCAACTACCTCTACACTCTATTTCCATGAGTTCAGTTTTTTCAGATTCTACATGTAAGTGAGAACATAGAGTATTTGTCTTTCTCTGTCTGATTTATTTCCCTCAGCATAATGCTATCAATGTCCATCCACATTGTTGCAAAAGGTAAGATTTCCTTCTTAAATATGGGTGAGTAATATTCCTTTATAATATATATTGCCTGCACAACCATACTAAGCAGTCCTACTCCTTTAGAAAGTATGGTTTCTGGAAAAGCATTATCTGGAAGTATATGGTTTATAAGAGTTAAGGCTCTTTCTTAGTACATATTATTATCTGGAAGTATATGGTTTATAAGAGTTAAGGCTCTTTCTTAGTACATATTATAGATATTAGTTGTTGTCAGAACCATAGGTCTGTTAAACTGTATAAGTACTGAGAACCAACACATAACTAGAAAAGAAAAGCAGATGTCCTTTATAAAACTGGATAAAACCTAATAACATAGTTCCACATGTTGGCATCTTAGCATTACATATGTGATGCTTTTCCTTCATCTTGAATATAGGCCTAAAGCCCATAAATGTCAAATCCTGATACATTCACAATTACAAGAACCCATATGTGCCTTACTTACTTCTATAGCCTTTCAGCATTGCTTCACTGATTTAAAACAAAAAAGAGGGAAAAGCAATAAAAGATGGGTTTTATAAATAATTATTTGTGTGACAATAGACACTTTTTTCCTACAAAATACTTTTTTCTTTTTTTTTTCTATCACCATTTATCTCCACTATACCCTTTTCTACTTCCCCCCAAACTCCCCCGCACCCTGCAATTATTGATCTCCCAGCCAATTGTTCTACTAGTGGAGCACCTGTTGTGTTTGGGTGTTCTCTTCCATCCCCCACGTGACTTGGAGTCAGATTCTCATTAGCCTAAGTTAATCATGGTATATCATTTCCTTGCCAGCAGTTGGTTTAAGGACAGGTATCTGACCAATTCTAGATACTATAGGAAAAGAGACCTACTGTGGGCTGTCTGGGAGAGGGTGCCTCATGATTAAAGAGAGGCACAAGGAAAATACACTTTCTTTTCTTCCACTGGCCTGGGTTTCTAAAACTACAGCATATCTTGCAAGATGACAACACTTGCTTTCCCTGCCTTAGGCTTTTAGAAAACATTTTAATGTAGTTTTTATTTTTATCAGAATACATGTACATACTTGAAAAAAATCAAATGATCCCCAACATTGTTCTAAAGATAAACAGCAGTTCTCTGCCACATCTATTTCCAAACATTCATTCAGCAGAGGCAGCTGCTTTTACTTTTCTATTTACTTCCATGTTTCCAAATAACATTGCTATTTCTAAATTTTCAGTTTTAGAAAATTCTTTTTTTCTCAATAAAAGATGAGGATTTAACTCTTATGCTACAACTTCCACATAACTTTTACAACCACTCCTATCCTCCCAAAACACTTTTTAATTAAACACACATTCAGCATTCACAGATGAGCCAAGTGAAGCAATGTATTACACTGTCTTCTTGTGCCATTGGTTTTCCCTGGAGTTAACAATTGCCTCAATTTTTGTTGTGTGTGTAGTTTACTTTTAAGATATATAATGCTGAGCAGTCTCTAAGCTCTCTACCCAAACTGGAAAACTTCTCTGAAAATAGCCAAACTTAGTCTATCAGCTCCATTTTTCCATGCAGTGTGTCAATGTAAGCAAAGGAAGTGACAGCCTACATAGAGGGATTAGGAGGTATGGCAGCATGTCTCACTCTACTACTCTTAAACATTTACCCATTGTCTTTACTGATATACTAGAGGCCCGGTGCACAAAATTCATGTATGGGTAGGGTCCTTAGGCCTGGCCAGCGATCAGGGCCTTCCTTCCCCCAGCTGCCAGCTACTGGCCAGGGCCTTCCTTCATTCTGTGCCGCCCCCTGGTGGTCAGAGCACATCATAGCGAGCAGTTGAACTTCCGGCCGATCGAACTCCCAAGGGGACAATTTGCATATTAGCCTTTTATTATATAGGGTTGGATTTATTTTCAAACCTTCATCTCTTTCTATTAGCTATTAGGTTCTCCCAATGAACTTCTTTGAAAATGTGTGCACGTTTAATAGAAGGAACACTTTGAATAACCAACATGGTAGCAAGACTGGATTATACATTTTCTCTTCTGTGGCAGAGGGAGGGCGTGCCACAGAAAGGCTAAGAAAGGGGCAGGCAGCAATAGTGAAGATGCCGCCACCTCCTATTTCACAGACTCTGTTGCCCAGCTCTGCCATGGGGCTCTTTATGCTTGTTCAAGCACCAAGCAAAGGAGGCAGCACTACATTTGAGACAGTAATATTTATGACCTCTCATCCACTAAAATGTACAATACACGTGTCTTGCTTTTAAAGGCTACAACTATTAGTGTAATTTCTCTTAAAATATTTCTCTTCACAGGTGAATGGCTGCGATTAGCACATGCATGTGCACGCACACATACACTCACATACATGCATGCACAACCATACCTCTCACATGGATAGCCTCCCAGAGGAGAGTTGAAATAGATGAAGTGGTTTGATTTGGCCTGCTGAACAAATGCTGTACCCTTTCTCCTTCCGTAGCAGTGCTGTGAGTAGAACAAAAAAACTAAGACTAACATTAAAATGGTTTTGTTTGCCTGGCATCCACATAGATACCTTAAGACATATAAAACCAAGTATTAACTGCGGGTGATACATACAATAGACAACCAGTATGCTCCGTGGGCACTTTTTTGTTGTTAACTTTGACAAATTTAATAATGTAACCTCTTCACAGTCAATATTACATGGTTATTTGGTCAAGATTTAACATTGCATAACTAACATTTATAACATTTCTCCTTGTTTAGCTTGGATCTTAATAGATCATTTAGTAAATGTCCGGAAAAATCAGTTAATCTCA
Source organism: Myotis myotis (assembly GCF_014108235.1). NCBI lineage: Eukaryota > Metazoa > Chordata > Mammalia > Chiroptera > Vespertilionidae > Myotis > Myotis myotis. Next base: position 19,556,675 of record NW_023416335.1, read on the forward strand.
AGCTAGCAAGTTCCAGACTCCCTTTCTTTCTTTTGCTTTTCCTCTAATTCTTTTCCTCATCTAGTAAGTGGTGCTGGCTGGATATCTCAATCTAGGATATGCAAGAATGTGGGGGTCAAGAAAACATTTTATTAACCCTACCCCTAAGTATAGACATGTTCATGATTTGCTTGGGATCTAGGAGCCAATGGTTAAGAACATAAACATTGATACAACTGGGATTCAGAGTAGTACTGATATGTATTAGGGGTTGAATAGATCCTGATGCAAACCAGATTGCAGGGAGGGACTATAGGGCTTTGAGGAAAAACATTAACATAAAGGAGTCTGGCCCAATAGTATGGGCTAAGTTGGAGGGAAAAGTACATCCTAGTACACTGAGGCTATGTTTAAATACATTCCAACCAGCCCCCTGGTTGGAAGAAAGGAATTTCCTTACAAGCCAAAGAGAGATGAACATCATGGGGAGAGGAGGTAAGAATGCCCAGCAGTAAAGAGGGAAGCACAGCGGCCCAGAGGTCTGTGACTAGGGATGGGAGTGGGTGGGTGGGGGATGGAGGTAAGAATATTGACACTACCCCTTTTAAGCAGATATAGGTTAACAACCACTAGAACATTCTGGGCTAGCAAGAAAGGCAGATGTGTCATCCAGGACCAAAACAAGTGCAAAACACATTCCAAGTCCTGTTTACAACTCTTACTGAACACCTGGAGAAATACAATATACTCCTGCAGTTCAGTAGGAGGAGGTTATCAATAGTATAGATGAACTACAGGAATCTGACTTTGGACCCACAAGTTGGTAAGCTTAGGGGGCATTAAGGAATTTTATGTATTTGCTTACAAATACATACATACAAACATACACACATACATGCACATCACATACATATCACTTAAAATAAAATCAGCTTTGTATATGAACCTTATCTAAAACAAAACCTAATGATTGCCCCACACCTGAAAAACGGACATTAGAGAAATGGTTATTAATATGCACACATAAATATCAAACATATTATTTTCCTTTTACAAATAAAACATTTCCAAGAGGAAACTAAATGCATGTGCCACTCCTCAAATGAAAAATGGTAGTGACACTTTTCCTCTGGAAGCTTTCCTATTGTATGGCTTTCATGGTTAATATTAAAATAAAATATTAAAATGAAAAATCTCGCTCACCCCCCTTCCCCAACCAGGCAATATGGCTTTAGGCCCCTGTCAAATAGTCCCCACCATATGGTGCTAGCAAAATAGTGTTATTTCCATTTCAATGAAGCGGATGCAAAGAACTGACAGTTATGCTAAGGGGCTAACTAACAACTCATTCCCTTTTTATCCTATTTGGGTCACACACATGACCTCTTGGCTTCCCTTCCCAGTCACCATCCTGAAGATGTGAGGGCTGCTAATTGTTCCCCGGGGCTGTGTTCTGGCCACTATGCCACCCTGCACCAGGCAGGCCCAAGCATCTGTTGTCTACTGCGTCTCCCTTTTATAATTGGGTACATCTTGAGGGGAGCTGGGAAGCTGGGGTGACAGACTCCCCTTTCCTTTTGATGAGATAACCAGCTCATTAAATCTAAATCTGAAGGGCATTTTATTATGAAGAGTCAAATCCAAAGATTTACTTGCCTGCTCCCCCCTCCTGCTTATTCCTTTGTAGTCACTAATGGCCTTTCTCAAAGTTATACAATCCTGTCACGGGTATAAAAATATCACTCCAGGGCCGCTCATGTGGCCTAAATCATTCAGCCGTTAGCAGTGACAGGGCGGGTGTCTGAACCACCCTGGAGGGAGGAGGACAGCTGTCCCACTTTCTACGCGTCCTCACTGGGCTAAGAAACGTGGAGATTTTAATAAGATCATAAAGAAGAGTGACATGGACTGGCATGATAGGTAGTGTTCATTAGCATTCAGAATGCCTGGGATAATAAATTAGAGCAATTGAGCAGAAATGGGCAATTTGATTATTCAACATTTTTCAACACCAGCCCAAGCAGCTGGACCTGGAGCACTTCTGCTGACTTCTCCCCACGCAACCAGGCTGGTGGGCCACAGGTGAGTGCACAGCCATCATTCTCCTTTCCAGACTCAGGGAGGGAGAGGCTTGGACGGTGTGGTACATGCTTGGTGAGTGTGAATTGATAACTGGGAGGAGGAAGTCTTCATATATCTTTGCAGTGGAAGTGGCAGAGTTTGACTGGCTGACTTTCTTTTATTGCAACAGGCCTAAGCTGATTGAGAGAACACTGGTGCATAGCAACATGAGAGGGGCCCCTGCACACACGGCAATTTACATTCCTGGCAGAGGGCTCTCAGTCAACATGGTTTTCCTGTAGAAACTCTAACACAGTGTGAGACTAGCCTTTAATTTATTCACTTTGGCTAGGGGGCTAAGGGCCATTTCTCTAGAACTGTTATCAAACCATATGTATACATTATAATAACAAAAGTGTAATATGCTAATTAGACTGGACATCCTTCTGGACTTCCTTTCTTCCAGACAAAGCTACAGGGGGCAGGGGCCATGGCAGAGGCCCCTGGCCTTGGCGGCGGCAGGCAGGGGCCAGGGCCAAGGCCCTTGCATGAATTTCACGCATCGGGCCTCTAGTGAAAATATGAATTATATATTAAAATATTTTATGAATTATATTATAATACATGATGATGAATTATAAACCTTGTGTATAAATGGATTAGATAGGGCAGTATAAGCAATCATAGAATTTTATTTTTAACATGACACAGGATCACTTGAACATAATTCTTTTCCTGTTCCTTTGAGTTTCATGCCCATTTATTTATTAGTGTTCCATTAGCCCTAGCCAGTTTGCTCGGTTGATAGAGTGTCAGCCTGTGGATTGAAGGGTTCCAGGTCTTCAGTTGCAGGCTCAATCCCCATCCCTTTTGGTTTTCTTGATGTGCCATCTCATTAATGTTAGATACTTGGTCTCACGGTCTGATGTCATGGAGGAGTCTTAAACCTTTAGCTTAAATAGTAGAAAAACTCCAGAGTTCAGTGCTAAAATTGATTCTGACATCACAAGTAAAAAAAAATATTACCAATTCAACCATAAAGACTGCATATTGCTATATAAGAGGATTATCTTATGGTAACTTTTGGGGTGGGGAATCAATACATATATTTGTGTGTATAGATATACACATACATGTAAATATGTACATGCACATATATGTATTTACATGCAAACTGATTTTGCCTTTGAAATAGGTTAATGGAGAGACTACCCCCTATCCACTCACTGACCATGCAGACCCATTTGGAACTACTCTTCACAGATGTTTTAACAGTCACATTATAAATATTAGCATTATTGTTGTAAGTTAGATGGCATCCTGCATTAACCAAATATGTTCCCTACTTTTCTCCTCCTTTCCTTCTTTCTTCTAGTTAATTCTACTTCTTTTCACTTCCAGTTCTTCAGGCAACATCCTAAAGAGACTCACAAAAGGTAAGTACTAGGGAAGAACACACACCAAGAGACTAGGAAGAACCTAGGGGGTGAGGGCGCTGCCTGAGGCTATGAAACAGAGAACCTTCCAGGTAGCACATGGGAGGGCTGTATTGGAATATTTAAGAGATGGGCTCTGAAGTCCAGAGCGAAGCTAAAATCCTGATCTCAGTACTCAAGGCAGTGTGACTCTTGACTAGAGTGACCTCTGAGCATTAGTTTTCTTATCTACAAAGTTGGGATAATAATTTAGTTATACCATGAGATTACTGTGAAGGTTAAATAATTGAAAATGCCCCAGGGCACAGTAGTTAAACCTCTTGGCTCCTCTATTTTTATCATGTAGTCTCAGGACTTCAAATATCATCTATATGCAGATGATTCCCCAATTTATGTCTCTAAAGCAGACCTCTCCCCTAAACTCCAGACTTGTATATAGAACTGTCTACTAGACATCTCTGGGATGTTTCTACAATTTAACATAGCTCCAACTGAGTTCTTTATCACCATCCCTTCATCAGCCTTTCCTCTCTAGAATTCCATTCCTCAGGCCAAATCCTTGGAGGTATCCATGACTCCACACTTTCTCTCAAACTACCAATCTAATTCATTTGTAGTCCTTTGCAAGGTGTGGTGGGGGAGGGAGTGTCTAACTTCAAAATAATTCTAGAACCCACTATCTCCTCTGCTAACAATAAACTTGATACAATTGACATTTATAGAATATTTTTCCCAAGAGCAGAAGAGTACAAATGCTTTTCAGTTGTTCCTGAAGCATTTACCAAGATAGGCCATATACTGGGAAATGACACACATCTCAACCATCATTCCCTCAAGCCTGAGGCACTAGATGCTGCCATTAGCCACTCACCCATCCTGATGTACTATCTACCAAGCTGTCTGCCTTCTGCCCTGGAGGCAATCTTGTGTGGGCAATTACGGATTAACAAACCTTTTCTGTAAAGGGCTAGGTGGTGAATATGTAAGGATTTGCAGGCCAAATGGTCTGCATTGCAACTCCAATGCTACTATTACTGTGTGAAAGCAGCTGCATGTAAGACAATGCATGGCATGACTGTGTTCCAGTAAAACTTTCTATACAAAAAACAGCCCGGGAGGCCAGATTTGGCCTACGGGACATAGTGGGCCAACACTTACACTGTGTCAAGGACCTCCTTTACCCTGTGGATTCCATTAGTTTTGTCAATGGGAAATATTAACAATAAATGAGAGGGAGAGAGGTGAGAAGGTTGGCATATGTATCCACAGGGATCTGCAGAGTCACTTAGCCTGGCTACATCCCTCAAGCAAAGGCTCAGCTTTCATGAAGCAGCCTATGCATGAAGCACTCTCTGTCTCTGGTTCTTGTGACAGTTTTGTCCATTATTTCTTCAGGCCTATGAGTGGAAACAGTAAATGCTCCTATTCTTTGTGCATTCCTGACATTCTGCCCATTGTTTGGTAACAATCCCTTTACCAAACTGTTCTTCAAATTACCCACAAATGATCCTGTTAAGACTGATAGGATCAGATCATGTCACTCATCTGCTCCAAACTCCAGAGACTCCCCATTTCTCACCGAGTAAGCAGCGAAAGTCCTTACAATGGTCTGGAAGGCTCTGTGCAACTTGCCCTCTACTACCCATTAAGTCTCACTTTATTTCTTCCCTTCCTCCCCTGTGACACTGGCACACATCAGGCTTACTCCTGACTCAGGGTCCATGCCCAAATATCCACAGGACTTCCTCCCCACCACTTGGCTTGCTCACTCATCTTTGCTCAAAAGTCAGTGAGGCCCTCATGTAAAATTTTATGTCCTCCTCTATCATTTCCAAGTCAACTTTCCCATCTCTATTTTATTTTTATTTTTAATCCTCACCAGAAGACATGTTTTTATTGATTTTAGAGTGATAGGAAGAGAGAGGGAGGGAGAGGGAGAGAAACAGCAATGTGAGAGTGAAACATCAATTGGTTGACTCCCACATGCAACCTGATCAGTAATCAAACCTGCAATCATGAATGATGTCCCAACTGGCCAGGTCCCAGCTCTATTTTATTTTCGGTAATACTTACCAGATTCTGACATACTATATAACTTACTTATTTGCTTATTCTCTTCCCATTAGAATTAAGCTCTATGAGGGCAGGGAATTTTGTCTCTTGACAACTACAACAGCATAGGTATTCATTCCATGCTTACTGAATGAATATCAATTATTTCTGAAAAGTACTCTGGGCTTAGAGATGGGAAATCTAGTCTGGAATCCAGTTTCTGCTTAATTTTTCCACCATCCATTTCCTTCCTCTCTCCCTTTGTTGCTCCTTTCTTCCTCTGACAGCCCTTGAAGTACTTGTTTTTTGTTTGTTTGTTTGTTTTAATATTATTTTTATTTATTTCAGAGAGTAAGGGAAAGGGAGAGAGAGATTGAAACACCAATGATGAGAGAGAATCATTGATTGGCTGCCTCCTGCAAGCCTCCGACTGGGGATTGAGTCCACAACCCGGGCATGTGCCCTTGACTGGAATAGAACCCAGGACCCTTCATTCCACAGGTTAACACTCAATCCACTGAGCCAAACTGGCTAGAGCTGAACTACTTGTTTTTATAATTGCATAGAAAATGAATAGAAACCTAAATTTAACACAATCAAACACTATTCTCATCTCCACAGTCTTTCAATATTGATCTCAATATCCATTGTTCCTTTCTGACCATTGTTCATATGCAGATACAATATTAAAACTATAAACATAACATAGGTACTAATTTTGTATTCAACTTGGTGGCTTAATTTTTCCACAGTAAAATTGGATTCCTTTGAAAAACAAACAATACACAAAATATGAAAACAAAAATGAGATATATTAAAATCTCACCACCTGAGATATTACCATCAGCATGCTGATGGCCATCCGCATATGCATATATTTAGGCGTGTGTGTGTGTGTGTTTTACCAAAAAAGAACAGCATAATAAATGCTATTTTTAATCATTGGATCTATAAATATCCAGGGTATAAGTCTACTACATAATATTTTATCCATGGCTTTCTCCAGTTCACTTCATTTTCAAGTTGAGATTCTAAGGTTTGTCTTTTCCTAGAGAAAGCAATACAATTTCACTCATATTTGAGTATTTTGGATTCTTTTAAAGTAAAAATAAAATTATTATAAACCCTGATTACTGACTCTAGTTATTTTGTTTAAGTGTTACTTGACATGTACTAACATATAACTCAATATTTATGTTTATAGCTCTCATGTAAAACCAAAGCAAGTTTATAAATTAAATATAAAAACAACACTCTAAATTCAATAAAATTTAAATTAATAACATTAATAAAACACATGATGCTATTTTGATGAAACAAAATTACTGTTTGGTTTAATGATTGAACAATATAGCCTCAAGTTTGGGCCTATATTTAATTTCAGCATTTTTACTTCAATAATACAGAAAATGTTAATTTGTAATTGTGTTTTACAAATTAGTATTAATACCTTTAAGGCATTGTTGGCTAGTTCAAGTTAATAAGAATACATACTTAATCAAAAATGCCACCAATCAATTCATAATTGCCAATTTTAATGAAGTTTCATTCTGTAAAGTTGTCTACTTCAATTAAAGATACTAATAATCTCAGTATGGCTGCACTGTTGAAGTCTGCTTTCAAATGGTAAATTTTCTCTAGGATTAAGAAGAGAAATAGTAGCCCGGCCAGTGGTGCTCAGTGGTTGAGCGTCAAGGAGGAGGAGGTCACAGTTGGATTACCAGTCAGAGTACATGCCCCGGTTGTGGGCTCATCCCCAGTGTGGGGCATGAAGGAGGCAGCCAATCAGTGATTCTCTCATCATTGATGTTTCTGTCTCTCCTTTCCTCGCTGAAATCAATAAAAAAATATTTTTAAGAAAGGAGAGAGACCTAGTCACTATTTCATATTTACTAGCACCTTTCTGTTACTGTGCCTATACATAGAGATGGGCATCTTTGTGGGATGGGGCTGGCCACCTGCCTGTGGTGTTGGCAGCAATGATGCAGCTTTAGTTGTGTGAGGTTGCTGGGCTTGGATGGCTCTAATTTCTTACACCTTTTTACTGCTTATATCAAAGTAAACTACTGAATGGTAAGGTGCTCCCTGATATTATCTGGCCATCACTTGGAAGAAATATAAACACAAACTTGGACTTTTAATTTACATGGTTATGACATGGTTATGTTTGGTGAGAAGGTGGTGGTGATAAAAGTGCTTATGTTTCTCATGAGGATGAGCACTATAACTAAACGAAACATTAACACACTTTCTTAGCGATCTCACTGGCCTGAGGACATAGGAGTCCTGAACCCCAGACTGAACAACAGATACAATGGGCTTTAAATCTCCATGGTTCTGGACTCAAATGATACTTGCACAGCCTACAAGTTATGCAAACTTGGGCTATTTACTTAACCTTTCGAAGCCTCATTTTCCTTCTCTGTAAAATGATGATCATCCGATCATCCTCACTGCTTGCATGAGAAAATCAACATTGCAGTGTTGTGATGAGGACTTAATGAATTGAGACAAACCGAGTGCCGACCAGATCTAAGTGTTTTGGAACTCTCAGCTGCTATTAAAAGCGGTGCAGCTGATGGAGTCTCTAGCCCCAGGGGAAAAGCCACAACAGTTCGCTTGCCGAGTTCCTAAATCACTACCCTGAGTGGGTGATTACAGACTTAATCACCAGCCAGATATTAAGCCCATTTTACAACCACAACACTGCATAACTTTCCAACAAGCAAGGGGATGCTCTTTTTGCATATGACCAGTCTCTGATCTAATGGAAGCATTTTCTTTTCTAAGATTAAGACCCAAACTCAGTCCAGAGAAAGCAGGCCAGTTAAATATGCATTTGAATTAGTTGTGATGCTCTGAAGGAGCAGTGCTCAGGACAGAGGAGAACAAAAAGCAATTAACAAACTTTTGCAGATGATTAATATTCAATCACATGCAGTGAATGGCTTTCCCTATCTGATGACAGTAAAGGCGAGAATGAGGGTTGATTGTGCTGGCTTCCATCTAAAGAGTAGGTTTTAATTTAATTCATTCAGTAGATATTTATTCAGACCTATTTTCCCTTGCAGTCTCTGGGAGCTCCGTGGAGGAGATGGTAGTCTACTGGACAACAACACACACAGACAAGGATGAGATGTGCTATATTACTAATGTCTACTAAATGCCATAGCGGGGTTAAGAGTTGTTCTGTGGATTTAAAAGAAACATTTACAAAGAGAGCAAGCCCTCTTTTATTTTTTACCAGTACACTTTTTGAAGTATAGTGTACTTAACTACCTTCACACACCATTTGCATTTTCTCTAGGGTCTAAAGGTGGATAATTGCCTGAAGTTGGCAGCCACCCTCATGCCCAGTAAGATTTACATGTGGGTGGGAGATGAGATGGTAAGTCCAAGAGCTCACAGAAATGGGGACCTAACACTGAGCTGGGGAAGAACCCACCTCCAATCCTGCATGATCCCTGAACGTTGGCTTTTGTCTTAGAGTGCACACTTCCTGAGTCAGTGCAGGGAATGGGCCAGCTTTAAAAACCATCTAGTTGGGTCGGGTCAGCGTGGCTCAGTGGTAGAACATTGACTAATGAACCAGGAGGTCATGGTTTGATTCCCACTCAGGGCACATGCCCAGGTTGCCAGCTGGAACCCCAGTGTGGGGCATGCAGGAGGTAGTCCATCAACGATTCTCTCTTATTATTGATGTTTGTATCTCTGTCCCTCTCCCTTCCTCTCTTCTGAAAACAGTAAAAATAGTAAAAACAAGCAACAAAAAAAACCCCATCTAGTTGGGAGGTCAAAAAAACCCCCCAAAAAAGCTAGGAGGATGAGGGAGCTGAATATAAATTGCCAAAGGAGGCTGGAAATCATGAAATGACACTAACTGCGTGATCCCTGTAGTAGCACGGGCCTCTGAGCCTGGCACCAGCTGACAACAGCATGCTGTAAACCAGGGATTAGATCCAGTGCCAGAGCAAAGAAATATTCCTTTCTCTCCCCATTGGAGGTGTGGACACCTACCGTCATTATTTCCATTATCTCTTCTTCCATGAGGCCACCTGGCCACTGCCAAGCTCTTCTCTGCAGGCGCCGCTGATTGTGTTTATTCAAAGTCCTCTGCGCGCCTCTCTCCGCCTAGTGTTGCCCCCACTGGGCTGTGTGGGGCTGCAGAGCTTACAACGTTCCTTTCAACAGCTGGCAGCTACAAATTAACTTTTTGACTTCATTAGGCTAATATGCTGAATTATCCCTAATTTGGAGCACCTGAAGCACTCCGCTTCACCCCCCCCCTCTCCCCTCCAACCACCTTCTCTCATCAATCAGGGGCTGAGTAGCAAGAAAGCAGCATGTGCAGCGTCAGGCGGCTTGGTCGGAGCTGTGAGTGTGTTTTTCCATCCCTGCCGAACACCAAAGGGCACAGACTGCCCCATCAACAAATCCCATCTCTGTAGTCAGGGCTGGCGTGAATACAAGATGCCACCTCTGTGTACAAAGAGTGAGTATGACCAAAGAGGTCAGGCACCCCCCTGCCTTTGAGCATGTGCCCCTCCTCAGCTCCTTTCCTAGATGGTCTAACTCAGAGTCACCTTCAGTACAGCTACTTTTTGTTGTTGTTGTTAAAATATTTATTGATTTCAGAGAGAAATGGAGAGGGAGACAGAGATAGAAACATCAATGATGAGAAAGAATCATTGATTGGCTGCCTTTTGCACGCCCCCTACTGGGGATGAGCCCACAATCCGGGCATGTGCCCTTGATCTGAATGGAACCTGGGACAAACCATCTGTAGGCCAATGCTCTATCTACCGAGGTAAACCAAGTAAAGCAGTGCAGCTACTTAATTTTTTTTATTATTGAATCAATTTGATGTGTAATATTGTGTAAGTCTAAGATGTACAGTATGTTACTTTGATACATTTATACATTGGAATATGACTGCTGACATAGTGATGTGTAGACAATAATATTGTGCTGTCATTATGTAACACATACATGGCGACAGAACTGCTATTTGGGCTTCCTCCAGCATTCCCATGAGGTCAGACTAAGTGGGGGAGCATTCCCTTTCACCCCCTCCCCATTTTTCCCAACAACCAGATGGCCGAAAGCTTTGACTTCACTTACACAGTGAAAAACAGAAACAACAAAACAAAAACACCAAGTTTTATCGTCTTTCTTGCATCACACCTGCATTTACTGATAGGGACTCCTGGCTAGCTCCCTTTCAGGTGGATTTCCTTGAAGCCTCTAAATCGTTCAACATAGTCTGTAGAGTTGAACAAAGATCTTCCCACTATCCTGTCAGGCTCAAGTGCCAATTTTCTTCCCAGAAAGTTTTCCCTAGAGGTCACTGGAGGAAAACCAGCACAAACAGAATTCTTAAAATCTCTTTTGGATCCATGGTGCATTGCTCCCCGCAGTTTTAGCGGGCAAAGCTCCTTTCATCATTTGGCTCTCCTGAAACCTCCCTTCCCTAAAAGCTTGGCCTTGAGAATAAGGCTGGGGAGACTAGAAAGGCAGATAAACAAGATTTGCTGGAACAAAAAAGCCAACACATCCCTGACTTAAATCTTATAAGGGGAGTTACACTTTGTGAAAGCAATTCAGATGCACTTTGTATGTGGAGCAGTAAGGGGAAATAGTTTCTTAGAGATAGAATTGGAGCCTAGAAAGTGAACATTGATGCCAGAACCTTAAACTGGATATTACTTGATTTTGTTCCCCTTTTGTTTTGTTTTCTGTGAGCTCTTATTTTATAGTTTATAGTTCAGGCAACCATATGCCCTAATTTTCCTAGGACAATTCTTGTTATCCTGATAGAATTTTCAAAAGGGCCTTCTTCCACTTTAAAAATTACTCCAATTAATACAATAAGTTATAAGATCTTTCTATTTGCTTTGAACTCCCCAATAACCATTTGTCCAATCTCTTAATCTCAAGATAATAAGCAAATTGGATCAGCTAGTTTTTGAGAATTTATATTACTGGCGTACCAGTTAACAATGCAGCTTATTTTCAATAGATGGAGTCACACATATGTTGATGTATATGTGATTTGATATATATGCTATTTTGTTGTATTGACAGCAAGGTTCAAAACTTCATATGTCAAATTTGCTGAAGATGTGAACATCATAGATATTTTTATGCTTAAAAATGCTGAATTCCGTGCCAAATAAAGAGCATTTGCGGGAAGTTTTAATTCATTATTTTGAAGAAAACGTTACCGTATACTTCGGGAAGCTTATGGTGAACATGCTCCATCTCAAGAAACTTGTGAACGCTGGTTTAAATGCTTTAAAAGTGATGATTTCAATGTGAAAGACAAAGAACATCCAGGTCAACTGAAAAAGTTTGAAGACCAACAATTATAAGCATTATTGGATGAAGATGTGTGTCAAACTCAAAAACAACTTTCAGAAAGATTAAACATTGCTCAGCAAACAATTTCTGATCATTTGTAAGCAATGGGAAAGATTTTAAAGGAAGGAAAATGGGTGCCACATCAACTGAACGAAAGATAAACGGAAAAGTCATCAGTAAAATGCTGCTTCAATGGCACGAAAGAGTCTTTTTTGCATTGAATTGTGACTGGCAATGAAAAGTGGATTTATTTTGAGTATCCCAAATGCACAAAATCATGGGTTGATCCAGCTCAACCATCAACATCGACTGCAAGGCCAAATCGCTTCGGAAAGAAGACAATGCTCTGCGTTTGGTGGGGTCAGGAATGTGTGGTGCAGTATGAGCTTCTAAAATCAGGTGAAACCATTTAATACTGATCGCTACCGACAACAAATAATCAATTTGAACCACGCTTTGATCATGAAACTACCAGAGTCGGCCAGAAGACACAGAAAAGTGATTTTGCTTCATGGTAATGCACCATCACACACTTCAAGACCAGTTAAAGACAGGTTAAAAGGTCTTGCCTGGGAAGTACTATCCCACCCACTGTATTCACCAGACCTTGCTCCTTCAGATTACCACTTGTTCCGATCAATGGCACATGCACTTTCTGAGCAGCACTTCAAAACGTACAAAGAAGTGGAAAATTGGGTCTCTGAATGGTTTGCCTCAAAACAAGAAAAGTTCTATTGGGACTGTATCCACAAATTACCTGAAAGATGGGGGAATGTGTAGCTAGAGATGGACATTACTTTGAATAAAGCACTTTTGATGTTTCTCTTGAAATTATTGTGTTTTCTTTGATTACAAAATCCGCATTAATAACCAGATTATGTAATGAGAGAAAAGTAGTTATGAGAAAAAAGTAGTATTCCCGATCTCATTTCCTCTTTTACCTTTCCCCCTTCATTTGGGACAAAAAGTGATGGAGAATCCCTATATTGAAAAAAGTGTAGAATTTGCAGTGATATGGGCTTGGATTTTAATCCCCCTACTGACACTTACTCTACATTTGGTCAAGTAAATTTAGCTCTAACTGAACCTCATAGTCTTGGTCTAAAAAAATGAAACTAATTATAGCTATCTAAAAAGATGTTGGGAAGGATTCTAGAAAGACAGTGTGTATGTGGAACCAGCATCATGGCGGGAGCGGCAGCTGGAGTGACAGTGAAGATGCAGCTGGCATGGTGGCTCTAGTCACAGGCAGAGCAGTCTCAGAGCAGCAGAGGAAAAGGCTCTGAATTAGGGTCAGGCAATCTCTAGCTAAGCTCTTCTTCTGTAACCAAATAGCTATGTAACCTTGGACAAGCAAGCCAATTTCATCCTCTGAGTTCCATCTAGGTCTTGCCTAAATAGCAATTTCACTTAAAAAAATATTGAGAGTATTACAGATGTCCCCCCACTTTTTCTCCCATTGTCCCCCTCCACCTGGATTCCACCCCACCCCAGGTCTTCACCACCCTATTGTTTGTGTCCATGGGTAATCCATGTATGCATATACATAAATTATTTGGTTAATCTCTTCCCACCCACTCCCTTCCCTCTGAGATTCATCATTCTGTTCCATGTTTCCACGACTCTATTGGTTGTATTTTATCAGTTTACTTTGTTCATTAGACTCCTTGTTTGTTAATTTGGATTTTTACATTCAGTTGTTTATAGATATGTATTCATTGCCATTTTATTGTTCATATTTTTTATCTTTCCGTCTCCTTCTCCTTGTCCTTGTCCTTCCCCTTCCTCCTCCAAACTGCTTTTCCTCTTGCTGTCTTGCTGCTTTTAAGATTCTCTGTTTGTCTTCAACCTTTGGCATTTTAATTATGATGTGTCTTGGTGTAGGCCTCTTTGGGTTCATTTTGTTTAGGACTCTCTGTGCTTCCTGGACTTTATGTCCATTTCTTCCACCAGATAAGGGAAATTTTCTGTCATTGTTTTTTCAAATAGGTTTTCAATATTTTTCTCCCTCTCTTCTCCTTCTGGTACCCCCATGATGTGAATGTTGGTACGGTTGAAGTTGTCCCAGAGGCACCTTACACTATCTTCATATTTTTGGATTCTTGTGTTTTGTTTTGTTTTGTTTGCTGTTCTTATTGGGCGTTTTTTGCTTCCTCATATTCCAAATAGCTGATTTTATTATCAGCACCCTCTATTCTATTGTTGATTCCCTATAAATTATTCTTCATTTCAATTGGTATGTCCTTCATTCCTGACAGGTCCTTTCTTATGTTGTTTTTTTTTCCTCACTAAGATCCTGGAAGTTCTCATTAATTTCCTTGAGCACCCTTATAACCATTGTTTTGAACTCTGTATCTGTAGTTTGCTTGCTTCCATTTCATGGAGTTATTTTTCTGGAGATTTTTTTTCTTTTATTTGCAACATGTTTCATTGTCTCCACATTTTGACTGCTTCCCTGTGTTTATTTCTATGTATCAGGTAGAGCTACTATGTCTCATGGAATTGGTAGAGTGGCTTTGTGTAGAAGATGTCCTATAGGGCCCAGTGACTCAGCCTCCCTAATCACCTGAGCTGGGCACTCTAGGTGCACCCTGAGTGGGCTGCAATTTTCCTCTTTTAATTATAAAAATAGAATAATGCAGATGAAAAACTTTATAGATTATGAAGTTTATATGAAAATCAAGTATCATTTCCTGGATGCTCTCTCAGTGCTTCTTTAGAGAGTATTCCCACATGTTATGAGAAGATGATTGGTGTTATAGTCTAAGCACTGGAAAGTGTGCTAGACTTGAGAATAAGGATTCTGGTTGCTGAAGCCCCAGTTTTCCAGGAGTGAACTGTGACCTGAAGTTAATGGGTAAAGGCATATAGAGAAAAACTGTAGTCAGTGGAAGGAAGACCTTCCTAACGATCCAAGTGGTTGAGACCACAATGCCCATTCTGTATGGCTTACATGATTAATTGATTACCCAAGAGCCACCTTCTCTTATTATCTACTAAAGGAATACTGATGTTAAGGTAGAAGGAGACCCTCCATTACAGTGGAAGTCAGCCCTGTTCCTAGACCCAGGGGATGAATTATGCTTGGTGTAAATCAGCCATGGTGATTTCATCCCATCCCTTGTGCCAGAGATCACCCGAGGTTTGGGCTCAAGCTTCACTTCTGGCCAGCAAGACATAAAGTGAGATGTGGGAGCTGGGGAGACTTCACTTCCAGGATAAAAAGACAGGCTTTTTTTTAAGGAATAATAAGCCTTTTCCCCATGTTTTTATTTCCTGCCTTGACTTCCTTGTTAAAGGGATTTAGCAGCTGTCATGCACTCAAGAGATCATAAGCATGAGGATGAGCAGACAGAATGTGAAGACAGTCCCATTGCCACTGATGAGCTGATGATCAGCCTAGGAGTGTTTATCACTGGTTCACTTCAAGGAGATAATAAATACAGGGGTGGGCAAAAGTAAATTTACAGTAATGAATGCATGAAAGTTTTTTCTTGTGCTATTACTTATTAATTACTGTATTTTCCATACGAATAACTACAAGCTTACTTTTGCTCACCCTGTATATGTGTATTCCTTGTTCCACTCTTAGACATGTAGTCACAAGAAGCATTCCTAAGTGACACATCCCCATATATTAGAGAAGTAAGTCCAAAAAGTACTTTATAGCTTCTTTTTTCCAGTGCTATCTTTCAGTTGTCTTTGGCAATCAGCAGTTTGGTTGAATATCATGCTTGGGTCATGAAAAGAAGAAAGTATGGCCATAGATTGGATTCTCTCATATCTTTTTATGTGTTTTTACTTATTTGAAAAAATAAATGTGAAACCATGAGGTAGCAAAAAGATGTTGTTCTCTAAAAGAAAGGGATTTTTAGACACAGTCAGAGGATGCATAAAATTATGCTATAATGAAACCATAAAGTGTAACTCACTCAATTGGGCTGAGCATTTAGAATTTGTATTATTGGAGTCTAGCATCCTTTATGTGTCCAGACAACATAATATGCATATAAAAACAAGGAGTTAAAAATAATAAAAATAAGGTTTGAAAACCACACTGGGCTTTCCTGTCAGCGGCAGTTTCATTTTCATGTGTCAGGATTAATATTTCACACATACCAGCTCATTAAAAAAAGTAACCTTGGAATACAGTGTCAGGTGGAGATACTTTTTTAAGATGTGCTAGAAATTATGCAGACATAAGGAGCATTTCTACTAATTACCTTGGCACTTACGTTATGCTGACCGATGGCCACCATCGTGGGGTGGCAGCGTAGAGAACCCCTTTATGCTGTCTCACACATTGCTTTTCTCCATTTTCTCTCAAAATCATTTACCCAATGCTCATATTTATGCAAGAGAGGGTAATGAAGTAGCCAGAGGTTATTGGGGGTGCAGAGGGCTTTTCGATGATGAGAGTCTTGGTAACTAGGAAGCAAGCCTCAGGCTGTCTGAAATTGAAATTTGAGGCTAAATTAATGGTAACCTGAGCACATGCAGTTTTTCAGTACGCCTGTCTCCTCTAGGGTTGACACTACATAGTTTGACATAAAAGGATCTCTGCATATGAGCAAAAAAAAAGTTCAAGATAATTTCATTGCAAGTAGCACCTTTGGGAGGTGTGTGTAGGGGGGAGGTCAGTAAACAGAAAGGGGTAGTGGGACACAAACTTATTCAAACTTTCCCCAGAATATGCTTTCACATTCCAACTTATGGAATGTGTGCATCTACGTGTAGTCTCAGAGATCAAGAATAATCTTGCACAAAATTATTTATGCAAACAGACAGGCACCTACTCTACAATTATGCTCCTCATAATTCCCTCCAAGTCAGTGTCAGCTAGGGTCTTGGTCAAGTTCAGAGCAGAGCAACAGGCTGATTGGACTCATGCTTGTGCTTTTCTTTTACTTTATTTCTTTGCACTTTGGGATAGAAACATGGAGATAATGCCCCAAAGTCTGGTTAAGAAGATGGTGGGGTATCTACCTGTATTTTCAGTGTGGATATGTTCAAGAGAATGTCCCCATGGGAAAAGTGTTAAAGAATGAAAGTGAATAAGCCAGAAAAGATGATACGTGGGGGAATTATAGATTGGCCCCCAATACTAACTTAAAACTATTCTGTAGACTGAAAGGCCACCACACACAATCTAAGGCATCACGGAGACAGATTAGAATGAAAATAGAAAATATAATCCTATCTTTCTCCCAAACCATGTTTGTCCTTCTGGTATTAGATGCTATACTTGATTATGCTTCAAAGTAGATATCATGTCTTCTTGATAGAATCCAGAGAGGGCCACCATATTGATTAGTAGAATGAAGGGGTTGCTTTAACATGGCTAACTAAAATTATTTGACTTCTATAGTGTGGAAAGTCACAGTTAAAATATGACTGATTGGGAATGGAAACAGTGATTTAACAATATTTGCAATACAAGATACTCAATAATTGGACAAATCAAAGGATTTCTTTGTACAAATGAAGAAAACAGAATTTAAGTAATTTTTTAAATGTCATATAGTTGCTGTGCTAGAACCTTGGTCTCATGACTCACACTATGGTAGGTGTTCTCTTCCCAGCAGTGCTTTGTGAATGGGGATCTGAGATATACGGATGGAATGGTTTCTAAATTCTGTTGTGATGGTACCATCTCATAGACTGTACCATACCATCTCATAGACTATGCCACAGCATTGATAAGGGTCCAAGGATAATGCAGAGATTGTGAGGTGGTCTATGTACTTTTTCAGCAAGAATTCATTCTCTTACCAGTCCAGAAGTAGCATAGAATAAAAGGCAAGATCCCCTCCTCTCCCCTAGCACAGCCAAGAAGAATAAAGGTATTTAAAAACAAGTCTCCTTTATTTAAATTTTGTTTTTAAGTAGCTTTTAGCTATAAGTTCCTTTCCCACTTCTCCAATAAGGCGGCCAGAAGCTGAAGGGAGGTCATGCTAAACTTTATAACTGATGACCCCTACAATTTGGCCCCAATTTCTACTCCCAATTTAATTTCCCACAAATCAAACCCTAAGTCAAACTGAATTGTAGATTTCTTTCCACAAATGCCTACTTTCATGCTCTTCAAACCTCCTACAACATTCTCTTCCTGTAACTTTCTTTTTCACCATCAGGAAATTATTTACTCTCCCGGTTCACAGAGAAATAAAACCACAGATGCATCCTCCATTTACCATATCAAAGCTCTAAACTTGACGCCCAGGCTCAGCTTCTCTAGGTTTTCTGTGTTTTGTTTTGTTTTTTAATATAAGATCATCCATGTTCCATGTTCTCCAGAGACCATCCCCTTCAGCTTCTTATGGGACATTATGCTATTGGTTATTTGTTCTTTGATTTATATCTTACTTTCTAGATCCCTGCTATCAGGATGCTCACATTTCATCCCTTATAAAAATACCCTTCCTCAATCCCACTCTTCTGATAACTATGACATTCCTCTTACCTATCATATAGTGCCTTATAATTATAGGTAGATAATACGTATATAATTCGCTATATAATGTTTTTCTTTCCTCTTAATAACAGTGTTACAGAGCAGGGACTGGATTTGTTTAATTCATTACTGAAAATTGAGTGCCAAGCACAGTGTCTCACCATACTAGCATGGGGTTGAATAACTTTTTAAAAAATATATTTTTATTGATTTCAGAGAGGAAGGGAGAGGGAGACAGAGATAGAAACATCAATGATGAGAGAGAATCATTGATTGGCTGCCTCCTGCATGCCCCCAGCTGGGGATTGAGTCCACAACCCTGACATGTGCCCTTGACCGGAATTGAACCTGGGACCCTTCAGTCCACAGGCCGATGCTCTATCCACTGAACCAAACTGGCTAGGGCAAATGACTGATTAATAAGTGAGTGAATGAAGGAATGTATGAATAATGTTCTTCCTTTGGCTCTTTGTTCATATTGTTCATTCCCTGTAATCAGATTGACTTTCCCAGTGACCCTTTTTTTCTTATCCAAATCCTATAGAGCATCAGTTGGTATTCATACTGCCCACCTACTCTCATACCAGAAGGATTCCATGATGTCTCCAAAATAATTGTTCTCTCCTGAGAACTCTCCTGTTCAGAAGCTTCTGCTACCTTACACTCCAGAACCTTGTATGCATGACTCCTCTCCAAGACAATACTGAATGCTCATTGAGACTATGTCCCTGTACAGTGACATCAAGTGTCTTCTACAAGAATACAGCTTCGTACAGGAAAAGTGCTCAATAAGTGCTGAGGTAATCAATTTATTCATTTGTTCATTCCATCTATGACACATTGACCTGCCACCAAGGCCCAGGCAATGGGGCCAGGAATAACATGGTGTTTAAGATAGTCTCTGTCTTACAGAACTTACAGCAGATGATACAGAAGAACTAACAAGCAATCGTGTTAGTGTGACAAGTATTATAGTAAGGATAACTGCAGAAAAGGGGCAACCAGGGCAGGCTTGCTGACTTCAGAGAAGGCTGTTCAGAGAAACAAACACTTGAGTTGAGTCCTAAAAGATGAGTATAATAAGCATGGGCTAAAGAAGCTGAAGTTAAAGTGTATAAAAATATCCCAAGGTGAAACAGAGCCTGGCAAACTCAGGGAACAAAAAGGGTGTGGTGGTGGAGACTAGCTGGGCAGCCGGAGGGAAACCAGAGCTAGATCCACCATGACTTTATTTAAAGGCAAGGGGAACCAAAAAATCATTGAATAATATGACTGGGTTTGTGTTTTCGACAGTTCTTTCTGGCAGGAAAAATGAAAGCACAAATAAATGGGGGGAAAAAAGATGAGGAATTCCAGTGTGGAAGACTTCCACAGGAGAATGTGGAAATTAAACTCCTTCATCTTGAATTTCTCTCTCTGCATGTACATTTTCTGGGATTAAGTATTTACCCCTGAAGTAAAGTGTGTTGTGCATCTTATCCTTTGGTCATTTTTTTCTGGGAGACTTTAATAATCTTCTCAGGTTGTTTAGAATTAATGAGGCAAATGTCCTCAATCAAGAAGCAATTTAAGAACATGCTGCTAATTTCAATGAGTTCTGTAAATGAACTAATTTAATACAAGTTGACCTTTTTATTGAGGGAAAATGATTTGTGGCTGTATTTTCTTGATTTGTGCCTACAAGCCTCAGCAGTCAGAATGGGCATTTTGAGCCCGGGGGTAAACATTAATCATGGCACAAGGATGGTGGAGCATGAGCATGGGACATTAGTAAGTGGAGGGTATCTTTTACGAAGAAGGTCTTCACTATGTTTATTAAAACTGAAAGCCACAGTCTTAGCCAGTTTGGCTCAGTGGATAGACTGTGGGCCTACAGACTGAAAGGTCACAGGTTTGATTCCCGTCAAGGGCACATGCCGGGTTTGTGGGCTCGATCCCCAGTGGGGGGCGTGCAGGAGGCAGCCAATGAATGATTCTTTCTCATCATTGATGTTTCTACCTCTCTCTCCCTCTTCCCTCCTCTCTGAAATCAGTGATAATATATTAAAAAAAACAAACAAACAATAAAACAACCCTGAAAGCCATAGAATAAAGAATATCAGACTTCTCTGGTGATATAGAACAGGCAGAAAGATGCTGAGTATCATTGTGAAAATTTAACCATGTCCTAGAGAATGTGCTATCCTATCCTTCTCAATATTTTCAACCTCTTTAGAGCTGGGATAATATCAATTGTTTTTTTCAACTTCTTTAATAGCCTAGAAGTTCTTACTTCCTGAATAAAACTGAAGTACAGTGAATGATACTTTAATGATCCTGTCATTTCTTCTGTCTCTTACCACTTTATCTGATAAAGAACCAATATTTCTGTAGTATTTTCTGTAAGATCAAGCTATTGGTAGGAATGTATCTTTTCCTGGTGATTTTGAATGAAGGGTTTTGCTTTAAGCCAGCAAATCTAGAGGTCTACAAGCAATGAGAACGTTTGACAATGGTATCATACCAATAAAAGGATAAAATATTATTTCTGCCAGTGAAGCACTTTCCATTTAATGGGAGTATTGTTCTAAGTATGGTTTAGCATTGTTGCATCAAGCCTGAATCAGCACTTTCAAGTGCCTGGTAAACTCAGTCTTCTTAGAAAACCAAGGAGAAGGAGAGTTGAATTGACAAAATCAGGATGGGGCAGCATTTCTTTTAAAACAGGTAAGAAGCACCAACCATAAATAAAATGATTAGCCCATGGACACAGACAATAGTGCAGTGAAGGCCTGGGGGAGTGGACGTGTGATGAGGGTCAATGGGGGGTGAGGGGGGGGGTGAAGGGGAGAAATCTGTAAGATTTTTAACAATAAAGATAAATTTAAAAAGTAAAATGATTAATAAAATTACCACTAAAATTAAGAACTCCTATTCATAAAAAAAAGTATCATAAACAGAGCAAAACACAAGTTACAGAGTGGGAAAAAATATCTGCCCCACAGAACTGCTAACAGGCTTGTATCAAGAACAAACACAGCACTGCAATCCTATAGAAAAATGGCCAAAAGATATAGGTAAGCATTTTAGGAAAGAGGAAATTCAATGGTCAATGAACATTTGAAAAGAACCTCAAACCCCTTGTCAATGATGCAAATTAAACTACTAAAAATCATTATATGCCCACAGATTGGCAAAAGTGAACAAATTGAACAATGTCATATTGTTTGG
Organism: Myotis myotis; assembly: GCF_014108235.1. Taxonomy (NCBI): domain Eukaryota; kingdom Metazoa; phylum Chordata; class Mammalia; order Chiroptera; family Vespertilionidae; genus Myotis; species Myotis myotis. The sequence goes on from NW_023416335.1 coordinate 19,578,227, forward strand.
TATGAACCAGGAAAAAAAGGAACTCTGATATACTGCTGGAGTGAAACTATTAAGACAACATTGGAAAACAATCTGGCATTTCTTGGGAAAGTTAAAGGTACATACACCCTGTGACTCAGTATTTTATTTCAAAGTAAGTGTCAGACACATATGTTTGCTCACATATTTTACTTTCAAAAAGTGGAAGAAAGTTTTTTTGAATGTAAGAGACTCTCTGGAACACATGTAAGGTGATAGAGAATTAAGGAGTGAATAAAGGGATATTTGTACAAAAAGGAAGGAAGACTGAAGGAGAGAGGAGGAGAAGAGGAAGAAGAAAGGAAAGATGGAAGGACCAAAGAAGGAAGGAAGAGAGGGAGAAAAGAAAAAGGAAGGAAAGAGGCAGGAGAAGAGGAAGGGAAGCAGGAAGGGAAAATGTTTTATGAAGCTCTATGCAAAATGAGCTCTTGATGAAAAAATTGAAAAATGTTTCTATTTTTATGCTCTGCAAACCAGATAATTTTCTTTAACGTTTATGAGAAACAAACCAGGATGAAAAAAACTACTATTTCTTAAATTAGATATTGTGGCCTTATAAACTAATATTGCCCATAAAAGTGGAAAAGTCTAGATGGAGCCTCCCCCCCCCCAAAAAAAGTGCAAAAGTAATAGCTCTTAGGCTTTAATATTCTTACCCTGTCTTCTGTTTAGTGACTTCGGGGGGAAGGCACTATTTTTGCCCATAGGAATAGGGAAAACAAGCACCTGGTTTGGCCTTATCTCCTCTTTCTATTATATAGATACAGAAAAGATATGTTCCTCCCCTCTGGAAGTGCTCACACAAACAGGTAGCTATGGCATTTTGCTCTATGTTAAACAGATGAACACAGGAAGTGAAGATCTATGCAAGATGAAAGCCAACTTTGCTGATGAAATGAAAATTCACATATTGATCACCAATTTAATGTGTGTTTTTTCCCCTTCTTTTGGAGAATGTGTCCATTTTTGAAATAACACACATCACCCAAACTGAAAGCAATAATCGTTGTCTGTGACAGAAAATTGTTAGTGACATCAATTCAACAGCCTGATAAAACCATGGGAAACATCCTGGAGAAGTCTAACGGATGCCCTTTATCAAGGAGTGTGTGTCAAGGGGCTTATCCGAAAATGCATTACCTTCTTCAGTAGCAGGCATGAAACTTTTCAAGGGCAGCTCATCTGGTCCCTCTGTCTTAATCTGCTTCAATTATTCATGTTGTCTGAGCTACACAGCAACAGAAATATCTCAGTGACTTGTGTTCTCAACGTCTTGAGCAAAGTATCATAAGAGTTAACATCTAAAGAAAAGAAAGCAAAGGAAGGGCATAGGAGTATAAGAATAAAACGTGTAAGGCATGTTTTATTCTGGGATCTTAACATATTGTGCTTGGGGCCTGAGACTGATCTTTCTTTGAAAGGTAATTTCACAAAGAAGATAGAAAATGGCATATGGTGACTTTATACTTTTGTATTTTATCCAATTTTTACTTAGGTTTCCAAGGTCCAAGTGATTTCTATTTCCCTAAATTCTTTTTTTTTCTTTCACTGACTTCTAGCCATGAACTTGATTTATATGCATCTTATTGCTACCCATTAGTCAAATAGAAAGAGTGATATCCATTTTTCTATTTCTAAAGGAAATGGTTATGAATATCAATGATATAATATAATTATATCAATAAAATAACACATTAAGCTTTAAAAAAACTTTATAGGTAGTCTCAACTTTTCTACAGTTTTAAATTTGGCTATCTAATCTAATGAAAGAGAAACATCCAAATTGACCATACCCAAGCCACGCGCACCAGCCAATCAGAGCGACTATATGCAAATTAACCCAACCAAGATGGTGGCCAGCAGCCATGAAGCTGGAGCAAGCAGAAGGCTTGGTTGTCCCGGAGATGGAGGAAGCCAAGCTTCCCGCTTGCACTGGCCCTCTGTGGCCTCCGCTAAAGGCAAGAAAGTTTCAATTATAGAAGATAAATAAATCCCAGATACCTGCTTCCAGCCAGCCTCCACTGGGAGCTTGGGTGGCTGGGGGCTGTGGCCAGCCTGCAAACAGCCATCAGCCCCTCACCCAGGCTGGCCACACCCTCATGGGGTAAGGATCCCTGCTGGGGGGCTTGGCCAGCCTGCAAACAGTCATCAGCCCTCACCCAGGCTGGCCAGGCACCCAGCGGGGACAACTACCCTGAAGGGGCTGTGGCCAGCCTGAAAACAGCCATCAGCCCCTCACCCAGGCTGTCCAGGCACCCCAGTGGGGACCCCGACCCTGAAGGGGCTGTGGCCAGCCTGCAAACAGCCATCAGCCCCTCACCCAGACTGGTGATGTGTGACTGGTCACTATGGAATGACTGGTCACTATGTCACACACTGACCACCAGGTGATGGTCCCTGCTGGGGGTCTTGGCCAGCATGCAAACAGCCATTAGCCCCTCATCCAGACTGGCCAGGAACCCCAGCAGGGACCTCCACCATGAAGGGGGTGTGGCCAACCTGAAAACGGCCCTCAGCCCTTCACCCAGACTGGCCAGGCACTCCAGCAGGGACCTCCACTGTGAAGGGTGTGTGGCCAGTCTGAAAACGGCCATCAGCCCCTCACCCAGGCTGGCCAGGCACCCCAGTGGGACCCCCACCCTGATCCGGGACACCCTTCATGGCAAACCAGCCAGCCCCCACCCATGCACCAGGCATATAATAAAAGGGTAATATGCAAATTGACCCTAACAGCAGAACGACTGGGAATGACTGGTCACTATGTCACACACTGACCACCAGGGGGCAGACACTCAATGCAGGAGCTGCCCCCTGGTGGTCAGTGCGCTCCCACAGGGGGAGCTCTGCTCAGCCACAAGCCAGGCCGACGGCTGCCAGTACAGCAGTGGTGGTGGGAGCCTCTCCTGCCTCTTCAGCAGCGCTAAGGATGTCCAACTGCAGCTTAGGCCTGGTCCCTGCTGGCAAGTGGACATCCCCCGAGGGCTCCTGGGCTGCCAGAGGGATGTCTGACTGCCAGCTTAGGCCCAATCCCCCAGGGAGCAGGCCTAAGCCAGCCGGTGGACATCCCCCAAGGGGTCCCAGACTGTGAGAGGGCACAGGCTGGGCGGAGGGACCCCCCCCCCCCAGTGCACAAATTTTTGTGCACCAGGCCTCTAGTCTACAATAATAAAAGCATAATATGCTAATTACACCGGATATCCTTCTGGATGACTTTCTAGGCCAGTGGGGGCCGAGCCCCTTGCACGAATTTCATGTATTGGGCCTCTAGTGTTAATATAAACATGCTTACAAAACACTTACATTTAGTTATTGGGTTTTTACCCCCAGCTTCCTGAATATTTTTCACTGTTCTTTAATGTGGGGAAAATCTAAGTGAATACTTGGCTGTGGAAGGCCATCTGGTGTCATTGGGGAGAAACTACAGGTTTATGTGGAAGCTTATGAAATGTGTTTACCACCTCACCTGCTTTCTAGTATGTGTTTTGAAAGACTATATACATCCAGACAGGCTGTTCTTTATTTCTGCAAACTGGGAGCCATTATGTACCTGTTGATATGTTTTTATCGTGTTAAGAAATAATTTTTTAAAATACATTTTTATTGATTTCGGAGAGGAAGGAAAAGGGAGAGGGAGAGGGAGAAAAGAAGAGAGAGAGAGAGAGAGAGAAACATCAATGATAAGAGAGAATTGTTGACTGTCTGCCTCCTGCACACCCCACACTGAGAATCGAGCCCACAACTCTGGCATGTGCCCTGACTGGGAATCAATCCTCACCTCCTGGTTCATAGGTCAATGCTCAACCACTGAGCCATGCCTGCTGGGCAAGAAATAATTTTTATAGGATTTAAATTTGACTTCAGAATATGTTTGAACTGCCATTGGACTATGCATACATTTAATAATTTTAGACTTTAACATATATTTCTACTGTACTGTACAAAGTTCTGACTCAGAAGACTAGTTAGTATTGAATTTTGCTATTGAATCCTCTTGCTCTTCCCTTATCTTCCACTCTACTTTATATAAAGCAGAAATATCATAACCTATGAAAGGTATGTCAAGACCTCCTTCTACCCTGTTCTTGCCTCTGAAACTCTGCAATTCTTAAGTTTACGGAGCCATAATTACGTCACTTGGAACAGAGCACTCTTCCCACTTCTTTTGGCCTAGAGGGAAAAAAGAAGGCCTATGTATTTTAAAAAGAAAAAGTATCTAATTTTCTAGTGATGCAAACATGAAATTCAAGATCTAAATGCAGTAATCATGGTAGGTTACTTGGGGGTAACAATATCATGGTTATTTTACATCTTTATATATAATCTTTATATATAAAAGCCTAAGCCACCATTACGACCAGTCAACTGAATGATTTGTTGGCCAGTCGCTATGATGCGCACTGACCACCAGGGGGCAGAAGCTCAATTCAGGAGCTGCTCCCTGGTGGTCAGTGTGCAGCCACAGCCAACCTCCTGCAGCCGGCCAACCTCCTATGGTTCCTCTATCCACCCCCACCCCCGGCTGCCCTGATCACTGGTCAGGCCAAGGGACCCCCCACCCATGCACGAATTCGTGCACTGGGCCTCTAGTATTTTAATATGGTCAATACAGTAAACATAGAACAGATAAAAGCCATCCTTTGCCCTTGATGAAAAGTTTTAGAAACAAAAATTACAGAAATGATAACTGTAGAACTTACAGTTCATTGTTTGAAGTAGAAACAAATGGACTCATTCAGTTGCTCTCATCTCATCTCATGTGTTTGCTTACACACCCAAAAGGACTTACTCCAGATAGATTTCTACAAAGAAGCGACTTAGAATTTAAATGAACCTGAAATTAACATTGTTCTCTTTGGCAATTGCTTTCTCTCTCATGGTATGATGGATGATGTTGTCAATGATTCCCTCAGTTTTGGGAAATAATTTGTGTCACCAAACCTGTTCTTTTCAATGCTTTTGTTTCAGGATGATGAATAAGGAGAGAATAATGGAGATGCCTAGTGATAAGAGACAGGGTTGGGGACCATCCCTCTTTTGTTCTTTGCTCCCACTGAGAGTTTTAGAAACTCTGAGTAGATCAATTTCCTGTGGATGATTTAAGCTGTAAAACCGACATAATTAATGAAGATTGGGGGTCTGAACTCTTCCTTTTTGGGTAATCTTGTTAAACTTCTTAATACCTTAGATTACCTATAAAACAGAAAATAAAATGGAAAATGAGAAAATGATAAAAATATGTTTTTAAAAAACCCATGGCTAGTCCTAATGCTGGCACTGCTAGAAGTGAAGCATTTTGCTATGAAAATGAATGTGATGTTTTTTGCCTTGCTGGAATGTCAGGAAATGTAATTCATTAGTGGTTTGAAAACTGCTTTGAGCTAATGGAATAAAAGGCACTGGAGAAATTTGAACTAATATTATTAAAAGTGAAAAATTGCAACACAGCAACTTATTTCCCCTAGAACACAGACATCAATATTGAGTCTAATATTGCCAAAACAACCAGTTTGAGAAGGGAAAACACCAGTCACTCATCTGGACATCTCGCCTACATGTTTCCAAATTACCAATTTGACTAATTTTGTTTTCCCATGAATTATATAAATTTAGTTCTTCTCTAAGACCCTAGATTCGTATTCATATTTGGGGTACAATGAATTTAAATCTACAATATATGTTATAAATTCTTCAATTATACTACCTTGTTTCTTTTCTCTGAAACTATATCTTGACTTGTAAGGTCACATATATTCTTCTCAACCTCTCCTCATACAACCCTTGAAAATCATATTTCAGATCAATGCATGTTCTCATCTTTAGAGATGGTTGTATTCATCATATTGCCATTGTAATTAAGATGGGATGTTCCAAAGTACATGTAATGGATTGCAAGCATTTGCAAAGGTTTCTGAGAATATGAGGAACATTATTGCTTTGTTCACATTTAGTTTTCCCACAGTAAAGTTGGGCTGGGAATTAATGAACACAATTAGAGTGTTTTGATATGGTAAACCTTTGAAACTATTCATTATTCTGTTAACAGAACCTTGCTAATTTTCTTCTAAATGAATGTACTCCTGTTGTAATGTAGATTATGTTTTATAATGCAACTCAGTCTGCTTTCACTTTCCTTTCTTTGTTTATTGATTTCAGCTCCTTTGTTCATTGTGTCATTCAGGTGAGTAATAAAGTAGAATAACTTTCAATAATCTTTTAGGAAAGGAACATACTTTATCTCTTTTAAAAATTATGACATTATTTAATACAGCAAGAAAAAAACTAGAAGAAACATATTTTATCTTAATGATAATTGTTTATCACTGCATCTCCTTTTAAATGTTTCATCCAAATTCAAAGACCAAAAATAATTAACTATATGTATTTTTAAATGCATTTACTTGGGCCTTTTTAAAACAAGGAAGAAGGTCCTAACTTCCACCTTCTGATACGGTTGTAATTAGCTAATTATTAATAATAGGAAAGGAGCAAAGGGAAGGCCAGACATTATAGGCATGTTCCCTGTAAAACATTGGAGAAAGGGGACTGGAGAAAGGGAAGATAGATGTATGTGCAGTAAAGTTGGGGTGGCATAGGTAAAGTACTTGCTATCAATCACACCTGGGGACAGAGAAGTTTGGCCAGAATGGGTGTGGAGCAAATGGAAAAGACAAGGCATGTGGTTTTCTGCAATAACACTTCCTTTGAAAATTATACTTCATGTTTTATGTCAAGACCTACAACACGACTCATATTTTGTAATACAATGTAAGTGCCAGGAGCAACCACACAGAGTGCACACTAGAGAGGCTAGGCTAGTGGTTCCCAACCTTTTTCTGGCCATGCCTCACCTAAGCATCTCTAAAATCCTGCCCCCCCCCCACCCCGGTGACATATAATTCTTATTATTCAAAAGTGAACTCCTATTCATGTGGAGGAAGGCTAAAAGGCTATTAAGTTGGTCTAAACAAGCTTCCAAAAATTATGGCATCCATGAAAGAGAAAAAATAAAAGAAAGGACAGTTGAAGTACTGAGGAAGAAATTACTAAGAAATTGTTTAAAAAAATAATAATAATGTGAAAAAAGCAAATAAAGTTTCAAAACATATAATAGAGAACTGAAATGCATCAATATGTCACAATATATATTTATATACTGTATATGAGGCCCCTAGAACCATAAGAAATGCAAAAAAATTCACTGTTAATAACTCATTCTCGAATTACCCCCCCTTTTAAAAATCAAATTGTCCCCTGTGGGGTGTGTGTCCCACATTGGGAACCACTGGTCTAACATGTATCATGTTCATGCGTCCTAGCCTAATTACCAAAGAACTACATGGGGAATGAAAGGGAGCAAAAGTTACATGTCTGTCTTTCAATAAATTTTAAATCTGGATGAACTACCTTGAGCCTTAAAACAAGCAGGGTTGGCTCATGCTAATCCACAAATATATGTGTTAACAACAATATTTTATTATATTTCTCAGCTGCAGACACAGAATGTCTTCTTCATTAGTAGCACTGAAAATCAGAGTTGAAGTGAACGAAGAAAATGAAAGACAGCTAAAGCTGTCCTTTATGTAGGAGATGGAGGGGATGCATTAGAGTTGACCTTTCAAAGAGATTATTTTCTGCACTCTTATCTCACTGTTTTAAATTTTAAAAAAATTTTGGCATTGGCTACTTTTGCCTTCCTTATTTCTTCTCTTGTCTTTTCTCCTTACTTACCTCTCTCTCTCTCCCCCCTCTTCTTTCCTTCTTTCCATCATTTTTAATTTTGTGGAGAAAAATAAAATGCAACAAAATAATCTGACACATGAGAATCTATATAAATGCAGAGGATGAAAATGCCAAGTTGGAGCCTGAAGATATCTTGGCCAGAATATGTCTTCTGCACGGTTTCCAAAGAGCTAGATTCCGTGTTGCAGGTGTGTGCCCATCCAGTGTAGACTGCTTTAATGTCTTGGGATCTCCTACGTCTAATCAAATTGGAGTTCAGTCTAATAGAAAAGTCCACAGAGAATTAAGTTTAATGCACTATAATAGGTGACTGAGCTTTTGTTAGTGCACATTTTATAAAAGTGCCTCTCAGTAAGGACCCAGAAAATTAGGTTTACAAGCATCTTCGAATGCCTCCTTATGGACTTTTGCATCCTTTCTTTTATGTGGTGATCTCTAAATAGACCATATGAATGTTGGAAATGCCAAGTGAAGAGTCAGAGAAGGCGGGAGTGAGAGAGACTTTGAAGCCTGGTGTTTTGAAACTGTTGTTTCAAGAGGCTGATGGTGAGATTAAATTGAATTGATTTACACAAAAATTGGACACAGAGTCCCTAGTAAAATGTCAAATACTAGGGAAGAATTACAAAATCTGTAAGCATAATAATGATAGAAAAGAATAATAATGTTTTTCACAGCAAGGGGCTAAGTGTGTCTGACTTCAGCTTATTTACCTCTGTGTCAGAAGGGAAATTAAGGGCCAGTGAAGAAAGTGGCTCACCTCCTATTGTATTTGATAACCCAAGAAACCTGGTATGCCAGAACTTTGTTAAGCAAAGAAGCCAACAGGCTTCATAGAAATACATATAGTGCCCTGCTGGCACGGCTCGGTGGTTGAGTGTCGACCTAAGAACCAGGAGGTCATGAGGTCAGGGTTTGATTCCCGGTCGGGGCACGCGGATGGGTTGTGGGCTCAGTCTCCAATGTGGGACCTGCAGGAGGCAGCTGATCAATGATTCTCTCTCATCACTGATGTTTCTATCTCTCTCTCCCTCCCTTCTTCTCTGAAATCAATAAAAATGGATTAAAAAAGAAATATATATATAGTGACAACCTGCATGTGTTTAGAGTTTTACACCTTTCAGAGCACTTTCACTTCCATGTTTTAAATTAATGTTCCCAATTATTTCAGAATACAGTTAATGTAGGTATTCAACAGAGGAGAATATTAATACAGAACAAAATTACAGGAAAAAAAGTACAACTTTTCCCCACTGCACCAATACAACTCTGTTTAACTGTGTTACTCAACCTTTATTCATTTACTGTTCATGAATTTGAACTTTATTTCTCAGGGATTGGGATCTCTATTTCTGAACAGAGAAATACCAAGATCAGGACTGTGTTTGGGAAAATATCCAGAGTGGTTTGGAGGAGAGGTGTGTGTATGTGTGTGTGTGTGTGTGTGTGTGTGTGTGTGTGTATGCACGTGTGTGTGTGTGGGGGGGGTGGTAGGGGAGGTCCACAGGAGGCACAAGAGACTGCACCAGTGAGATACTGAATGAAATGTAAAGGAAGGGAGGATTTGAAAGGATTGTAAATGAGAATCCTTAAACATGCTGGTGATGAACTTGCCTGGGAGAAGGAGAGAATGGGAAATGTAGGTAGAGCTCACTCAAGATAGTCAGAAACACCATGGTTTTGCAATCACCCACATTTTCAAACTCATTTTTTATAAGTCCAGAGGGTGAAAGCTTGTATTAGTAATTATCTTGACAGAATTTGAACTCTGTTCCTCCAGAAACAAATTATCTTGGAGATGGAATAAATATTGATTATGCTCTAGCTTTACTAATTTGAAATCTGTGATTATTGGAATAGGACCTATTAGTTGGAAATTCTGTACCATCTGCAGAAAATAATTTCTCCTTAGTCAGATTCCTAATAAAGGCAGGCCAGCATTGTCCTCACAATCTAAAGGAAATGGTTTCCATGAATCTGAAACCACTTGAACAAGTCAATGATTAGTGTTAAAAAATAGAAAAGTTTCATGACTATTACAAGAGCACAGCCTCCTGGAAGCAGTTCAATTATATATTATATATAGGTGTGCTAAAAATAACATTACCATTCTCATATTCTGCATATTTCAGATCTGCCCAATTACTCTAAATTAATGTGACTTTACTAACACTGAAAATCTACATATCAGACCCATAAATATTTTTACTTTTCCTAACATTCACCATACTCAAGAAGTCCTGTTTAAACAAAGTTAAACACATGTAAATAAGTTTGAACTAGTTCCAGAAAGTTTAAATGACTCTGTATTTAGATATGTTTTATATTATGGAATAATACAAAAAGAGAGTAAACCAAGCTGCTGACCTTTAAGGTTGTTTGATCCATTTCACCATAGCTAATTCTGCTCCCCAAGTAAAATGTAGTTCTCATTGAACACCAAGGCTTTGTTGATTTGATCTACATTGGGCCTGTGGAGCCTCAGGGCAATAGGCAAACCACTGTGCGCTCAACCCATTTATGATCGGCTTACTCCTGGAATCTTATTTGTTTGCATGTGAAATTAGGTTAAAACAAATACCAACCATCATTTTGTGTGGCACCTCTACAAGGGTCTAAAGCTAATTGTATACATATGTTATAGAAAGAAAGGAGCTTGAGCCCAGCCAGTGCTACTCAGTGGTTGAGCATCGACCTATGAAAAAGGAGGTCATGATTTGATTCCCTTTCAGGGCACATGTCTGGGCTGCAGGCTCGATCCCCAGTAGGGGGCATGCAGGGAGCAATCAGTGATTCTGTCTCATCATTGATGTTTCTATCTCTCTCTCTCCCTCTTCCTTCCTCTCTGAAAGCAATAATATATATATATATATATTGAAAGAAAGGAGCTTGAAAGGCAATTTTTCTCCCAGTGACCCTCCAAGGTGGTGGCACCAATTCATTATGCCCATGATGTGCACATTCTTAATTTTACCTGCTATGATCTCTGCTACAGTTGTATTGAATAACATGATGCTGTTCGTTTCCATGGTAGCAAGTTGGTCACGGGAGTGGTAGGCAATTCTATATTAAAAAATAACGTTGACTTGATTTTTCATGTGCATAACCAGCTTTTTAACCAAATGTCATTCTTACATCGTAGAAACATCCCAACATCTGCTTGCTAAGACACTGGAGAATAGTTGTATTTCCTTATATATTTACTAGAGGCCCGGTGCACAGATTCGTGCACATTGAAAGGGAATCTGGTGTGGGTGAACCAAATTTGGGGCCAACAAGGCCCCAGCGGCAAGCTAACCCATGGCTGATTCCACGAGGAATCAGGCTTCCTCCTACCTCCTCCCTCCTCCCTCCTCTCTGGGTCCAGGGTGTGGATGAACCAGATTCAGGGCTGACAGGGCCCCAGCAGCAACCTAACTTACCAGTCAGAGCATCTGCTCCTTGGTGATCATTGTGCGTCATAGCTACCTGTTGAATGGTTGAATAGTCAAATGGTCAAACGGTGAAATGGTCGTTTAGGCTTTTATATATATAGATTTCAAACTTGATTCTTGGCTGCCTCTTCAGGTCTGATCCTGAGAATATGTTGCATATATGATCATGTGGATGTTCACAATAATGCTCTTCTTTCTTGAGGACTTTAAAATGGAATTTACCATTTCCTCTGCCTTAGTTTTTTACCTTATTTTAATTGTAACCAGGAATTTTTATGAAACCATGTCATATTGTCAGTAATGGCCTCCCTGTCAAACTTTGCCTTGTCAAAATAATTTTATCATTCATAAATATTTCAGTGAAAACCAAAGACTGCTTATAAATGATTGATTCTGTAGAGTTCACTGACTTTTCCTGTGAAGGCTTTTATTAAAATTAGAGTATCCCATCCAAAATCTGACCATTAATTGTTAATAATGTACTGATTGAACCCTACATTTCTCTAAAACATGAAAAATTAAATTGGTAGTTATAATGATATATTGAAATTAAGGAGGGTCATTACAGTTCAAAGCTCATCCTCAAGCTTAGCACTACACTAAAGTGTATTTTGGTTTCTAAATTAAATCAGGCTAGCACTGTACAGTACTTGGAAGTATTCTATGTTATCAGGAGAGGTCCAGAAATAACAAGGAAGAAACCTTCATGGGTGAGCTATTTATGTCATCTGTTCAATCTTATAATTTTCTTTTCTTTGTTGAAATATAGCATGGTTATTTTAGATGGGCATATGAAAATAATTATCACTTAAGCAACCAATCACCACATGATTTGAGAGTTGAAATATTCTGATATTACACACATCTAGTCATGAATGTAGGATTAAATTAGATTTTAAGAAGGGGCTTGTTTTTTGCTTTCATCCTTGAATAAAAGTAAGATTTAAAGAATTTGCTTTTTTAGAGAGAGAGGAAGGGAGAGGGGTAGAGAGAAACATCAATGAGAGAGGAACTTCTTCTACAGCAGATGCTCTCAGTGTTCCCACTCTGTCCATTGTCCTAACCATTGCCATGCAATCTGGCTGACTTCCCACACCATGCACCAGCTCTCCTTGCCCGAGGATACTCTTCGACCACACAAGCCTATTATGCCACCCATGGTGTAGGCCAGAAGTACTGAGGAGTTAATGCCTCACTTGAAGTAGTTTTTTACAAATAACTGATGGGAGGTGGTGGATAAACATTCAGGTTCTTCAGCTATCATAGAGAATATCTCTGGGACATAACCTACACTGTCTTTCAGAATCTACCAGTGGGATTAAGGGCTAGTATGTGACTGGTAACTAATTGATAGCACACACTTTATTGGATTTATCCCATATCTCATTTCCGTGTAACTCTATGATTTGTTGTTGTTGTTGTTAATGTTCTCTTAGCTAAACAACTTGCACTTGATCTCTGACAAAGGGTCAGTTCTGGGGAATCTAAACAAAGACAGCAATTTTACCAGCTTCCTACACCTAATTATTTTTAGAATTTAAAAAATATATGCTTTTATTGATTTTTAGAGAGAAAGGGAGAGGAATAAACAGAAACATTGATGAGAGAGAAACATCATTGATCGGCTGCCTCTGGGGATTGAGCCTGCAACCCAAGCATGTGCCCTGACCTGAATCTAACTGGTGACCTCTTGGTTCCTGGGCTGACACTCAACCACTTAGCCAGTGTTTCCAGGCTATTTTTTTGGCTTTTAAAGCTTATTGTATAAAATTCTAAAGCTGCAGTACAAGATCATTCAGTAACATCCCTCTCTGCTAAACAAGTTTTCAGGGGTTGAAGGCACAATAGGTCATCTAATCCAACTACCTTCTAGCAGATGCTCTTGGGATCCTGCTTGTATCTCCGTGGCCCACCTTAGAGGTTTCTCCTATGCTCAGATGGTTTCCTGCAACTCTCTGTACTCTGGTGTTGAAAGCATGTTTGGTTCAAATGGAGCAACTGGCAGACCATAAGCCAGAAGTGTTAATGAATAAATATGCTGGTGGACAATTTTGATAAGCAGTCATTTCAAAGGGTCTCTAGAAGGTTTTTTTTTTTTTATAGATTTTTTACTTTTATTTATATATTTTTTCTCTTTACCACTCTTTCCCTACTCCCAAGTAGAAAACTCCAACGTAATGTGCACTTTCCAGCTGATTCTCTTCAGAAGGATTCATCTCCAGTTTTCCAAAGGGTGAACTCATTGCTTAACACCCTGTTTCTTTTCTGTATCTCACTTCCTCACTTTTTACTGTGCTTCTGGAGTCATTGCCCTGATAAACTATTATACTCAAACCCTGGATCAGGTTCCTAGAGGAACTCAAGCCAGGACACTTATTATAGAGAAGAAAGTGAGAGCAAGAGAGTGAAAGTCATTTGCCAATAGGTCTATGTAGTTTTGTCAAATGGTAGAGATTCTGGTATATATGTAGTTTGTGCTGTCCTTTTGTCACTTAACTATTTTCATAATCTTTAAATTTAAGTAAATATATTTTAAAATTCTAATTCATCATATAAGGCAACCATGATAGACTTACCCAGTCCCTGATGCTGGGCACTGGGTTGGTGAATCTATTTTTTTTTCACCAAATGAAAACAATAATTTATTGTCATAACTATTTTTATTTGGCGATTGATGCATCTGTTGAAGAAATTAGGGAAACTCACTGAAGGAAAAGTGTTTTACCAGAGAAGCTCCTGAGGCTACCTGAACTGAAGATATTCTCCAATTGCATTTATAAATGTCAAGGTCCACCCCCCTCTGCATGTATTTATGAATACCAGATGGGCTTTTTTTGAATGGTAGCACAGTGAAATGATAGCAACCCATTAAGGTCATTAAGGGAAGATGGTGTGGAATTTATGATCAGTAGGCAGCCACTTATGCAACCAACTAGGATCCATAAACTACAAGATAATCTGACGTGGATTTGATTTCTGATCTGAGTGAATGCATAGGAACCTCTACATCTGTAGACATGCAGTGTTTTCTCAGCTCTTTTCCAATGCTGTCCATTTTTGTCCCGTTGATGATCACTTCCACTGCATTATTCAGGGATAAAATTAATTACTAACTGCTAGGTTTCCTGAGCAGAGTCAGTTAATGCATAAGCCTGTTTACTGCATGCCAGATGGTTCCAAGTTATTTGGGAAGGAAAAAATATCAGCAGAACGGTGAATTCGGCACAAAACGGTGCTACCAAACAGATCTATACAGTGAATACCTGAAGCTAGGGGACTTGGAGAGAAGAAAACTTCCCAGGTAGTTTCAGATTCTTTCTTTGAAAAATAATCAGGCCTGCCAGTGCCTTATTCTTTAGTCTCAAAGCTGTGTGTGACAAAGGACAAATTTCTTATATATCTTTAAAATGGGTCCTACTCAGATGCTGCTGTTAAGATGATAGAGAATGAGGGTAAAGAGGATGGCGCCAGGAAGTTTGCAAAGTAGGGAGGGATCAGGGCAATGGCAATGGACCACTGGAGATATTTCTATTAGCCCATACAAGTTCTAGTTTAGGGTACTTGAAGAGTGTACGGCCCTCTGAATCCTCCTCCCCTGCCATCAATAACTACTGAAGTTGCTTTTCTTTGGGCTGGAACACCTGTACCTTTCATCGGATGTGGTGACCGAGGGGCACTCACATGGCAGTGCTGTCAGAGTGACAAATACATCTAGACTCCTGCCAGTGGTATCCCCAGGGCTGGCGTGTTTGTCCAGAGGCCATCACCTGCTGCTCAGGGTGGAATCACCAGTGCAGCATCATTCTGAGGAGCCGGTTATTCATTTTTCATATTTCAGAAAATAGGAGGTAGAATGAAGTTGCTCTTCCTGAAAGTGTCTGGATATGAGATGGTCTGTGAATTAGCCCTGAGCTCTGTTAAAATCAGCAAATACCATATTGCGAATGTTAGGTTTCTTCTTCAGTGTAAAGCCCCAAAACGCAAGTGTGTAAGCATGTGCCTGGCAGGGGAACACACAAAACTCTTACAAACCATTAACATATGCATGCAAATTAGAGACCTACAGTCGCTTTAGCATTGTAGCAAGCTGTCTGGGGAATAGAGAGGGAGGGAAGCAGCAGGCAGCAGGAGTTCTGGTGGGCTCTGGGTAGCGGTGGACAGCAGGAAGGCACTGTACCCAAGGGGAAGGACACTAATCAGGGCAGAGGTGGGGCAGGGTCTTGAAGGGCACACTTTACTTCCTTCATCATAGTGCCCTCACAGAGGCTGTTTTATTTCCCCCCTGCAGCACCAACAGAGCTCTGTTCGGTGTCTTGAAAATTATACACGTGTCTATGAATATTGATAAATGATGATGAAGCGGGTATAAAACGTTACAGGATCTCTGCAGAGATTCAAAGAGCCATTTCTTGATCAGATTAGGAAACAGAATGCCCATTAACATTGCCACTTTGGAACTGCCTTGTAGACCAAACATTAGCATTTAGTTCAAATTAAAATTATATTCCTTCATTGATAATTTGAATAATCCTGTCAATGCCAAAAATAAAAGAAAATTTGTCATCTTTCAGCCACTTTATAAAAAGAAGCTGATAGGTGCAGTTTACAAGACCTTAACGTTCTTCTTAATGGATCTGCTGAACTGGGCACTAGAAATCCATCTACATTCAAAGGATTGATTGCAGAGCATTAATTTCATCAATACAAGCCCAACAGTTTAAGAAGAGGGTTACGTTAAATGTTGCACAGGGCTTGTCAGTTCTGACAGTGAAATATCCAGCAGAATACAAACAGAACAAAATGATTCAGCTTTTCTTTTCTAGTTTCTTTTTCTCTCTCTTGATTTTTTCTTCCTCCTTCCCTCCCCTCCCCTGCCCCCCTCTCTTTCTTCCTTCCTTGCAATAAAAACTGTGCCTTTTCATGATACATAAGCTTTCCTTTCAGGTAAATAATTTTATGCCTCCTGCCTTCTCTTGCATACGACTCCTCTTTGAAGGAAGACGAAAGGAAAACAGAGGACTATGTGATAAATAGAAATGGCTACTAAGAACTGGCCACAAATATTAGTGTTGTGACCAACTTGAAATTGTTTGGATGTTATTTTTAAAACATCTGATCTCTCTCTCTCTCTCTCTCTCTCTCTCTCTCTCTCTCTCTCACACACACACACACACACACACACACACACACACACACACTTCACTGAGAAAATCAATCTGCTGGGCCCATAGATTTGAAAGGAAAAAGTAAACTTTGACTCTTAAGACATGAGGTGACCTTTTCAAAGTTTGACAAATGAAAGTTGAAGCAAGTAAACAGTATTTATTGCTCTGTGACTTTTGTTCTTTTTTGGGATCCTAAAAATCAACAAGTTCTACCTGCTGTGGTTACAGAGGAAAAGGCTAATACAAGCTAGAAATGACCGCCCCAGGCTTTCTCCACAACATTCTCTGATTTTACAGAAGCTGGTGATTCAGAAGTAGAAGTTTCTCCAATTTCACACAAAAAAATGACAGGGTTTTAAGTTGCATATTACCTTGCTAATTTAAATGTGGGGCAAAATATAGTGGAATAGGAAAATAACTTGTGGAAAAACAAGTCAGTAGTTTTCATAATATCTGAGAACTGCAGTTTCATTTTTTAACACAGTGCATAGTTGCTGCTCTAGGGCCCAGAGAAATAGATTCTTAATTGTTCTTTAGTATTATATTTACTTCAATCAAATAAATGTCAAGGTGTGTTAGCTGGCAATGTTGAGGGTCATTAGCTCTGACAATGGCATCATGTCCCATGATTGCATTTACCTTGATTAGCTGTACATAGTATGTAAATGCAGTGAAGCAGACATTCTGAGAAAAGTTCTGGCCTTGAGACTTAATAGTGAAAGACGGAGAACCAAGACGGCGGCATAGGTTAACGCCGGAGTTTGCTGCCTCGAACAACCACTTCAAAAAAAAAACAACTAAAAGATGGAACGGACATCACCCAGAACCACAGGAACGCTGGCTGAGTGGAAGTCCTACAACTAGGAGGAAAGAGAAACGCATACCGAGACTCAGAGGAGGTGCAGTGCTGAAGTCAAATACTAAGGTGCGGAGTGCACGCGGAGCGAGCTGGTGGCTGAGGGTGCAGTTGGTGTTTTCAATCGGGAGGGAGTCGCAGACTCTGAGCTCCAGATCCGGGCGAGTCTTTAGGGACCCAGACTCAAACGGGAGAAGCGGGACTGTCTGGCTTCGGTCAGAACTCTAAGTGCAGCTTTCTCTCTGAGCTTTGCAGCGGGTGCTGGGACTCAGAGAGGCAGAGCCCCTGGGGACTGGACTGAGAGCAGCCATAACTGCTCGCTCCGGCCCACCCTGTTGATCCCGTGAGACCCGCCCCACCCAAGCCCTGCACAGAGGCATTTACCGGATAGCCTCAGGCAAAGGCTATATTAGCATCTCCCTAGAGGACAGAAGTTCTCTCACTGCAGACACAGCTGATTCTCACAGCCAGTTGGCCTGGAGGTCAAATCCCCGCCAGTATTACCTACAACAATCAAGACTTAACTACAAGAAGACTGTGCATAAAGACCACTAGGGGTTGCACCAAGAAAGCATAAAAAATGTGGAGACAAAGAAACAGGATGCAGATGTCAGAAATGGAAGATACAGAGCTCAAAACCACACTTTTAAGGTCTTTCAATAATTTTCTAGAAACTGCCGATAAATGTAGTGAGATCCTCAAGAAATCTAATGAGACCCTCGATGTGGTGATAAAGAACCAACTAGAAATTAAGCATACACTGACTGAAATAAAGAATATTATACAGACTCCCAACAGCAGACCAGAGGAGCGCAAGAATCAAGTCAAAGAATTGAAATGTGAAGAAGCAAAAAACACCCAACCGGAAAAGCCAAATGAAAAAAGAATCCGAAAATATGAAGATAGTGTAAGGAGCCTCTGGGACAGCTTCAAGCGTACCAACATCAGAATTATAGGGGTGCCAGAAGATGAGAGAGAGCAAGATATTGAAAACCTATTTGAAGAAATAATGACAGAAAACTTCCCCCACCTGGTGAAAGAAATAGACTTACAGGTCCAAGAAGCACAGAGAACCCCAAACAAAAGGAATCCAAAGAGGACCACACCAAGACACATCATAATTAAAATGCCAAGAGCAAAAGACAAAGAGAGAATCTTAAAAGCAGCACGAGAAAGAAACTCAGTTACCTACAAGGGAATACCCATACAACTGTCAGCTGGTTTCTCAACAGAAACTTTGCAGGCCAGAAGGGAGTGGCAAGAAATATTCAAAGTGATGAATTCCAAGAACCTACAACCAAGATTACTTTATCCAGCAAAGCTATCATTCAGAATTGAAGGTCAGATAAAGAGCTTCACAGATAAGGAAAAGCTAAAGGAGTTCATCACCACCAAACCAGTATTATATGAAATGCTGAAAGGTATCCTTTAAGAAGAGGAAGAGGAAGAAAAAGGTAAAGATACAAATTATGAACAACAAATATGCATCTATCAACAAGTGAATCTAAGAATCAAGTGAATAAATAATCTCATGAACAGAATGAACTGGTGATTATAATAGAATCAGGGACATAGAAAGGGAATGGACTGACTATTCTTGGGCGGGGAAGGGGTATGGGAGATGCGGGAAGAGACTGGACAAAACTCGTGCACCTATGGATGAGGACAGTGGGTGGGGAGTGAGGGTGGAGGGTGGGGTGGGAACTGGGAGGAGGGGAGTTATGGGGGGAAAAAAGAGGAACAAATGTAATAATCTGAACAATAAAGATTTAATTTAAAAAAATAAAATAAATAGTGAAAGACATTTCAGCTCATAATTGGTCAAAACCCAGAGAATACACAAGCTTATGAAGAATCCAATCTTTGGGTTATAGAGATTTAAAAAATAATCTTCAGTTTCAATAGTATTCAGATCTACAGCAAAAGTATTTAGTTTTTATACTAATGTCATAAAATGCAAAATATGGTTTCCAAAGATGTCCAGGAGATTCAGCAATTTCTTAGATAGAAGAAACACACATTTAGCAATATTGAGAAGTTTTAACCAGGTAACAGGGATTGATTATAAATAGAGATCACATCTCTAGCAGTTAGTTACACTTTTTGAGAAACTTAGAGAGGCAATAAAAGGGAAATGAATTATTTTCCTTAGAACTATATTGTTAAAAATATATTCTACTACTAGAAGAAGTTTAGTCATATGTCATTATTTGTTTCCTTGAAGTTTGGATGTTATGATGTTTAATACCCTAAGCCTTAAGTACATCTACTAATGATGTAAGTTGGGGGGAAATAAAAAAGGAGAGACTTAATACTTATTGAATAATAGAGGCCTGGTGCACAAATTCGTGCACGGGTGAGGTCCCTAAGCCTCGCCAGAGATCAGGGCCAATCCAGGCCAGGCTGATCGGGGCCTGCCAGCCTAGGGGATGGACTGGGGGGACGGACTGTGGGAGGTTCACTGGCCGGGGAGAGGGACCCCACCCGTGCGAACCTTCTGCCACCCACCTCTGGTTCTCCGTCGCAGCCCAGGCCCCGAAGGCCCTGTGGGGTCAGGAGAAGAGGTGATGGTCGGGCCGGGTGCAGAAGGAACAACGCTGGATGCTGATGCTGCATCGGTGTTCCACCATCGCACGGTTCCCTGCATCCCCCACTCCTCCTTCCCTCTCATAGCGACTGGTTGACCAGTTGTTCCAGTCGTTCTGGTCGTTTGGTCCTTACAGTTGCTTAGGCTTTTATATATATAAATGATGACTGAAACTTTTCAAATAACAAATGAATTCTTACAGAAATACCTTAAAATTGATACTATCCACAGTATCTTACAGATAAGGAGAAACTAAGGCTTACAAAGGCTCCTGCGGCTGTTAGGTGCAGAGCTCAGGTATGAAGCCAAGATATCACTTAATTCCACCATAGTAGTGAGCTTACTGATCACCCAAAACACACATGGTGAGAATCCCTCTCCATATATCTTCACTGCTTTTGTGATTGTGTTTGGAATTAAAAAATGAGGATAAACTCTTTAGCAAATATGAGGAAAGAAAGGAGGAGATCTGGAGGACAGACATTCCTTGGCAACCTGTGAAACTACTAATGATGCATAATATCAGTAAATAAGTGTCCAAGGCAGACAAAGGGTGACTACATAATTGAACAGAAGAGAGTTTAGACTAGTCATTTGAGGCAACAGATTGCTTCTGGGTGATTTGTGGGTACTGGGCAGGGTATTAAGCCCTCCCAATATTGTTCCATTAAAAGAGAATATGGTTTGTTTGTTTGTTTGTTTGTTTGTTTATCTTTGTGATGATAGTCTTTATTTTTAATTTTTTTCTTTATTGATTAAGATATTACATATGTGTCCTTATGGTTCTTTTAGTCCTCTGGTTCTACAAGGCTCCGGGACCAGAGAGCAATAAAATATATCCCTGAAGTATGTTAAATGTGTTCAGAAGAAAGCAAGGAACTAGGATAAAGTTGAGGACCCAAAGTATTTCCACTGGAGACATTAGACAGACCAGAAAGATGTAAGGAGGGAAGTGGAAGTAATGGGATTTCAGATATAAATTAACTACATGTTGTGTTCCTTGTTAAAATGGGCCACCAGATTATTTTAGAGGACAAAGCAAATGCGTTAAATATTATTGCCTTTTCCAATTGATTTAGCTTGTGTATGGACATACTTTTCCAGATCTCTGGGCTGATAAAAGTGAACTAATAGACAAACAAATATCATCTTATCATTATGATAAAATTCCCCGAGCATAAGAAATTATTACTGAAACCTAAAAATTAGTGAGGTCCATAACCCTCTTCTAGGTTGGATTGTGAGAATTAGATGAAAGATTCAAATATTAGTGGTAGGTGACAGAATCTTCCTCTTAGCCTTAGAAAAATAGGGAGAGGAAGAGAGGAAAAAGGCTAGTGCTATAATCATGTGACAAATAGTGTTTGACACGGAGAACACAGTCCAAGACATAGTCATCAAGTGCTAGGATCAGAGGCAAGATTCATTTATTCTGAAAAATGGCTTAGTTCAGGCATTCAGTGAGTCAACATGTTCCCTTAAGACACAGAGCAGTTGGCAGATGAAGTAAGCTCTTTGCTGCTATCTTTGCCTGTAGCACTCATGGTAATCTTGTCAACAACGCTAGTATAACAAATTGCATCTGCTTATTTTTGCTGTTTCCTAAAGGTGAGAGAAGATGTTTAACTTGAGGTCCATCCTCACTCTCTTGTTCAGCAAACCTTTTCTGTGTAGTTCTCAGATCAAAGCACTTATAGAAGGTCTTAGGGATGGCAAAATGTGCTGGGCAAAGATACCGGGTCTCTTAGAAGAGAGCAGTGGTGAAAAACAAACATACAAGCAAACAAATATGAATGTGGATTCCTTCAGATGGGAAAAGTGATTTGTTTTAGAATTTCTGCCTTTATGTGGTGTGTGTGTGTGTGTGTGTGTGTGTGTATAAAAGGGACATTTCAGAATGCCTATGGTTTGGAGACAGGCAATTTGAAAATATTTTCCAGGTATCAGTTGACGATTTTCCTTCTCAACCCCTTAATGATCAGTAATTTTCCAATCCTCCACTCATCAGAGTCATGAAGAGGGCTAGTTAACACTAAGATTGCTGGTATCCCTTCCCAGAGTTTCTGATTCAGAAGGTCTAAGGTGGAGCCCAGGAATTTGCATTTCTATAAAGTTCACAGAGGATGCTGATGCTGCAGGGATGAGAGCCAGAGCAAGTCTATTTGGATTATTACCATGTATTTATTTTCTACTTTACACAATAAGTTGCTTCAGGAGTTTTTATTCCAATTCCAGGCTACCTGATGTGGTGTTGTTTAGAAAGCAAATCTTTATCATTATGGGTCCTAGCAAGTTTGTCAATCATTCACAGCTAACCAGAACCTGGGTCAAGGGTATTCCAGTCCAAAGACACTGCCATCCCAGGATTTGCTTAACAGGTAGTTCTGTTTTTTCCCCACCACAAACAGCTCTCTTTGGCATGCTTTTGTTTAATAGAGTTGTGTAGTTTTTTTTCTTCTTTCCTTAAGTTTGTTTTTAAAGGAGGTTTATTGATTCATATAGGCATATGAGCATTTAATTCACATGCCATACAATTCGCCTATTTAAAGCATTAAATGACTTCTCATGTATTCACAGAGTTGTGGAGGCATCACACAATCAATTTTAGAACATTTTCATACCCCAAAAGAAGCCTCACTTTAGCAGTTACTCCCCCTCCCCTCCCCCATTCCTCACAATCCCCCATCCCTGAGACAATACTAATATGCTTTCTGTCTCTATGTATTTGCCTATTCTAAACAGTTTATTTATATGGAATCATACAATATGTGTTCTCTTGTGCCTGGCTTTTTCCATTTAACATAAATGCTTTCAAGGTTCATCTGTGTTGTAGCATGTATCATTGCTTTATTACTTTTTATTACTGAATACTATTCTATTTTATGGCTATACCATTTTTTATGGATTTATTCATCAGGAGTGGAAATGCTGTAGCATATAGTTACTCTATTTTTAATCTAAGGAGCTGTCAAATTATTTTCCAAAGCTGCACCAGTTTACATCCCTAACATGCTAAGCATGAGGTTCTAATTTCTTCACATCCTTGCCAACACTTACCAAACTATTTGATTACAGATACCCTAGTGGATGTGAAGTGATATCTTATTGTGGTTTTGACTTGCATTTCTGTAATAACTAATGATATTGAGTAACAATTCATATGCTTACTGATGATTTATATAGCTTCTTTGGATAAATGCCCATTCAGATCCTTTGTATTTTTTTATATTTGGTTATGTATCCTTTAATAAATGAATTGTAGAAGTTTTTTATGGATTCTGGATATAATTCCCTGATCAGATAAATGATTTGTAAACATTTTTGCCCCAGTTTATGGGCTATTCTTTTACTTTCTTGAAAGTTGTCTTAACTTTTGGTAAAGCACAAATGTTTTATTTTGATGAAGTTCAAGTAATCTATTTTATTATTTTTTCTCTTGTGCTCTTGGTGTTACATCTAAGAAGTCATTGCATAATCTAAGATTATGAAAACTTATTTCAAAGTTTTTTTCTAAAAGTTTCAAAATTTCAGTTGTAAAATGAAGTGTTTAGGAGATGATCTCAAAGCTTGCTTGCAAACTGAAAGCTTTTAATGTTTCTAAATAGAAAGTTGTGTGCCCACTTATACATCATGGAGGGGGCCTGCATTGATTAAGGGCTAGTGCAGTAATGCTGAAGTACAATCCCTAGAACTGGAGGAACCTGGGAACTTGTAAGAAATGCACATTGTGTGCTCTACCCCGGCCTCCTGAATCAGGAACTGGGGATGGAGCCCAACACCTGCATTGTAATAAGTGCCCTCTGCCCCCCGGGGTGACCAAAATACACACTAAAGTTTGAGGAACAATCTATAGGTTGCCTCCTGCACATGCTCTGACCAGGGATTGAACCTGCAACCTGGGTATGTGCCCTGATCATGAATTGAACCCTCTACTCTTTGGTGTCTGGGATTATGCTCCAACTAACCAAGCCACACCGGCCAGGGCTATTAATTAAGGTTTTAAGTTACCAGGCACCTTTTGGAAAAAAAATCACAGAGTGAAAATATTTCAAGCACTTATTTGTCTATATACTTGCCAAAAAAAGGTCCAAATCTTTCTATATTAGGTCATTAATGTGTTTTTTTTTATCAATAGTTGTCCAAATACCTCTTTACACACTAACCTACACACACCACTCAGAGTTCTAATTTACTATGTAAAAATGGGTACAGTAGTCCCCTCTATCCATGGGGGAAGCCACAGATAGTACCAAACCATATATATACTAGTATATATTAAACATACAGACATATGATAAAGGTTATAAATAAGGCACAGTAAGAGATAACAACAACTAAAAAAATAGAACTGTTATAAGAATATACTGTCATAAAAGTTATATAAATGTGGTCTCTCTCTCTCTCCAAATATCTTACATTATTTCAAGGATAGAAGATTCATTCTTACCATAGATCTTAACAACATCAGCATAAGGTTATTTTCTTTCCTTATTAAGTTGAGAACTTTTACCTTTTCACTTAAAGGAAGCACTTTACAGCTTCTCTTTGGCATATCTGAACTGGCAGCATCACTACTCTTGCACTTTGGGGCCATCATTAAGCAAAATAAGGGTGACCTGAACATAAGCACTGAGATACCAGGACAGTCAAGGTGATAACCAAGAAAGCTACTACGTGACTAACGGACAGGGAGCATCTGCAACATGGAGATGCTGGACAAAGGGGTGATTCATGTCCCCGGCAGGACGTTGAGACATAACATCACATTACTCAGAAGCGTGTGTAATTTAAAACTTATTGTTTATTTCTGCAATTTTCCACTTACAATTTTTGGACCGTGGTTGACTGGAGGTAACTAAATCCACAGAAAGCAAAACCACAGATAAAAGAGGCCTACCGTATGCGGGCTTGTTCATATAGGATATCAAATATACTCCCTTGTAAGTTGACATTTAACAGAATTACAGCAATGGAAAATTGGAAACAGCCATCTCTATGGCAGATTTCCAAGAAGAGTGACCTAAAGGAAAATATAACAGAACCTATGAACAGTATTTCCTGGGCATGTGCTAACCATGTTACTCACTGATGGCTTTGGGAATCACTTACCCAACCAGGATAATTTTTAAAAGTGTGATTTTATATCTCTGAAGATACTCTGCTCTTAAAAGAACTACAGGAAGACAATTTGTGTTTTAGTTCTTTTCCCTAATATGTTTTTTTAAAATTTTCTTTATTGATTAAAGTATTACATATATGTCCTTACCCCTCTTAGTCCCCCCTACCCCCTACTCATGCCCTCACCCCCCAGTGTCTGTGTCCATTGTTTATGCTTACATGCATGCATACATGTCCTTTGGTTAATCTCTCCTCCTTACCCCCACCCTCCCCTAACTTCCCTCTCAGAAAGACAATTTTTAGCAAACAAGTTAAACTTAGTGCCACCCACTGCTTCACAGAAACTTGAAGTCAAATAGGCTGTGCCTTTCCAACCATGTTTATTCCTCAAGGTTGTTGATAGGTTCCACAAAGGACTCAAATCTCCCATTTCACTGTATTTCAGACTATTTTAAATGAAAAAGAAAGTTTGCACATTCAAATATAACATATGAACATTTAACACATGGCAACTGACCATGCATTATCTTGACTACTTATTGATTAGTTTCACAAGTATATGTTATAAATTTGGAATTGTTTATATTTGTACATGTAAATATACTATAAACATACTTTTATTTACTGGGAATTTTGTGCAACTCATTACAAAGTTTGGAAATCACCGACCTAGAGAAAGATAAATAGGAATGCTGAAGAAGTCTCATAGCTACTGGCCACCATCTAAATAAAATAGCAACCTGGAAAGAAAATACTTTCAGGTGTCTGAGGCATCCTGACATCTACTTTTTTAACTGGATGGATTGCTAGATTGATTTTACATATATGACGTGTGTGTGTGTGTTTTGTGGATTTTATAAAACTTACCCTGCATCTCTAATAGCATCAAATTTTGCAGGTCATTTTCTCTTTTCCTTTTTATATAATTCTGAGTTGCTGATACTCCCCTCTCCCTCAGCATTCTGTCAATAAAGGATATATTAAACTTGGTTAGAGAAGAAAATGATCCCTTTACAAATTTTCTTTTCTTTACCAGTTATAATCTATACCCAAGACTGAAAGTAGGAATATATGTTCATGAATAGTAAATCCATAATGGCAAAGTTATGAATACTGAAGAAATGTCTCTTTCTCACTTATTGTGTCACACATTCCAACAGCTATGAACTCCCACAGATTATAAACAAATATAGTTATTGCCAGTCAGGGGAGGGGAAGCTTTTTTCTGCCAAGGGCCATTTGGATATTTATAACATCATTTGTAGGACATACAAAATTATCAACTTAAAAATTAGCCTGCTATAGTTGGTCAAACATTTAATTAACTTACCCCTAATGCCTTGGCAGGGCCAGATCAAATGATTTCTTGGGCCACATAGAGCCCCGCCGGCCGGACGTTCCCCCCCCCCCACCCCCGCCCTGGATGAACCAGGATTTGCTTTAACAGGACTGAGTCCCATGTCAGAGGTAAGTTAAACATAGTTGATATCCTGCTCACTTTAAATATATGTATATGTATATATATATATATATGTATATATATATATATATATATATATATATATATTATTGATTTCAGAGAGGAAGGGAGAGGGAGAGAAAGAAACAGCAATGATAAGAGAGAATCATGGATCGGCTGCTTAGTGCATGCCCACACTGGATTGAGCCCCCAACCTGGGCATGTGCCCGGCTGGGAATCAAACCATGAACCATGACCTTCTGGTTCATAGGTCGAATCTCAACTACTAAGCCGCCAGCTGGGCTCCTGCTCACTTCTTATGCTTACTGCTGGCTCAGCCAGAACCACATTTTAAGGTATATAACTTTAATCTTTTTTCAGTTAAGCTCTGGGTTTCTATAACTGTGTCAATAATAAAGGGTCCACTAAAGGGGAATGGTCCCTACCAGAAAAGCTCTGTTTAGCACCCTTCTTATCCTTGAAGGATTATGGGCAAGAGAAATTCTTTTAAAGAATAAAACTGAGGGTGGCAAGGCCACTTCAACAAGGAGTCTGTGCTTTTCTAGAAAGCAGGATACGGTACTAGATACTGTTTTCCACGTTGCCTTTTCTACACTGGCATTTTTAACGTGATGATCCTATTTTTCCCATACTTTGTAAACTGAAAGTATTAAAGATGGTTGGAACTTTAGCTCAAAGATTGTAGAATCACAAGGAATTCCTATAGATCTAATTCCATTCGAAAATGAGATGTAGAAAGTGGACAATCATTTTGTTTTTTTTCTCCAGTGGGGCAAATCAGTATGGTTGTGCTTATTTATATACAAAGCAGCATGTAATCTAATAAAAGAGAAACATGCAAATAGACCACACCTCTGCTATGCCCCAAGCCATGCTCACCAGCCAATCAGAGTGACTATATGCAAATTAACCCAACCAAGATGGCGGCTGGCAGCCACGGAGCTGGAGCAAGCAGGAGGCTTGGTTGCCCCAGCGATGGAGGAAGCCAAGCTTCCCGCCTACCCTGCCGGCCTTGAGCTCCACTCAAGGCAACAAAATTTCAATTATAGAAGGTAAATAAGTCCCAGATACCTGCTTCCAGCCAGCCTCCACTGGGAGCTTGGGTGGTTGGGGGCTGTGGCCAGCCTGCAAACAGCCCTCAGCCCCTCACCCAGGCTGGCCAGGCACTCCAGTGGGGACCCCCACCCAGAAGGGGGTGTGGCCAGCCTGAAAACGGCCCTCAGCCCCTCACCCAGGCTGGCCAGGCACTCCAGCGGGGACCCCCACCCTGATCCGAGACACCCTTCAGGGAAAACCAGCCAGCCCCCACCTGTTCACCAGGACTCTATCCTATATAATAAAAGGATAATATGAAAATTGACCCAACAGCAGAACAACTAGGAATGACTGGTCACTATGATACACACTGACCACAAGGTGGCAGACGCTCAATGCAGGAGCTGTCCCCTGGTGGTCAGTGTGCTCCCACAGGGGGAGCTCTGCTCAGCCACAAGCCAGGCTGATGGCTGCCAGTACAGCGGTGGTGTTGGGAACCTCTCCCACCTCTTCAGCAGCACTAAGGATGTCTGACTGCAGCTTAGGCCCAATCCCCCGGGGAGCGGGCCTAAGCCAGCAGGTGGACATCCCCCGAGGGGTCGCAGACTGCGAGAGGGCACAGGCCAGGCTGAGGGACCCGCCTGAGTGCACAAATTTTTGTGCACCGGGCCTCTAGTCCTATGTAATAAAAGCCCAGTGACCGAATGGCAGAATGGCTGGTCAACCAGGCGTTATGATATGATGTGCATTGACCACCAGGGGGCAGATGAACAATGCAGGAGCTGTCCCCTGGTGGTCAGTGTGCTCCCACAGTGGGAATGCCACTGGCTGACCTGGATTAGCAGCGCTCCCACAGTGGGCGATCCCCGCAGGCCATGCCCCCCACCAGTGCATGCATGCCGTGCACAGCTGTAGTATTATAATAAGCATGAACTTTTTTCAAATTGTATGCATAGGAAAGGGTGTGTGTGTGTGTGTAAATATACACTAAGAATCTTGGAGATTTAATGTAATAGATACAAATTGGAGTAGGTACCTGGATTCCAGCATATCCCTGGTGACTGTTTCCATGCTTTCTCCCTCTTATTTAGATAAAATCCTGCTCCCTGGCCACAGCAATTGGTTTAGTGATAAGCACTTGGACCAAATCAATTCACTAAGTCTCCTGTTCCAGTATTATTCATGCAAGAACTGGTGAGAAAGTAACATTTTGGCTTTTGGTCATAACGCTATAAAGATGTTAATTCAAAGCTTCCATTTTTATTGTTGACATTCCCACTCCCAGACCTTCATTCACATTTGGCATTCCCTCTGGAATTCTCTTCCCTTGATTTTTGCATGGCTGGCTGCTGCTGATCATTCAGTCCTCAGTTCAAATATTACCTCCTCAGAGGGAGCCTTTTCTTTACTTATACAAATCTCAAGCTGTCTGCCTTACTGCCCAGCCCTAAATCTGTAACTACTTACTTTCTGTTAGGTAATTCTATTTCATTTTCTTTATAGCTTTTATCATTATTTTAAATAGGCACCTGTCTCAGTCTTGGCTTCTTTCCTTTTTTCTCTGTGTCTGTTCCCGCAAACTTTGAGCTCTGGAAGAAGCACATGGCCTCATAACTATGACCCTTATCTCTACTATTTCAGCTTCAGTTTCATCTTTTACTGCCATAATTTCACAGTTTCAATTCCTAATATAATTTCATTGGCTTCCCCCCCCACCCCCCAAGCCATGTCAGATGGAAGCAATCTGTTTAAATATAACCTAATCTGGGGTCAAGTGCACACTCTTCTGTTATGGGAATAATTCTTTCCTCTTTCCTCATTTTCTCAAGCGGCTGGTTTTCACCAGGGGAAAAAAGAAAAACGCTTTTCAATATGGGTTCCCAGACCAGCAGCATCAAACATCACCTGGAAATGGGTTAGAAATACAACTTTTCAAGCCCCACGCCAGACCTACTGAATCAGAAACTCTAGGAGTGCTTTAATAAACAGTATTTAATTTGTGTTTTCACCTAGGACTTCTAGGTACCTGGAGACAATGGTGGTTGCCTAGCTTCCTTTCCCACAATACTTTCTTCAGAATGTAGATTAATAAAAAGGGAAAGATAAGTCTACACAAAAACCACGCCTACAACCAGCTTAAAGACAGAGCATGCCCAAATGTCAAAATAACTCTAAATAAAACAAGAAATAAAAATGACCAACTGGACTTCATCAAAATTAAAATCTTTTTGTACTTCAAAGGACACCATGAAAAAAACAAAAAGACAACCTATAGAATGGGATAAAGCATTTGAAAATTTTATATCTGGTAAGGAATTTAGACTACATAAAGAATGTCTACAGCTTAATAAAAAGATAAACACAACAATTAAAATGGGCAAATGATGTATATGAAAATGTCTCCAAAGAAGATGTATAAGCATACAAATAAGCACATTAAATAATGCTCAACATCATTAATCATCTGAAACATGCAAATCAAGACCACATTGAAATATAATTTCAGACCTACTAGGATGACTTAAATAAAAAAGATAATAACAAGGATTAATGGAGATATGGAGAAATTAGAACCCTCAGGCATTGTTCCTGGTATGGTAAAATGGTACAGCTGTTTTGGAAAACAGTTTGGCAGCTCCTTCAAGAGTTAAACATTGTGAATGGTTATCATATGACCCAACAATTCCACACCTACCTATATACCAAAGAATATTGAATACATGTACCCACATAAAAACTGGTACATGAATGTTAATAGCGGCTTTATTCATAAAAGCCAAAGCTGATGAATGGATAAATAAAATATGGAACATTTGGCCATGAAAAGGACTGAAATACTGAGTCATGGTATAATATAAATTAATCTTGCCAGGGGATGGAGAAAGTGGAGAACTGGGAATCATTGCTATCAAGTACACAGTTTCTCCTTGGGGTGATGCAAATGCTCTGGAATTAGTAGTGACGGATGCACAACAATGTGAATATACTAAAAATCACTGAGTTGTATACTTTAAAATGGTGAATTTTATGTTGTGTGAATTATATATCAAATATTAAAAAATGCAAAAAAAAAAAAAATCCAAGGCTAAAACTTGAAATCACCATGCTAAGGGAAGGAAGCCAGACACAAAAGGCCACGTATTGTAAAATTCTGTTTATATGAAATGTCCAGAGTAGGCAAATCCATAAAGACAGAAAGTAGATTGGTGGTTGCCAGGTGCTGGGTGGAAGTGGTGGTGCATAGTTAGTGACTGCTAATCGGTATAAGGATTCTTCTGGGGGTGAAAATGTTTTTGTTTTGTTTTTGTAAGATTCTTCTTTTAAAATATGTTTTTTATTGATTTCAGAGAGTGGAAGGGAGAGGGAGAGAGAGATAGAAACATTGATGAAAGAGGAACATCATGGATCAGCTGCCTCCTGCACACCCCCTACTGGGGATTGAGTCCACAACCCAGGCATGTTCCCTGACGGGGAATTGAACCAGCAACCCCTTGGTTCTTGGGTCTATGCTCAACTGTTGAGCCACACTGGCCAGTCTTTTTGTTATTAATTCACTATTATTATTAACAAACTAGAGGCCCGGTGCACGAAATTTGTGCGCTGGCGATGGGGAGGAAACCCTCAGCCCGGCCTGTGCCCTCTCACAGTCTGGGACCCCTCGCTCCTTACCGCCCGCCTGCTTGCTGCTCCCTACCACTCAGCTCGCTGCTCCTCAGTGCTGCCGCGGAGGTTCCTGCCACCTCCGCTGCACTCACCAGCCATGAGCCTGGCTTCTGGATGAGCAGCACTCCCCCTGAGGGAACTTATTGTACCTCCAGGTCCTGGTTGGTGTGGATCAGTAGTTAGAGTGTCCTCGCGCGCACCAAAGGGTCATGAGTTCGATTCCAGGTGAGGGCACATACACAGGTTGTGGGTTGCTTGGGCAACTGATCGATGTTCCTCTTTCTCTTTCCCTCTCCCTTCCTCTCTCTCTAGAATCAATGAAAAGAACATATCCTTAGAGGAGGACTTAAAAAGAAAAAAAAAATGCTGGTTTGGTTCAGTGGATAGTGCTTCTGTGGGCAGACTGAAGGGTACCAGGTTGGATTCCAATCAAAGGCATATACCTGGGTTGCCGGCTTAATCCAGGGCCCTGGTCGGGGATTCAGCAAGACACAATCATTTGATGTCTCTCATATTAGTTTCTGTCTTTCTCCCTCCCTTCCACTCTCTGTAAAAAATAAATAAATAAAAAAAAAATCAATGCAAAAATGTCCTCAGGTGAGGATTAACCAAAACAAACAAACAAACAAACAAACAAACAAACACCCATTCCCAGTGTGATTATTGAAGGAGCATATGAAGTATTTGTTGAATGAACGGGAAGGGATGAAACTTTGCTTTCTAACTATTTTAGCAACTCTGCAAGCCAGAGGGTTTATTTTTATTTTTCTTAAATATATTTTATTGATTTTTACAGAGAGGAAGGTAGAGGGATAGAGAGTTAGAAACATCGATGAGAGAGAAACATCAATCAGCTGCCTCTTGCACACCCCCTACTGAGGATGTGCCCGCAACAAAGGTACATGCCCTTGACCAGAATTGAACCCGGGACCCCTCAGTCCACAGGCCGATGCTATATCCACTGAGCCACACTGGTTAGGGCCAGAGGGTTTATTTTTTATTTTCATTTTTATTGATTGATTATTTTAGAGAGAGGAAGGGAGTGAGAGAAACATCAGTGTGTTGTTCCACTTACTATGCTCTCTTTGGTTGCTTCTTGTCTGTGCCCTGACCAGGGATCCAACCTGCAACCTTGCTGTATCAGGAGGAGGTTCTAACCCACTGCTCAGGGTGCTGCCTGTCAGGGCCCCTCAACAAAATCCCTCTGGTGTGCCCTGGCCCCTGCTGTGGGTCAGAGCTCCTCTGCCACAGCAAAGGTTTGGGTTCCATTCTGTCAGGTTTTGGGTTTGATTCCTGGTCCAGGCTGACTGCTGCTCAGCAAGTGACCGAGGACCATTGAAGTCCACGTGCTCTAGTCATTCGGCGGGGACCTGGGGTTCCATGGCTGACTTGGCCGACTCTGATCCCTGCTACCCCCAGTCCTCCATCCAGGGCGACTTCAACTATAAAAGCTGCGTGGCCTCCGGGTAGGTCGCCCTCTCCATGGCTCGCCAGGCTTGGTTTCTGCGCAGTTGCCCTGGGAGGCGGATTTCCAGGTTCCCAGGGAGAGCACCCTCCGCTCCGGACTCCCAGGGAAAGCCGGTTGGGGGCGTGAGTGCTGGTGGACCCTGCGGTCGCCCCACCAGCCGCTTATCTCCTGTGCCTGTGGCCCCGTCCCTCACTTCCCGATCTCAGATCAGGGGACCACAGGCACCTCAGCACTCAGTGCCCTGGGTGCTGCCATGCCTGTTGCCCCGCCCCTCCCTTCGTGATAGCAGATCAGAGGGCTGCAGGCATGGCTGCACCCTGGGGATGCACCCAGTGCCCAGGGTGCTGCTGTGCCTGCTGCCCCACCTCTCCTTTCTGGATTGCAGATCCGGGGGCCACAGGCATAGCTGCACCCAGTCCCCCAGGCGCAGCCATGCCTGCGGCCCGGCCCCTCCCTTCGCCATCGCAGATCAGGGGGCCGCAGGCCAGCCGGCACCCCTGGCCCCGGGGGTCCTGCTCCCCGACTCTCTCTTCCTCCGATGGCCATGGCGATCACTGGCACCCCCCACCTGGGGGTGTTGCCTGGCCTGGTGTCAGGCTTTCCAATGGCGATGACTGGCTGGGGGGCAGGCAAAGGCCTTTGCCTGCCCCCCAGCTCTTGCCTGCCACCATTCTTCCATCTTTCCCCTTTTGCTTCCCATCATTGCGCCTATGTATGCAAATTAGCCGCCATCTTTGTTGGCGGTTAACTGCCATCTTTGTTGGCAGTTAATTTGCATATCACCCTGATTAGCCAATGGGAAGGGTAGCGAAGTTATGGTTAATTACCATTTTGTCTATTATTAGATAGGATTGTAGCAAATAGGCCATATGTTGGGAAAAACACTGTAGTAATTTCACTGACATAAGTAAATATTACATATCTACAACTATAATCTACATACTTAAATCCAAGAGTCACCATTTGTAAACAATGTCTGGTGAATGATTGGCACGTGATCACACTGCATGCCACATGACTTTCTGCAGCAGTTTCAACTCATCCACGCCTGAACCATGTGCATTTCTTTACTAGAGGTGATTGGTTAAATGTGTGCATTTATTAGACCTATTCAGTATAAATTAAAATTACAATAATACATATAGAAAACGTTTCTGTGAAATTAAATGTATCATATACACTTAATTTTAATTACACAAATGTATCTACATAAGTAAAAACAGGTAAACCAACTAATTTGCCAGTTCTTCAACATACACAATTGGAAAAACCTATTTTATTATATAACTAGAGGCCCAGTACATGAAATTTCATGCACTGGGGGTGGAAGTCCCTTAGCCCAGCCTGTACCCTCTTGCAGTCTGGGACCCTCTGGGAGATGTCCAGCTGCCAGCTTAGGCCCTAGGATCGGGCCTAAGTCGGCAGTTGGATATCCCTCTCGCAGTCTGGGATCCCTTGCTCCTTACCTCCTGCCTGCTCGCTCCTTACCGCTCGGCTCGCTGCTCCTTAGTGCTGTCATGGAGGCGGGAGAGGCTCCTGCCATCGTCGCTGTGCTCGCCAGCCATGAGCTGGATTCTGGCTGAGCGGCACTCCTGCTGTGGGAGTGCACTGACCACTAGGGAGCAGCTCCTGCATTGAGCATCTGCCCCCTGGTAGTCAGTACGTATCATAGTGACTGGTCATTTTGGTCGTTTCGCTGTAATGGTTGCTGGGCTTTTATAAAATCGATGGCCTTTCAGCTTTAATGAGTATCCCTTCACCTGAATTAGTCTATTATATTGAGGTTTTATTGTATATAAATCACCTTATCTGCCGGGTCCATCCTTATGCCATACACAGCAGCACATTGAACACCACAGATGAAAGGACTCTATGTTGCTGATGCAGGTAATCGTGCTGCTGTGCCAGCCCAATAAGCCAACTCTGGCCACACCATGTGGCCACTGAAATGAACTGTGCCATGTTTTCAGCTTTCCATATCATTTTCAAATAAAAACTGTGGTGCAGTGGTACACCACTCAGCAATGAGCTAACAGTAGGGACACTTGACGGACTTTCCACACTCCTCATCATATATAGGCATCTGCTTCTGTTGAGCTTAGAATGGCCTCAAGAATCAACTGAAAAGGATTTCTGATTGTATCTTCCTATCTTCTGTACACCTTAACAAGGCAGTTTGCTCACAAGATGAGTTGTCCCTAGAGAGGGTTCACCTTCTCTTAGCTGCTTCCTGGGTAATGATCAGGATGAAAGGAGTAAAAAAATAATATACACCTGTTTTGAAAATTTGAGGTTTCTCCATGACTACTCTTGGGCATGAAAACTTTTTTTTGTGAAATTAAACTTATCATACATACTTCTTTTTTTCTTTTCCCTAATGACAATCCCATGTCAGCCCAGTTGGCATATACTTTGAATGACAGCCCAGCCCAAAGGGGACCTAGAGATTGAAATTTATTTTTGGTTCAGACCTTTAGATTCTCTTGTTTAATCCACAGAAGTCCAAAATAAAAAAGATAATAATTACTTAGTTGAGTATTCCACTTGCAGAATACCCCTTTGGAAGTCATGTGGGTTAAAACTGGTGGGCATAAAGGGTCTCTGTAAGATTTATAAAAAATAACTTTTTCCATCTTGCACTGACCCTCCTAGACAAAATTTCTAAGTGCATGTAAGGAACAGGCCACATTTTTTGGCAATAGAATAAAAACAGCAATCTTGGCACCTGAGGAGGGAACAACTTGGACCTTGGGAGATATTAGTGGGGGCAGATAGAAATGATCTTTGTGTTTCAGAATTGCCTCTGGGGCCTTCCTCATAAAGGAAAATAGTTTGTGCCTTTCCCAAACTATTGCAAATGCCTTAATTTTAACTGAGTTTTGGGTTGCCATTCCTGACCACAGAGTCCCAACCATGACTTGATACACTTTCTCTTTTTTAAAAATATTTTTAATTGATTTCAGAGAGGAAAGAAGAGGGAGATAGAAACATCGATTGGCTGCCTCCTGCACAACCCCCACTGGGGATCAAGCCCACAACCTGGGCATGTGCCCTGACTGGGAATTGAACTGTGACCTCCTGGTTCATAGGTCAACACTCAACCACTGAGCTATGCCATCTGGGCTGATCACATTTTCTCTTAACTTTCCTGACAGGTGCATCAGAAACAACAGAGGATGGCCAAGTTTCTACTTATCATCACCTTCTGATGTCTTTGCCACCATATTCCCAGTTATTCCATGCTACCAGGAGTGTGGTGTGGATATACATGACAGATTGGACTGACTGCTCTTTGGAAGTTCCTCCAAAAATAATTATTAAAATCAAATTGGAAAACCTAAACCTGAGACTAGGAGGCCTTCCTGGAGGTACTGTCAACCTTGCCATCAGACTGATGTAAATTCTACTGGGCAGGCCCTGATAATTACAAACTTTTTCAAGTGGTACCATGAGTGCCCTCAGGACAGTACTTCTTGTGAGAAAGCCAGACATTTATTAACTTGCCTCTCTCCAAAAATATGGTGACTTGTACCTTACAGTTGATCATAAAAGAGACTTGCAAATGTTTAAGGAAACACCAGCAATAGATCATGCAGCCCTCAGATGCCTGTAGTTCTCTCTAAAGTAAAGTAAAGCTATCCTTGAATATTAGGGGGCATTTCTGGGTGACATAACTGACTCATTATTTATGTTCACCCTGTATACAGTTATTCACATGATGGACAGTTATCTAAATGGTAAGTGTCATCTAATTAGAAAAGTTGGTAAGAAATTTGTGTCTGATACAAGCTGATGCCATCAATACACAAATTTTACCCTAGAAGACATTCAGGTGAGCCCCAATTTTCTAGCAAGGGTTATTATGGATGACAAAATTGCTCTAAACTTACTTCTTATAAGCCAAGGCACAGAGCCTGGAAAATTCCCAATACACCCTGCTAACCCCTGGATTAATGTCAGAATAAGTGGAAAAGTCAATACAGAAACTTAGAGAGGAAGTCACTTGACTTCCTAATGTAGAATCTGATGGCTTGTGTGGTCTCTTCAGGTGGCTGGATCTGGGGTCCTGGGAGGACTGGCTGAGATTACTACTTCAGGGTGGCCTCCTCCTGCTGCTTGGGGCCTTGTTCCTAGTAGCCTTTATTAAATGCTGTCTAAGATGAACTAAATGGATTTTGTCCTAGCCTCTGTCGGCCAGATCAATCAGAGTAGGCCTTGGAGTGGAATACTCATGGGAAAATTTGCCAGGAGCAGGGATGACATAGCATTGTTGGGAGACAGTTCTCCAGGTGCCTCCTGCATTTCTGCACAACTTGTGAAGCAGTCACTGACTGCCTCTCATTCTAGACTAGCACAGCAAACATCCTTGAAAGGTAGAGGTTGTGTTTCCCTCCACAGAAAATGACATTTATTTAGAGTCTTGGAAGACAGACATAGCGTCTCCATCTGGAGCAGCAGGAAGGCATGTTCTGTGGTCACATAAGCTCACGGTTCCTCTCTTGCAATGGAACATACTCCATGTGATGGTTTCATCCAGTCTTCTTTGTGTTACTGGGTCAGAGAAATAGCATAAATGCAAATACTCTGGTACTTGCTGTTACTATAACACGTGTTCTTTGTCTCTGACATAGGAGCACTATGTTTTCTACCAAAAATACACAAAGCTGTGGCAGGCTAACTTCTTGGCTTGTAAGTAGAGTAAAGTTCATAGTCCTTGATACTGTTCAGAGCAGTTATATGATAGAACTAGAAAGACTAACAACCGATCAGTCTAAAGATGCTGAAACCTTGACAGGTATCTCTTTTGTGGGGTGGGAGGAAGAGGAATTTGGGGGGCAACATAGAGCAAATCCATAGGGCAAACAGGAAGTACATTGTCTGCATTAATCTAGCACTAAAGAGACTGACAGTAGGTGACAGTGGGGAGCTCATGATCATTATGCCAGAAAAAGTACCATGAAAGCAGTTTGTTAAGGTACATTAATTTGTTAGCATTTTGTAAAATGGACTGTAGATCAATGAAACAAATTCAATTCAAGTAACATATTGAATATATTGAACACCTACTAGGTACAAAGCCATTATGCTGAGCTCTACAACTGATGCAGATATGAATAAGAAGAGAAATATAAGATAGCTTATAATTTAGGTGGCAAAATATTTGTATATTATCATATTGTAAGTTGAAATGAAGTTAAATAATAGGTTGTATAAATACTATAAAAATAAGGAGGTGACAGTAATAAGAGATTAGACATTTTAAAGGAAGGAAAGTAGATGACTTTGCTATTTTAGCATGGTTTAATATGTGCGAGTTTCTGATCTCTGATTAGTATATACTAGAGGCCCAGTGCACAAATTCATGCACGGGTGGGGTCCCTTGGGGTGGACTGCGGGGAACAGGCCTCAGCTCATGCCCCAGGCTTACAGCCCCAGCTTGTGACCCTAGCCTTACAGCCCCACAGCTCCAACTAGCACCCTGCCTTGGCCTGGTACCACCCACTTACCTGCTCCACCATCCCGCCATGGCCCTGCTCTCATTGGGGCCCATCACGGCCAGCAGTGCCTCCACTGCTGCCTGTTGTCAGCACTGCACCACCCAGGCTCACTATGATCCACACTGCCCCCTGGTGGTCAGTGCACATCATAGCAAGTGGTCGAACTCCCGGTAGAACTCCAGGTCAAACAATTTGCATATTAGGCTTTTATTATATAGGACTAGTGGCCCAGTGCACAAAATTCATGCAGGGGGGGTGGAGGGGTTTCCTCAGCCCAGCCTGCACCCTCTCGCAATCTGGGATTGCTGGCTCCTAACCGCTCACCTGTCAGCCTGCCTGATTGCTCCTAACTGCCTCTGCCTGCCTGCCTGATTGCCACTAAGCCCTCTGCCTGCCTGCCTGCCTGATCGCCCCATATGCCCTCCCCTGCTGGCATGATCTCGCCCCTAACTGCCCTCCCCTGCCAGCCTGATCTCGCCCCTAACTGCCTCTGCCTCAGCTCCCACGATCCTGGCCTTGTCTGGAAAAAAGTTGGAAGTCCGGAAGATGGCCAGACAACCTGGTCTAATTAGCATATTACCGTTTTATTAGTATAGATAGATTATATAGGATAGGATTGCTTAAAGCGGGGAGGGAAGCCTCTTTCAGCAGGAGGAGATGCTCTTGGCAGACAGAAATACATAATCCCTATATCTGGACTAATAGCCAGCCATATGCACTAGACTGCCAAACTGGTCATTAAAAAATTGAACCGCTTTCTTGCAGCTTACACCAAACAGCTGTTGCCCTTAAAACCCCTCCTCAGCCCCCATCTTAGGTTCTGCCTTCGCAGATCACCCAGATTGGTCAGTTTCTTTGCCAGTCAGCAACAAAAGCTCTGCCTCCTGGGCAGCCATTGGCTCCTCACAGTTCACCCAGATTTAGTTCTGATTGGTTGGTTTCTATGCCAGTCAGCATCAAAAGCTCCTCCTCCTAGGCAGTCATTGGCTCCTCGCAGTTCACCCAGATTTGGTTCTGATTGGTCAGTTTCTATGCCAGTCAGCATATCTGGGCCTATCTCTGAGCCTGATCAGAGAGGCTGGACTGATCAGCAGTGGCCCCAGGCTGCTGGCGAGGCCTGGAGAGAAAGAGGGGAATGGCTGCTGGCGAGGTCCGGAGAGAGACAGAGGCACGGGCTGATCAGCAACTGTCACAGAGGCTGTGGATCAGACCCTGCTTCTCTCTCCAGGCCTCACCAGAAGCCATGCCTCTCTCTCTCTCTCTCTCTCTCTGAGCCTCGCCAGCAGCCTGGGGTGGCTGCTGGTCAGCCCCACCTCTTTCTCTCTCCGAGAGGTCAGCAGTTCAGCCCGATTGCCAGTCCCCACCCACCCGAGCCTGGCATTCGGTCGTCCCTTCGGTCGCTTTGGATGTTACGGACCCTGGTTCTTTACATATATAGTTGTTTCCAATGGAAAGTTAATGGACAAGCCTCTTCCTTGTCCATTGGAGCATGATCATTGAGAGAACATTCATTACAAAATATACCAAACACGTCCAAGCTTTTGTGGCACTGACCTGGATTTACCCAAGTTAGATCTTAGAGTTGGAATCACTCATCATTCATTGAGCAAAATATTATTTGAGTTGAGGAGAGGCTGAGAATCAGTCTGGGCTAAGAGCCCCATGACCCATGAAATCCCACCTGGCCCTCTCCATTGTTACCTCACCACCGTCACCAAAGTCTGAGGAACACTGAAATACAAAAACACTGTGGCTCCTTGGCATCAACCTTTTAAAAAAATTACTGCAGAAACTATTTTTTTAAATTAATTAATTTATTTTTACAAACAGTAGTTTGTGTGAGTTAGTGGAAAGAGCAGGTGTTGGAGCTGGCTTCAAATACGTGATTTAGGACAAGTTACTTCATTTTGCTGAGGCTGATTTCGACAGTAACATTTGTCTTACAAGGTTGTTGTGCGGAAAAATGAGATAATATATGTAAAAATTTACCATAATGCCTAGTTCAATGTTAGGTAAATATTAGCTCCCTTCCCAATTAAAAAAAAAAAAAAGTGGACATGTATAAAAGTCCTATCTCCCAAAATAGAATGTTACTATAGCTTATGCTATCTAATCTGTTAGTGGAAGGAAAACATGACACTTATGAAATGTTTTGTAAACTGTGGAGTGCTGTCCATATGTAAAATACCATCATTATGTTTCCTTTTGCATTCTGTAACACCTGATCAAAGTTAGCTCCACGGAAACAAACAGAAAGTCTGTAATGATTGATTGATGAAGAGTAAAGACAGCAAATACTCAAATGCTTCCACTGATGCCGGGATGCCAAACTACTCTTTTTCTTTGTTAGGGAAAGAAAGAAAGTCCCGTTCTGACTATGTCCACTGACTGCTACTTGAGGGTTCAGCCCCTGCTGCTGGGAGTGGTGTAGCGTCATTGTGCAAAACCTGGAATGGAGCCAGGCAATTTATTTAAGGAAGGAAGTTTGTTTGAGGAAATGTATTCACAAAAGCAGTAGTGGCGACGATTTCTAACAAAGGGGAGACTTCAAGAAAACCAGGCTTGAAAAAAAGCATTTTCTTACCCTTGATAACAAAGGTCTATGTGGATAAGGACTGAGAATTCGGAACAGCTGACCTGCTGTTAACAAGATGTTTACAGGAACTGCGAAGCTGAAAAGAAAACCAGAACCTCATTTCCTAAGGGGCAATGAGCATGTGGACGTGCTGTCTCCAAACCTCCTGACAGCTTGGGAGGTCTCAGAAGATTCCTCATATTTTTGTAAAGTGGGAAGCTACGGTGCGCGCGCGCGCGCACACACACACACACACACACACACACACACACACATCCTGGGAAACTATCCAAGTTTTAAAAACACATTTTCTCTTTATGGCCCTCTGCTGTGATTTCAACTCTGCAAAGAAGGCCAATCCATAGTTATTTTTAGATATTTAACACATCATGCAATTGGCAATTAAGCCGTGGTTGGCAAATTGCGGCTCGCGAGCCACATGCGGCTTTTTGGCCCCTTGAGTGTGGCTCTTCCTAAGCCTTAGGAGTACCCTAATTAAGTTAATAACAATGTACCTACCTATATAGTTTAAGTTTAAAAAACTTGGCTCTCAAAAGAAATTTCAATCGTTGTACTGTTGATATTTGGCTCTGTTGACTAATGAGTTTGCCGACCACTGAACTAGGGCAATGTTTCTGAGAAGAATCTGCATGAGGGTTTTCTTCTCTACAGCCAATATTTGTCAGCTCTTTGCAGCCATTAATTCCTTCCAGCCACGTCCAATGGTCACGATTACCTTTATTGCTAAAAACTGTTTTCCTACCTTGTACCCAACCCAATATGACAGAACGCAAGGAAAGGACCAGGGAACCCAAGCAAGTGGAGCGGCTGAGAGAAGGTGTCCAGAGGAAGCAGATCATTGCCTTCTCCTATTGGGGTAAAATGATAATACATGAAGTAAAACATAAGAGACTGAGAAATACCTAGAGGAAGAAAGATTACAGTTGGTAAGCTATTCTGATAGAAGGTGAAAGAAAAATAAGATAATGTCATGGATCGTTGCATTAAGAACAAGAGAAAAGAGGGAGCTCTCAAGTAAGAAAATCATGCTTATTCTAAATAATCACACTAGATATAGCAAAGATGATTAGCCCATGTTAATAAGCAGCAAGCACATTCCTTGTTTCCATACTCTTTAAAGTTGCAATTTTTAAAAATAGATTCTTCCCCCTCTCCCCCATTGAGAGTAGGAGGTAGGCTCCCCGCATCTCTTACACACTCGCTGCCGTAGCTACGCCATTTCCTTATAATTGCAAGATCTGCTTCAGAGGCATGAAATCCATGGGAGAGAGATGCCAGGACATTAGCACATTGTGAACATCTGACCTCTGGTTTGGGGAAATGATGAAATATTAATGGGTGCAGATGTGCCCATCCTGCAGTGGACAGATGTTCACTTTACACACCATTTAGGATTCTCTGGTGTGTTTGACTAGAGGATGATGAATACAATGGCTAAATGATATGGAGATCAGCAAAAGTACTAGAAAGATGAAACTTTATGCAACAGGATGGACACATTGTTCTCCATCAGCTGGCATTGGTATAAAGCACAGCATGCCGCTGGGATGGAGATGGCTGCACCTCGGGCAGCAGTCACACTCAAGTTGGCTTGGATTACTGTAGCCCAGGCACTGGTTTAATTAGAGGACAAGTCACTTTTATTTTATTATTATTTTTAATATATATTTTTATTGATTTCAGGGAGGAAGGAAGAGAGAGAGAGAGAGAGAGAGAGAGGGAGAGAGGGAGAGGAGAGAGAGAGAGAGAAACATCAATGATGAAAGAGAATCATTGACCGGCTGCTTCTGGGGAATCAAGCCCACAACCCTGGGCATGTGCCCTGACCAAGAATCAAACCTTGACCTCCTGGTTTATAGGTCGACACTCAACCACTGAGCCATGCCGGCCAGGCAACAAATCACTTTTAAATGTCTATCTGGAGTCCAGGACAGGTGAAAGTTATGTACATATGTATTTAATTTGGCAACCTCTGGCTACCTTCCACTGATGTCAAACAAGCTTTATACTCAGACTAGGCTGTACTTCTAGTACTATGCTTCCTAGCTTTTTTCAGAAGATTTATATAACATACAGATATTATACAATATTATTTTCCAATAAACATGCACTAAAATATGCCTTTTTCCCCAAAAACCTTTACAAATTAATTTATGTGAAAATAATTTCCAAGCAAGAAAGAAATCTGTAAAAATATTTTTATGCATGTGTTTAAACCCAATCCAGTAAGGGTTTCAAAATAAGGTATAACATTGAAAATCTTTGTCATTACAGAGAAAGACAAATACCATATGATTTCACTTATATGTGGAATATAATGAACAAAATAAATAAACAAAATAGAAACAGACTCATAAATACAGAGGACAGACTTACAGTTGTCAGAGGCAAGGGGAGTTGGGGGGCTGGGTGAAAAAGGTGAAGGAATTAAGCAGTATAAATTGGTAGTTACAGAATAGCCACAGAGATGTAGATTACAGCACAGGGAATCCTATATAATAAAAGGCTAATATGCAACTGCAACAAACGGCAGAATGACAAGTCACTGTGACATGCAAAGACCACCAGGGGGCAGATGCTCAATGCAGGAACTGCCCCATGGTAGTCAGTGCGCTCCCACAGTGGGAGCACAGCCAGAAGCCGGGCTGACGGCTGGTGAGTGCAGCGGCAGTGGCAGGAGCCTCTCCCACCTCCAGCAGCACTAAGGATGTCTGACTACTGGCTTAGGCCCACTTCCCATGGATATCCCCTCAGGGCTCCAGGACTGCAAAAGGGTGCAGGCTGGGCTGAGGATCCCCCCACCTCCACCCCAGTGCACAAATGTTGTGCACTGGGCCTCTAGTTTAGTCAATAATATGGTGATAATTATGAATGGGGCCAGGTGGGTGCTTGAAGCAGTGGGGGGAACCACACTATAAAGTTCATGACTGTATAACCATTTTGCTGTACATCTGAAACTAATACAGAATAATACTGAATGTCAACTGTAATTGGAAAATAAATAAAAATTTAAAAAAGAAAATCTTTGTCATTCAATAAGCTTTTGGTGACTACTTACCATATGCCAAGGAATGTATTAAGGACAATAAGTTATACATAATATGCAAATTCTAATATAAATGCAGACTGTAATATATGCAATTATAATTATACTAGAGGCCTGGTGCATGAAGTTTGTGCATGGGAGGGGGGGTGTGTCCCTCAGCCCAGCCTGCACCCTCTCCAATATGGGACCCCTCGGGGGATGTCTGACTGCCGGTTTAGGCCCGATCCCAGGGATTGGCCCTAAACTGGCAGTCGGACATCCCTCTCACAATCCAGGACTGCTGGCTCCTAGCTGCTTGCCTGCCTGCCTGCCTGCCTGATTGCCCCTAACCGCTTCTGCCTGCCAGCCTGATCACCCCCTAACTGCTCCTCCTGCCAGCCTGATGGCCCCCAACTGCCCTCCCCTGTCAGCCTGATCTCACCCCCAACTGCTCTCCCCTGCCAGCCTGATCTCGCCCCCAACTGCTCTCCCCTGCCAGCCTGATCACCCCCAACTGCCCTCCTCTGCCGGCCTGATCTCACCCCCAACTGCCCTTCCCTGCTGGCCTGAT
Source organism: Myotis myotis (assembly GCF_014108235.1). NCBI lineage: Eukaryota > Metazoa > Chordata > Mammalia > Chiroptera > Vespertilionidae > Myotis > Myotis myotis. The sequence continues at coordinate 19,622,481 of NW_023416335.1, forward strand.
CACCCCTAACTGCCTCTGCCTTCCTGACCACCCCTAACTGTCCTTCCCTGCCAGCCTGATCTTGCCCCCAACTGCCTCCCCTGCAGGCCTGATCTCATCCCCAACTGCCCTCCTCTGCTGGCCAATTTGGTTCTGATTGGTCTGTTTCTATGCCAGTGAGCATCAAAAGCTCCACCTCCTAGGCAGCTATTGGCTCCTCACAGTTGACCCAGATTTGGTTCTGATTGGCCGGTTTCTATGCCAGTCAGTGTCTCTGGGCCTATCAACAGGGCCTGATCAGAAAGGTGGGGCTGATCAGCAGCCCTGGTGGAGGCCTGGTGAGAAATGGTGGTGTGGCTGCTAACCAGGCCAGGAAAGGAGCTAAAGAGAGAGGCAAGTGCTGATCAACAGCTGCCACAGAGGCTACGGATCAGACCCTGCTTCTCTCTTTAGGCCTCTCTCTGGGCCTGATTCACAGCCCCCTCAGCAGTCAGTGCTGGCTCACTGTGCCTGCAGCCATAGCAGTCAGTGCTGGGTTGCTGTGGTGACCCAGCAACCCAGCACTGATGCCAGGACTGACTTCCGGTTTGTCGAGCCTCCTGGTGGTTGCAGATGTGTTGGACCCAGGGTTTTTATATATTAGGATATTATCCAAATTTCTCTTTTGGTGCATTTTATACGTAGCTACTTAATTTATTATAGTAATACTAGAGGGCCCAGTGTGCAATTGAAATCGCACGAAGAGGCACCCCGCGGGGGGCCGGGACCCACGCCTGACCCACTTAGCATTGGCCGCTACATTGTGTCCGCTGGGGTGGGGGCAGGTGCTCCTGTGTGTTGTGTCTCTGCTCCGGCCTGCCCCCAGCCCCAGCCTCTCCCTGTGTTGTGTCTCCACTCTGGCCCCCCCAGCCCCAGCCTCCCCCCAGCTGCTGGGGTGGGGGCGGCACACAGTCCCCTCCCACCCATCTGTGCGCAGCTCCTCCTGAGCGGTCGTGATGCTTGGCTAATTAGCATATTCCCTATTTATATAGATGGGTGTGCTTGTATACTGTCTGGACCTGCAATTCCCAGTTATATAATGGGTTTATGTTGCTATATATGAAGTCTCTTGTGAAAGAGAAATGTGGATAATAATCACAATAGGAGTTCAGAAAAACAGAACAATGAAATAAACAGTGGCTTCATGGAAGAGGCAAGCAAGAGGGGTACAGGATTAGAAAGAGCGAGAGAAACAAGCAGTCTGTGCAGACACAGCCTGAAGGAAGCTCTGTAGTTAAGAATCGCTCGAGGATTACCTCCTGGCTGTTCAGAGGTCAGGGAAGCATTGTACATTCGGCAAGGAGAGAACATTGGACAAGTGTGAGCAGTGAAGTGAAATGATAAAGCCAGCTTTAAGGAATCACTTTTCCCAACTCAAACTTCAATCTGTTAGTGCCACACCAAGGGAGGCAAACAGATTAGGTGAAGCCTGGGGAATCATTCTGTTCTAGGTAGTCCTGGACATGACCCGTAAACTTGGATGAGGCAGTGATCTGAGTCTATCTCTACATTGCTGGGCTTTGCATGCTGAGTTCAAACTAAGAACTATATGCCCTTACTTTATGGAAATTCAGCTCTCTCTATCGCAAAGTAGAATACCTGAGGTGTCTCAGAAGAGGTCACTTTAGAAAAACCAAAACTAGGGAAATGGTAACAATGTTTTAAGGTTAAATAAAGAAAATAAACATATCGATCTGAAGAACAGAAGGCTTGCTGGTGAGATAGTAAGAGCTTTCAGCTCCTCTACAAAAACTGGAGAGATGCTGCATTGAAACAGTGCAGGAAACTGCATCAAAGTAAGAGGCATGACTAAAGACATTTAAAACACGAGAATGGTATCAAAACACCTCCTTTAAAATGGGACAGACACCCCCTAAAAGAGAGGTTTTTGTACCAAACTATCAAGAGAAAAAGAAAGGAAAGAGAGAGAAAAGTGGAATGAATCAGAGATTAGAGATTCCTTCCAGCAATGGGATCTTATGAGACTTAGGAATGAGGACATTGCTTACTTACTTCTTACGTTTCTTCTAGATCACACAATCTAAGGTTTGCTCCCTGCTCATTCCTCTTGCCAATCTCTCCTAACATCCTCCTTTATTAGTTCTCATGCTAATCTGAAATGACCTAGTTTATTTTGTTTAGTTACTAGAATAGTGCCTCTCCTCCCTAAGATGTGTGATCCCCAAGGGCAGAGAATGGCCCCTACCATATAATGCCTTGTTTTATATATAGTAGGTGCTCAATAAATAATTGCAAAAAACCTAAAAATGACATGTAGTTGTTAAAGAGATGAGGGAAATGAGGTAGAATGAGATGAGAAAGCAGTTTCCTCTCTTAGTTGTTAAACTGTTTGCTTCAGAAAAGACTGTTTGGAATTATTTCAATTTCCTGCTGCTTTTTGGAATTAGACAGAGGGCAGAGTGGCAGCAATGTGCCTCTGATAGAAACTGCAGAGGCTGGCCCTTTCTTGGGGTTCTTGAAGGCCATTAGGTACCTCCTGGTCTGATCCATGTTGCTGGAGGAGCTGGCAGCCTTTCCTGAAATTATTATTTTTTTCTCTCTTCTATCATGCTTGTCCGATGTGGCACTTATACTTTAATGCCTTCTAGATAAAATGGTCTCTGTCAGTCTGCACTTCTCGTGCCTGGAGAAAGTTTTACTGCTTCATAAAATCCTGTAATGCCCCAGTGTTTAAAAAAGATCTATCACCCTATCAGCAGGGCTTTATGGACGCTGTGTACATTTCTTTTGCAATGCAAGGTTGGTTCCTGAAGCAAAAAGGGACAGAGATGAATGGATTTGTGTGTGCTACCAAATGTCAAGAATTCAACTCAATTTATACTGAGAGGTTTAAATAGTAAAGCTAACTGTAGACTACCTCACACACAATAGTATTGGGCACCGCGAAGACACTGGAATATAAGATTTCCTCTTTATAACTAGTTACAGGAAGGTGACTGTTTTATTCACTGGTTTGGGCTAGAGAGACTTGATGGTTGCTCTGTTTAAATTTTTCCCTCCTGACAGAGGCACAGAGGCCTGATGCCTGAGTTTAGCTGGTGGACATGGACATTGGCCATGACCTGCCTCTGGGCACCTGTTCTACACCAATCATGTGCATCTTTTCAAGGTGTAAACTGAAGGGAGATCTGTTGAATTTCAGGCATGAAACATACCTCTAATCTTTTGTTTTGGGACTGAGTACCAGCCACAGGCTGACAGATTTCTGTCAAGGATATGTTTGTGTGTGTGTGTGTGTGTGTGGTATGTGGGGTGTGTGTGTGTGTGTGTGTGTACATGTGTATGCAGGTGTGCAATCAAGCACATAGACATGAGGCACCGAGATTGTGTCTGTATGTGTGCAGGTGACATAGAGTGACCTGGTGGAAAGGTATGTTACGAAACTGTGAGGAGCTCTCCAGTTGCTTCTTCCCCCTGCAGTGCTGCTCACTCACTGCCTGCTGAGTCGTGGGTGTGTGTGGAATGTCCATCTTCCATCTTCTCAGGTGTCTGCTGTGAGAAAGTGCAGACAGCATCACCTGCCCAGGGCCAGGCAGTGGGAATAACCTGATTATCTGGGGGTGGGTCCTTGGGCCAATTAAGCATGCCACTCCACTGCCCAGTTCGCTGCCAAAGAGCCACCCTCTGTCACGGCGCACCAGGCCTTGTGTCCAGAAGCTCTCAGGGAGTAAATGATTGTCTGGCTCTGCACGGCTGAACAATTCCTCGTGCTCGGTTCAGAAGTATTTACTAAGTAGTTTATTTACGCTCTGTGCTTTGATAGTAACTATGATGAATAAACAGACAGCAACAGTAACTGGAAATGGGAGCTGATGCAGGGGTGCTTGGATAATTTAAACTAAATAACACAAACAAATAGCACAGAAAACTGGCAAATAGGAAGCAGGCGGCAGCTCCTCCATGGATGTGCCCTTGAACTCTGCTCCATCACACAGACGTTCTGCATCTCTGCAGCTGGCCTATGGTATATTGAATAAATGCATATGGAGTGCCAACTGCTTGTACCACCCAGGAGAGAGAACCAAAAACGCATTAAAAACCCCCACAAAAACCCTGCCACCAACGAGTTTACTTTTGACCTTCAAATATGTGATTTTCAAAAGGAAATAGAAGGAATGGTCTGTTGGTATTGAGATAGTTGAAAGTGCCCTTTCCATTCCCATTGCAATGCACCAGAGAATGCCCTCTTACAGGGCACTCACCTGGGAAGGAGAGAACAACAACAAGGAAGAGAGGGCATGTTGAGGGAAGTCAGATTTGGTATACACAATTTCTACACCTTACTCTTTAAGTTTTAATTTTCTCTTTTGGAAAAATAAGGGTGTGTGTGTGTGTGTGTGTGTGTGTGTGTGTGTGTAGAGGTGGGGTGGGTAGAGATAAAAGATTATCTTGTCTACTTCTCAGGATTGTTATATCAAGAAAGATGGAGGGATTAAGACGTACAAATTGGCAGTTGTGAAACAGTCATGGGGATGTAAAATAGTCAATAATATTTTAATAGCTATGTCTGATGTAAGATGGATACTAGACTTATTGGAGGGATCACTTTGTAAGCTATATAAATATCTAACCATTATTCTGTACACCAGAAACTAATATAATATTGAATGTCAGCTATAATTGAAAAATAAAAAAAATAAAGAGACTGGGTGTGCAAGGGCTTTATGAAATAGATTATTCTTCACAAATTAGTCATTATTGTTAGGCATGAGGAGTTCCAACTCAAGTGACAGGTGGGAACTTGACTCCGGTGCAGGTGACACTCACAGGAGAGTACCAAACAGAAACACCTCCTTCCCATGAGCATGTATGGGGAACTGCCTGGTCCCCATGCTCTTTGCCCAGAACTCTTCCTATTTCCCAAGGTACAGACACAATAAAAGATAATTTTATTACTATCTTTAATATTATTAGTACTGAAATTCTAATAAATACCCTGGAATGTCTCAAAGGCAGTAGCAGACCCCCAGCTGAAGGTCACTCTAAGTTGTTACAGAAACAATGACAGTGGCTCAAAAATGTCCAGTGGCTTCTCATTGCCTAACATACTATGCAGCATACAGGCCATAAGAGGCACACAATCTAACCATGGAGGAGGCTAAAATGAAAAAGCAAGTGTTTCTCTCTTTGTCCCATACTATTTGAGTGAGAGAGGACTTTTCCTTACCTGTTTTCTTTGATTACAAAATCCGAACTATTAACTGGTACATCTGGTACATATAGTGCAGCGGCATGTCAGTCATTTCCTGAAGACCAGCTGTCACAGAAGAGGGTCAAAATCCGCAGTCTTGCATGTGAGTCAGTAAGTGCTAAACCTGGCATCTTGTTATGTTGGTGTCTGATTGATCTGCGTCCTGGGTAGAGCCTTTCCAGGGCTGGCTCTTCCCTCTACTCCCCATGGGAGGAGTCCAGTCTCTGTGCTTGAGTTTCTGTCCTCGCTCTAGGCTAGCGTCCTGGGACTTGGCTCCACTCTCTCCCTCTCTGGAGGGAGCACAGCCTTTTCACAGTACTTAAGCTCAGTTCAAACCATCGACCACCAGAAATTCATTCAAAGAATTCTCCCGTGATCCTTTTCTCCAAGGTGATCCTGTTCTGGATTCTGATTTTTCTTGAATTCTAGATGAATTCTGAAAAAACTGTTTCTTAAAAGCTGCAAAAGCATGTCTTGCTTCTCCAAATAGAGAGGTTTAATATTTTTTTTTCTGCATAACTAAAAGGCTAATTTATTACAGCTTTCCCCAAAACACAGGCCCTGTTAAAAGTTATGCTTTAAGAATCCTGATTCTAAAGGGGAGACAAAAAATTGCTACATAGTAGAGATTGTGTTCTTTGGGGAGCAGCTTCTTAATGTAAACTGAAGGGTGAGGATGAAAATTGACACATAACTCCAATTCTCTTGTTCACTGGACTGGGCTGGGAGTCTGTGATTAAGAGATGAGGTCTGTTAATTATAAAACTATTTATGAGAAAATGTGTGGGTCTCTATTCTTAAGCAAAGCTGCTTTAGGTACCAGGTGACAAAATGCAGCTCAGCAATAGAAAGAAAGACGCTCTCCCTACTTTCTGCACAGAATCCAGCTCTGCTTTGGCTCCCTGAGAAATGGCAGATTTGGAAAGATCAGAGGTTGTACCGCTGTCTTCTGTGCTGTGGTTCTCATGACAGAGAGTCTGAGCAGTGGTGGTGAAGGTACTTTATGGATGTGACAAGTGGGAGCTAGAGTAGAGCAGGCATATGTCATGTGCTGCTTGTAGCCAAAGGATTGGTCTTTGGGTACCTAAGGTACCATTTTGGAAACCACCAGAAAAAAGCAAACAAAAAACTGATGACACTTACCAGAGAGGACAAATGTCATCCTAATATGCATTCAGAGGATATTGGGCCAAGAGTACTTGGGTTATACTACACAATTCTGCCACTTCTTTCATGAAGAAGGAACACTGCTATATGGTGAATCCTACTGCTCATTAGATAGGGCATTTAGACCATCAGCACCAATTTGTGTCTACCTAGAGCCTACCTTGGACACTAGTTGGGTCTGCTGATAAGCACATGTATGGGATTAATTCCTTAAACCCTAGGCCAAACTTAGTCCCTTTTCTGGGGTCAAAGACTATATATAGATTTATGATATGATCTACACTAATAAAAGAGAAAAATGGTAATTGGCATACGGCGATACCGTTTTCATTGGCTAATCAGGGCTATATGCAAATTAACTGCCAACTAAGATTGGCAGTTAACTGCCAACAAGATGGCGGCTAGTTTGCATATGTAGGCACAATGCAGGGAGGCGAAAGGGAAAGCAGGAAGAAGCCCCCTGCCACTGACAGTGATCTGAAACCCAGGGGGGAGCTAAGAGCTGGGGGGCAGGGCAAAGGCGGGCCTGGGGCAGGGCAAAGGCCCCCCAGCCATGATCCGAGAATCAGGCGCCTTTGCCGCCCTGGCCAGTGATAGCAGGAAGTAGGGGTGGAGCCAGCGATGGGAGCTGGGCACGGTCGAAGCTGGCAGTCCCAGGAGCTAGGGGTCCCTTGCCTGGGCCTAAAGCAAAGCCCACCATCGCGGCGCCCCCTGCTGCCACTGCAGGTCCCCGCTGCCTGGGCCGGACGCCTAGGCCAGAGGCGTTAGGCCTGGGCAGGGGCAGAGCGGGAGATCGCAGCGCTGCTGCCGCTGCGGGTCCCCGCTGCCTGGGCCGGACGCCTAGGCCAGAGGCGTTAGGCCTGGGCAGGGGTGGAGCCTGCAACTGCGGGGAGCTGGGGGTCCTCTGCCCAGGCCTGATACCTCTGCCGGAGGCCTCAGGCCTGGTCAAGGGGCCGATCCGGTGATTGGTGATCGGAGGGTGATGAGGGTCAACTCCTCTGGCCGAGGCATCAGGCCTGGGTGGGGGACGGAGCCGGGGATTGGGGGGATATGATGGTCCCCTTGCCCAGGCCTGAAGCCTGGGTCAGAGGCATCAGGCTTGGGCGGGGGGTGGAGCAAGCGATCAGAGGGAGATGGGGGTCCCCTGCCCAGGCATGATTCCTGGGCCAGAGGCTTCAGGCCTGGGCGGGGGCCAGAGCCATTGATCGGGGGGAGATGGGGGAGGTGTCAGGCCTGGGCAAGGGGCCGATCAGGAGATCGGAGGGTGATGGGGGTCAACGCCTGAGGGCTCCCAGTATGTGAGAGGGGGCAGGCTGGGCTGAGGGACACTCCCCCCCTCCCCCACACACCCAGTGCACGAATTTCGTGCACCGGGCCCCTAGTATGATATAAAGGAATTTGGTGAGAGAATCTGAAATTCTCAAGAAATTATAGGTTTGGGGCTGCCATATGAAGGAAGGTAAAAGGGGATAAGTAGAGAAACAATAAACAAAAGGTGATATACCGGTATATATAAAAGTCTAAGCAACGATTATGACCAGTCACCCGAACGACCGGTTGACCAGTCGCTATGATGCGCACTGACCACCAGGGGGCAGACTCTCAAAGAAGAAGCTGCCCCCTGGTGGTCACTGTGCTCCCACAGCCAACTTCCTGCGACAGGCCAACCTCCTGTTGTCCCTTCCCCACCGCCAGCCAGCCGTGATAGACCCTGATCGCTGGCCAGGCCGAGGGACCCCCATCCGTGCACGAATTTGTGCATCAGGCCCCTAGTAATAACATTTATCAAAAAACAAAGCATATAAATAAAATGGACATATGTTTATCAAAACATAGGCTAAAAGAATTAAGGAGCCCCATTTAAAAGTTACAAAGGAAAATAAGAGAAAATAGTTAATGCACATTTCATTAGCATCTTGACATAAGAAGTAATAAATAATTTGCCCAAGTTGTTATAGAGCTTTTAAACATTTTTTGGGTCAGTTTTAAAAAAACATCCTCATTATTTGAGGTAATGAGTTAGTGTAGAAGTTCATCATCTGGGGAGATCCTTTAACTTCTAAGGTTGATACTGAGAAGGATTCCATTTTCTCTCCAAACTATGCCTGATGCTATCACCTTAAACATAATCTTAGATGAGCCACAGAAATAGTCAGTTAGTGTTTAAAATTGTTGTAACTTTTCTTCCAGAGCTGTCATACACTTAGCCATGAGTGGGAAAAGGTGACTATCTGTAGTTACACTGTACCTACTATAGCTTGGAAAGAACTAGAGAGTGTTTTCTAGATAGACTGGAACAGAAGGTGTGTGTGTCACCTCTATGAGTAATTCCGAGAGCTTCTACCAGCTAAAATTCTAAGTGGTAATAGCTGATCCTATCTTTTTGAACAATAAAGAAGTGCACTTCCCTGAACAAACAGCTGGTTAGCGAAAGCACTTATTAGCAACAGTGCAGTGCCTTCTAGTCTACCTTGCTGACCTTTCCAATCCCACCTCCAGTCTGGGCACACAAGCGTTACACACACATGCTGAAAAACATTTCTTTAGAACCAGCTTAAAAGTCCAGTTATTGTTGGTTGAAAAAGTCAGTTTGGGGCCAGGTAAGTCTCAGTAAAAGGACAAGTCATATATGTACCCCATTTCATCTGTTTTAAAAGAAATTGTGGAGATGGATTCTGTGCAAACCAAGAGATTCAGAAACTTTTGATATAAAGTCAGGATCTGTCTTATTCCTTCTTCCACGGCCACTGCAGAGGGAATGTGATGACAGCCAGGACAGATATGTGAATGCCTAGGCTTGATTTAGACAAACCTCCATAGGTTCAAACTCCAAACTTAGTGCTTGTCTATGACTTGCCCACTTACTAAGGCCTCCACTTTCATAGCTCTAAATGAGATTCATAGTACACATCTCATAGGAATATTGTGAGGACTAAATAAAATAGCCTGGATGATACACTTGAATAAATGACTGCCTCATTAAGTAAACATTTAATAAATAAAACATTTAATAAATATATATATATATATATATATATATATATATATATATTGGAACAAATTGATGAGTTCCTTTGGTGTTGTGTACAGTTTATCATAGGAGGAAATAAATTTTAACACAAATATTCTTACATACAATTGCTTGTACCACATGCTAATTTTATGGGAAAAACAGGGATGTCAATTGGACCCAGAAGATGCTTTCATCAGCTTTGTCACTAAATACAGGGTGGGTACAATCATGCCTCACCCAGCAGGGGCCCTGGACTCAGGCCAGAAATCACCTAACAAGTGCCAATGCTGGCTGAAAGGGTGTAATCAACATTAATCCTTGAATATTACTTACAGAGTTTATGAGGAAGAAAACGTAATTAATCCACACAAAAAGAAAAAAAAATCCCATTTCTCAACTGAGGAGGAAAACTCCTTTGAGCATAAACAGATTGCACTATTTATACATGAAATATTTTCTGCATCTATAAACTTACCATGCTCAAGTATTCTAATTAATCGTGGTGGTTGCCAGGGAAACCAAACTAACTCAATTATAGGTCTGCAGGAAGGTGCAGCATATTTATGACTATGAGGCAGGTACTTTTCTGTGCAAAAACTAAAACTGAGCAGATGCCCAAATAATTTAAATGTTCTAGAGAACACAGTGCTATCTTGTTGAGTAAGACTCCCTCCACGTTCTGCGTGGAGTAGGGTTCGGTATCTGAAAGAGGAGCCGCACAGCAAATGAGAGAAAAAGACACGAGATAATTTTGCAATATTGGGGGACCAGGCGGAAAGTCCCGAAGGACTTCTCTGTGCTCAGGCCTCACCAAGCTTTTATTGATCTGGGATGCACCCATAGCATAGCCCTTAGGCAGGTGACCCCCTAGTAACAAGCAGACTAGCCCATCAGCAAGGATTTACGTAATAATAAATGGGGGAGTAGTTTCAGCTACCACTGTCTGGACAAACAGAGGTGGCACCTAGCTGGGAGCTTTGCTAGGGCTTCAAAGGCACCCAGCCTTTGGGGGGTTTTCGGGGAGTTCTCTGTCTATGCTTATCAGATAGTGAAGGCAATAAACAGTTTCCCACACTATCTGAATGGATTTCCTTAAAGAATGTCTTGATTTTCTTTCTTTATAACAACTTGGTTTGGTGACATGGACCATGAATGTGTTAGAGTAAGAAGAGGTAAGTAGGAACATGATCAGCAATAAAACCATCCATAGGGAATGACTGAATTAGGAGACCATGATTCCAATTAAAAGATAGTCTTAATTCCATATACCGTTTGTGTTTTGCTATCTTCTTATCTAAATACCTGTAGTCTAAATAATACAAGAATTAAAGGGAAAGCAGCTGGCAGTGAAAAAATGATTTTAAAATACCATAGAACTAACCTGGCCAGTGTGGCTCAGTTGGTTGAGTATCATCTCATGCACACAAGGCTTGCTGGTTTAACTCCCAGTTAGGGCACATGTCTGGGTTGTGGGCTCCATCCTGGGAGGGGGCCTGCAAGAGGCAACCAATCAATGTTTCCCTCTCACATGGATGTTTTTCTCTCTCCTTCTGCCTTCCTAAGAATCAATAAAAAATATTTTAAAAAACAATCACAGAACCAGTAAGTTTAGCTAAAGTAATTATTAGAGAAAAATTGTGAGACATTAATGGCATTTGGCCAGAGGATCCAGGAATGTCCAGTTTCACTTCTAACAACCTGTTTTTTCATGAAAATCTTAAAAAGGTGTATACAAAGAACTAGGAGAAAAATAAAATAAATGGAGGGTGAGGGTCAAGTTTAATCAGGTTTGAGGAAGTTTCTAACATGCCATAATACTCATCAAGTAGTTATAATAATTATTAAAACCTATTGTTTTATTTTTATAACACAGATATACCTAGTATTTCCTCATTACATAAATCTATAATTAGAGTTTTAAAAATATCTGAAAGTTATAGAATCATTGATCAGAAATAGCTTAATCTTATTTGTCATATAAACAAAATATTATGCTTTTCTGGGGCCCAGACTGGACTATCCATTCATCCACCCATCCATCCATCCATCCATCCATCCATCCATCCAATTATTTATTCAATTAAAAATTATTGAGCTACTACTTGGCTCTATGCTAGATCTTAGGTATACAACAATGAGTAAAATTTCTACTCTTTGTGAATCTATAATGACTAGGGAGACAAATCATAAACTGATCATTATAGAAACAAATATTTAATAAATTATAACTTTGTAAATTCTTAAGAAAGAGTGACCGGAGCTGAAAGCTCAATATACTAGTCTATCTTCATAAAAAATCCACACTCTGGGTGAATTGCCACTTTTATTATTAATTTCATTATCTATAGTAATACTCCTTATTTTAAAGTCTACTTTTAAAAAATTATTGATCTGCTTTAGGGATATTTTGGTTACTGTTACAATATTTCTGTATTTTTTAAATTTCAGGTGTGTCTCAGATAAGTAGCATATGATTGAATATATTTTAAAATCTAATTAGGTAAGCCTAGTTTTTTTAATTGGAGCATTTATTCTATTTAATTTTCATGTAATTACTGATGTACTTGGTTTTAAGTCTGCCTACTATTTGATTTCTTTTTATCCGACCTAACCTATTCCTGTTTCTCTACCCACATTTTTTGGATCAATTAGTATACTTTTTATCATTTAATTTTCCCACTTTATTAGTTTGTAAGTTATACTTTTTCAATTTCTCATTTTGAGTTATTTTAGAGAAGATAAAATGAATGCATGACTTACTAAATCTGGTATAAATTGAAATAGGTACCATTTTTCAAACAAATGCAGGGAACCTAAGCACACTTAATTCCCTTTACTCATTTTACTTTTTGTGCAATTTTGACATGTTTTGTATTCCACCTAAATTCTACCCCTAAAGACTGATTTCACATAACCAGTATTAATGTACGTTTATATACATATTTACTTCTACATTTACTCATCATTTCCCCTGTATTTTCATGTTCCCCTCTGGGACTATTTTCCTCATGCCTGAATTACTCATTTAATAGTTCTTTTCTACTGGTGAAAAATATCACTTGTTTAAGTTTTTGGTTGTTTGAAAACATTTTTTAGCATTAATTCCTGAGGTATACTTTTATATTTTTACTCTATGTAGAATTCTATATTTGGCAGTTACCACCTCTTCCCCCCCACCCCCCCATCCTTTTAAATAGTTTTAAACATTGCCTTGCTTCTTTAATAGATACATGCCTCCCCCCACCCCCCGTTTGGGCCGCTTATAAAACTTTCCCTTCTGTCATTGATCCCCACAGGTTTTACCATAATATGTCTAGGTGTTTTTTTTGTTTTGTCTTGTTTTGTTTTTGTAATTAACTTGCTTGGGGAGTTTAGAGACCATTTTGCTTTGGGGGCCTGATTTTTTAAAAATCAGTTTTGGAAAAAAAATCTTGGTTGATATATTGCTTTCTCCTTTCCTCTCTAATTGCACATATATCATAGCTTTTGACTGTGTCCCATATGCCTCTTACATCCTTTAATTTTTTTCTAGGTCCTTCTCTTGTTCTATCTTGAGTTTATTTCTCTTATGCTACGTCTAATCTATTTTAAACACATTTTTTGAGTTCTATATTCTATTTTTTCAGATCTAGAATTTGCATTTGACTACTTTTATACATTTTCATTTTCTGGTGAAATTCTTCATCTTGTCCTCTAGTATCTTTAACATACTAATAAAAGTTATTTTATATCATATCTGATAACTATAAAATCTGGATCACATAAGAATCTGCTTCTATTGAATACTAGAGGCCCGGTACACAAATTTGTGCATGGGGCGACGGAGGGGTCCCTCAGCCTGGCCTGCGCCCTCTCGCAATCCAGGACCCCTTGGGGGATGTCCGACTGTTGGTTTAGGCCGGATTCCCGCAGGTCGTGCTCATCCTGGCCCACTACACCTGCCACCGTCTCTCAGTAGCGCTGCTGTGTAGTCGGGAGAGGCTCCCACGACTGCAGCTACACTCGCAACCCGTAAGCCTGGCTTCTGGCTGAGTGGCACTTCCCCTGTGGGAGCACACTGACCATCAGGGAGCAGCTCCTGCATTGAGTGTCTGCCTCCTGGTGGTCAGTGTGAGTCATAGTTACTGGTCAACTGGTTGTTTTGTCAATCTGGTCATTCAGTTTTAAAGGTTGCTTAGGCATACATATATATATATATATATATATATATATATATATGTAATTTTTTTACCTTGTTTTTAGTCATTTCATTACCTTGTTTTCAGTCATTTCATACTTATGCCTGGCATATCTAATATTTTTTGACTGAGTGTCAGACATTATTATGAAAAATTATATAAACACCTTGAGATGCTGGCTTCGGTTATCATTCTCCAGAGATTTACTTTTGCTTTAGGACAGGCAGAATTTAGGACTGTGCTGTTTCAAGATAAGGTTTTAAAATGTGTGATACTGATTCTATTTTTTTGTTGTTCTTACTCTCAAAAGGTAGCCCTTCTGGGTTTTAACTAGCAGTCTGTGATGTTTACCAGGGTCCCTACAACTTGGTGGGCCCTGAAATATATGTTTGTTATTCCATTCCCATGAGATTGTTGAAAGTTTTGCTAAATTTTCCAATCAGCCACTGATTTCCACTTAGCTTCTTTGTCTTTTGTCCTGGATTCTTGATAAATGTCTGAAGAGACAAACATTTGTCTCAATAATCTTTTCTCTGGCATCCCAAGCCCTCAAGTCCTGGCTGCCATGGTAATGCCATCTTATCTTCAGACACAATTTTTAAAAATTGCCCAGCTTTTCTCATTAGATGAACAGCTGGTTTGCAGCAAACTCCTCCACTACTAGAATGGAATGTTCTTTATTACATTATTTTCATTTTCCTATATTTCCTATTTATTTAAGTTTCATCAACAGGTCAAAACCGTATATACACATATATAATAATCTCCCCCCCGCCCCAATTATGCCATTTCCTTTAAGAGAAGTCACAACTTGTGTTTTTTGTTTTAATCAAGATTCATCATTCATCCTTATGTTGGCAAAAATGTTTTTGTCAGTCTTTATTCAGTCCTACTAAGGTGGCTTTTCGATAATCTCCATAGTAAGCTGGTTCATTGAAATGAAAAATAATTTTGGTTCTGGCTTTTAGGCGGACATGTCTTATTCAAGTCATTGATAGCTATGTTTCTCTGGAGTCTTAAAGCTGCCTTTATCCTGGAACACACTCACTATGCTTCTTCTCTTACCCAAGCAGACTGCACACTGTGGAAGGCCATCCTCAACAAGCATGTGAACCCACCTGTTTGCAGGACAGCTTTGCTCTGTGTAGTTGCCTCAAAATACCCATATTTATAATAAACAATTAGTTTTAGCAACATCAGTGGTGCCTGACTCTCTGGATTCTCCTAAAGGGTTTAACTGCTGAATTATCTTCAAGGAAGAGATAAAAGTGAATTTTAGACATTGCCGGTAGGCTGTGATACGAAGGGAGTGCCTCTGAAAGGCTCCTCATGCCGCGGGTACTATCCAGAAAGGAAACTGGATTCTATGCAGCCCGACTAACCTGCTTGACAGCATATCGCACAGAGCCTGTGACAGCACCACGGATTGGAAAATGGAATTGCAACTATCAGGCATCGAGTTATGTTTTAACATTTAGTTATAAAGGCCATGTCATGCCCTCAGAGATGCAGCAGGAGTATTAGGCCTGACATTTTGAATTTCAAATGCAAATTGGAAAATCCAACCCAAACCAGGAAAGGACAATGTGTGTAAATGGACTGAGTTCAGTATTCAGACTTGGCTCCTGGGTCAGGCTAATCAAGTCTCCCAAAGGCCCTTGTCTTACTCTATCACCCACATAACTGAAGAAAAATTTCAGTTAATACATCTGAATAATATCTGAAGAGCACCACCTTAGTATCTTATTTGCCAACGAGATTATTGATGTGTCCCAAGATACAAGTAAATTATACCATACCAATTTAATTTATTCCACAACTAGATTATAGCACAGATTTTTTTTCTTTCTTTTTTTTCATTACAGGTGTTCAAAACCTTCCTCACTGATGTACAGATAGTAAACAGATTTATATTTTCCAAAGTCCTTACGTTAACTTGTTATGACAGTTTTCAGAGTAGTTAGTGACCTGCCTAAAAGCACATTTTGAGGAAGTAATAGGCTTAGGGCCTGTGTGTCTCACTTCCATTTCTCTGCCTTTGCTCCCACTACAGCACACTGTACGACTGCATGCCATGTACAAATCAGTATGATGAAGAATGGAAAAAACACATAGTGCAGCAGAAACATGGGTCCATTCTTTTTCATTTAATAAGCACAACTGTATGCATAGGATGTAAGAATTAGCCAATAAATGCATGACTTTTACAATGGGCCACAAACCCATTGTACAATGGGCCACAAACCCACAAACTTGCTATGTTCTCAGTGCTTCAAAACACAAATTTGATAAAGTTCTTTTCCTTTTTAAAACCCTTTCATGGCCCTCCATTGCCTAGAATAAAGTCCAACTTCTGTAGCACAGCTTACAAATGCTTGCCCTACTTTTCTCCATTCTTGCAATTCCTTCTATGTTCCATGCTCTCTTCACATCTGGGTCTGTGACTTTGCTGCCTCCTCTATCTAGGAAACAACCCCCCCCACCCCCCCCACCCCTGAATCCTTTGCTTGGATAATTCCTTCTCATCTGGTTTCAGCTGTTGCCCCTCCCTCTAAATTAGATCTGTGTCCCAGATCTAAATTAGATTTACTTTCTCCATGTTTTCAGGCACCCAGTACTTGTTTTATTATAGGAGTCATAATAGGCTTTGGAATTGCCTATTTGTTGGTTTATATGACCCATCATTCTCTATGCACTATGTGTGTAGGATCTGTGTCTATCTTGTTCTTCATTTTATTTCTGGCATTTAGCACCCTGCCTGGCATAGAGCAAACACTCTATATATCTGAAGATTACTGAGTACAAAACACTCCACACTTTGAGAAAGGCCTTTAATAAGGCAAAAAACTCCACAAGGACAAATGCCATACTGATTTATTACCCTATGTGCCAGCCGTTTTATATATATATTATCTCTCATTTGTGCTATTTTTATAAAAAAAAAAAAGAAAAAAAGAAGATTTTGTGATAATCAGTGCCTCTCCCTAAGGGTATAGATCCCTGCCCTGTTGAACTCAGGTGTGATCATGTGAAATGGCAACAGAAATGACAAGTGTGACTTTCATGCAGTAGCTTTGTGAAGCAGGTCATGGTGGCTAGCTATGTAATTGATCATTGATATGTTTCTAATAGAAGGTTTTTTTCATCAAGGCCTCCAATACTGTGGAACATAGTCCCAGCTAACTTGAGCTGAGTGAGAAATAGAAATGTCTGTTATTATAAACCATGAGTATGATGTGAGGTAGAAATATTTGTTATTGTAAACCAATGTGATTTTTGTGTTACAACAGCATACTGTAGCCTATCCTGACTGATAGAGCTCCATTAAACCTTGCTCAAACAAAGGAGAGTTTAGTGAAAAATTCAATAAGAAATCTATCTTAGGCACAATATAGGTCAAAACCAAGAACAGATTTCATTGGAACAAAAAACGAAAAAGTCAGAAAGTGGTGATATTTTACTCATATCTTAGAAGCTGCAGTCTCTCACATTTTTGCTTCTCTCTGCTACCTGTTGTTTCCTACTCCCTCAATAAACTTTTTTTATACTTACTAATCTTAAATATGACCCAAATGAGGAGTATCTCCAAACCTTATATCTATATGATCTTCTAGCTCAGAATCTACTACCAACTATCTCTTCTCTTCGAGTCTCTTGGTTATATTACTAAGAGATATATTTATGGTTTGAGTGCATCTTTATGAACCAAGTCACAAGACAGATGCTACTGATTAGTCAATATCACTGGTTACTAGTCTAAAGCTTGGCGAATCAGTTGTGCCTCTGTGTGGATGTGTTGAGGAGGTGTCTGGTAGCTCAGCAACAAGCCATGTCCTACAGGGCTGTTTGGGACAGCACATACTAGGTGGCAGGGTTCAGTGTTTTTAAAAAGTATATAAAGTATGCCAATTCAGCCTGGCCGGCATGACTCAGTGGTTGAGCGTTGACCTGTGAACCAGGTGATCCCAGTTCGATCCCTGTAAGGAAACATGCCCAGGTTGCAGGAGTGATCCCCAGTTTGGGGCGTGCAGGAGGCAGCCAATCAATGATTCTCTCTCATCATTGACCTTCCTTCCTTCCTTCCTTCCTTCCTTCCTTCCTTCCTTCCTTCCTTCCTTCCTTCCTTCCTTCCTCCCTCCCTCCCTCCCTCCCTCCCTTCCTTCCTTCCTTCCTTCCTTCCTTCCTTCCTTCCTTCCTTCCTTCCTTCCTTCCTTCCTTCCTCTCTTCCTCTCTGAAATAAAAAATATATTTTAAAAAATATGCCAATTTGCCACATTAATTTCATGAACAAAATATTATTACTATTTTTATTATTACCACATTTCAGATTATAAAACTAAAAGCAACAAGGTAACTTAGCTAAAATTGCATATTAGTAGTGAAGGGCAGAGCGGATTTACAATGTAAATCTTGATATGTTTAGTTGACCCCAAGTTTCATGTTCTGTAATATACTAAATCACCTCAAAGATTTGAACTGTCCCCATATCAGTGAAACAAGTATGAAAAACTATAGCAAAAATAAAATAAAATAAACTATTTAAAGTTGTAACACCTTAGCTGGTTTGGCTCAGTGGATAGAGTACAGGACTGCAGACTGAAGGGTCCTGGGTTCGATTCCAGTCAAAGGCATATGCCCAGATTGCGGGCTTGATCCCCAGTAGGGGGTGTGCAGGAGGCAGCAGATCAATAATTCTCTGTCATAATTGGTGTTTCTATCTCTCCCTCTCCCTTCCTCTCTGAAATCAATAAAATTTTTTTTTAAAAAAGGTGTAACAAATGGGGTTATTTTAAAGGAGAAGAGTGATATGGTTAATATATACTGAGGGAGAGGAAGGCTTTCAAAGCCCCAAAATGTTTTTCTTCCCAATTCACTTTTCCAATATTTTATTGTAAAAAAAGAAAAAAAGAAAAAAAGAAAAACCAGGTACAGTATTTTACAGTAAATAGCCATATAGTCAACAATTAGCTTCTAATATTTATATTTTGTTATAGTCTTGCTTTACCACGTATTTATCTATTTATTCATCCATCAATCCATCTTATTTTTTTAAAAAATATATTTTATTGATTTTTTACAGAGAGGAAGAGAGAGAGATAGAGAGTTAGAAACATCGATGAGAGAGAAACATTGATCAGCTGCCTCCTGCACATCTCATACTGGGGATATGCCCGCAACCCAGGTACATGCCCTTGACCGGAATCGAACCTGGGACCTTTCAGTCCGCAGGCTGACGCTCTATCCACTGAGCCAAACCGGTTTCGGCTTATTTTTGATTCACTTCTAAGTGAGTTGGTTGACCCCCTCTCTTCAAACATATTATTAGTTTGGTGGGGTCTGGCAAAAATATTTTCTTAAAACCATCCTAAGGCCTTGCTACTTAAAGTAATCCCTATGAACACGAGCAGCATTGGCATCACCTGGGACTTGGTTAGACATGCAGAATCTTCGGCTCTGCTCTAGATCTTCTAAATCATAATCTGCATCTTACCAAGATGCCCAGGTGAATTGTGTGGGCAGTAAATATTGACAAAGACTGAGACAGATGATTCCAATGAACAATGAAGGTTAAGAAGTACTAAATTAAATAAGCAGTTTCATTATTTGTTTCTTCCACTTACCTACACTATCATCTTGGACAATTACCCATTTGAAACTCAGGATTTTTTATTTGTGGTAATGGAGAGAACAATAACTGCTTTGCAGAGTAGTTATAAAGGTCAGACATGATCATTAATGGAGTGGGACTGAGATATAGGTAGTTCTTGTTCCTATAGTCAAATGTATGTGTACATGAGCACAAAGGCAGTGACAACCAACTCAATACCTCCTCCCCAAAGTTGTTCTAAGTTTGTCTTGTGTTATTACCTGATTTTGTAGATAATAATTGTGGAAGAAAGGGGCCACACCTGACCTGACAAGCTCAGGGAAGGCCTCCGTGGCAGTCTAGCAGACTCAGAGACCTAAAATAACCACAAAGGATGGTCTGAAATTAAACTTTAACTAAAAGCAGTTATGGTGGGCAGTTATGTCCTAAGCCAGTATCTTCACCGACAAGATCAACTTTGATCCTTACTGAGCCCATTTGCCTTTTTGCCGGAAGCCGGTCCATCCTTGCTGCTTGACACAGTCGCTGCAGGAAAGAAACATCTGCACAGCATATGTTTCAAGGGACCTGGCGTATATAGCATACTGTTCTTAATATGTTTGCTCCCCTTAGCGCTGTGTGTTTTAACCAAGGTCACCTCTCCAAGAAAGGTTGTTTCCCCAGGTAGGAATTTTTCCCTGAAGTCAGGGAGGGGATGCCTCTCCTAGAAAGGTTGTTTCCCCAGGTAGGAATTTTTCCCTGAAGTCAGGGAGGGGATGAAACTCCTTAACTAAGTGCCAGGCGGGCAGTTAATCACTACAAACAATCATGCTTAAGCTACATAATCTTTACTCCCTGGAATGGAGATAAGAAACGCCCTAACCTTTGTAATAGAAATTGACAGGATTAAAATCAACTGGGATAAATACGGATGTAACAAGACAATAAACAGCAGAACTTCGCTGGAGATCCAGACCAGAACTTGGCTGGAGATCCTGGCTAGAGATCCTGGCTAGGCTGCTGATCAACTGAACGCTGTCTCCGTGTCCTTCCTTCTTCGCCGACTCCGTCCACACCTTTGGGGACCCCTGGACCCGCTGGGGTTGGACCCCGGCATCTGGCGCCCGAACAGGGTTCCCTTAGGTAAGTCCCCCCGTACTTGGGACGAATAGGACTGCACCGTAGGGTGCTGCAGACCCCCCCCCCCCCCCCCCCCCATAGAGAATAAGTAGGGTAAGCGGGTAGTTAGTACAGAACTTAGATTGACAAGATGGGTCATACTGAGTCTAAAGAAAAAAGACTCTGTATTAATCTTTTAACGCATATGCTTACTAACAGAATTGGAGTTGAGGTTTTTCCCAGTGAGACAGAAAGTTTTATAGAAGAAGTATGTCAATGGCTTCCAGAGGATGGAACTGTTAATTTAAAAACTTGGGTTGAAGTAGGAAAGCAATTAAAGAAACACCATGAATCTGACAAGGTCCTGCCATGTTTCTTTTCCCTCTGGGAATCAATCTGTGACACCTTGGCACCAGAGGCAAAAACGGTTGAACTTTCTCAAAATTTAAATAGTCCCTCGGCTCCACCCAGAGAGGACACATCATCATTGTCTTCAGCTCAATCTAAAAGCAATTTAGCTATGCCTACTGATCGGGAGGAGAATAAATATCATAAACATGACCATTGTTCCTTTCCAGTCAGTAGAGAGGAGAATGGCCCTCCCATTCAAAACAGGCTCCCCAAATTAGAAAGGATGCCTAAACCAGGTCCTGTGGCTCCTATGAGCTCCATGTCTAAATTTCAAAGGGCAATAAGAGAAGCTGAAGCTAATGGAGATCTTGAATTCTCACTCTGCTTCCCAGTTACATATGAGAATGAGTCTGGTGGGAATAGAAACCCCACCTTGGAGCCTATACCTTACAAAGTACTTAAAGAATTAAAATTGGCCTGCTCTGAATATGGACCTCTAGCTCCTTACACACAAACCTTGGTAGAAACCCTAGCCAGTAAATGGATGACTCCTTATGATTGGTCACAGGTTTGTAAATCCTGTCTCTCAGGAGGCGATTACTTATTATGGAAAACTGAATATGAAGATCTTGCTAAGAAAGCTGTAGCCACTAGCGAAAAAACCAGAAAAAGAATAACCCTAGACATGATATTAGGAGAAGGTGATTTTAACACGGCTGAGGAGCAAATGAATATGCCCACAGAGGCACTTACCAAAGTAACCAGTTGTGCAGTAAGTGCCTGGAAATCCCTACCTTATACAGCAGGAAAAACCACCACCCTTACAGAGGTTAAACAGAAGGTCGAGGAACCATATCAGGATTTCCTTTCTCGCCTCATGCAGGCAGTCAAGAGAGTAATCAATAACAAAGAGGCAGCCGATATCCTAATCAAACAACTGGCTTTTGAAAATGCTAATAATACCTGTCAGGCTTTATTAAGGCCGATTCGCAGAACAGGAACTATAAATGATTTTATAAAACAGTGTGCTGATGTAAGTCCAGCATTTATACAGGGTGTAGCTATAGCTGCAGCTCTCAAAGGGGAGACATACCCTCAATATGTACAGGCTATAGGACAAGCCAGCAATACTACAGGTAATAAAAGAAATATGAACTGCTACTCTTGTGGCTTATCTGGGCACTTTAGCAGAGAATGCCCAAATAAAAATAATAATACTCAGGCCAGATGGCAAGCTCCTCGACAGCCTGGAAATACATTAGGGAATAATATTAATCCTCCAAAAACCGTTTGTCCCCGATGTCAGAAAGGATTCCATTGGGCAAAGGAATGTAGATCAAAATACCATAAAAATGGTCGGCCTTTAAACTCTACAAATAGCTCCCAAGGAGGTTATATCCCATCACCTCAATCGGGAAACTTGAGAAGGGGCCAGCCCCAGGCCCCTGCAATAATAGGGGCATCAACCTTCAACCCCTTTGCAAATTTCGATCAGTCAGTGACCTCTTCAGGGCAACCCCAGGCAGTGCAGGATTGGACCTCCACTCAACCACCCATGCAGTACTAACCCCAGACTCGCCAGTAGCAGCCATTCCTACGGGAGTGTCTGGGCCACTGCCTGAGGGAACTGTAGGTTTAATATTAGGACGGAGCTCCACCTCGTTACAGGGGATCTTAGTCATCCCAGGAGTTGTTGATGCAGACTACACAGGAGAAATATAGATTTTACTTTCCCCACCCACCACAACTATACAGATTCAGCCCAACCAGAGAATTGCCCAATTAATCCTGTTACCAATACATAAAATAGGGACAGCTGTTACCCAGGAAGCTAGAGGGGCCGGAGGCTTTGGATCTAGTGATGCAGCATTTTGGATACAAGAAATCCATGCTACTAGACCTACAAAAATTTTACAAATTCAGGGAAAACCAATTGAAGGTCTGTTGGATACAGGAGCAGATGTTTCCTGCATAGCAGGGAAGGATTGGCCCTCTTCATGGCCCACGCACACCACCTCCACTTCCCTAGTAGGACTAGGCAAGGCATCTAATGTAAAAAAGAGTTCTCAGATTCTAACTTGGACTGATGAAGATCAACATTCAGGAACATTCTGTCCCTATGTAATTACGACTATCCCCTTTACATTATGGGGAAGAGATATCTTATCTCAAATGGGAGTTCTATTATATAGCCCCAGCGGTGTTTGATTTACTCCTGTTACAAAATATTACAAGAAAATGAGTTTAAATATTCCTCTCCTCATCATGTTCTACAACATGCTCAATTTGTAATTAATATACTAAATGTAGATTCTGAGGGAAATTCCCCGATGTACAGGCATTGGAACCCTGATCTAACTAAACCTAAAGCCCTCGTCAAATGGAGAGACTTGCTTACAGGATCCTGGAAGGGACCTGATGTACTTTTAACCCAGGGGAGAGGATATGCTTGCATATTTCCACAGGATGCAGACTCACCTGTGTGGATTCCAGACCGTCTAGTCCGACCTTATGTCTCACCGCCCGCCATCTCTGCCTCATCATAGCACACCTGACCAGTGCCCATCTGCAGCAGATGTGCAGACCTGAGCTGGAACAATCTGTCCATTGGGAGGATCACATGTGCCTCCGTTTTGTCTTTCCACATGTCCCAGCTTTGCCCCACATCTCCTTTCCTTTTTCCTTTTTTTAAAATCTAACTACTTGTTTGCTGGTTCTTTGGCCTTTCTCCTTCTTTCCTGAACACAGCCTTTTCTAGAATCTCCCTACCCTACTGTTCCAGGAAGGGCATCTCCCTTTTATGCCGTGACTAGGGGTGTTTGGTATATGCCCCATACATGGAGTTGTCTTGGGCCAAGAGCCTGACATCCTGGGCTGAGAAAGCCCTGTTCCAGGACTCTCCTTTGTCCTGTATTGGCCCCTCTTACCCTTGTGTCAAGAGGGACCCTCTTCTTACAATCCAATTGCCCATAGATGTTGCCTGAACTCTCTGTTCATGCTGAGGTTGAATCCTCATGGTGGCTGGTACCATGGATCTGTCTCTGGCCCAATGGCGTAAGCTGGGCCTTCTCTAGAGAAGAAACCTGAGTTACCTATGATCAATGCCAGAGCCCCGCCAGCAGGCGAGGGAATCCAAAGGCAGTTGCTGGGCATGGAGGCCAGAGGGACATAGGCTATCAAGGAGACAAAACTGAACCTCACATCACCCTACTTGGCCCAGAGATGGCTGGTAGTCAACGACGGGTAAGACTCCACAGGGTGGGGCAACCTAAGACAGGCACAGTCGGGGGCCGGTAGGAGAAAACTTGGGGTGCAACAAAGGTGGGGCACAGACCCCCCTCCCCAATGGTGCAGGGGCTTGAACACTCGCCCCTTCTGAGGAAGGTCTCCTGTCCCCATGGCTGCTTCCTGCTTCCCATGCCCAGCTCAGATCGGGACCCAGGTAAAGACAGAGACTGGCTGATAGCAGCTGCCCTCTCACTGCAACAGGACTTGTTTCCCATTTCTACCTGGGACCACAGGGAAAGGGGAAGCTGAAGGAAAGGGCTGTGTCAGGATGCTGCCTTCTTCCCTTTCTTCTCCCTCTTTTTTCTAAACACTTCCATGCCTTGTAGTTCTTTTGCTTTCTCTTCTTTTTCTACTACCCTCCATTTTCCATATCAGCTGGATCCAGAGGGCACAGCTTACTCCTCCTCGGACATCGACACCACCATCAACCACGGCCCTGATGGACCCTTTGATGCAGCCCTTCAACTTGCTGACGCTTCAGGAAGCCTGTCGCCAGTGACGCCGCCTGCTAGCCAGACCAACAAAGACAACCAAACCAACAACTTGAGGACAGCTGAAATCCCTTGACTGAAGAGGCTGGCAACCTTCTACAGGAATGGGGCTCCTTCTGTGCTCCATCCACTATGTTTATAGCTATGCTCACTATCATTGCTTGCCACTCTTCTTCTGAGACTTAAATGGCCCAATCTGAGAGGTGGCCACTGATTTGCATGCGCTATCATTTAAAAAATAAAAAAGGGGGAATTTGCCGGAAGCCGGTCCATCCTTGCTGCTTGACACAGTCGCTGCAGGAAAGAAACATCTGCACAGCATATGTTTCAAGGGACCTGGCGTATATAGCATACTGTTCTTAATATGTTTGCTCCCCTTAGCGCTGTGTGTTTTAACCAAGGTCACCTCTCCAAGAAAGGTTGTTTCCCCAGGTAGGAATTTTTCCCTGAAGTCAGGGAGGGGATGCCTCTCCTAGAAAGGTTGTTTCCCCAGGTAGGAATTTTTCCCTGAAGTCAGGGAGGGGATGAAACTCCTTAACTAAGTGCCAGGCGGGCAGTTAATCACTACAAACAATCATGCTTAAGCTACATAATCTTTACTCCCTGGAATGGAGATAAGAAACGCCCTAACCTTTGTAATAGAAATTGACAGGATTAAAATCAACTGGTATAAATACGGATGTAACAAGACAATAAACAGCAGAACCTCTCTGGAGATCCTGGCTAGGCTGCTGATCAACTGAACACTGTCTCCGTGTCCTTCCTTCTTCGCCGACTCCGTCTACGCCTTTGGGAACCCCTGGACCTGCTGGGGTTGGACCCCGGCACCTTTTTGCCTCTAAAATAACATTCCCTTGAAATGTCTGGGTAACTTGTAACTTCCCTTATTCTGGAGCCCCTGGGGCACAACCAAATGTTCTGGGCGGCAGGACAGATACTACAAATTCCTTCATTATCATGTTAATTGATCCTGCACCCACCTAACTATGTGTCCATCATTTTACTTTTTATCCTATCACAGAGGTTTCCCCGCTTCGCTTAATCCCACCTCCTTAAATCTGTCACCAATGAATTTCATATATAAATATGGATGTAACCCTGCCATTCTCCGGAGCACTATCTCAATTCGTTGAGGTTCTGCTTCCCGGCATATGTCGACAGTTTGGCTCAAATAAACTCACAAAAATTCTTTACAGGTTTCAATGGTTTTTTACGTTAACATAATGAAGAAAATAATCTGGGTAAGGTCTAAAGAGAACAGATGAACAGAATTCAAGTAAGTTAGATAAAATTGATTAAAGGCCTGGATAAGGCTCTCGGCTGCATGTAAAGGAAGAAAATGGAGTTTTGAGTGAGTCTCCAGGATAAAGAGAAGTGATTAGAGATAAATTTCTTTGTCATTTACAGATAAGATTTACTGACACAGGGAAGGACAATATGTGAGGGTCACTGATTCAGAGATGCCAAGAGTTCATAGAAAGGGTAAAGTGATTGGGCAATGGGATCTACTGGAAATGACCTAACATTTACTGAATGAATAGGCAGCATCACACTAAACACAGGTTCTTTGCTGATAAAGAATGGTAGAGAAGAAATCACACATAAAAGAAGAGGGAGCCAAAGGTAGCTTGTTTCAGTTGTAAAGGAGAAATGGGAGAAAAGAGAAATAGATCACAAATCCCAGGAGCTCAGGGCATAAAGTAAAGAGACACATTGCAGAGTAACAAAATTCAGAAGGAAAAGAAAACAACCCCCCTGAGCATTTCCACAGCAAATGCAGGCTTCTCAGGGCTCACAAGTAGAACCATACAATCAACAGTCCCCAAACAACATCATTGTCGAGTTCTCCAGTATTATTACTCAATTCTGTATTATGCTAGCACCTCTTACATCTACAGGACTTACATTTGAGTCTCCTGAATTGGGCCAAAGTCCTTCCAGTGACTGATTCATCTTACCAACCATCCTTGTTGAGTCAATGTTTACCTTGTTTGTTGTTATTTTTTTTTGTAAGTTTATGTTTCCCTTTTCTTTTTAAGCTCCATTAAAGTAAAAACACGATGAGGACAGGGGGAAACTTTGACAAGTAGTAAGTCCCAATACTGTATGTAGGACAGAACCTAAGGCCATTTGCATTAACACCAAACCTTTGTTTCCTGCTCCAGCTTCCTAGGGGATCGTGGTATTGGTATGGTTAAGATGTCCTAAATGCTTTAGGCACCTTCTCAGAAGTACTACCTGACAAATGCATTCTTTTCACCAGATGCTCCTCTTTCTCATCAGCAGTTGTGGATGCTATTTTAAGCCTGGACTGAGTTTTCTTTCCACAGCAGGGCTGTTGATTCTGTTTCTTTTATTCTACTTCCATTTGTTTAAAAAAGACTCATTTCAAAAAATTTCTAAAGGTGCCTTCAGCAAATTTCAATGCTATTTCTTCCTAGTCATCTAAATAGAATAGGCCAAAGAATGTAGCCTTTAGACATTCTTTTAAAGGTTAGCATTTGATTTAGGGAAAACAATCTCAACCACTGTGATTTAAAGTAAAAAAACCTAAACTGTCCAAGAATGGAATATTTTCTTTTTAAAAGTTAAGAAATTAGTGATGAACAGGCAATGGGAAAGAGATATGAAGTATATAGCATAAATAAAATTTATCTTCTACAGAAAATGTATGTTAACTTCAAAATCATACTTTTGTTCTATCCCATCCATAAGATAGTGTAAGTGACAGAGGGTAAAAGCAGATAGTTTCCATTTGCCTTTCCATTTGCTCTCCAACCTTTCCTACCCTACTCTGGGCATGGGCGCTGGCTGTTTGGAAATGTAACAGTGTTGGCTGTGTTCCTCTACTGACATCTACAACTCCTGTTG
This sequence comes from Myotis myotis, assembly GCF_014108235.1. Lineage (NCBI taxonomy): Eukaryota > Metazoa > Chordata > Mammalia > Chiroptera > Vespertilionidae > Myotis > Myotis myotis. The sequence goes on from NW_023416335.1 coordinate 19,649,776, forward strand.
GACAGCTTTATCTTACAACCACTCTCTTCATGTTGTGGCATCTGACTCCTTTCCTTACTCCCTAGGTACAGGAATAACAAGAACTCCCCACTGTTCCTGGCACCCGGGTGTTTCACCACCCGTATTCGTCTCTTTCACTCTTGTCCACACTTTTGTAAATATTCCCTTCTTTAAACTTACTTAAATTTCCCCACTTGAATTTTTCCCTTGCTTCCTACTGGTGCCCTGACTAATAAAAAAGAGATTAGCTTCATTCATTCATTCACTGACTCACTCACTCATTCACTCATTCATCTACTTCTTTATTGATTTATTCATTCAATAAATATTAAATAGCTACTATGTGCTATCTGTTGTTCTGGGCCTTAGGAATATATACACTGGTTTTTGTTTTGTTTTGTTTGTTTTTAAAAGCATGAAATCTCTGTCCTTAGAAAGGTTAAGTCTAGACAGGGGCTACAGATAATACATAAAAGTAGTAGCTAAATTATAGTATGTGAGAAGGTGGAAAGTGCTATGGAGATACTGGTAAAATAGAAGAGGAAAAAGGGATAGGAAGCATATATATATATATAGAAAGGGACAGGGTATACGTTTAGATAATGTGGTTAGGGAAGGTCTGAGAAGGTAGCATTTTGATAAATATTGTAGGAGAATAGAAAAAGAAAACACAAAGCAGATATCTAGGGAAAGCATTATAGGCTGAGGAAATAGCAACTGCAAGTATCCAAGAGAAGGGGCGTACACGAATGTTTGAGGACAACGTGTTAGAATAAAATGCAAGATGGGGGTATTCTGTGAGATGAATTCAGAGCACTAAGGGGGTTCCAGGATATAAATGGCAAATACGCCATTAGAAGGACTTTGACTTTTACCCTGAGTTAGGCAGGGAGCCATTGGAAGGTACTGAGCAGAAGAATGACATATGAAACTTTGGTTTTAAGAGGATTATTCTGGATGTTGTACTGAGAATAGACTATAGGGGAGTGAGAGTGAGAGATCAGAAAGACCAATTAGGAGGCTATTGCAGTGGAGAAACTTCGATGCCTTAGAGAAGGCAGAAGAAAAGATGAAAAGTGGTCAGCTTCTAGATATGCTTTAGAAAAAAAAAACACTTGACAAATTTATTTATAGACTGGATATAGTGTGTAGTATAGATTGAATGTTGGTATCTCCCCAAAATTCATATTTTGAATTCCTAACCCTCAATGTAATGTAATCAGAGGTGGGCCTTTGGTATGTGATTACTGAGAGCTCCCTGGTTCCTTCTACCATGTGACACAGTGAGAAGATGGTTGTCTGTAAACCAGGAAGCATGCCCTCACAGACACTGAATCTACTGGTACCTTGATCTTGAAATCCCCAGACTCCGGGCCTATGAGAATTAAATTTATGTTGTTCATAAGTTACTGAATCTATGGCAGTTTGTTAGAGTAGCCCAAATGGACAAAGAGAGTGCATGAATGAGTACATTTCAGAACAACTCCAAGGTGTGTACACTGACCTAATGGAAAGATGAGTACCCATTAAGTGAGATGGGAGAGATTGCAGGAGGAGAAGGTTTGGGAGTGAAGAGCTAGATTTTATGCTTAAGCATATTGAAAATTTGAGATGTCTATGAGACATTCATGTGGAGATGTTACAAAGACAAATTGGATAAATGAATCAAGAGTTCAGCGAAAAGTCCTAGGTAAGAGATATAGAAATGATAGGTACTAGTTTTTATATTATTTGTGTGTGTGTGTTTGGGGGGGAATGGTCTCATAAGATGAATGAACTTATCAAGACAGGAAGCCTCAGGAGAGAAGAAGCAAAAGGAATGAATTTTAGGGTACTCTAACAATAAGACATTATGAAAACGAGGAGGAATTGGCATGAAAGACTAAGAGTATCTAATAATGTAGAAAGAAATCCTGGATATCATGGAATCCTAGAAGTCAAGTGAATACAGTGTTTCAAGAGAGTGACTAACAGTGTCAAATGCTCCTGACATTGTGAGACAAAGATTGAAAATAATCTGTTAGAGTGTGGAATCTCAGAGGGAAGGCAGGGGAGGGTGGGTGGGTGGGAAGTAATCAACCAAAGACCTTGTATGCATATATGCATAACCAATGGACATAGATAATAGGGTGGTGAAGGCCTGGGGCAGGAGTAGGGGTGGGCTGGAGGGGGTCAATGGGGGAAAAATGGGGCTTATGTAATACTTCCAACAATAAAGATTTTAAAAAATAAAATTGTCTGTTAGATTTAGTAACGTGGTGGTCATTGGTGATCTTCAAAAGAGTAGTTTCTAAGGAGAAAAAGGAGAAGCCTTATTGGAATGGGTTCAAGAAAAAACGTGAAGAGATGAACTGAGGATAAGAGACAATCCTTTTGAGGATCTCTGTTTAAAAGAAGAATAGAAAATTGGGCAGTAACTGGGTAATAAAATGCTGTTGAGAAGAAAAATAACATCATGTTTGTGTGCAGGGGGGAGTATCTAATAGAGATTGCAAAGCAGTGTTATACATGGTAATGAAGCAAGAATTTCTGGAGCAATGTCCTTGAGGAAAAGGGGATAGCACAAAATTTTACTTGTGAAGTAGCCCTTGCTAAGAGCATGAATTGTATCAACAGTTACAGGAATAAATGCAGGCAGGTGGGTACATGTAATGGGGGAAGTATGTAGTTCTACCTATTCTTCTATTTCCTCATTAACATATCAACAAGATTGTCAGCTGAAACTGAGAATGGATAGGTGGTGTTGGAGATGTGAGAAGAGAAGGAAAAAAGTGGAATAGTAATCTAAAAGAAGTTGAGAGTTAATGTACAAGGAAAATATAGTAAGATTTCTATGCATCACTAAACATCTATTTGAGTTTAGTGGTCATGAATTTAAAGTGAGTCCAATAAGCACTGCTGTGTTCTTTTCTCTGGACATAATTAACATCATGAATGTAAACATGGAATGAGAAGAGAATTCTATTTAACCAGGTTGTGGTTTAGCACAAGTGGCAAAGATTGTTTCTTGGGAAATAAACTCTAAAGCAGACATTTGCCTATAGGTGGATTTTTTAGGGAGTACTCTTGAGAAAAACACTTCTAAGTGAGTAAGAAAAGCAGATTTGAATAGAAGAAGTTGAACTAATCCCTGGTATGGCCTTTCATAGGTCCTCCGTATTTTGAGACTGGAATGACCCTTGAAGAATGTCCTCAATTTAGGAAAGGGGGCATAGGCTCTATACCCCCATATCCACCAGTAACTAGATGTGGTCTGCTCTAGTGGGGAGGGCCACTTTGGGCGTGGACTTTTATTTGGATGAGGAAAATGCCTGGGGAGGGAGTCAGTTGGGAGTCACCAGAGGCAACACTTCTGGTAGCAGGGAAAATAACTACCTTAGTGTCAACAGGGGAGATCTGGAAAGCATACCACGGAATTCATTACAGTCCACTTCTTGTGCCATTTAAATCCATTAGCTTCACATGATAAGTTCTCACTGTTTCAGACCAACTTCTCCAGGATTCCAGATGGTCTATTTTATTGGGGAAATTTACAAGATAAATATTGGTAGGATGAACTATCATTTCTACTACTGCTGCTGGTCTTGGAGCCACAACTGATTCTCATAGTCTTCATCCTCTATCACCTGTGCTAGACTACTCATATCCTTGATGAGCACCTTGGTTAGTCTAGATCAGTGGTTCTCAACCTTCCTAATGCCGCGACCCTTTAATACAGTTCCTCATGTTGTGGTGACCCCCAATTTCATTGTTACAAATTGAACATAATTAAAGCATAGTGATTAATCACAAAAACAATATGTAATTATATATGCGTTTTCTGATGGTCTTAGGCGACCCCTGTGAAAGGGTCGTTCCGACTCCCAAAGGGGTCACGACCCACAGGTTGAGAACCACTGGTCTAGATGGTTAACCTAATAGAGGGATTCAAATCCATGAAAATGTGAACCCCTGGTCACCATGCTCCTTGGGGGCCTGGCCACAGCACCTGCTCCCTAACTGTGAAAAGTTGGCAAATGAGTTCTGTGACAGAAAGATATGAAGGTGATCTCAATGATTCCCACCTGCTTTGTGTATGCAATCTTCTTCCCATAAATATAGGCAGAATCTGTGACTTGCTTTTAACTAATAGACTGGTAAAAGTGATGAGATGCTACTTTCATGATCACATTAAAATATATAAGGCTCTGTATTGCCAGTAGTCTTATTTTTGCTCTTCTGCTGGTCCTATGCTGGGGTCCAACCCCAGCAGGTCCAGGGGTCCCCAAAGGTGTGGATGGAGTCGGCGAAGAAGGAATGACACGGAGACAGCGTTCAGTTGATCAGCAGCCTAACCAGGATCTCCAGCCAGGATCTCCAGCCAAGTTCTGGTCTGGATCTCCAGCGAGGTTCTGCTTATGATCTCCAGCCAGGGTCTGTGTCCATATTCTCTTGCTAGGTTCTCCAGGTCCAACCAGGTTCTAGTAGGATCTCCAGCCAGGTTCTGTGTCCTTGTTGTCTTGCTAGGTTCTCCAGCCAGGTTCTCCAGGTTCTCCAGCCAGGTTCTGTAGCCATGTTCCCTCGCTAGGTTCTCCAGCCAGGTTCTGTCCAGGTTCTCCATGTTCTCTCCAGCGAAGTTCTTCTGTCTCTAGAGAACGTTCTGTGTAGGTTCTGTGCCTAGGTTCTGTCTCTCTTCATTCTGTATTCTTAGTTCTGTCTGTAGCTGTCTTATTACATCTGTATTTATACCAGTTGATTCAATCCTATCAATCTCTATTACAAAGGTTAGGGCGTTTCTTATCTCCATTCCAGGAAGTAAAGATTATGTAGCTTAAGCATGATTGTTCATAGTAAAGTGATTAATTTCCCGCCTGGCACTTAGTTAAGAGGTTTTATTCCCTCCCTAACTTCAGGGGAAAATCCCTACCTGGGGAAACACCCTTTCTCAGAGACCTTGGTTAAAACACATAGTGCCAAGAAGGTGAGCAAACATATTAAGAACAGTATGCCATATATGCCAGGTCCCTTGAAACAGCAAGCATGGACCGGCTCCCGGCAAATACCCCCTTTTTTATTTTTTAAAAGCCAGCATTAAAAAGAAAAACCCCAAATGATCTCTTGTATCCATTTTAAGAGTAGGATTGGCGCTTTCCGCTATTACCTGAGTCCTGATCAATCACCCCAGGGAGAGCTTGCCAATCCTGCACTTTCCCGGGGTAGAAAGGCTGCAGTGGGGTTAAGGATAAGGCTCCTTGGGCCTACCTTCTCCCATGCCTCTACATTTACCTTTCGGGCACCTTTCCTTCCTCAGAAAAGCATGGACATACTTCTTGTATAAAACATTTTGTCTGACTGGGCGTAACCTTAACTCCTCTGCTAGCAAGCATATGTGTTAAAATATCAATACAGAGTCTTTTTTCCTTAGACTCAGTATGGCACATTTTCTTAATCTAAAGATTAATACAGAGTCTTCTTTCTTTGGACTCATTATGGCACATCTTCTCAATCTAAGTTCTGTACTATCCACCTTCTTACCCTACTTATCCTCTATAGGGGGGTCTGCAGTACCCTGGTGGAGTCTTATCCGTCCCGAGTGTGGGGGTTCTCAATGGGGAGGGGAGCTTACCTAGGGGAATCCTGTTTCAGGAGTTCCCAAAGGTGTGGACGGAGTCGGCGAAGACTATCCACCCTCTTCCTATGGTGGAGTCCTATCCGTCCCGAGTGTGGGGTTCTCAATGGGGGGCTTACCTAGGGGAATCCTGTTCCAGGGGTTCCCAAAGGTGTGGACGGAGTCGGCGAAGACTATCCACCCTCTTCCTACGGTGGAGTCCTATCCATCCCGAGAATGGGGCGCTTACCTAGGGGTCCCTGTTCGGGTGCCAGATGCCGGGGTCCAACCCCAGCAGGTCCAGGGGTCCCCAAAGGTGTGGATGGAGTCGGCGAAGAAGGAATGACACGGAGACAGCGTTCAGTTGATCAGCAGCCTAACCAGGATCTCCAGCCAGGATCTCCAGCCAAGTTCTGGTCTGGATCTCCAGCGAGGTTCTGCTTATGATCTCCAGCCAGGGTCTGTGTCCATATTCTCTTGCTAGGTTCTCCAGGTCCAACCAGGTTCTAGTAGGATCTCCAGCCAGGTTCTGTGTCCTTGTTGTCTTGCTAGGTTCTCCAGCCAGGTTCTCCAGGTTCTCCAGCCAGGTTCTGTAGCCATGTTCCCTCGCTAGGTTCTCCAGCCAGGTTCTGTCCAGGTTCTCCATGTTCTCTCCAGCGAAGTTCTTCTGTCTCTAGAGAACGTTCTGTGTAGGTTCTGTGCCTAGGTTCTGTCTCTCTTCATTCTGTATTCTTAGTTCTGTCTGTAGCTGTCTTATTACATCTGTATTTATACCAGTTGATTCAATCCTATCAATCTCTATTACAAAGGTTAGGGCGTTTCTTATCTCCATTCCAGGAAGTAAAGATTATGTAGCTTAAGCATGATTGTTCATAGTAAAGTGATTAATTTCCCGCCTGGCACTTAGTTAAGAGGTTTTATTCCCTCCCTAACTTCAGGGGAAAATCCCTACCTGGGGAAACACCCTTTCTCAGAGACCTTGGTTAAAACACATAGTGCCAAGAAGGTGAGCAAACATATTAAGAACAGTATGCCATATATGCCAGGTCCCTTGAAACAGCAAGCATGGACCGGCTCCCGGCAGTCCTATGCTTCTATATCGTGGGACTGTCTATAAACATATGGCAGGAATCTATGGATGGTCTCTAGTAGCTGAGGGCATCCTCCTGATGACAGCAGAGAAAAGCTGAAGCTCCAAGTCTTACAGTTGCAAGGAAATAAATTCTTACGCAACCTTAATGAATCTGGAAGCTGATTCTTCTCCAGTTAAGCAAGCGGGGAGCATTAGCCTTTAACAGAAGGAAATGGGCCATGGCTGCAGTCCAAGAATGCTCAGGGAAATCTAGGCATTCAAACTTTTCAAATGCCTATATGCTCCCATCTCAAATCTCAGAGTCACATTACTTCCCAATCATGGCCTTAACCTTGGTGCAGCAAACTTTGCAGGTTTCAGAATTCAACCTTATATGGCACCCTGCTGCCAATGAAGTCCTGGGCCTGATATTTAGTTTTCTTTTTTCTCCAGCTGCAGCAGATGACAGTTTCTTTGCATGCTGTCAAGGAGGCTTTCACTGTTTGCCTTAAATAGATGATTTATTACCCTTGGCCTTTCGTTATCTTTCTACAATGCTTTAACAACCCCCAGTAACAGCTATTCAAGAGTATAGTTCTTATAATTAGAAATTCTTATAGCTTTCAAATGCTGGAGACATTGTAGCTCTCAGTGTATTCTCTTCCAACGCAGTTTACCACCAAAGGTAGTTTAACAATTACAGCATTGCATTATGCCAGAGCCTATCAGAACTCCACCTCCAACCAGTGATGCTGTCCTTCTCTACAACTTGGAGGCAGATGATCCAATTCCAAAATTGGACTTCAGAATCTGCTCTCTTAGCACCACTCCTCATCCTAACTTTTAGGTCTTTTTCCTTGCCAAACACACTCCAAAATGGAGATTTTATAGAGAAGTCGTCAGGGAATAAATCTGCATGGCTGTAAGGGGAGCAGGATCTGGAAGAGGAAGTTAAAATGAAATGTGGTTCAACAGAGCAAAGTCCTTAGCCAATTCCATTGGGAGGACAGAGTTGGAAAGGCCCCTCAGAGATGTCTCTGATTGAACAAACACAAAGCTGGGCCTTTGTACCCCTACATCAACCAGTCATTGATTGTGAAGTGGCCCTGGGGAGAATGTGTAATCTTGGGCAAGTTAGCTCCCTTTGGTGGAGGGCAATTGCTGGCAGGAGGGACTCAGTTGTGAGCCAACAGCAGTTGGGCAAACAAATGCCTCTGTCTTGAAAGGGGCATCATGGCCATGCTCTATAGCAAAAAAGGAGCAGTTAGTGGGTAAGGCAGCTCAGAAAGACAATGGAATTAGATAGGTGATGAGAAAAAGGAGGACATAAGAGGTAAAGAAGTGGTAGATCAATAAATTGTAGGTCCTAATAATGCCAATGGGCTGTTGGAGTTAGCATACTAGAGGTCACAAGCTAAGAAAATAAAAGATGGCATTTGGAGAGAGTGATGATTATAATTGAAATTTTGGAAAGCTTCATTCCAGGATCCTTGTATGACCATTTAGTCTAAATATTGAATCGTTCAAACAGAAAGTCTTGACATATATAAAATTATATGCCAAATGAAAGCTTTTCTACATATACCAGTGTACAATTTCACTAGAATTGTATGTGTTTTAACATACCCACATATACAGTCTTAAGAGTGTGAAGGTTACAATCATTTTTGCTTCAGTGTTGGCAACAGCTTACATTGAAAAGTTTGGTGATAACTAGTTCAGCAGTTTTCAGTTCATCTCAGTAGAAATAAATGGTGTTTTTGCATCATAAGCAGCTATCACCATTTCCCCCCTTCAAATCTAGTTAACAAGTAGACATTAAAACACAAGTAATCAATATATTATTTGTCTATCTATACTTGAAAAGCTAATTCTCTTACTTTCTGGCCTCGGAAATTATTTTTCTCCCCACAATTGAAATGCAGAGGTTCCTTAAGGAGGTAAACTTTGAAAAAAAATTGAAGGTTGTGTATTTTAAATGCCAAAATGAATGACTGCAGACTTTCAAACTCCGACTAGAATACCCTTCATTAGCAACTTCAATATTTCATTCACTTCCCTTAGAAACTAACTATCCTCCCCTAAATTTTAAAAGCTGCTAGACTAATTCAGGATGAAATGGCTACTTGCACAAGGTGCATAAAAAAATGATGTGAACTTTGATCAAAATTAGAGACTGCCTGGCTGGCGTGGTTGAGCATCGACCTATGAACCGGGAAGTCACGGTTAGATTCCAGGTCAGGGCACATGCCAGGGTCCTGTGGGACGTGCAGGAGGCAGCCAATCAATGATTCTCTCTCATCATTGATGTTTCTATCTCTCTCTCTCCCTTTTCTTTCCTATCTGAAATCAATAAAAATATTTAAAAAAATTAGAGACTGAAAATAATATTTGAAGTGACCATATTAACGTCAAGCAAAGCAGATTTCAGAACATATAACATTACTGAGAACAAAGAAGGTTATTTCATAATGATAAAGGTGTTAATTCATCAAGAAGATACTTCATTCCTAACTGAGCTACAAAATATGTAAAGCAAAAAACTTTGCTTTACAACCACAAGGAGAAATAGAAAATTTTCCAATTATAGTTGAAGATTTTAATACTTCTCTCAATAATTTAAACCAAGTAGACAAAATAAATAAATAAATAAATGAATAAATAAATAGGGATGTAGATTTGAACAACTCCACCCACAACTTTATCTGTGACATTTGTAGAACTCTCCATTCAGAAGCATACACATGCTTTTCCAGTGCACAGGAAACATGTATCAAGGCAGAACATAGTCTGGAAGTAAAGCGAGTCTCAACAATTTGAAATCATTCAAGTCATACAAACTATATTCTCTGACAAAAATGGAATTAAATTAAAAATCAGTCAGAAAAGTAGTATCTATAGTCTAAAAATAATATGGATCTGCAAAGAATCTAGAATTGGCAAAACAACTTTGAGAAAGAACAAAGGTAAAGAACTAATAACTGCCTGATTTTGAATATGGTAAACCTATAGGGAGCAAAACAGAGTGCTGATGATATATAGACACAGATCAGCATAACAAAATGGAAATTTGAGAAATAGATACATAAATATATGAATAACTAATTCTGAACAAGGGTACAAAAGTAACTCAATGAATAAAGTAAGGTGTTTTCAACACACAATGTTGAAACAACTGAATATCTATATGCAAAAAAGAACATTAATTAATACTTCACACCATATACAAAAAATTGGCTAAAAATGAATCATAAACTTAGATGTAAGACCTAAAACAACAGAATTTCCAGAAGAAAGCATAGAAGAAAATTTTCTGATCTTGGGTTAGACAAATATTTTTGAATATGATACCAAAAACATGATCCATAAAATAATACATTTATCTACTGAATATCATTAAAATTAAAAACTTCTGCTTCATGAAAGACATTATTTATTTTTCAATATATTTTTATTGCTTTCAGAGAGGAAGGGAGAGGGAGAGAAAGATAGAAACATCAATGACGAGAGAGAACCATTGATTGGCTACTTCCTACACAAGCCCTACTGGGGATCTAGCCTGCAACCTGGGCATGTGCTCTTGACCAGAATCGAACCCAGGACCCTTCAAGGAGCCAGGACCATGAAAGACATTATTAAGAGAATGAAAAACAAGCCACAAACTGAGAAAAATATTTGCAAATCATATATTTGATGAAGGGTTTATATCCAAAATACATAAACTCTCAAAATTTAATAAGAAAACAACAACCCAATTACAAATTAGGGAAAATACAGGGTAGGACAAAAGTAGGTCTACAGTTGTGAGTACTTGAAACACAGAGTTTATTCTCATGTTTTCTATACAAATTCCTATTTTCCCCACCTTGTATATGAACAGATACTTCATCAAAGAAGACACAGAGCTAGCAATACTGTAATTACATGAAACAGTATTAGTCTTTGGGGAAATGTAAATTAAAACCACAATACTATTCTATGACTTATCTATTAGAATGGCTAAATTATAGACTGACAATATCAAAAGTGGGCACTGATGTGGAAAAATTAGAATTCCTATACACTGGTGATGGTAAGGTAAAACAGTATAACTGTTAAGTACTTTCTTTAGGCATAAATCTACCACATGACCTGGCCATTTCAGTATTTGTTATTTCCCTTTGAAAAGTGAAAGCATATGTCCATAGCAGCTTTATTTGTAATAGACAGAAACTGGAAACAATTCAAATGACCATCAACACATGCATGAAGAGATAAATGAACCATTGTATCTACATATGAGGTACTACTCAATAATAATAATAATAATATAATAATAAAAGAACAATTGATACCTACAACAATGTGGATAAATATCAAAATAATTATACTGAAAGCTGGACAAAAAAATAGAGTATATAAAGTACTGATCTATTTATATAAAATTCTAGAAAATACGAAATAATCTATAGTGACTGGAAGATCAGTGTTTGCTTGGGGGAGGGCATGACAGTGAGGGGTGAAAAGGAAAGATTATAAAGGGATATTAGAAAATTTAGGGCTGTGATGGATATGTGTCCATTATATGAATGTGGTGATTATTGCAGGGATATACACATATGTCAAAACTTATCAATCGTACAATTTAAATATACAGACAGTCCTCGAGTTACGTCGGACTTGATGTATGTCATTTCATGGTTACGTCGCCATCTCCTATTTACAGTATTTATAAAAAAATTCCATCATTTCGATTTATGTACATATGTGCTTTATGTTTTTTATTATTTATTTACCACAAGTAAAGATCAGGAATTGTTATTTTTCTTTTAAATTTTTTTTTTACTGTTTCGCTTCATTACTGCTGTGTACATGCTCCATGTGAGTGACGTAGGTGCTTATGTAGGTGGGTTCCGACTTACGGCGAAAATCACATTACGTTGTGCTATAGAAACGGATCTCCGACGTAACCCGAGGACCTAGTTTATTGGTCTGTAAATTAAAATAACATCCACACATGCTTCTTTATTGCAAAGAATAAATGCCTAAGCACTAAAGCAGTATTATCAAGTTATATTTCCATAGTGCTTTCATTATATAGAAGCTTACCAATTTTTCATATATTTCAGTTAATCTTCCAAACTGATTAATGATATTCTATATATCTAGTTTTCTATTCCCTCCCCCACTCTAAATCTTACAAATGTACACAAAACTTAGAAATAGCATATCCCTCTGAGGAGTGTTTTTAAAGTCAGTATGAAACAGATCAAAGCAAAAGCATGCAAAATCCTGATTTAGAGTCAGGAATGTTTCCAGGTAGAAATAGTTGATTGCAATTTGAAAATATCAACCTGATTAATTTTATTAAGGAAAGGATATGCTAATTATGAAGCCTAGACAAAGGAGCATCTTTGAGCCCTCCTTTGTCAGTGATCACTAAGCTCTATCCAGGAGAGATAGTATCCAAGTACTTGACCTATCCAATTTTGTAACAAATGTATTCTTGTTATGAAGAAGGGTTCATAGGTCTGAATATAGACAATCAGATAATTAAACATCCTGCATATTCAGAAAATACTCTTTGCCTTCAGGGAGGTAGTGTACTGGTCAGAGAACGCTGGTACCCCTTGCTAGTTATAGTTTTCATTTTAAATTAAGCATAAACTTTCAGGAGTGATACCTCAATCTCTCTGTACATGACTAATGAGAAGCCTCACTGGAAAGACTAGCCATTCTCCTTAACACTGAGCCTCTGAGATGGAGATGGAAAGTGGGACTTGATAACACCGATCATGACAATACCACTTGGGGGATGGGGGTGGGGGAGCTTGCCACAGAAATCGAATAGCCTTTCCTATAAAAAAATTCTTTGGCCATTTCCTCCATGGTTTAGAACTTCTCCGATTAAGTGTTGTTATGGCCATTTCCACAGATGAAAAACTGAGGCTCAGTGATGTTATATTTCTTGCTCAAGTTTATCCAACTGGTAAAAAAGATAAAGCTTAGAATCTGTCAGGACTTCTGCCTACAAGTCCACACCTCTTTGCTGCTTCCTGGTAATAAAATGTGGTCAAAGTCAAGAGATTTAACTGTGATACCTTTAGGCTCTCTGTAGGTGCTGGGGGAAGGCCTGCAAGCTGGTGATTGGGTGATGGATGTGGGGCAGGAAGGTAACATTTCTTAAAGTGTGCCTACCAAATGGAGTAAAGGCATTTAAGTCTTAAAATTGTCTGACTAATCCCAGCCTTTCTAATAGCAAATGCATCCACTGCCAAGATTCAGCTTCATGTCATCTACTGACTTATTCCCACTCAGTAGGTCTCCACTTTGATCCAGGAATACAGTGTGTCCATGTGTATCCTGTCTGTTCCAGGGATACAAATGGGTGTGACTAGGTGAGTTTTCATGATTATCTTTAGACATTGTTGATAATTGGAAATGACTTTACTTCAGTAGCAAATGCTGAGCTGGAATCTGATTGGGAATTAGTTCATGCCTCAACCGCATGGCTAAATCTCAAGGGTTGGGATTATTGGGCTTAGGTTAGCAGTGAGTTACATTACAGTTCATTATATGTGACTGGATGTCTCAGGGGGCCTGGAGCGGCCCTGAGAAGGCATTCAGGAGATATCAGCCTGCATGGCTTGTATGTACGTGGAAAGGGGGGAGCAAGGCAATTTTTTTTTCATTGTGTTAAAGCTGAGGTAATTAAATATGACAAAGTTAATCTGTTGTTGGGATCAGTATGGCGACTGGTTATTCTTGCACATTTAAGGATGACAGGCTCACCAGGTAGAAATACTTGATTGCCACCTAGACTCTTCCCAAAAGGAAGAGTCAGCACTCACCTACCTTGCTGAGTAAAATGCTCTACACAGATCTATAATTAACTCATTGTCCAAAGGAGGTGAGGGTCTGGCATTCTATAAGGAAGTGAAAACTAGAATTTTAGTCTTTAGTGAAAAGAATCAACTCTCAAAAATAACTAGGATTTACAGTTGAATTTGGATCTAAATTCCTTGAAGGCTAAAACTGTATTCTTTTCATTTTTGTATCATAGACAAGTAACTGGTACATAATAGGTACTAAAATAAAGATTTGCAGTATTTCACTGAAGCATGGTTTCAAAAAGAAAGCCAAATCGCAAGTCAGGATTGTATTTTGGTTCATGAATTTGTTTCAATGCTGTCCAATTCAATTCCACCTTCCTGTGATTCAATACCCACAGGTCCATTAAATTTACAACAGCAAGCTTCTTCTTGTTACTTGTATTATATTTATTTATTTTTACATACTTCCTTGTGTAAATGTAGATTTATGTATTAATTTATAAATCATTATTTACATTGGATTTATAAAGCAATGATTGAAGCAGTGCAAACTGAAAGGGGAATTTGTGCCCTGGCCAATTTGACTCAGTGGTTAGAGCATCAGTCTATGGCTCTTGAGTTCAATTCCTGGTTAAGGGCACATACGTGGGTTGTAGGTTCGATCCCAGCTCTGGTTGGAGGCTTGCGGGAGGCCACAAATCAATGTGTCTCTCTTGCATTGATGTTTCTCTCTCTTTCCTACCCTCCTTTCCACTCTCTGTAAATCAATGGAAAAAATATCCTTGGGTGAGGATTAACGCCCCCCCCCCAAAAAAAAAAGGAAAAAAAAAGAAATTTGTCTTGGGAGGATCTTTTATGGTGGGAACAATTTCCAATTTATTAAGAGGCCTGGAAGATTATGCAACAATTACAAACTAGCTGAATTAGTTTTATGTCTTTAAGACCATTCCACTGGTCTTTAGACTTTGGCTTTATTTAATCACTCTATAAAATATACAAATAAATTTAGTCTCCTAGACTTAACTGTTTGGCTTAGATTCTGTATACAATATTTGACTATGACCTTTCTTGGATACTTTTATTCTAGTATTTTATGTTTTCTTCATAACATTTTAGTATCACAGTTAAATTGATACTTTTTAATAATAATCCCTGCAAGGTAAGTTGTTTTACTTGAGCATTCATCTCATATATTTGTATTCTTGAACTAATTACTGTCAATTATTATATATGTGCTATCAAATGAAATTACATGTACAATTTTATTGGGTCTATGAAACTCTAATATTTTAATATATTTTAAAGTAATTATAAACTAAGTCACTTGTGATGACTGAATTAATGATCATTTATATGTCCATATATGTGCACATGTGAATATACTACATACATATACTCAATATTTAATTAAAAATTTAAATCTCTAAGAATTAATGATCTGAGCACCCCTAACATTTTGAATATAAAATTTTAGGGGCATGGAATACCTTACAAGGAATAAAGTATCTGATAAAACAATAACTTATTTGTCTGAGACTTCAGAGATAGAGAAGGCAAACTTATTTTTTAATCCTGTTCTTGATAGTAGCTAATCGTTTTGAATATTTAACTTCAATTGTTAAAAACTTAAGGGAACATATTAGGTATTTTTGTATATATATTTTCATATGGAAACAACACAACACAAATAATTTCTAAAAATAATGTGATACACGTTTCTAATTTTTCTCTGAATAATTCATCAATCAATATATTTATGAATGTATTGAGCTATGTGGAAATCACTATGGTTGGCAGAAAGCAAACACAAAAAAATAAAGGCATTCTTATAGAGCTAACAGTTTATTTGGGGAGCAAATGGTTATGTAACATATTTTTTGTTGTTGTTTTGCTCTACCATGTAGAAGGTATGATGGTATGTGTTTTGGTCACTATAAAAAAAGATTATAAAACAGAGCACAACTAAAGACGTTTATTGTCTAGTAGGAGGGATAAAACAGCATGCAAACACATTTAGTGATAGACTAGAAACTTTCTAATAAACGAGATCTAAATAAAGTGCTTTGGAATTTGAAGAACAAAGAGAGCACTGGTAATCTCAGGGCCTTCATTGAGCAGGTGGCCTTTTAAATAAAGTTTGACAGACATAAAATACCAATTGCTTTCTAGTCACCTTTAATATTTCTAAGACACCAAAGAGAGTTTGACACCCTCTCCATTTCTCTTAATAGTAGCTATAATTCCAGATGGCTCTGGAAAGAAGTCAGGATCAAATATGATGTGGTGTGCGTGCGTGCGTGCGTGCGTGCGTGTGTGTGTGTGTGTGTGTTTATGTGTATGGCATCGAGAACTGTGACCTTATAGGATATTTATGGATGCATCTACTTCTAGAATCTCTTCCACATCCATGACTTTCAATAGCCACATACATACCAATGACCACCTGACTTTTAGCCCAGACCTCTCCTCTGAGTTCCTAACCGCACAAAGCTAACTGCCTATTTGACACATGGATATATTAAAAGCACCTCAAACTCAACATGTCTTCAATTTAATCCTTGACCTTCTCCTCAATGCTGGTGGTAATAGTCATTGGTGCTGTTACTGGATCTCTTCTTTTTGGTATTGTACTTCTTTGTGCCCTTGAAGTTTGGTGTGGCCACATAAATAGCTTTGGTCATAGGATATGAGCAGAAGTGATGACATGTATCATTTCCAAGGATAAGCATTTAAGAGCTGCTGTAAAATCTGTCACATTCCCTTCTCTTCTGCCAAAGAAATCACTGACATTTCACATGGTGGAGACAACATCAGCTTAGTTTCCTAAATGAATATGCCGTGGAACAGAGTAGCTGTCTTACATGAAATGGACAGGCAGTGTATATGAGAGATAGAACTACAGGGCTTTTTTTACACCATGGTTGAAATATATGTCACATACCATAAAATTAATTCAGTGTTTTATCACATGTTCAGAGTTTTGCATCCATCACTACAATATAATTTTAGACCATTTTCAGTACCTTCCAAAGAAACTCTATATACATTAGCAGTGTTTTCCATTTACCACTTACCCTAATCCCTACCACCAACCACAGGTGAACACTAATCTACTTTCTGTCTTCAAACCTCTGTTTGTTACATCACTAATGATTTGAGGAAGCTTGCTTGTGAAGCACCACTCAGCTGATACGTTGGTCTGATCTAGCACTTTCTCTCTTCATAAATGGCACCCACCATCCTGAAAAATCAGAAACTTAGAACCTATTCTTGACATTCTGCTCTAGCTCATTCCCTATATCGGGGTAAAACAACAGCTCCTCTGATTTTTCCTTCCTTGATATGTCATGGATTTATCTATTTCTCTCCATATCCATTGCTATCAGTATAGTTCCAGGTACTACCATGTCTTTCTATGACTTTCAGATATATATTTTTCAGATACCTGTTTTTTGTATGGACAAACTATGATAACCATCTTAAAGTGAAAACTAAGTATATGGACTACCTTTTCTTTGGTTAAAGAAAAAACTCCAGATTATTCCAGAGGCATGATAAGGCCAGCATGTAGCTGTTAAAATGAGGATCAAAGATGGTTTTAAAGTGTTGACCCTTCCAGACCAACAACCTCAGCTGAATCTCAGGATTCTGAGAAACCTGGTGTTATGCTTGGTTCAAATTTTGTACCGTCACTTATTTTGGCCCCACCCCATAACAAAGAAACAGAATTTCCGGAGGATGAGGCCCAGAAGTCAGGATTTTAAAAAGATTCCCAGGTGATTCTAATGTGCAGCCAAGGTTGAGAACCACTGGTCTAAGTGACTTAATCAAGGTCAGAAGTGTGAGGGGAGACACAAGGTAGAACTGGCATAGAATCTAAGAAGGGCTTACCCTTTTTCTTTCAGAGTAGATTTTTAAAAAATGACATTAAAAGGAGAAGAATGCAAAGTTGATGCTTGACAACTGAGTAAGCACAGTAATTTAGGAATATGGAAACATTTCTTACATAACAGTCATTCAAAATACATTAAGAGCACATGACTATCTTTAGCTGGCAGCAAAACAACGGCAAAAATCATTTAGAAAAAGGGTACAGTGCCATCAAGACCTGCATGATGATTAACACTTATATGCCTCTTCCTAAAGATTAGAGCGAGTGAGAAAAAAGCATAGAGTGAATGAAAATGTACCTTATTCACAATCAAATGAAATGTTATGGGCCTACAGCCAAAGAAATATTCTATGATTGAATTTTTTTCAGAAGTCTAAAATTAACTTGCTCAATTTTATGTTTCTCTACACCCTTTCTCATCTACAACATGAGGACTTTTGACCAAATAAATCTCTATGTTCCTTTTGAGCTCTTAAATTTCATGACTCTATTCAATTTGTTAGGTAAGGGATGAGGAAAGAGACTTTAGCTTTTAATAGGAAATTTCTATTTTATCAGAAAGATAAAATAACATGTCTTTTCTTAGTAATTCTCCATATAAAATAGTTTTCCCTTTGTATTTTATGCATAACACATCAATAAAAAGAGATTTCAAAAAATCATTTCAGGTCTGATAGAGGTGGAAGAATTGTAAGTATAAAAGATATAACATATACTCTCAGAATCCTAACTCTAGATTGGAAATATTCTTAAACATATTTAAAAATTATAAAACAATGAGAATTTCTACATAATAAACATGATCACAATTCATCATTTTGAATGGTCTGTTAATTTGGCTATTCTAATAGTTTGCTATGTGGTTGGTTGTGTTGCAGAATTAATAAACTGACAACATCAAATCTATAAACATAAGAAAATTTTACAAACATTTCGAATAGAAATTTAAAGTCATCTAAATTATCTAGGTAAAAAAGTCAAAGACAAGTTTATCACTTGAAATACTAGGCCTTGAGGTCTTTTCAAATTCTTGTCAGCTTGTCAAAATATCTTACCCTTTACAGGATGTAATATAACCCTATCAAGCTACAGAAAATTGAGAAAGAAATACAATATGTTCATGGGGTTCCCATTACTAAGGCAAGAGTGTAGTGTGTTAATGTCACCAGGTTAATTAAGAAGTATTAGTAATAAGAAAATAGGTGCTTTTACAATTATGACACCACTAAAAAGATTGTTTCATAAAATGCTGACTCAAAATAATCCTAATGTGACAAGTTTATAATATAAATGTCACTATATAATTTTATGTAAATCACTTAAATTCTTTGGAACTCAATTTCCTATAAAAGACATTTGGATAGAATTAATCTTCTCAGATCACGAGGGCACATAAGAATAGCAAATAGTTACTGGACATTAACTATGTCTCAGGAATTGTTCTACATGCATTTACATATATAAATTCATTGTATCTTTAAGAAACCATATGAGGTACTTATTAATATTGTCATCTCTGGTTTAACAGACTATAAAACAACAATTTCAATATTTGCTTAAGATTTCATAGCTACTGAATGACAAAACTGGGATTTGCAGTTAGGCCATCTGGTGCCAGAGTCCATGGTCTTAACCATAATGCCATACT
Source organism: Myotis myotis (assembly GCF_014108235.1). NCBI lineage: Eukaryota > Metazoa > Chordata > Mammalia > Chiroptera > Vespertilionidae > Myotis > Myotis myotis. The sequence continues at coordinate 19,668,787 of NW_023416335.1, forward strand.
GCTTATTTTTCAAATAATATGTGTTACTATACTCTCTCCTCCCTTACTTGAGAATACTATCTAGGTGGACAGAATAATGTCTTCTTTGCCCCTCATCAAAACAGTCTAAATCCTAATCCCTAAAATTTACAAAAGGGATTTAGCAGATATGATTATCCCAGATTACTTGGGTGGGCCTAACGTAATCACAGATGTCTTTATAAGAGGGAGGCAAAAGAGTCAGAGAAGTCAGGTCCAAGTGACCTGACCACAAGCCAAGGAATGCAGGTGGAGTGGTCTCTGGAAGCTGGAAAAGGCAAGGAATACACTTTCCCCCAGAGCCTCCAGAGGAATGCAACACTTGATTTTAGCTCTGAGACTCATTTCCGACATCTGGCATATAGAACTACAAGAAAATGGATTTGTGTTGTTTGAAACCACTAAATTTGTGGTAATTTTTCATAGCAGCAATAGGAAAATAATACACTACCATGAGTTTCTGTTGATGATCAGTGCGTTCCTCAGGTATGCTGAGTGAAAGAAAGGTCATAAATCCATGAACTAGAAAACCTCTGAGGTCTGTGTATATATATATGAATGATATGTATTTTGTAGCTACCTGTGACAATTTCCTGTCTTAACAGTTAGTCTTTAAGATGATACTTTAGTAATGGCTCTGATAAAAAAACAAAAGCAACAGATTCCAATTATATGTATGAGACAATACCAGGCACTTACAATAAAATTAAAGTGATATGTATGATCAATATTTTTCACATTGTTTTATATAGTCTCCAAAATTATTTAAAACACTAAGTTAGCAAAAGTTCCAACATAAAGGAACAGATTATTGAGGGTTTTATTTAAATGCAAAAAGGAAATATCTAGTTTATTTGTGAATAAACTCAATACGATTTTAATAAACTGAACTAGGTTCAGATGCTACTAGACGACAATCCTAATTCAACACATGGATATAGTTAAGAACTTTGTTTTCTTTTTATAATAGTCATGTTTTTCCTCCAAGAAGAGTTAGGCACAAGCTCTAATATTCCTGATTCAGTATTTAGATTTTGTGTGTGCCTAAGATTGATTGCAACCAAAATGGACATGCATAGTATCAAAGGTGAAGTGAGATATAAGATGTGCTGATTGAGACATTTCAATCTATCTCATTCCTAAGAAAAATCAGAGTCATGATATACGGAGGAGATTCATTTAGAAAAAAAATATTATGTTAAATTCACAGAGGTAAAAATCTATGTGCATAATTCTTTATGTAATCATTTGATATTTCAAAATATCAGAAAATGTAGAGCTGTCCTTATGACAATATTTAGCTGACATAACTGATTTTGACATTGTCTTACACTTCTCAGGTTGCATACGAAGAGATTTTTCTCATGTACCTTAAGGGATAGCCGAAGCAGGTTCTGAAACGAAACTAATTGGCAAGCACTTTAAGAAGCACTTGCTCAGGAGCATGTAGATTGCAGTGTTTTATAATGCCTTACACAATGCCGAAACAATTGGGGGTATCATGGCAAGAAGCTAAATCTCAGTGGAGCCTTTTAAAAATGTTTTAACATCCAAGGATTTCCAATCCATGTGGAAAAGTGGATTCCATTTCCTAAAGACAGCATAATAAGTGTGCGCGCATTAGAACAGAGCGTCTTGTGTAGCTCAGCTGGTTCTGCCTGAAACTTATTACTGTATAAATTGAAAATGACTGTATGCATTTTACAAAAGCAGTGTGTTGTCCTGAAGGAGCATCTTCCGTCAGCTGCATGGGGTTAGGAAGTTCATTTCCGTGGGTTAGCAGTGGTTTCTGAGGCAGGGATTTATAAAGTGCATGTTGCATAATTACAAAGCAGTAGAAGGTGGCTCAGAAAGAAAAAAGGCAATGAATATAGTTCTCAAGGATCTGTTTAGATAAACAAGGCATGAATATATGAGCAAGATGAAGAACAGTGGAGCACACAAACCTAGAATAATATGCCCTGGCTGTGACTTTAGTGCTGGAGAAAGTCAAGGCGAAGGAGAGCGATGTACGGCTCAGCAAGTGAGAAGAGGTTCCTGGGGAAGACGAATCTTAACTGACCACTCTGTGGAGTTAATTCGGGATGTTGATGGTTTGAGGAGAGAAAGAAGAAACTCCAGTCAGAGAAGGGTGAAGAAACTAACAGTCAGTTTATTCATTCAAAAACAGTGAATGATGCCTATGCGCCAAAAGTAGTGCTAGGTACTCAAAAGACAGCAGTGAACAAAGAAATAAACAATTACTTCCCTCATAGTTTACATTCCATAAAAATAAGTAAACTGAGTGGTTTGTTCAATGATGATAAGATTTATGGGAGGAAAATAAAGCAGAAAAGATGATGTGAGGCTATTGTGGAAACAACTTTAAGTAAGGTGATTTGGGAAAGTCTCATTTAGAATGTGACATCTGAGTAATGTCTGAGGCAGTAAAGGAGCAGATCATATGGAATTAAGAACAGAGTAATGAGGCAATAATTGGACGCAGAGGCAAAATCATGCCTGGTATGTTTGAAGAAGGGTGGGCAGGGAAATGTGGCTGGAGCAGGATGACCAAATGGGAGAACTAGAGGAGATGAGACCAGATAAGTGACACAAGCCAGTCCTTTGGGACCACATGGATTACTTTAAGGATGTCGACTTTTACTCTGAGTGAGATAGGGAGGTAATGGAGAGTTAAAGTAGAGAAATAATATGAACCGGTTTGGGTTTAACAGGATTACTTGATGATGTGCTGAGAATAGACGACAGGGGGCAAGAATAGAAAGAAACCTTGGAAGGAAGTCAGCAGTGTTGGTAATCCAGGAGGTAGAAAATGGTGGCTTCGACCACAGAGCTAGTAGTGAAGCTTGTGAAAAGTGGTCATATTTTGTAGGTGGAAGTAACAGATTTTGACGATAGATTAAAAGTGTGGTGAGAAGGAGGAAGGGAATGAGAGAGGGGGAGAAAGAAAGGAGGAGAGAATATGAATGAAAATAAATTCTGAGCAAGTGGAAGGAAGGGGTTGCCAGTACTGAAATGGGTAAGAATGTACGTTTGAGGCAAAGATCCAGTGCTCAGTTTATGGCAAGTTGATGACACCTATTCCACAGTCAAGTAGAGATGTGATGTGTGTGATTTTAGAGTAGAGGAAGAGTCACAGGAGGGGAATAAAACCTGGCAATCATAAGTGCACATTGTATTTAAATCCTTGAGATTGCATGATGTCATCAAGGGACTGAGTGTAGGAAAAAAAGAGATTTGGGGCATGAATTTTAGGGCTCTGACATTGAAGAGATGAGAAAGTGGTATGTGAGGCTGAAAGCAAGCAGCTAGTTATACAAAGAGTAAAGCCAAGAGGGTGGGATGTCCTGGAAGCTAAGTGAAGAAACTATTTCAAGAAGTAAAGGGTGATCAACCATGCCCAGTGTTACTAATCGGTTAAGTAAGGTGAGGACTGAGATTTAGCTACATAGAGTTTTTGGTAGCTGAAAGCTTTGGCAAATTCTGATATTATAAATGTAGTCATCATTTTCCTGTCACATCTCCCCTCAAGTACAATATGGTTTCATCACTTGGTGTTTTATTTTTCTTTTTTAAAATATATCTTTTTATTGATTTCAGAAAGGAAGGGAGAGAGAGATCGAAACATCAATGATGAGAATCATTGACGGGCTGCCTCCTGCATGCCCCACAAAGGCGATCAAGCCTGGGCATGTGCACCATGACCTCCCAGCTCATAGGTCAATGCCCAACCGCTGAGCAGCACTGGCTGGGCCCATATGGTTTCAAGACCAATTACAAAGTAGTCTTAGGTTTCTGGTGGTTTAAAAATACGTTTAGCAATTCTTTGATACATTCTCCTCCAAAAGATGAAGCTTAATACCCTCTCTCTTAACTGGGGACACTAAACCTAATGACTTGCTTCTAATGTATGTGACAGATGTGGAAGCATGAGATGTCAATACAATATTGTGACTTCCTCCTGGAACTGACTCCAACCTCATGAGATACTGTGAGCCAGAAACACACAGTTAAAGCCATTTCCAAATGTATGACTCAAAGAAACTGTGAGATAATAAATGTTTATTGTTTTAAGTTTTGGGATATCTTGTTATGTGGCAAAAGATAACTAATTTAGATTTTAGTAGTACCTGGAAATGAACTGCTGCCATAACAGATACCCCAAAATTAGGAGTGACTAGAACTAAATAATGTGCAGAAGGAAGGAAGATTTTGAAGAAAGGGTAGGTGAAAGCTTATGTACCTTGAACTGTTAGTAAATGTTGGGACTTTTTAGAGAGTGTCAGTGAGGCTCAAAGGAAAGTGAAAACTATTTCTTTAGAGATTGGAAGGAAGGGCTCCTTGTTATATAGTGCCAGGCAGATTCATAGCACTGTAATCTGCAATAATAGTGACTTCATGAGCTAAGGTAATTTCTACATGGAATGCTGAAGGTGCTACTTGGTTTCTTTCTACTTATAGTAAAATGTGAGGAGACAGGTAAGCTTATAGAAGGTCTGCTAAACAAAAAGAAGCTAGTGTTTTTGGCTTTAAAATTTACTAGCCTCACCCTAGCCGGTTTGGCTCAGTGGATAGAGCGTCGGCCTGCAGACCCAAGGGTCCCAAGTTTGATTTTGGTTAAGGGCATGTACCTTGGTTGCGGGCACATACCCAGTGGGGAGTGTGCAGAAGGCAGCTGATCGATGTTTCTGACTCTCTATCCCTCTCCCTTCCTCTCTGTAAAAAATCAATAAAATATATATTTTAAAAAAATTTACTAGCCTCTCCAGATAGTGGAAAATGATAAATTAAGAAATAGTCTCTGTACAAATCAAGGTCTCTGCCAGGTCTAACAATGAAGCTGAGGGTGTGGCTATAAAATCTCTTATTAAGACTTCATAAGAATCAATGGTGCAGCTTCAGAATACCATTTAGTCAGAAAAAAAGGGCTCTCTGCAGATCCGTGTGTCTCAGAGCTCCCCTCAATTAAACAATATTGCTTTAAGAAGCTTAAGGATATTGTCCCCCAGCAGAACCCCACACAGAGAAGAGCTTATCTTGATTTATATGTGTAGATTCGTCTAATGAACTGGAGCCCAATAACATTCGCAAGAGGCCCACAAAGTTTTAGAAAAAGAATTACATCAGCAGAAACACTGTTAGGTTCAACTGAGAGGGTCAGAGACAGGGCTAAATAAAAAGAGGCCTTTGGACACCCACCTCATTCCACTGACAGGAACTGGGCTCAGAAAATTACCGAGTTTTCATGTACCTTTCATAAAACACGTGTTATCTTTTATGTTAACTTCCATTAAAAAAGGAAGGATGAATCAAAAGGCCAAAACAAGGAAGGGACCAAGAACTATGAAGAATTATTTCCAGGCCTTGAGTCCTAATCAAGAAACTGCCAACCTATGCTAGATTGGATTTCAGACTTGGTACAGACCAGTGATTCCAGTGTATCTTCCATGTTCATAGCCATTATCTTGTGCCTATCCTTCCATTGAATATAGGGCATGGGGAGGAAGCAATAATGTGTCTCTTTAGTTCATAGGTCTTTAGGTCAAGAGGAATTGTACTCAAGGGTCTATACCTAAGGAACTCCATCTGAGAGGCTTAATTCATGCCTCAGTGTCATTTAGAAGACAACATTCTCGATTTCAAGCTAATAATGGGGTTCTTATAGGAGGGTGGAGTGAATATATTTTACATATGGGAGAAATATAAATAAATTGTGACCAGAGTAAAAATTGCAATGGTTTTAAAATATGTCTAGAAATTCTTGATACATCTCTTTTCAAGATGCAGAGCTTAACATTCCTCCTCTTGAGTGTGGGCGGACCTCATCTCTAATGAGCAGTTAGGTGGAAGTCACAGAACGAGACTTCTGTGATGAGGACATAAAAGGCATTGTAGCTTCCTCCTTTCACTAACTCTTGGATTGCTTGCCTGGGGAAAGCCAACTACCATATCACAAGGACACTCAAGCAACTTAATGGAGTGAGAACTGAGGCCACCAGGCAAATATCATGGCGTGAGCTTGGAAGCAGATCATCCAGCGCTAGACAAAACACAGAAGCCCAGCTGACATTTTCATTTCCACCTCATGAGAGACCTTGAGCCAGAAACACTCATAGTCATAATCCATTGAAACTATCCTATATAATAACACCCTAATAGGCAAATTGACCAAACGGTGGAACGACGGGTTGCTGTGATGCCCACTGACCACCAGGGGGCAGATGCTCAATGCAAGAGCTGCCCCCTGGTGGTCAGTGCACTCCCACAGGGGGTGCGCCACTCAGTCAGAAGTTAGGCTCACAGCTGGCGAGCGTAGCAGCCGTGGTGGTAGCCTCTCCCTGCCTCTGTGGCAGCACTAAGGACCTCTCAGGGGATGTCGAGCAGGCCTAAGCTGGCAGGTGGACATTCCTCAAGGGGTCCTGGACTGCAAGAGGGTGCAGACCCCGTCCCCCTCAGTGCACGAATGTTGTGTACCAGGCCTCTAGTGAGATATAAATGTTTGTTGTTTTATGCCACGAAGTTTTGGGGCAAATTGCTATGCACCAATAGGTAACCAATGTAAAGATAATCACCCTCTAGCTGAATCACTGGCACCCAAGCCCCTAAATCTCATTTAGGGGTATGTGCCTATGTGGAGGGAGTGGGGAAGAATTCCAGGGCCCCTGAATGATGCTGTTTTTCTTGCTTTCACCTGGCTTTCCTCTTCTGGTCATGGGAGGCTTTAATCTCTGCTATACCCCTATGCTGCTGTTACTTTTATCTTGTGCCAACTCTCATCATGCTGATCTAGAGAAAAGTTATTCCTCTTCACCTGTGCTATAGTCCATGCACATGCCCTCTAGGAAGCTAACACAGTTTGCTCCTGAGGGACAAAGCTGGAAGATAGTCTGGGAGACAACAACCCTGAAGCACTCAGCATCTTTCTACACTCTGACTACTAACCACTGCCTCAGAGGTATCTGTATACAGTTTCCCTCTGAGTAATCCAACTCAGCTTGTATTATCTACAAGTTTAACACATGTATATCAATACAACTATGATGGTAGAGATAGACTATTTAAGATTAAGAACTTAAAAAGTAGATAGTGATATGATCTGAAATATCTTACCAGATGATTTTTTTAAAAGTACACAAAGTTTAGCATTACCATGAGTGGTTATTATAATGATACTAGAGGCCCGGTGCACAAAATTTGTGCATGGGGGCAGGGGTGTCCCTCAGCCCAGCCTGCACCCTCTCCAATCTGGGACCCCTTGGTGGATGTCCGACTGCCTGTTTAAGCCTGATTCCACTGGGAAGTCAGACATCCCTCTCACAATCCTGGATTGCTGACTCCCAACCACTCACCTGCCTGCCTGCCTGATTGCCCCTAACCGCTCCCCTGCCAGCTCAATTGATGCCTAACTGCTCCCTTGCTGGCCCAATTGACCCTAACTTCCCTCCCCTGCCAGCTTGGTTACCCCTAACTGCCCTCCCCTGGAGGTCTGTCACCCCTAACTGTCCTCCCCTGCAGGCCTGGTTGCCCCCAACTGCCTTCCCCTGCCAGTCTGTTTGCCCCTAACTGCTTCCCCCTGCAGGCCTGGTCCCCCACAACTGCCCTCCCCTGCAGGCCTGATCGTCCCCAACTGCCCTCCCCTGCTGGCCATCTCGTAGCAGCCATCTTTGACCACGTGGGGGCAGCCATCTTGTGTGTTGGAGGGATGGTCAATTTGCATATTACTCTTTTATTAGATAGGATAAAATGTCCTTTCTCAATAGAAACTACCCTGAAGGGATCAGTAGGATGATAGGTACACAGAGTTTCTAGATATTACTTTAAGACAGTCTCCAAGCAATAAGAGTAAAATAACCTCTTAATTCTCCCAGACAAAATGTCCCAAAACAAATCCTTACACATATGTTGTTAAACTTTGAGCCATTTGACTTTGCTACCCTCACCACTAAGGATTATGCTATGGGTTGAAATTTTGCCACAAGCAGTCACCTGTGGAGGCTGCCCAAAGTTTGTGAGGTGGCTTGGCATGAAAAGCCTGTTCAGTATAAATGATCTACACTAGACTGTGACTAAACTTTCTAAGTGAGGATCAAATTTTACCTTTTACTTCTGAAACAAAGAAATATGATAGAGTACTAAAGAAAGGCACAGGTTCAGAAAGGGAGCTGAAAGAGGAATCATGGTTTATGTTGACGAGCATGTGGTAACTGCAGAGTAGAAGCAGAGCACAGAAAGCAGAGTGGGGAAAGATAGCTTGTTAGACTCTGTGGGGATTCTGGGGCTTCAGGGGTGTCTGAAAGCTCCAGTTCTCTACAGGGCTCCATTGCATTACCCTTGAGATTGATTACCCTCCTTTGTTACTTCCTATGTGTCTTTACACTAAATTCCTATCACAGAGAGAACCTGATTATTTGGTTCTTTTAAATGACATGAGTTAAGCCCAGCAGTGTCAGTTCTTAGGGCCCGTTATTAACCTCATTATGTCAAGTTGGTACTCGCATGTGCTTCCTCAGGTTCTCATAAAAATGATCCTTGCTAACTAATCTTCTCTACCTCCACGTCTAAATAATAACAATGGATGCCATTTCTTGAGTGAGGCATTGTTTCTAGCATATATCATCCCCATTTCTTATAGTGACCTGAGAGGTTTAATCACTAAGTCAACAAATATTTATTTTAGGATTTCTGATCATCATTTTAAAAATGGAGAAATTGAAGCTCAAAAAGATTAAGAACTGCCCCAAGGTTACACAGGTATTAACAGGCAGAGCTCAGATTCAAACCAATCATTATCTGGCTCCAAGGTTCCACTGACTAATCCAATGGTTTTCAATCCCACCTTCAAATGAGATTCATTCAACTAGTAAACACTGAGCCACTGATATGTGCCAGTCACTGCAGATTAATCATGAATAAAACATCCTAAAAGATGAAGACAGAACAAATACATTGGCTACCTGAGGGGCTCAAAAACAAAGATTCTCGGGTGTTAGCTCCAACAACCATGCTGTTGAAGGTCAGGGGCTTGGACTGTGGAATATATATTTTTAACAAGGACCTCAAGTAGCATTTTGATACTTAGTCTTGTCTTGAGTCCACTATACTAGAGAATTCTGACTCCTTCGTTACATATTTCAATTCTTTATGATTATGCTGTTTAATCCTCATTCTTAAATACATCTTACATAGTGTTTTCTTATTTTTTTTAGGAGAAACATTAAGATTCCCTTAAAATTTGAGATTAATCCTTTGTAGTGCAATGTATGCTGATTAATAATAGGAATCCTGCAATGCACATATTTCTAAATATCTGATTAGGATTAGAGAGAAACTTAGAAAGCCTTATAAATCCACTAGCAGGAAAATCACTGATTTTAAAAGTTCAATCATGGGTTTTTTTTATTAAAGAACCTCTATTCAAGTAGTTGATTATTACTTTATAAGTTTGATTTTTATAGGTACAACACTTAAAGAAGAAGTAATGAGATTTGGAGACCTGACCTTTGAAACTTTAAATCTCAAGAAAGGGCATGAAAGGAGGGAAGAGAGGGGTTTGAATACACTGACTGGGATGGAAGGCTTATTGGTGGGAGGGAAAAGGAGGGGAGTAGGACAAATGGGAACATTTGTTAGAGGCCAGCAGATGCTGACATGTGCTTTGATTTAATATGGGAAGTAAGAGGAAGGTATTTTATTCTGAACTAGGAAAGAGGAAATAGGCAATTAGAGCACATGGCTGGTCTGGAGAGAGGAATAGCAACTGCCAAATTAATTCATTTGCTCAGGGAATAAGGGACTGCCGGTGTGTCTCTGGCTCGAAGAAGGGCTTGCTTTGTTGTAAAGAGATAATTTTAAGGCACGGAGTTGAAGACATGAGTCTTTAGAATAACATCACCCATCCTCTACTATCATTCCCTAAATGTCATGGGTCTCCAGACTTCCCTGAATGGTCTGGTAGTATAGAAATGTGTGTAGCCCATTTTAATTATGACCTGTTTATGAAGTATCACATCAAGATGCTCAAATTATGCCAGCACCATGGAAAGAATATTCTTAAACCCAGGTACTAAAAGACAAGCTGAATTTCTCATTGTTTTCCTACCCATCAGCCAGGACTCTAGTGTACATGTTGAATAATAACTATGCAAGAAATTACCAGCATGAGTTAACCTTATTGTAGATGAACAGTTCATCACTAATGTATTTAACTGAAGTTCTTCTTGTTCTAATGAATTAACCGCACTTAAGAGGCCTACAGCTGAGAAGTTGCTTGGGGGAAATGGCTTGGATACAAATACCATTTGTAATCACCCCTTTAAAAAAACTGAATACTTGTGCAATATTTAAATCAAGGATCTTTTCTAATTCCACTGTCAGAATATCTTAAAGTAATGTAAGCAATTGGTGTTAAAAAACACCACCACACAGCAATATGCAAGGCATGCAGATGACCACTGGGGATAAGTAAAAACTAATATAAAAGGTCTCTATGATTGGTATTTTTCCCCTCTTTATTTTATAAATGCTGAATTCCTATGCAGCTTAATTAATTACTTTACCAAAGAAAATTCCAGCTGATGACTACTCCTACGAGGTACAAAATCATATTGTAGACCAGCTATAAATCCTGTGAAGTCAAACCACCATTATTTGATTTATTCACAGTTTGCAGAAAGCAGATACACATGTCTGAGTGACTCTTAGGAGTTAATAGCAAAAGTGCCATGAGATCATCTAGTATGCAGTTCATCACGTAGTGATTTGAGCAACATTTGGGAGCCTCATGTCAACTCTTTGAAGGAGAGCCTATAAATAAACACTGCTTAAAGTGCTTTGCCTATGAGCTAACAATGTCAATAATGTCTAGAGAGAGCCAAGGTCCCTCTAAGAATCCATAACTTCCTTTGGTCAGTGAGCACAAAGAGTTCTGGTTTTAAGAGGGCTCAAAAAGCTATACTGTAGGTCCTCGGATTACATCGGAGATCCGGTCCTATGGCATGACTGTAAGTCGGAACCCACCTACATAAGCACCTACGTCAGCACCTACGTCATTCACATGGAGCACATACATAGCAGTAATGAAGTCAAACAGTAAAAAAAATTTAAAAGAAAGATAACAATTCCTGACCTTTACTTGCGATAAATAAATAATAAAAAAGCACATATGTACATACGTCGAAATGACGGAACTTTTTTTTTTTTAAATAAGTAAATGGGAGATGGTGACGTAACCATGAAATGATGTACATCAAGTACTACGTAACCCGAGGACTGTCTGTACTCACCTTGAGCGTGAAAAAGACCCGCTGTCAATGACTCTGAAGTTTTAATAAGATTCAGAAACACAGATGCTATTCAAAAGTGTCCAAGACCTTAACAGAACAATTTGAATGTCAGGATGTTAAGAGAGATGCCTGGAAACTGGATGGAGTCCAGAAATGAAAACAAGAGAGAAGACTGAATGGTAGGGAAAAATAATAGTTCTTGGTTAAGTCTAAAGGAATTGGTATTTCTTTTCTTTTTTTTTTATTCTGAAGGAGATGGGAGCTGAAAAAGTTCTTTAAAAATCATTTTCCTTTTCATGACAAAATGTTATAAAGGTAGATTGAGAGAGAAGTTGTATGATGGAGATAGTTCATAATACATGAGTTTAGATAGAGCATAAGGAAAATATGCTCTCTGCTTTGAAAGGTTTTCAAATGCAGAAAAAGGTCACGGGGGTAAGAAAGTGCCCTTTTTTATTGTCTAAAGTTTTACATGTCTCCTTTTTCCCCGCTTGACCCCACCCCCAAGCCATTCCCACCCTGGCAAGCCCCCACCGCCACAGCATCTGTGTCCATTGGTTATGCTAATATACATGCATACAAGTCCTTTGGTTGCTCTCTAAGGCCCCCCGCCCGCCATTTGTCTCTGGATCTATTCTTGTTCATCAAATTATGTTGATCATTATATCCCACATATGAGTGAGATCATGTGATATTTATCTTTCTCCCACTGGCTTATTTTGCTTAGCATAATGCTTTCCAGTTTCATCCATGTTGTTGCAAATGGTAAAAGTTCCTTCTTCTTTATAGCAGCATAGTATTCCATTGTGTAGATGTACCACAGCTTTTTAATCCATTCATCTGCTGATGGACACTTAGGCTGTTTCCAAATCTTAGCTATGGTGAATTGTGCTGCTATGAACATAGGGCTGCATATATCCTTTCTGATTGGTGTTTCTGGTTTCTTGGGATATATTCCCAGAAGTGGGATCACTGGGTCAAATGGAAGTTCCATTTTTAGTTTTTTTGAGGAAACTCCATACTGTTCTCCACAGTGGCTGCACCAGTCTGCATTCCCACCAGCAGTGCATGAGGGTTCCTTTTTCTTCTGCATTCTCGCCAGGACTTGTCATTTGTTGATGATAGCTATTCTCAGGTGTGAGATGGTACCATATTGTCGTTTTTATTTGCATCTCTCGGATGATTAGTGACTTTGAGCATGTTTTCATATGTCTCTTGGCGTTCTTCATGTCCTCTTTCGAAAAGTATCTATTTAGGTCCATTGCCCATTTTTTGATTGGGTTGTTTATCTTTCTTTTGTTAAAGTGTATGAGTGCCCTGTAAATGTTGGACATTAAACCCTTATCGGAGATAACATTGGCAAATATGTTCTCCCATGCAGTGGGCTTTCTTGTTGTTTTGTTGATGGTTTCTTTTGCTGTACAGAAGCTTTTTATTTTGATGTAGTCCCATTTACTTATTTTCTTTTTAGTTTCCCTTGCCCTAGGAGCTGTATCACTGAAGATACTGCTTCGGCATATGTCTGAGATTTTGCTGCCTGTGGATTCCTCTAATATTTTTATGGTTTCCTATCTTACATTTAAGTCCTTTATCCATTTGAGTTTATTTTGGTATATGGTGTAAGTTGGTGGTCTAGTTTCATTTTTTTGCATGTATCTGTCCAATTTTCCCAACACCATTTATTGAAGAGACTGTCTTGACTCCATTGTATGTTCTTGCCTCCTTTGTCAAATATTAATTGAGCCTGGTGGTTTGGGTCGATTTCTGGGTTCTCTATTCTATTCCATTGGTCTATATGTCTTTGTAATACAGTTTGATATCTGGTATTGAGATCCCTCCTACTTTGTTCTTCTTTCTCAGGATTGCTGCAGCTATTCGGGGTCTTTTTTAATTCCAGGTGAATTTTTGGAGAGTTTGTTCTAGGTCTGTAAAATATGCTGTTGATATTTTAATGGCGAATGCACTGAATCTATAGATTGCTTTGGGTAGTATGGACACTTTAATGATGTTGATTCTACCAATCCAATAGATGTACTTCCATCTATTTATGTCTTCCTCTCTCTCTTTTTTCAGTGTCTTGTAGTTTTCAGAGTACAGGTCTTTTACTTCCTTGGTTAAGTTTATTCCTAGGTATCTTAATTTTTTTGGTGCGATGGTAAATGGGATTTTTCTTTAGTCTCTCTTTCTGAAGTTCACTATTGGTGTATAAAAATGCTATAGATTTCTTCGTGTTAATTTTGTATCCTGCTACATTGCAGAATTCATTTATTAAGTCTTATAATTTTTTGGTGGGTTTTTAGGGCTCTCTTTTGACAAGATCATTATACTATAATGTAATTAGTCAAAGAGCTTTTATAAGAGGGGAAGGAAAGGGATTAATTTATCTCTTTGACTGTATGAAAGGTTTGCCATGATCACTCTGAATAAAGGATATATGTTTATAAAACATTTCTTGAATGAAATGGACTGTGCTTTAAAAGTAGTGTCTTAAATATACAAATTACACTCAAATTACTCTCAAATCACACATCTTGGTGAAAAGTTTATATTGGCTATTATCCTAATCCTACCAGTGAGTCACCAGAGCATTATGAGTTCAATAAAGACATTTTCCCCATATTAAATTGTTAATTAACTCCACATTTCCTTTGCCAATAATCATGAGCCACAGAAGTCAAGAATATATGCCTACCATTGAAAAATCACTCTGTAGCAATAGCTCAAGTGTAATTCCATAAATAATGAATCAAATACTCCCATGTATCTCCTTTACCTTATTGAATCATTGTACACTTTAAATTGCTGTGTGGTGTGTTTAACAGATCTTTAACCATGTCCCAAAGTATTACTCATAATTTAGTCTGAAACACTTAGCAATTTCATAAAGTTTTGCATTCTGGCTCTAAAGTGAACCTTTAGAACAGAAATGAAATGTTAAATGTGTTTTATGTAAGTAGAAGTGATGTGAATTCATACATTACTAAACATTTTTATACGCTTTTCCATTTAACCATTAATGCTTTCTTCTTGCATGCTCATTAATTTTTGTTGTAGCCAACAGATACGAAGCCCTTCCTGCTCACTTGCAATGATGCCAACAGATATGATAGAATAAAAAATAGAAGAAGCTTTAATCCAGATCTATTTGGTGCCCTGGAATGGCTAAATGTTACTGTTAATTTTGCAGGGGTAGAACTCAAAATGAGGAGGAAATTGCACTATTACTGCTTGCTAGCTAGGCAAGCTCTCCCATACTCCTTGGAGGGGTAAATTATTTTAGGGAAGAGGATAAAAGCCAGAAGCCATCATGAAGTCATGTGTCTACCAAGCAGCCACCAAGATGATTCTTCCTCTCCTTCCCTTGCCCCCGTTTCCCTTTCTACCACTTTATTTTCATTCTCAGCCTCAGATTCCTCACCAACTTCACATCATTTACTCCCTTCCTCACCCAGCTTCTTTTTCTGAAGTGTTGACTGTTAGCAGATCCAGCCCCTCTGGCTGGACATGCCTGCTCCTTTTGTTTCTGCTCCATGCAGATAAATTGAATAAGACAGCGGTTCTCAACCTGTGGGTCTCGACCCCTTTGGGGGTCGAACGACCCTTTCACAGGGGTCACCTAAGACCATCGGAAAACACATATATAATTACATATTGTTTTTGTGATTAATCACTATGCTTTAATTATGTTCAATTTGTAACAATGAAAATATATCCTGCATATCGGATATTTACATTACGATTCATAACAGTAGCAACATTACAGTTATGAAGTAGCAACGAAAATAATTTTATGGTTGGGGGTCACCACAACATGAGGAACTGTATTAAAGGGTTGTGGCATTAGGAAGGTTGAGAACCACTGGACTAAGAGGAGTAGGAGTAATGAGAAGTGTGACTGAGATCCATCCTATTGTTCTGTATCCATCTACTGCACAGCTTGCTCCTCGTGCTCTAATTTACAATTTTAAATTAGAAAACATGTCATGTTTATCTTTGTGAATAAAAGTTAAGGTAAAAATAAATATTTGGAAGCTTTTTATATAGAAGTATACACAAGTTTATAAAAACACTTCAGTGTACTAACAGGTGGTAGATTTAACTTAGTATATTTGCTTTCTACTGCTGCATAACTTGTATTTATTATCTCACTGTTTTCATGGGTAATGAGTCTTGGCCTTTCTTAGCTGGGTCCTCTGTTCAAGATCTCACAAGGCTACAATCAAGGGTGTTATCTGTGGCTTGGGTTCTCTTCCAAGCTCACATGGTGGTTGGCAGAATTCATTTCCTTGTGATTGTAGGAATGAGATCCTTAGCTCCTAAAGGCTCTTCCCCCCCATTGGAAATAAACGACATGCTCTTGGATTTTTAATGGCCAGCAGGAGAGCATTTCTCTGGCTTTTTCCATCACTGATCTCCAGACTTTCTTTCTTTTTTTTTTTATATTTTATTCATTTTTTACAGAGAGGAAGGAAGAGAGATAGAGAGTTAGAAACATCGATGAGAGAGAATCATCGATCAGCTGCCTCCTGCACATCTCCCACTGGGGATATGCCCGCAACCCAGGTACATGCCCTTGACCGGAATCGAACCTGGGACCTCTCAGTCCGCAGGTGACGCTCTATCCACTGAGCCAAACCGGTTTCGGCCTCCAGACTTTCTTTTAATGACTCATCTGAAAAAGCCAGGCTCACCTCAAATAGTCTCCTTCTTGATAAACCAAAATTTAACTGATTTAGGGATTTTAATTATACCTTCAAAAGGCCCTCATCTATGCCACATACATAACAAAATCATGGGAATGAAACCCCCTCACCTTCGCATGTTGTATGGGTCAGATACAAGTTATAGGTCCCATCCACATTCAAGCCCACATCATTCTATGAGGATTAGGGTCTGTAGAGGTAATTTTAGAATTCTTCCAACCACAAGTAGGAATCAACAAGTTCAATAATTCTCTTATTTTTTTCCTAGCCATCCCTGTAGTAATTGCATCTTTCAAAAAAGCCTTATAAATTATATCTACCTTTCACATCACCAAGAATGATTTCAATGCCAATTTTTGTAATCACTCCAACTATTCTCACATTTATTTTACTCACTCAATTCTGAAGATATTTTTTGCCTGAGCACCACTCAAGCTGTGCACTTTGCTTTGTCCTAATCCTCATCACCAAGCTGAAACGAGAACTGAATCAAAAACCTGAAATGCAACTATCGCACTCTTTTACCTCAGACTCTTATCAATCATGCTCATGTCCTCACTGATACCTACTCTTAAACTGCAGAGAGGCAAGGGCCCCATGACTGTTGACTGTTTTCCAGATTATCAGCTGTCTGTTGACTCTCATCTGACTTATCTCCCTAACTTGTCTAAACTACTTAGTTTATTACCTCAATCAAGTTCTCACTAACATCCTCAATTACCTTGAAACCCAGTATTTCCACCTTCCCTTCCCTTCATAACCCCAGCCTTATATTCTCTTCAAACCCCTAGGTTGTTTAGCACTGGTGGCAAAAGCAACCAAATGTGTCTTTTCAAGTCATTACACGCTCAGTAGGCAGGGCTCTTAATTACCCTACAGTTTTAACTTTTATTTGTTCTCTCTCCCACTCCTCTCAGAGACTCTGTCTTTAAACCTCCTATCCAAATTATATGTCTTTTCATCTAAGTGAGTATCCTATATTTCACACACAAATCTGAAGCTTTCAGGGAGAAACAGCCCGATCTTTTGACCACCTACAAAATGTATCCTTAAATGTACTTATTCCCTTCCATGTCCCTTAAGATAATCCACTATCCTCTTTCTTTTCAATTTAGTCAACTTTCCCTCCTTTCTTAATCCTTACCTTTTTCATGACTGTCTTATCTACCAAATGAGAATACAACACACCCCCATCTTTTCCTGTTACCATAGCTCTAGTTCATGCTCTTATCATCACTCACTGAACCTATATAAATAACATCCTAATTGGTCTTCCTGTATCTATCACTGCTATAATACTGCATAAACTAAAATATCATTATTTCATTTCTTAAAGACCTTCAATAATTCCCCTTGGCTTCTAAAACAAAAGTACTTTTTAGCCTTGTATACAGCCCCTGCCAAATACATGTCTGCATTTAATGCTCTAGTATTATCTCCTGTCCTCTTATTTTATACTAGAGGCCCAGTGCACAAAAATTTGTGCATTCAGGGGGAAAGGGGGGTCCCTCAGCCCGGCCTGTGCCCTCTCGCAGTCTGGGACCCCTCAGGAGATAACGACCTGCTGGCTTAGGCCTGCTCCCAGGTGGCAGAGGGCAGGCCCAATCCCTAGGTGCAGCCCCTGGTCGGGCTCAGAGCAGGGCCCACTGGGGAGTTGGGGCGCCGCCCCCTGTCATGCACAGAGCAAGGCGGATCGGGAGGTTGCAATGCCACCCTAAGTCACGCTCAGGGTAGGGCCAATTGGGGGGTTGGGGCACCGCCCCCGTCACACTCAAGGCAGGGTCAATGTGCAGGTTGCGGCGCCACCCCGTCATGCACAGAGCAGGGCCAATCAGGGGGTTGGGGCGCCGCACCCTGTCAGACACAGAGCAGGGCCGATCAGGGGGGTGGGGCTCCTTCCCCTGTCACACACAGAGCAGGGCCGATCAGGGAGTTGGGGCACCGCAGCCTATCACACACAGAGCTGCAGGGCAATCAGGGGGTTGGGGAGCTCCCCCCTTTCAGGCACAGAGCAGGGCCGATCAGGGGGGTGGGGCTCCTTCCCCTGTCATGAACAGAGCAGGGTGGATAGGGAAGTTGTGGCCCCGCCCCCTATCACACACATAGCCTCAGGGCGATCAGGGGGTTTGGGCGCTGTCCACTGTCAAGCTGATCCCGGTGCCGGGAGGCCTCCTGGCTCCGCTGATCCCGGTGCTGGGAGGCATATTACCCTTTTACTATATAGGATAGAGGCCTGGTGCACGGGTGGAGGCCGGCTGGTTTGCCCTGAAGGGTGTCCTGGATCAGGGTGGGGGTCCCCACTGGAGTGCCCGGCCAGCCTGGATGAGGGGATGATGGCTGTTTGCAGCTGGTCACACCCCCTTCAGGGTGGGAGTCCCCACTGGGGTGCCTGGCCAGTCTGGGTGAGGGGCTGAGGGCTGTTTTCAGGCTGGCGGGTGACTGAAGCTCCCAACCACTCCTTTTTTTCTTTTTTTTAAATCTGGGCCAGCTTTAGCTCTGGCTCCAGCTCTGAGGCCTCGGCTGCTGAAAGCAGGTTTCTGGCCTTTGTTTACCTTCTGTATTTGAAACAATGTTGCGATCCTGCGGGCTGAAGCCCGGCCAACTAAAGCAGGTTTCTGGGGTTTTGTTTAGCTTCTATATTTGTAACATAGTTGCTTAGAGTTGCAGCTCAGAGGCTGGCAGCGGCAGGCAGGGAACGTTGGAGTCCTCCGTCACTGAAGCAAGCGAGCCTCATGTTCGCGTTAAGCTGCCTGGCTGCCGGCCGCCATCTTGGCTGGCAGTTAATTTGCATATCGCCCTGATTAGCCAATGGGAAGGGTAGCGGATGTATGGCTAATTACCATGTTTCTCTTTTATTAGATAGGATTGTTACTACTGAACGATACCTTTCAGCTTAAATTTTGTGAAAGATGGCAGTTTTTCCTCAAAATATGTGTTGCTCTTCCTTTTGAGAGCATAATACTTCCCTGCTTCAGAATGCTGTTCGATCATATAATTTTCTTTAGCCAATAGAATGTGTGTGACAGTGACAATTTCCACTTCAAACCAGAATCTTTAAGAGCTGTTGAATCATGTAACTATTCCCCCTTTTCCCCTCTGCCATTAGTCTGGCATGCTCTAGACAGGACTACTCCTTCAGCTTCATTCCCAAAATAGAGAGTGTGTAGAGCAAAGACACAGCCAATTAACAATGAACATTAATGTAAGTGAGAAACTTTTATTACTGTAAGCCATTAAAATGCGTGGGAGTGTTTGTTATTGTAACATAATCTAGAAAAATCTAACATGAAAATTGGTGCCTCCATAAAAACAACAGAACTAAAATATGTAGCTTTGACTTCTAAGCCACATAGTGGGGATTGGTAAATTGAAGAAACATGTTTTATCACTATTCTTCCAGCATCCAATTTGTAAAACCATCCCTTGTAATGGTTCAGAAGGTAAATAATGTGCCTAATAAACCTGTGGCTTTAGGAAAATGAAAAGGAAATAAAGAATATTGGAAACATGATTGCTTTTGGCTCTATCTGACAAAGTACCGAAGGAAAAAGAGCTCAGAAAGGAACTAATCAGTTGACAAAGAATTAAAGGAATACAGAAAATGCAAAAATTATGAGACTTGCAGAGTTTGTAGATGCAATTGACTGCCATTTCTAACTAGTAACATATAAAATCTAGAAGGTCCATAGATACCAAAGGCCAATTAAAACAGCCTAATGCACAGTCCAAATTGTGGGTACTACCAACAAATTATCTGTTAAAAACTCCTAATTGATACAGAGAATATAGTTCATCTGGGGCCCCAAAGATTTTATGGATAGGAAGCAGGCTTAGAATGCTTGTGAGCCTCTTAACAAGGACACATTTCTCCAGTGTCACTTGAAGCATAGCCACTGATGACAAAGAGAAGATAAAGGACCCACAAAGAGTGGAGTCAAGGTTACAGAGGAGTTATTCCTAGGTTGTAGAACTTGGGCAAAAGTAAGCAAAACTCAAGATCTCCAGGCTAGAAACCCCTTACACATATTATTTAAAACTTAACTCAATCCAGAAAGTGTTCTTTAAACTCCCATGCTTGGAGAAAAGTCCTTAGAGGCTACTTTTAAGCCTATAAAATGATATGAAAATTGTCAGGTATACAAAGACAGAAAAAAATGGTTTTAATCATCATAGTACTCATCCAAAATAACACTGTGCCTGTGAGGGCTTTGTGTTATGTCAACTTGGCTGGGCTGAACTACATTTTCCAGAATTTGCTTTTTTGTATATTTCCTGTTAGGGTGGGCCACCTGGGAGATTCTTGGTGAATTCAGAAGTCAGAAGAGAAGTAGCAGCCATTTTGTAGGTTACATACATTGCTAATCTGCTGATTGATTTTGCTGGCATGAAGCAGCAGCTGGGCCTGGAATTGGTTTTCCTTCCCCTAGATCTTCCCTCAGCTTCTTTGACTCCTGGGCCAGATATGAGTGTGGAGGGTGTGTGTGTAGCTCTGTGATGAAGGGTCTTGACTTCTATAAGATACCTTCATCACCAAGGTAAGAGAATTAAGAACAAATATGGGATTCAGTCTGTTCTCCTGGGAGTCTAGTTCTCTATATTCATAGAATCACTCTGTTTGTGATCTTCTCTTCCGAATGTCTGTCCTATGGACTTCAAGTTCCAGCATCAGATGCAGAAACAGCATTCTTATAGAGACTCAACTGCTTCCCAAATTGTGTTACCCAATTCCCTAACACACACACACACATTATATAGATAACAAGGCATATCTTCTACTAGTTCTGCTTCTCTGGTTGAACCCTGAGTGGTAGATATAGTACCTGGAAAATAGCTACTTATTTGTCAACTTTACTTGAATGCTTAAAAGGCAACTCAAATTCATCAGGGCCTGTAAATTTTTATGGTTTATCCAAACTTAGTCTTCTCAGTGAACAGGTCTGCATTCATACTATTCATCCTATTATACCACTTAAAAACAAACAAAGAGATGTCTTCCTTGAAATCTCCTTTTCTTTTGGTCTCCATAAGTAATCCTAAATAATAAAGAGGTAATATGCAAATTGACTGTCACACTCTCACACAAGATGGCCGCCCCCATGTGGTCATAAGATGGCCACCGCAAGATGGCTGGCAGGGGAAGGCAGTTGTGGGCAATCAGGCCAGCAGGTGAGGAAGTGCAGTTTGGGGGGACTGGGCCTGCAGGGGAGAGCAGTTAGGGGCGACCAGGCCTGCAGGGGAGGGCAGTTGGGGGCCATCGGGCCGGCAGGGGAGGGAAGTTGGGGGTGACCAGGCCAGCAAGGGAGCAGTTAGGCAGTGATCAGGCTGGCAGGCAGAAGCGGTTAGGGGCAAGCAGGCAGACAGGCAGGCGAGCAGTTGGGAGCCAGCAGTCCCGGATTGTGAGAGGGATGTCCAACTGCCGGTTTAGGCCTAAACCGGCAGTCAGATATCTCCTGAGGGGTCCCAGATTGGAGAGGGTGCAGGCTGGGCTGATGGACAGACCCCCTTCCCCCTGCCAGTGCACGAATTTCATGCACCAGGCCTCTAGCCTATAATGAAATCCTATGAGCTATACCTTTTAATTATCTCTCATGTATCTACCATTCTCTATCTCTGGGACCAGTAACTTGTCCTAAGTTACTATTATTCCTTGAGTGGACACTTCGAGAGCCACCTAATTCTTCTACTTGGATACACATTATATTAGTCTTCAATCAGTTCCCTATTTTGCAATATAGTGATGTTTTCTAAAAACAAGTATGATCATATTGACCTTTGCTTAAAGCACTATAATGCCTTCCTATAGGTCATAAACGAAATAACCTAAATCCTTAACACACTTAAAACATTTGTGGGCTCCTTCTTATGCACCTTTCCATCTGCAGCTTCATTTTGTTTTACTCTCCCCTCCTTTTCAATTCTTTGAATGGTTCACATTCCAACTAACCATCCCAGGGCCATTATACATGCTATTTTATCTGTCTATAATGTACCTCTAACCTCCTCAACCAAATCAACTTGCATTCCTTCTTCAAAAATATGACCCAATATCAAACTTTGAAAAAAGTGAGAAATGCACATTACTGTTCCCCAATCCAGGTTGACATTATAAAATTATTCATACAAAAATTTCTATTAACCACTTCTCTTGGATTTAAATTCAGATAATTCAGTTGGATTCTTGGATCTACAGTCAGTTAACTTTCTCTCTTAGATTTAAATTCAGATGTGAACATAACTCTCCTAAAATTTAGCCATTGTTTATTATGGTACTCTCATACACAAACTTTTAAGGAAGAGATTTTATAAATTAAGCTTAGAGGTAAAACCACATACCAAATTACATATATAATACTTTTACATGAACTAAGGGATTGATTATTTGTATTTTTCTATACTTCTGTAAACTCCTTGAGGGCAGGAAATTTATTTTATTGTTCATTTCTGTGACTGAAAGCACCTTGTACATTGTTTTGTGCATGACAGATGTTCAATTAACGTTTGATATATACAGTTTATTTCTACTATAATATTTTTATAGTCCATATTTGTCTTTATTTGCTTTCTTGTTCATTTGTTTCCTACCATAAACAGAAGGCAGGTTTCATGAAGGAAGAAAGATTGTCTACTTTGTTTACAGCTATAGCATTAGTTCCCTGAACACCATTTTCCACTTAACAGATATTTGTTAAATAATAATTAATTAATTAATTAAATAAAAAAACAGCATATGTAAAAATATATGGCATTTAGTAGGTGCTCAATAAAATTAAAAATACATTTTGAGATATGTACAAGTTCAAAGTGAGGAAAAATTATTTTAAATTCCTTTCAAATCAGCTTCTCTTCCCATTTATAGAGAAAAAGGTTCTATTTAAGAAGAATATATTTTAGGAACTGAGAAACATCCATCAGAAAAGTTTCTTAAACATTTCTATTTTTCTGCAATAGCAATTAGTTTTATCATCCAATGCAGCATAAAAAAAGTCTTGTTGAATGACACAAAGCATCATCGAAAGCACAGAGGGTGTCTTAGAAGGTAGGTTTAGACATACTGTAATATGATTACATTGTTTTGAAGTTTCATTACCTTTTCATCTGAATGAATATAACCTAGGATATTAATACAATGAAGAATGACAGTTGATGACCCCCACAGAGGCTGCACCAAGTTGCTGATAAACATGGACTATGATACCTCCAAATCTTAGTCACGTGTAGGTGTCTTGTCTATAATCAGGATTTGCAAGTGATGGTGCATGAACTGTTCTCTGGTCATTGTTATTCAACTCCATCACTTACCACTGTCTGCAATTTTAAATAGACTGTCTCATCTATCAAACCTCCCCTTCCTATACTCAGTATCTGGATGATCAACAAAGCATGTAAAATCAGCACTTTATTTGGTCCTTGAGAGGGTGCTGCTTTTGACATGATGAGAGCTCTTCCTTTCCCTACCACTCCCCGTGACAATTTATAGCCCAGTCTGCATTTGACTTTTGCCAATACCTTCCCTATGATATAATGAGGCCCCCTGGGGTTGAAAGGTGAAAGGGGTTCTGAGTCATGCCAGTTCCTTTTTTGATGCCTTTGCCTGAGTACTTTGTGGAATATTTAATACCAGCTCTTTTCCTCTGATGCATATGACAACATAATATTCACTGATTGCATCTGTTATGTCTTTGTACAAGGAGGAAAAACATTCTTTACAGCAAGACTACGGAATTATATACACTACAACTGAATATTCAGGTATTAAAATAGGCTTTTCTGCTTATTAGGGAAAAGAAGAAACTGGAAACTGTTTCGGTTTTTATTTGGTATTTTATCTACCATGGGCCTGAAGGAGCTAGAGTGTGTAATTTTACAGGTGTTTTAAAATACATGTCTAATGGTTATTTGAAAGGAATACCTCAGAAGGGGGATGCAAAAGTTCCTTCAAGTAAACAATGAATAAATCCATGTTATATCATTTTTAGTGCTATTAAGGGGAAAGTTAAAAGGTGATTGAGTTGCCTTTTCTTTTAAACCAGCATCTGTTTTGCTTTTTATCACTTTTATTCATCCATAGATGACTAGAGTTGTACCCAATCCAGGTAGTATTTAGACAAGTGCATTTTGTGGGTATATGAAACTATGTGACTGCATATCTGTCCAAATTTGACCATTTGCATTACAAGGGTAGGAGCTTTTGCAGAATGCCAGGCACTCCATAGCCAGCCACTAAGTAAATATAAATAAATGCAACTGAAAGTGGCTCTCAATCATTAAAAAATAAAAGCATTTACTAAGCATCCAACTGCCTTTCCAATGCAGTATAATTCATATCCTTACCCCCGCTTGTAAAGAATCCATCATTTCCAGTAACCAATAATGGCACAGACCTGCTGATATGTAGCAATGGACACATAAATAAATACGTAGTTTTTGTTTTATATAAAGACGATATCATGTTCATGAGATACGTCTTCGTAATAACCCCCTTTTGCCCAATTTTCCTTGTGGAAAGACAGATGGCAGCACTCATTTCTAGATGCCTGAGTCAAAAATTTTATTCCTCTAAAGCTGGCTATTCCAGATGGAAATGAAACATTCTATTTTGGTCTCACTACATGATCTTAATCAATAAGCCCAGTTAGGGTAGTGTTCCACACACTCCTTTGCCCACCAATGTGCCTACCATTTTGTACCTGATTATACAAAAAGTCTATTAACTTGTATCTTTGAATAAATAAACACACACAATGAAAATAATAACATCAGAAATATCTACCTTCTCACTAACTTTGTTATTGAGGTATTCTCAGCTTCATAGTGACACAAAAACAATACACTTGAGAAGGAAAGAAATATAGTTCTGCTATTTGTATCCTCTTGGTCCTGGTAGAGCTTATCAGTAAGAGTAAATGCAGAGCCCTATACACATTTCTCTTGGGCTTAAGTGAAGCTTTAGGATAGAAATAAGATACAAAAAAACATATAAAATGTAACAAGTTTTACAAGTAATAATTAAAATCATGTTTTTTTGAGTATGTGATGGATAAAAACATTAAAACATAAATATTCTCAAAAAAGTGAGGGACAATGACTTTACTTATCTTTATTCAGTTTCTTCATCTTTCTTGGCCATAACTAAAAAGTGATTAAATAGCAAATTAAGAGCTTTCACACTCAAAATCAATAATTAACTCTGTTCTATAGTCCATTTGAAATAATTGGAAAATTAACACCTTTCATACCGCATAGAAATCTCTAAGACATATGCCAGGGACCGCACATTTTTGGGCAAACTGCACGTTATTTAAATCATCATAACTACAGATCATAATGCACTTTAGGTGTTGTTTTTCGATAATTATAACATTTTTATTTACAAACACAATTAAACAATTAAAGTTCCTAGTACTTTTTTAACATATGGTACTGTGTAAAACATTTTCTAAAAGTGCCAGGAACTTGAAGACGAAGACTATTCGAATGACCAAAATACAATGTAACTGCAATGCTTTATGGGTTTGTGCAACTATATAGTTTTTCGTAGATTGACCTGCACGGTTTCCACCAATGAGATCGCCTCATTCGATGTGGACAAGACAGTGTGTTGACATCTAAGGTCCATAACAGATGGCGCGTGAAAAACGAGAAAACTCGTGAGCGGTCCTTAACAGGTGGCACGCGAAACACGAGAAAGCTCGTGAGCGGTACAAAAGGTGTTAATAGGTGGTACTGTACTCATCATAGGCCATATTATATCTATGACATCTATATGTATAAAACCCTAATATGCAAATAGACCAAATGGCAGAACAACTGAACCAAACGACTGGTCACTATGACATGTGCTGACCACCAGGGGGCGTGCGCAGAGGATGGCGGGCATCAGCAGCAGGTGGCAGAGCATGGTAGGCATCGGCTGCGGCAGGATGGTGGAGCAGGTGAGCGGGGTCACCAGACCAAGGTGGGGCGCCAGTCACTGTCATCTGGGCAAGCCTCCATTGGTTACTGAAAATTCTTTGCTCCCGTGCGTCACATCACGATTCCCCTGGGCACTTGCATCTGCAGCTGTCGCCAGCCCTACTCAGACCCGCAGCTGGCACCGGAGCAGCTGCTCGCACCCACTGCAGGCACCAGCCCCAATGGCTCTGCACCGTCAGCAGGTGCGAGTGGGGCCAGCACCGTCAGCGTGTGGGAGCAGTGATGGCGGGAGTGGGGCTGTGGACAGACAGGGAGCCAGGGGCTGTGGTGGGAGGAGCAGGGCGGGGGTGCGGAGGATGGGTCAGGACCTGCCCCTGTGCTTATTGCAGCCTCGCAGCCCACAGTTCCTTTCAAGGTGCACGAATTCGTGCACTGGGCCCCTAGTCTAAAATAAAGGTCTATGTCATGTATACTAGCCCTCAATGTTTTCCTTTTGCATCAAAACTGAAAGTACAAGATTATTTGCATAATATATACTTCTACTAGGATCCACTTCTTGACTGATAACTTTGCTTTATGAAATAAGTACAAAGATTGAGGTTCAAGCCTCAAGTTTTCATGTCTCCCATGATGTGTAGGCCCAAATAAAACAATAAAATAAACTCAATATATCTTTGGTGCTGTCTTTCCTTCTGGGGTCCGGTGTGAGATATTTACCCTCTCACCTAGGCTCACCCATTCTATAATGAAGTCCTCACTTTTAGCTGTCAGTCCAATATATTGACAAGGGAATACAAGAATTATGGACTTTTAGAGCCAGAGAGAAGTTAGAGGCTATTAAGCCCCTAATTTTCAGATGAGGTTATCAAGGTCTAGAGAGCTAATGATATCTAGTAGCAGAATCAAGACTAGCAACTATGTCTCCTGGCTCCAGGACCAGGGTGGCATCTATTTACCCACACAGTCATGTGTGCCCAGCGTGATAGTGAGGCTAAGTGCTCCTACTAATTTTACCAAGGCAAAGGCTTTTTAGTACTTAGCTTCATTCTAGTCCAGTCTGCAGCTCTGTCAAGCACATTTGTATTGGTGTTCAGAATGTTAAACATCCCACTTTCTGCTAGTAAACTTTGAACTGCCCATCTGTTATTTCATTTATTCAATCAATATATAATAAATGTCTACCAGAAAGTGTACTAGGTACAGAACATAAATGAATAAATTGTACACTTCTGCTCTGAGATAAGTCAGAAGAAGAAAAGGAGATGCTGTAGATAAGATTGGAACCAAGGTGGTAAGGAATTAGAATAATTCATGTCTGATGGAATCTGTTTTTTGTTTTTTAGATTTTTTTCAATAGAAAAGATGTGGTCTCATGGTAAGCATGAGGGTACAGTTGGAGGCTTGAGCAAAGAAAGAGCACAACAGGGGTGAATTAAAGAGTTACCAAACAGAGCTGAGATTCTAATTGTACTCTCTACCCTGGAACAGGATGAAAGGAAAAGAATATCGTCATTGCTAAGTCCATTCATTGTTAAGCCCATTACATTGATATTGTAAGACCAAGTACATTGCCAAAGTAAGTCCAATGTATAGTCATATAACAAAGAACACTTTTAGAAGCTTAGAGTGCATTGAAATATTTAGTCATGAGTTCTAAGCAGAAAAGCAAGAAAACGGAATTTAGAGGACTTATTATGAATTAGAAGGAAAAGGATTTAGTATCTAAAATCAGTAAGAGCTTCAAGGAAAAAATAAGTAGGAATAAAGAAAGGGATGTGGTAATTATTGTCTAAGAGAGAAAAATTTTAGAAGTTTGAGATGATGGCAAATTCTGGTTCTGAGAATGGCTCATTGAGATAGAGTAACGATAAAATACATTTAAGGAGAGAAATTCGTGGGACTGTACAATAGAGCATTGAATAGGCCATTAATGGGCCTGGACCCAGAGCTTTAGGAGCACAATGGGTGACCTGGATGCTGGTGGAAGTCAAAGGGGGACAGGAGGAAAGTACACTAATGCATGTACCAGACCCCATCCCGAGCCCTGGAATATGAGGTAAATCAGAGCAATATTCTAGTAATAAACAAGTAAATGAACAAAATATTTAAAGGCAGTGATAACTGTTATAAAAATAAAGCAAGGCAATGGAATGAAAAATGATCGGATGAAGAACATAATGGAAAAGGAACAACTCCTGAAAGAGGCAACATTTGAGCTGAGGAATGAGAAGCCAGCCATACTAAGAGCTGTGGGAAAACACTTAGGGGTAAAACTGCACAAAAGCCCCAACACAGCCAAGAGTTCGATGTATTTGAGAAAGAAGACCAGCATGGCTGAAATGTAACAAATGAGGCAGACTGATAGGAGGGAAGGTTTGCAGAAGTGAGGGTCAGATATTTGGGGGCCTTATTATTCATAATAATAAAGAATTTAAATGTTATTCTAAGCACAATTGGATGTCATTAGTGGCTTCCAAAGATAGAATTAACTCCAAACTATGATGGATTATTAAACAGAAGTGAGAAGTCATATTCTCAAAATAAGCAAAAACCAAGAGAATGCTATGCTTTCTACTGGTCTTGAGATATTGAGAGAGGGAAAAAGAAAAGTGAGGAGACAAGGAGAATCAGGAGTCAGTTTTGTTTCTCATAAGCTTCTTGGATGTACAGAGTGTCAAAAAAATCAGTAACAATCAAGCCTTTATTCATGTACTCTGATGGTGCAAAGGAACAAAGAAGGAAGTAAGAAGAACAAAGAAGTTCCAGCCTCCTAGACTTCAACTTCCCCCTACAGAACAGAAACGGGCAAGGGTCAGATGGAAGCAGAGCAGAAAAGGGAAATCACCTCATTGCTGAAAAGCACCAAACAAAAGGATCCTGCCTTTTTATGGACGCCCGGGCTTGGGGGAGAGGGAGGCATAGAAAGGTACTGAGTCAAGTAGTAAAAAGTACCTGAGTCAAGGTCCCTGAGAAGGCAGCCTCTTCAGGGAGGAACCTGGGCTAGGCATGTAGCTAGACATGCATATGAATGAGGCTGGCTGCACCAGGACTGGGGGTGGGTGAGTACTTGACTGCAAGTCTCTCCAGAAAACTATAGTGCATGGGCTGTGCAGCTGTTAGGGGCAAAAATAGAATACTGGGGACTAGCTATGGTATGGGAAATATTAGTAATGCTCTAATAACCATCATTGCCTTGTTCTGGTTAAAGAAAGGACATTTTAACTTGGCTGGCGGTTGTATGCCCCTGGGACCTGGGAGTCAACCTTGGAACCATTCTCATTCAAGAACTGCCTATCATCACGGAAAGATTAATAACCTTGTTGCCCACCTCAGCCTCCTACTTCCCCATGCCTGTAATCCACATTTCCCCATGTAATCTTTGTCTTACCCTATATAAGCAGCTGGCTTATGGGGGGCTACAAAGCAGATTTTTATGGATGACCTGCTGCTCTCCCATACTGCCGGCAGTATTGGAATAAACGCTCATATATGATTCAGCCCTGTCTCTGCTTAATTGTCTCAAGTAGTGACAGGTAGCACAGACCCACTGATTGTCTGGTTATTTATCCAGTCTACATCAGGGAGAGCAGCTTCTCTCCATGAAGCCTGATAGACAAAACCTAGATGGACCTAAAAAATCACACATGGGATCCTGGCTTGGAACCTGACTCCTCAGAGAGAGAGAGAGAGAGATCTATTTGTTTAGTTAAGATAAGTAAAAAACCCCCAAAAAACAAAAAACTTAAAATATGTGGGTAAAAGGAAATAAGGAAATATCTAATGATATGTTAGAATGAGAGTATTGCTGAAATACAGCCTTCCTGGGGAGAAAAGAAGGGCTGTTGGTGTTAAACTTCCTGGGATTCAGACTTCTTGTGACATTAAGTTTTCAGCTTTTGAGGAA
This sequence comes from Myotis myotis, assembly GCF_014108235.1. Lineage (NCBI taxonomy): Eukaryota > Metazoa > Chordata > Mammalia > Chiroptera > Vespertilionidae > Myotis > Myotis myotis. The sequence continues at coordinate 19,698,606 of NW_023416335.1, forward strand.
GAGACTTCTTCATCTTTGGTTCCCTGGCACTTACTAGCCCAGTTCTTGACAAATGCTCAATTCACAATGAATCCATGAATTATGGCTTTGGTCTCTGTAACATTGCTCTCCAGAACATCTTTGAAGTGAAATTAGCAGGTCACAAACTCTAACACCTGCAAAAGTATTGCAGGCAGGTAAAGTAAATATGTAAATCAGCCAAGTGTAAGACATATCAGGGCAGAAAGCATGGTAAATCATAGCATTTATGATCTGTCTAAAGGCATTTAATTCAAGGAGGGGGGAGAGGGGAAGGAATACTGTGTAAACAAATGTTCTGCTTTATAGTCTAGAGCAGCTGTGGGCAAACTACGGCCCGGCCCGTTTGAAATGAATAAAACTAAAAAAAAAGACCGTACTCTTTTATGTAATGATGTTTACTTTGAATTTATATTAGTTCACACAAACACTCCATCCATGCTTTTGTGCCGGCCCTCCGGTCCAGTTTAAGAACCCATTGTGGCCCTCGAGTCAAAAAGTTTGCCCACCCCTGGTCTAGAGGCTACCACTGTGGAACTCACTACTGTGAAGTTGATCTCAGGACAGCAGAGAATAAATATTTGAAATCCCAGACACACTAAGCTTTTCAACTATTCATTAACTTCTCAACCATTCATTCACTCATTTATTCAACAGCTATTTTTTTTTTTTACTATCTACCAGGTATTATTTCAAGTGCTGAAGATACCATCACACACAAAAAAAGGACAAGCATCCTGCCTTCACAGAGGTTACATTCTAGAGAAGTAAGACAGTATGCATCTGCAGTGAGGTGACCAGTCTTTGGAACTTCAGCCAAAAGCCAAGAAACAACATGATTCATTATATTGTATGTCATCAGAGAATCCTGCATCTACCCATCAATGGCAAAACCCACAGTTCACTCTGTAAATGTAAAAGGGGCTCTATAATAAATCTGACAAGTTCAGTGACAAGTTTAGTGACCTCACAGGGTGAACAGATGATAAATGCCTCACTGGGCAGATCTCACCCACAATTTATGAAAGGCTTATCTTTGCCCTGTCCATTGTTCTTATTCATCTAGGGCCTAGATCAAGGGTGGGCAAACTTTTTGACTCGAGGGCCATATGGGTTCTTAAACTGGACCGGAGGGCCGGAACAAAAGCATGGATGGAGTGTTTGTATGAACTAATATAAATTCAAAGTAAAAATCATTACATAAAAGGGTACGGTCTTTTTTTTTTTTAGTTTTATTCATTTCAAACGGGCTGGATCCGGCCCGCGGGCTGTAGTTTGCCCACGGCTGGCCTAGGTGGTTGGCAAACTCATTAGTCAACAGAGCCAAATATCAACAGTACAACGATTGAAATTTCTTTTGAGTGCCAAATTTTTTAAACTTAAACTATATAGGTAGGTACACTGTTATTAACTTAATTAGGGTACTCCTAAGGCTTAGGAAGAGCCACACTCAAGGGGCCAAAGAGCCGCATTTGGCTCGCGAGGTGCAGTTTGCCGACCACGGATCTAGGCTAAGGCACATTTCAAATGCCAGTGATCTTCTTTTTCAGGCCCCTGGGAAGAATAACCACCCCCAAGGGAACATAATCATGTCAACTATCCTGTAATTCCATCATAGAGATTTTCCCATCTTGCTTACTTCCATCTCCATGTAATCTTCCTTAGTTCCATCCTTAATTCCAAATGTATAAGAAAAAAAACCCCGCATAACTGTCATTCTCTGGAGCACTTTCTTTGTCTGCTGAGATCTTGCTTTCAGGATGTCCTCTGTTTGGCTCAAATAAACTCATGCAAATTAAATTACAGGTTTGAGTGTTATTATGTTGACAACTCTATTCCAACTGCTTTTTTATGGTTGATGTAAAAGGCTAACTGTTGTCAAACAAATCTGATGACTATACCTTGATAATTTTTATGATGTGACTCTAAAGTTCTTACTTTTTTCGTATGTGTAAGGCAAATTTGCTCTCTGTTATGTTCACATGTTCTGTATACAGAAGGGAATACATGATGGCTCTTCTACCCCCCTCCCAAAATGAATAACTATATAACAGCGGTTCTTAACCTGTGGGTCTCGACACCTTTGGCGGTCGAACGACCCTTTCACAGGGGTCGCCTAAAACCATCCTGCATATCAGATATTTACATTACGATTCATAATAATAGCAACATTACAGTTATGAAGTAGAAACAAAAATAATTTTATGGTTGGGTCACAACATGAGGAACTGTATTTAAAGGGCCAGAAGGATGAGAACCACTGCTATATAAGGTGAAACATGCTACATTTAAGACCATAGATGGTACTTTGGTATTTGCAGGCACAGAAACACTTTCTACAAAGTTAAGATTAAGAAATACTGTTTCTATTTTTGTTTTTCAGAATATTACTACTCTCAGGATAGTAGAGAGTGTGCCGAAGTAAAAAGCATTCTGGATAAGAAGTTACAAGATCTGGATTCACCATCATGTGGCTGCTCTTTACATTGGACTACTTCATCTTTGCTAGCAGTCATTCCTAGCCCCAATTTTAAACTTAGTTTGTCAAATTCCTCAGCATAGGAAACCTCCCTAGAAGAGAGGGTATACTCATAAATTCCATTTATTCACCATCCACCAAGTCATTCTAAAAGTCACAGCTTCTCTCGAGAGAATTTAAGAAACAGCCAGATAACAGGGAGGCAAAATGAGCTTTGACCTTATCTGGAAATTTGAATTCTGACAGGGACATCTCAATGCCATGCATCTGCCATTACTCTATTCAGTTTTGTGATAATGATTTAACACAAATTCTAGCAAGGTATTTTGCCCAGTTCTGTGATTTGTAGATAGGAGCTCTAGTAGGTGAGAAATAGAGAAAAAAAATCCCACTTGCCATTTCAATCCCAATACCCACTTGTTGCCAAGAAACGTGCAGGGACCCCATGGATGTAGACCCAGAGCACCTGGAACACTGCATCACTTGATTCTCCTGGGCTCCCATGTTCCCTGCACTCCCATTCTGGAGTGTTTCAGGTCTCATGCAAGTATGTGTAATTTTACCCAAGGCTTTCTCCAAACAGAACTTTCTCCGAATTTGTGACAGCAAACTTTGTGTGTTTCAATTTCTCTGGCTTTTAAAGAGTGCTGAGACTCAAAGAATGAATGGGGATTCAGACGAGAAGTAAGCTAACAAGCTGGGGATGGTGAGGAACCATCCTGTCTTTATCATAGGCGAGGACCATTTTAATCTTCACTAGCCCTGGGCAGCTGGGCAAGTTATTATCTGCAAAATCAGAAAAGATTTAAGGGGCTTGGACTTTTCTTTTCTTACTGCGGAGCCCTGAGTCCTGCTCTGGCATTTATTCTGTTTAAACATAAAGAAGGAGAGAGCATTTCCCTCTGTCACTCGGAGCAAAGCAAAGGGTGTCTCCTGCTCTCAGGACTCTGCTTCTCATGGGATCTGCCATGCTCTTTCAGTGCTAAGTGACTTAAATGATAATGTTTTTCTTTTTATTATTAGAAACGACAACACTCTCAAATCCTTTTCATTTTTTTTTCATAAGTTCCAGGATTTAGTCTTCTTGTTGCAGCCTGTGATGTTCAAATAACATTTACCCTGAAGCTTTTATCAAATTTTCAGAACATCTCTGTTATTTTAATTCATTTCGGTGATAGCTCCTCCGGCTTGCCATGTTGAATCTGGAGCAAGACAAGCTTTGGTACTTCTGGGTAGAGTGAAATTTTACCACTTACACTTTCACCCAAATTAGGAAGAACAGTCTAGTGGACGGCAGGAGGTTAAAAAAGCAACCTTGATGCTTAACTCTTTAACCTTTTTCCTGCCTTCTGTCCTTTTCTAGCATGTGTCTTTGGTCTCCATCCCTCAACCCTGTTAAGGGCCCACCAGGTTGTCTTTGAGTTGTGTACCTTTCTCCCCACAAACCACTTTTCACTTCCCTAAAACTTAGCCTGTCCTCTCCTTAAAGTGTCCATTTTCATTCATTCATAGGCATTTACTGAGCCCACAATATATGTCTTAGACTTGTTTCTCTCTGTACTAGGGATAAAAAGATGATCTCTATCATTCCTAGCATTCAAGACCTGAAGAGGAAGGACAGACTTCAAGGTACAATGAGAGTACAGAGGCTGGGACACCTACTTCTGCCTGGGAGCCTAGAGTAGGCACTCCAGGTTGGAGATGGCTGTGCCAGGCACTTAAAGATGAACTAGAAAAGCATAAAAGGACTTCAAAATTGAGGGAACAGCATGTGTAAGCTTATATGGGAAGAGGTTAAAGTACTCAGGGGAAAAAATCTTCTAACAAATTCTATCCAACAAAACATTTTAATACAGACCAGCAGTTCTCAATATTATTTTACAGCCCAGACATATCTGAGAGATATGATGGCTAGCACTGGTAAAAGTAGCTCTGTGATTTGTAGCATATCGGAGTACATCTGCATCTCTGCAGGGAGGAGAATCATGGGGTATAGTTTAGAAAAATCCTCAGGAGTAATTTTGACATCCTCTCGTTAAAAATCATAAGCACAGATGCTCCTAGGTTGGGGTAAAAAGTGTGTCTTATCTTTCCTTGGTAAATTAATAATTAAGAAAAACAACTGTGATAAAATAGAACTTAAAATTTCAAAACAGTAAAAGGAGAAATCTTTTCAAGAGGGGGAGAAACAGGGATACTGTTTAAAATATACCTTTATAAATAAACAAGGCTCTATTTGAAATCCCTATGGAGAATTATTTTTTTAAAAAAGACATCTCCAAAATTCATACTTTTAAATAACATCTTTAAAAAATTGTAGCATGAACAATGGGAACTGGAAATCTATTAAGTTATTGTTTTCCTAATAAAGCATTGGATAAAGCTGAAACAATGTTCCAGAGGACTCAGTTTAGTATCATTCTGAATTGAAATGAAGATTTATCTCTCATTTGCTTCAACTCTGTGTTAAAAAAACAAAACAAAACAAAAAACACAAAAATCACACCTTCCTCAAGAGATTCATTACCATATGGAAGAGTTGGGGCAGATGGAATAGTCAGAGTAGGATAGATGAAGATGTTCCAACACACGAAGGTCTCTGGGACAGTCTTTTTTTTATGTTGTCTCATGACACGTTGAGTGTAGGAGCTACAAAGTGATCAGATGGTAAATTTAAAGCCAATAAAAAGGAGACACTTCACAAGGCATGTAGCTTGCTTGTGGGAATCAGTGACAGGGAAGGTCAAGGAATTAAATACTGAAGTTGGATTTATACTAGAGCTGACTGTTTTTATGGCCAGCACAACATTTATTGGTATGCTAAGATAAGTCTTGTGCTTCGCAGAGAAGCAAAGACTACCTCTCAAGAGTTAGAAAAGGGTCACTCCCAGAACACCCCAGCCTACACACTTACATAATCATTTAGCTTTCTCTCCTCTTTGGAGATAATTAAAAGTTCAGGTAATATTTGATAAATCCATTGGCTTTAAGAAAAAAAATAACCATCACTCTGAGTTGCCACAATTTCTGGGGTGCATTATCTAAAGATCCTTCATTTTTAAACTTCTCATAAGGCAGGACTTAAACATTATTTCTGTACCGAATTCTTTGCATAGTCAAAGGCCAATATCCTAAATTCTCTCCTTTTTCTTCTTTAAAATTGGGGTGTCATATATTTTAGGAGTGGATACCTGGTTAGGTTAAGCTAAATTTATAATCTATTGTCCTTGAAGTATATCCTCCAGACTAGTTCTCAATAATTAATGATGAATTTAGAGGGAACTGTTAGTGTGATGTCAGATTGACGACCTGAAATACCAATAGGTCAGTATTTGGGGAAGGCACAACCCATTTCTGGTTTGGGTTTTCACATAGATAGTATCATCATATGGTTAATTAGCGTTTTTGTTTGTTTGTTTGTTTCAATTTAGTTTCAGAGTTTGAATTAACTTGATTGGAGACAGTGGAAGGTTGAAGAGGTGTAGAGTAGCCATTAATGAGCAACTTAATGTCATGGAAAAAAAGAATAAGTTGAAATTCTGGCTCTGCCACTTACTCTCCATGTGACCTTGTCTAATCATTCACCTTCTCTTGATCTCAGAATTTTTCTCTATGAAGTTAACTTGTAGTCCTGGCACAGTTGGATGAGCATTGTCTCATACACCAGAAGGTGGAAGGTTCAATTCCTGGTTGGGGTGTTTGTGTGAGGCAACCAATTGATGTGTGTGTCTCTCTCTACCTTCCGTGCTCTCTCTCTCTCTCAAAAAAAAATTCCATTAAAAAAAAGTTAACTACTAATGTGGTGGTAAAGATTAGAACTAATAAATGGTCTAAATGGAACAATTTTTTGCCTTAGGAGGATTTGATAATGTCTGAAGACACTTTTGGTTGTCACTACTAAGTGAAGAGGTACTACTGGCATCTAATAGGTAGAAGCCAGGGTTGATACTAAACATACTACAATTCATAGGGCAGCCTCCCATCCAAACCCAACAAAGAATTATCTAGTCCAAAATGTCCTATTGCTGAGCTTGAGAAACCTTGGACTTAATTTATGTAAAGTGACTAGAATCACACCTTAAAGAAATAAAGACTATTAAATGTTACAGACTAAATTGTGTTCCCCAAAATGTATATACTGAAGCTCCAGTATCCCAGGTTATAATTGTATTTAGAGATAAAGTCTTTAAATTCTTAATTAAATTAAAATAATAAAGTGGTTAGAGTGGGCCTTTATCCAATACAACTGGAGAAATTAGGATACAAAGAGAAGCATCAGGGTAACTTGCTCACAGGAAAAGATCATTGTGAGGACACAATGAGAAGGTGGCCATCCACAAGCCATGAGGGGAAGTCTCAGAAGAAACCAAACCTAGTGACACCTTGATCTTGGACTTCTAGCATCTACAACTGTGAGTAAATGCAATTCTGTTATGCAAGCCAAGTAGTCTGTTACAGTAGCCTCAGCAGACTAAATACAGTAACAGCTATTATTACTGTTAAGTAGTATTTGATTTTGAAAATCTTATCACAAACCTCAGATACAGAATACCAACTCTATATTGGTACGTTCATAGTTTTCAGTCCTATTAGAAAAAAAAAGCAACTTGAAATGGTAAGAGCAAATAGAAGAAACAGAAGTTCTTAGCTTATGGATATGGCAAAGGTCAGCAGTAAGACTTTACCAAAACAGAGTTTACTGCTATTACTTGGGCCCCGACTGACCAGGATCTGACACCATGAACCTTGTACGAATTCATTGGTGTTACAGATTCCTGAGTAAGACCTGCACGGGGCACAAAGCCATCCAACGAATATTCTTACTCAAAACGAATTTTCTGGTCCCAAGCACTGTGTAGAACACCAAACCTGATGTGTCTGGCTGAAAATCCGATGGGAGTGAGGATTCTTTGTGCCTTGCTATTCTGAACTCCCCACCAAAACCAGAGCTCTTCATGCTCCTATCCCCTAACTTACATCTAGAAGTCAGAAAAGAGATCAAGCCAAGAGTATTCTTCCAGAAGCCTAGAGAAGAAGTTGCCTGACTGATGTTTCCCTAAACATTCCCCTTAGGCCTTCTCTTCAATTGAACCTTCCAAAAGAAACTGATCTCAGACATCGGTATAACTTGATAGAATGTCACTAACAATTAGTGAACATTAGTTGATATTTTTATAAGGATGAAGCATTGCTCCTGTCACCATGTGCTTGTACTTAATTAGAACAAAATGATAATTATGTTAATCAACAGTTCAATAGGAGAACATAAAACTTGTGCAGGTCTCACACCCATTTTACTGGACACAATGACTAGAGACCATTAAGGGCAATATCAAGACTAATTATAAGGCAATTTATGAGAAATAAGAAAAGGTATCCCTTTTGGTAGGCACATGGAACATGAATATTCTTATTAAGAGCTGACTCTTGAAAAAATAGTCGGAGAAAGATAAATATCACACAATCTTACTCATTTGTGGAATATAATGAACAACATAAATTGATGAACTAAAATGGACCCAGAGATATAGAAGCATCGACAGACCATCCAACCTCGGAGGGAAGGCAGGGGAGCGGGGGTGGTAAGAGATCAACCGGAGGACTAGTATGCATGCATATAAGCATAACCCCTAGACACAGACAGTAGGAGGGTGAGGGCATGTGCTGAGGAGTGGGTACAGCCAGGGAGAGGTCAATGGGGGAAAAAGGAGACATATGCAATACTTTAAACAATAAGAAATTTAAATTAATAAAATAAAATAAAATCTTACTCTTTTAAATGTTGGGAAAAGACAGCACTTTATTCTGGCAGGCAGAAACCAACACGGCAGGCAGGTTGAATTTCAACTCTAGAAGTTCCCTCTTCAAAGTGTCTTTGTGCAATGAATAAGAATGCTGGAATAGTTTGTATCTAAGGTTGTTTAAAATGCTAACACTCTTGGTTTATTATTGAAGAAACTGAGGCCAAGGGAAGTAAAATGATACACCAGCTTCAAACAGCTAGTCAGTCATGCAGGGGCCTCAGGGAGCTAGTATGCAGATTTTCGGGACATGGCTCTTTCCACTGTACCATGAATAAGTCACTCACCCTATATCTTCCCAGGGGAGAGTCAAGACACATGGAACCACTAAAATTATACATCTATTCTAAGACATTTGTTATCTATTTGTTCTCATTCTCCTAAATTTATCTACCTGCTTTTTAGACTCTCTCCTACCATCTCTAGACTCCAGTGTAGTCATGAAGACTGAATAGTCAAGAAATATTTTCAGTATGACATAAATCCAGAGTACAGATTACTATTTAGGTTTTATGTAAGGTGATAAAATGTTTGGTTTCAATCTTCACCAAATCTAGCAATTCTCAAATTTTCTTTTAATATGGGTACACTGGAATAACTTATATGGATACAGTAATAAAGTCAAATAAAATACTTAAAAGAGGTGAAATAAAGATATAAGAATTTTATAACAGAATTTAACAGAATTTGATAACTATGAAAATAAATATATCTAATAAAGAAAAAGATATGGGGTCACATAGTTCTTACCCAAAATTGAGCTTACCTGCTTAATATTTATGATCTTCCACAACCTTCTTAGTCTCTATAAACCTCAGTTTCTTCAACTTTAAAATTCAGAAATAGCCCTACCTGGCTTGGCTCAGTGGATAGAGCGTCAGCCTGCAGACTGAAGGGTCCCAGGTTAGATTCTGGCGAAGGGCACATGCCTGGGTTGTGGGCTTGATCCCCAATAGGAGGCACACAGGAGGCAGTTGACCAATGATTCTCTCTCATCACTGATGTTTCTCTCTCTCTCCTTCTCCCTTCCTCTCTGAAATCAATAAAGAAATATGTTAAAAAATAAAAATAAAATGCAGAAATGTTTAATCTTTTAATATTTAACTTATTGGGTTCTTGTAAAATTTGGTGAAAATGTAAGTTACCTAGCATGCTGTATGTACTATTGAGTAGTAAGGTATATTGCAAAAACGGTTCCTCCCTTTTGTAGCCACCTCCTTTACAAGGTAATATTGTATCTCCTTCTATTAAATCATGGAGTCTAATTCCCCACCTGGTAAATTGAGCCTTGGCCTGTGACTTGCTTTGGACTAATAGACATTTCACCAGTTTCAAGTCAAGGTCTCTACTTGCTTGCTTGGACCCTTGTGACCACATGTAAATATGTTGCAGCTAGCCTTCTGGAAGAAGAGAGAAGTGTAGCCCAGTCACCACCACTCTTCCATCTACTGCCCAGTAGCAGCACTGCCTAGCTGACATGATTTGACTGCTTAGGGAGCCTTACCAAGGCCAGAAGAATCACTAGATACAACAGCTTAAGTTACTAACCCATAGGAATGTTAACTAAATAAATGCACGTTGGTTTAATCCATGATGTTTTGGGATTATCTATTATGCTGCAATAACAAACGGATAAAGGTAGTATTTTTATCAGTGCTTAAATTATCAAGGACACGTCCTTGAGTTTAAGCAATTCCAGGCATCATAATTTTCTCTCCCACACACAAAGGAGATCTGCAGAATTTTCTTTTCCAAAGTACAAAAGCATCCTTTCACACCATTTTTAATTTGGCTCTCAAAGTACTGGTTTTGTCAAAAATGTCAGGAAGTAACTTCAGTAAATGATTACAGCAAAAAGCAGGTACAAATGATAGCAAAATAGAATGGAAGCTTATGTTGCTTCCTTCAAAAATTGCTCTTTTTAAAAAGATCTTAAGAATGGTTTCAAGGAATTGGGGAATTACTATAGAATGATTTGATGATAGTCTTCAGTTTTCAGGTAATAATTACATATTTATATTACTTCTCTAGCATGTGGACACAACACACACACACACACACACACACACACACACACACACACACAACCACACACCACACCACACCACACCACAATCACTCTTTCCCTATGCAACAGCATTTTCAAGGGCAGAAAACTGTACTCTTTATCCTTCTTCAGTAAACAGTATCAGCCTCAGGCCAGGCATTGTCCCCAAATGGTTTCTGTTTTGTTCTAGTGTCAAAAACAAGTTCATTTATTCTACCCGACACTGACCTCTGCATCTTCAGATGAGTTCTCATAGACCACAGCTTGGCCCCTGTCTCAGACTGAGGCTCCACAAGGAAGCTGTGCTGTTGTACCCATGCCAGATGTCTGCCTAATGGGCAAACTGGGTATGGCTTGCAAACAGACAGAGATGGAGACTCTTGAAAGCAGTTTGCTTTGGCTCTCGCTGAGAAACAAGGGTCCAGACTTCACAGAGGATTGAAAAATCAGGTCACATGCCATGGGAACTGAGCAGAGGCAACTGTTGCTTTTTATATTTGTTTAGAGATTTTTTCCCCCTGTACAAATACCTTTCAAGAGCAGCAGGCCTGGGGAAGTTTGGCAGAAGAGAAAGTGCCTTCTTTCTTTCCAGTGAATTGCTTCTGGATATATCTTTGGCTGGATGCCTGACCAAAGGCACCTGCCAGTTTTACCTTAGGTTTTGATAAAGAAATTGAGTTATGAAAAAGAATGTGGTATTGTATGTCATCTCAAATCCAAGTAATCTGCATAAGAGAGATCAAAGAGAAGAATCTCCCTTGCCCCAATTATTCTATATAGCCAAATATACTTCAGTAAAAATTAAATTATATTGACTTTGAGGGGCAAATACAAAAGATCAGAGAATTAAACATGTTAGATATTGAATAGGTGTTAAAGATCCTAGCACTTTACAAATAAAGAAACTGAGGTCCAAATAGTTGAAGCTGCCAAGCAAGTACCTTTCCTCAGAAAAGCAGATAAATTTAGAGATCTGGTGTTGGTCAAAGTTAATTATGCAAAATGAAACACAGCAGATTAATTTCTCAAGTGTTTTCTTAGAGAAATTGGCAATTTCACTTCCTGAGTTGTAGAAATAACATCTTCGTTTTCTCCCCTAACCAACTTTTCATTTCTACCAATAACAATTAAATATTCTGAATATTCACTAGCTAATTCTAAATTAATAATCTATTTATTGCAGGAACCAACCCCATGCCCCATAAAGTGAATTCTGTGTGTGTGTGAGTGTGTGTGAGTGTGTGTGTGTGTGTGTGTGTGTGTGTGACTAGTCCTTGCTCTCAGACTTTAAAGTTTAAATTATTCAATAATTGGAAAGGTTAACGCATCTACAACTCCAAGATTAATATCTTTATGAACTATGAGGACTATGATTTCACAAAACAACAGCAAACAAAAACTTACAACAGAGTTATTTTGAATAAATTCTGGCCCCAGACTATTTTTATTTCTAGAATATTATTTAACTGTGTCTTCTTAATTAAGGTGAACCAATGAACTGATAATTAAGTTCCTGCTCATCTTAGGAGTAAATAAACCAATGAACATTCAAATCCTGCTTCTGAATTTAACCCTCTTGGGAATGAGGAACCAGTGAGACAGGCAGTTATTTTGGATGGAAAGGAGCATGGCCAAAGGCACAAAGAGAACTGAATCTCAAGTCATCAAGTGGAGTTACCATGACTGGCATAATCACATTCTTTTTTCACACCGTACCAAAAAGTTCTGACTTTTTCTTTTAGAAGTTCCACCAAAAGCCAGCACAATCATGCTAAAATGAAAAAGGGCTACTAGTCTTCAATCTACCACCAGTCACTTCTATCTTAAAGATAACATGATCTTATAAGCAACCTGTCCTAGGATTAGCCCGGGGGCTGGGGGGAAGGGGGGGGCGGTGGTGGTGGTGGTGGTGGTGGTGGTGGTGGTGTGAAAGGTTTATGCAATCAGTGTCACTTCTCCTTTGGCCATTGCTCCCCGCAAGTAAGCCTCTTTTTCTTGGTGTAAAATCCTAGTGTAAAGAGTGCTCAGTCCCATAGGGCAAAGAAAACTAAGGAGAAAATAAACAAACAGGACTACATCAAAAGAAAAAGCTTCTGCACAGCAAAAGAAACCATCAACAAAATGAAAAGGGAGCCACTGTATGGGAGAACATATTTGCCAGTGTTATCTCCGATAAGAGTTTAATCTCCAAAATTTATAGGGAACTCATACAACTTAACAAAAGGAAGATAAACAATCCAATAAAAAAATAGGCAAAGGACCTAAATAGACATTTTTCAAAAAAGGACATACAGAAGGCCAAGAGACATATGAAAAAATGCTCAAAGTCACTGATCATCAGAAAGATGCAAATTAAAATGACAATGAAGTATCATCTCACACCTGTCAGAATGGCTACCATCAACAAATTAATAAATGGAAAGTGATGGCAAGGATGTGGAGAAAAGGGAACCCTAGTACACTGCTGGTGGGAATGCAGACTTGTGCGGCTATTATGAAAAACAGTATGGAGTTTTCTCAAAAAATTAAATATGGAACTGCTATTTGACCCACTGATCCCACTTCTAGGAATATATCCTATGAAACCCAAAATACAAATCAGAAAGAATGTATGCACCCCTATGTTCATAGCAGCACAATGTACAATAGTTAAGATCTGGAAACAGCCCAAGTGTCCATCAGTAGATGAGTGGATAAAAAAGCTGTGGTACCTTTGTACCACAGAATACTATGCAGCAGTAAAAAAGAAGAATCTCTTACCCTTTGAGACAGCATGGAGGGACCTGGAGAGTATCATGCCAAGTGAAGTCAGTCAGAGAAAGACAAGTATTCCGTGATCTCACTCCTATGTGGAATCTAAGTAACAAAATAAACTGATGAAGAGAGTGGATCCAGAGACATGAGCATGGAACAGAGCACAGGATCTTAGAGAGAAGGTGGGGAAGGGTGGGTGGGTGGGAGGTAATCAATCAAGGACCTTGTATGCATATATGCATGACCCATGGACACAGACAATGGGGTGGTGAGGGCCTGGGGTGGGAGGCGGGGACAGGTTGAAGCGGAGAGGGTGGGGGGAGAGGAGAAAAGCTGGAGTGACTGGGATAAATGGATAAGGAATAAAAAATTAAATGTACCCTGGGGCGGGGGGTGGGAGATTGGGGAAAGGCTAGAAGATATCAATGGGGGGCAGGAGGAAAAGGGGACATATGTAATACTTTCAACAATAAATATATTTTTAAAAAAGAGTGCTCAGGACCAGTGGTTGTTGCTCAGTGGTTTAGCTTTGACCTATGAAGCAGAAGGTCGTGGTTCGATTCCCAGTCAGGGCAAATGCCTGGGTTTTGGGCTCTATCCCAGTAGAGGCTGAGCAGAAGGCAGCCAATTAATGATTCTCTCTCATCATGGATGTTTCTCTCTCTCCCTCTCCCTTTCTCTCAGAAATCAATAAAAAAATATATTTTAAAAAAAAGAGTGCTCAGTATAACAGGCCAATGTTGATGGGATTAGGAGAAATGAGATAAGTATTCCTTTCACCTGTCTTCTAACTAATTTAAGACCATTTGGGGCATTAAGTAAAACTGTTAAATATATCAGCATTTTAAATACACTAATAATGCTTTTTTCCTCCTTTATTTGGAAATACTTAATTTTTGCTTTTAGCCCAAACCTCAACATAAACAACTCCTTTATGTATTTTAAGTGAGAATGTCCTTGATCTAAAGGACCTACCATACGAAGGCTCTATGATGGTGCCCACTCAGGGACTGCTGCAGTAGTCACCGTGACAGAGGTAATTGCCATTAGTTCCAGAACAGACCTGGCATGGAACTGGTCATGTCAACTTGTTGCTAAACTGATATATCTAGGGTGTCTAATTATATATATGTGTTTCATGATCTGATAAAAAATTATGAGTCGAGTTGGTAACACCTGTGTTATGCACAAAAGACTTCATTGAGTCCTGATCAATGAAGTATTCACAGATGCTTTGAAATTCCATTCTCAGTAGGAGATTCCTCTTATCTTCCACAAATAGAAATTGTCAAACACAAGACCATTAAAATATATGAAAGATTTGATGCAGTGAACTACTACCTAGAGGAATCAGAATGTGTGTTCAGTGAGGGGGCAGGGATATTATAAGGTAGAAATTCTTAAATATAAGAAAATGACAGCAATTTCTGTCTTAACCTCTTCAGCTCTGGTTGCTAAGTTACCATGACATACTGTGTGTGCTTTTCAGCTTTTGGTCTTGGGCCTGACAGTTTGATTAATTCTCTGGAGTGCAAAATCTGCACACTGCATATTTTAAAATTACACACAAAAACACACACACTCACCCAGCACCCATTATTGCTTCTGATTTATAAAATCTGCTTTATAATTAAGTTGACATATGTAGGTGGAAAAATAAAATGATGCTTGGTTTTGGGGAAAGAAAATCCTCTATGTGATGATTCTTGAAAGTCTTCATTAATTACACCATAGTTTACTCTTCCCTAATAGCAGGCATTTCTCCCCTTTATTTTTTTTTAAATTTTATTTTATTGTTTAAAGTATTACAAATAGTAGTACATATGTCTCCTTTTTTTCTCCATTGATCTCCCCGCCCCCCAGCCTCCCCTACCCCCCTTAATGTATTCATTTTAACTCCTGACTTAATGCCTAAGAAAAATAGAAAAATAAGACAAGTGTTATTTAACAGTTGTCATTGCTTTTTCTTCTTCTGTATGCTTTACTTGCTGTGTGACTGAGTTCAAAGGTGTCCATAAATACAACTGTAGGCTGGCTGACTAGTGGGGCTGTGAGTTTGTCAGAGGTATCCACAAAAAAATATGTCAGTGTCAGCTACCTAGACTAGTCATGGCTCAAAATCCCAAGGCACTGCTTTGAAGATAATGTAAAAAACATTTCCTAAAAGTATACTAAAAATTGGCTTACAAGCCATGCTGTAGTCTTATACCTCAGCATTTTGGTGCAGTGATTGTGTGTAGTCAAAAAACATACTGCATTCCTTTCCCAGTCTGTGTGTGTGCTTCCTTATTTTTAGACCTTTAAAACAGAAATGACAGCTTAAAACCCTTATTGCTAAAACTAAATAAGATCTTAAAACACTGATCAGAAAGAATTCATAACAGCAGGTACACAATATGTAAGTAAATGCAGGGAAAGGATTCTAGAATTTGCCTTTTACTACCACTGCTTCATTGTTATCCAAAATCTGGCATCTGACTTCCAGAGAGCAGCTGAAGATAGAATCTAGGGCTCTGCTGACCTGGTAGCAAGGAGAAGTCCGATTATCCCTTTTTGAATTAGGACTTTGTCACTCTTCTGGGGTTGGTAAAGTCTGGATTTGTTCTTTAAGTCTATGAAATTAATCTGCATCTATTCTTCCTCCTCATTCTTCCTGTTACAATAGCTAAAGGTTTCCTCCTGTTGGCAAAATCCAATCTCTTGCTTGTATTCTGGATCCCATGATGTATAAAAATGGAGAAATACATCATGTTTCTGAAAGGAAAAACTCAATACTGAAAAAATGTCGATTCTTACTACATTATTCTAAAATTTTAAGAAAATGTAAAGTTCCAACAGTATTTTTTCGGGGGTGCAAGGGATATGGAGACATATGGTTCAGGGACTATTGGCAGAATTATTCTAAAACCATGAAGAAACAAACTGATCAGAAGAGTAAACTAAAATACCATATTAATTTTATTGTGATTATAGATGCTAATGCTCTCTAGTCAAAGACCCCAGTAATATATCAATAACTGAATGTTAGATTTATAACTCATTGTATTGTGGGAGATTATACCTCAGTAAGAAGGTGTTATAAAGGACCTATTATCAGATTTGGGCTTTGGTTGGGTGATTTGGGGGAGGATCTCAGAAAACAGGAAGTTTATTCTGGATTGAATACTGTTATAAAATAGGGAAAATTTTATAATTAAGTATTTTAACAAATCACAGCTATAGGGAGAGCTGGTTAGTGAAACAACAGCTGTGACTATTAAAAGAAAAAGTAGCACTCACTTATATTAGCCAGAAGAGGGAGATGTTTGGTATTTTCTGGATTGCCCAGTGACAGTGACTATGTTTAGACAATATTATAAAGTGGTCTTGTTGGGTCTCACTTTATCATGGTCTCACAGTGACTTTGTCTGAAGTTGGTGTTCTGTGAGATTATTTATGTCCAACAGGAGAATAACATAGGTTGGCTTTGAGTGACAGGCCTATTTCTAATAGCTCTGAAGTCTACTTGTAATTGTCAGGCTAATCCTGTATCTCAGAGGCTGCTTCTTTTTTTTCTCACACTCAAATTTACACTTAATTGTAACATCTTCTTTTTAAGCTATTCTTATTTGTTTTTTTCTTACTTCTTAAAGATTCTATTTAGTGGTTACTCTTAAAAATTTTAACATTCTTTATGTAAAAATATAGTTGGCCAACATCTCTATCCTTTTATGGAATGACTAGGTGCCCGGTGCATGAAGATTCGTGCATGGGGGTGAGTCTCTCAGCCCAACATGCATCCTCTCCAATCTGGGAGCCCTCAGGGGAGCCCTCTCCAATATGGGAGTTTCTGTCTGTCTTTGCAATCATATGAGCGAATTGTCTGGTTTGGTTTGTTGCTCACAGAATAATAGAGGCATTTTTTTTTTCTTTGCTTCATTGGTGGAGATTTCCTGGAAGTTTTAGTTTTTCCTAGACACTCTGATTTTACTTATGTCTCTCACCTTTGCTTTCACTCCATCCCCCACCACAACAGTAACTTGCTCCAGGCTTACTTTGCTCTAGTGTCTAGGAGATCTGTCTGCCACCAGAACTACTATTCTCAGAATTCCTGGTGCTCCCCGCGCTCTTGGTTTTCCCTTCCTGCTCTGTCTCCATCCCATGGCCTCCCACTCTGCCAAGTCCTCCAAGCCGCCAGCTCTCCCGTTCTGCTCTCTGCCCAGTGGCTTGGGGGGAGCAACCGAGGGAGCCACGCCCCCCCCCAAGTTGCTGACTCTACCACTCTGCTCTCCACTTGGTGCCTGTGTATGCAAATTAACCCACCATCTTTGTTGGGTTAATTTGTATACACACGCCTGATTGGCTGGTGGGCGTCATGATGGTACAGTCAATTTACAGTCATGTTTCTCTTTTATTATATAGGATATGTGAACTTTAGGATATTTTAATTCTGATTTACTTTCATTCCTATATTATTGCTTTAGTTTTTAAAATAATTTTTAAGCACAACAGATTGCATGGTCAGTACTATTGTGGATAGTCATCCTTATTTAAATTCTACTGATGTATTTTCTAAAAATTCTTTTTTCATACAAACTTGTTATATCCCCCTACTTCCTTCTAGTTCAATTTTCTTCCCTATAGGTCTTTTTAGTAATTCTTTTACTTGGAATTAGTAATGTATAGATTATATCAGCTTTTTTGTTTATCAGAAAGTATGTTTATTGTGCTCTCCACTTTTGCCTGGTAACCTAGCTGGGTACAGCATTTTGTGTTGAAAACAACTTTATTTTCTTGGCAGTCTGATAATGGTGCTGTATTGTCTTTGAGAATCTGTTAGTGCTAATGTTTCCTTCTTTAATATTTTCTGGAAGATTATATAAAAAAGGTATTAATGCTTTTAAATTAGAGTTAATATTGATTTAGAATCAGGAAAGATATCACAGCAAACTTAATAATAGTAGTAAATGATTGATCAATATTGTTTTTTGAATCAGCTTAGAAAAGTTTCTTTTATTTCACAATTCATTATGGTAATGTCATATATTTTTTTGTAGTGTAGCCAAAATCTGAAAAACCTCTGTCAAGTTTATTTCATTTATGAGCTATTGCAGAATTTTTCTGTAGTAGTATTCCTATAGTTTTGTGTTCTACAATAGTATAAACTCAGGTAAAAATTTTTCTGCATGATTACCATACAAAAATAAAACTACACAGTGCTTTTATAACTTTATATGCTGCATTACCTAATATATTCCTGTCTTGAATAGACATTGATAGGAACTAACTTCTCCACTTAAAATTTTACTTGTCTGATGAATGAAAGAATTTTTATATAAACAAGCTTCTAGCTCCATATTTGCAAATCTAGTTTTCCCTCCACAATTCACAGATTTCTATGCCAGGTGTTGAAGAACACATTTATATCGTGATACATCCTCTATTTTTGCATCTTAATGTCACAGTGGTTGAGTCAGCAAAGTGGCTAGAAATAGAATTCCCAGAGCGATTTTTTTTTCTCCTATGGAATAGCTAGCAGTAAATTAACTTTACTGAGAAATACTATTAAACAGCATAAACGTCTCCCACTAAACCCAATAAATGCCCATTTCAACTTGCTTTTAGTCATATCCCACAAAACATCCACAGCTACTTTAATTCTACCCATCATAAGAGAAAATGTAATAGTGGGGAAGGCACAGTGGGAAGAGTAATTTGTCTTACTTTTGCAAATTTACAAACACATATGACCTTATGCACACAGCTCTTGGCCTCCTGCCAGTCTTGAAAGGAGCTTGTACAAGTGAGGGATACTACAGCTTAAGATTCAGCAGTTCACAGTAAATCCATCATTGCCATTATTCTGTCTGAACTAGTATTGTGATTAGGTTCTTCCACTTATTGACACCTGTTGGGTAAGGGACAGTTCATCTTCAACAAGAGGTCAATTTCTTTCCTTAAATGGAAACCAAAAATAACCTTTGGGTTGTTTAGCTTCTCAAATAAATTATTTTCTAATAATGGAACAAAGAAAGGATTAAGAACAACAACAAAGCCCACTGATAGGAGAACATATTTGCCAATGTTATCTCCAATAAGAGTTTAATCTCCAAAATTTATAGGGAACTCATACAACTTAAAAAAAGGAAGATAAACAGTCCAATCAAAAAATGGGCAAAGAACCTAAATAAACATTTTTCGAAAAAGAACATACAGAAGGCCAAGAAACATATGAAAACATGCTCAAAGTCATTAATCATCCGAGAGATGCAAATCAAAACGACAATGAGGTACCATCTCATACCTGTTAGAATAGTTATCATCAACAAATCAAAGAACAACAAGTGCTGGAAGGATGTGGAGAAAAAGGAACCTTCTTGCACTACTGGTGGGAATGCAGACTGGTGCAGCCACCGTGAAAAACAGTATGGAGTATCCTCAGAAAATTAAAAATTGAACTTTCATTTGACTCAGTAATCCTACTTCTAGGAATATATCCCAAGGAAACAGAAGCACCAGTCAGAAAGGATATATGCACCCCTATGTTCATAGCAGCACAATTTACAATAGCTAAGATTTGGAAACAGCCTAAGTGCCCATCAGCAGATGAGTAGATTAGAAAATTGTGGTACATCTACACAATGGAATACTATACTGCTGTAAAAATGAAGGGATTCTTAGCATTTGCAACAGCATGGATAGAACTGGAGAGCATTATGCTAAGCGAAATAAGCCAGTCAGAGGAAGATAAATATCACATGATCTCACTCATTTGTGGAATATAATGGACAACATAAACTGATTAACAAAAATAGAACCAGCGACACAGAAGCACTGAACAGACTCTCCAACCTATGAAGGAAGGCAGGGGGTGAGGAGGTAAGAGATCAACCAAAGGACTTGTATGCATGCATATGAGCATGACCAATGGACATAGACAGTTGGGGGGTAGGGTGAGGGCATCTGCTTGGGGGTGGGAGTAGCCGGGGAGAAGTCAATGGGGAAAAAGGAGACTTATGTAATACTTTAAACAATAAAGAATTTAAATTTAAAAAAAGAAGGGATTAAGGACTCAGGAGCTAGATTCAGCTTCCTTTCTTTTTTTTTCCAGCTTGTTGGCTACTTGGAGAACCCAATATGCACATTCAAAGGACGATTTTACCTTTATATGTGGTTTTGACAAAAATTATTCCCTGGTCATGCCACCAGCCTATGAGTAATTTTGACATGAGATAAGAAGTGTGGTTCACTAAAGACAGGGATAAATAATAGCAGCACCATATTCGCAGTCCTTTTCATGACAGTTACTACCATTTGTTGAACAATTATTAAAAAGCAAGGCAATACTAGTATATTAAAGATGTTAAATATTATATCAGTTTTAGTCCCTGCAGGCCAAACATGGCACACTCAAACAGGATAATTCAGAGGAGTTTAATAAAGGAATTATTTAAGTGATGATATGTTTAAGAAAAGCCAACAAATGATGGTGGAGCAACCTGGGACTCAATGTCGGAGAGTTATTAGCAACCTGAGGCCTGAAGGACTGAAAATATGGATAAAACTGAAGCTATTGCTATAGTTTTAGGAGGCCACCTGGGAAGAGCTATGGGATTACTGGAGGAATGCAGCTGCTGGCCAAACTGTCATCTGGCAATGAGAAATCTGGGGAATAAATATCCCAAACACACTCTCTGCCCTGCAATCTACTGCCTGTCCCTTCTGAATTAACTGAAAGCCAAATAGCAGAAGAGCTGTTCATGCAGCTCTCTCTCTCAGGACACAGAGCAGAGCATATGTCAAAATACAGAGAGTGGGTCTGGAAATGCAAATAAATACTAACACAGATATTAGGTGGATGTATATAAAATTTCCAATATTTGACCAACGTTAACCTGTACCAACAACTTTTAGAAGTTTAATACTATTATTATATTTAAACTTCACAACAAACTTTCAAGGTCTATATTAAGGTCCTCACTTTATGACAATTCTGAGGCTCAGATAAGAGAAAAATTCTAAAGAAGAGATTCTCCAAGCATTATCTAAAAACATAGACTATGCTGTCACCTAACCTAATTTCTTATAGAGAATAAGAGTTTTAGAGGTCATCTTACTTAAAACACAAAAAGGAAAATGGTATAGTAATTCCTCAAAAAATTAAACATAGAATGACCATATGACCCAGCAATTACACTTCTGGATATACATATACTATAAAAAAAAAAAAAGGGAAACAGGAACTCCAATAGATATTTGAACACCTGTATTCTCCTCAGCATTGTTCACAATAGCCCAGAGGTGAAAACAATCCAAGAGTTTCTGAGAAGGCGAATGGATACAAAAATGTGGTATATCAGTATAAAGTATCTATATATCCTATCTAATAAAACAGAAACATGGTAATTAGCATACGTCTGCTACCCTTCCCATTGGCTAATCAGCAAGATATGCAAATTAACTGCCAGCCAAGATGGCGGCCGGAAGCCAAGCAGCTTGAAGCTAACATGAGGCTTGCTTGCTTTAGTGACGGAGGAAACCAATGTTCCCCACCTGCCTTGCCGGCCTCTGAGCTTGCAGTTTGAAACGTTACAAATATAGAAGCTAAACAAAACCCCAGAAACCTGCTTTCAGCCAGCCGAGATCTCAGAGCTGGAGTTGATACAGTGTTTCGATTATAGAACCCAAACAAACCAGACACCTGCTTTCAGCAACAGAGGCCTCAGAGCTGGAGCCAGAGCTAAAGCTGGCCCGGAATAAAAAAAAAAAAAAGAACAGTTGGGAGCTTCAGTCACCCGCCAGCCTGAAAACAGCCCTCAGACCCTCACCCAGACTGGCCAGGCACCCCAGTGGGGACCCCCACCCTGAAGGGTGTGTGACCAGCTGCAAACAGCCATCATCCCCTCACCCAGGCTGGCCAGGCACCCCAGTGGGGACCCCCACCCTGATCCAGGAAACCCTTCAGGGCAAACCAGCCAGCCCCCACCAATGCACCAGGCCTCTATCCTATATAGTAAAAGGGTAATATGCCTCCCAGGACCGGGATCAGTGGAGCCACGAGGCCTCCCGGCACCGGGATCAGCATGACAGTGGGCAGCGCCCAAACCCCCTGATCGCTCTGCGGCTCTGTGTGTGATAGGGGGCGGGGCCACAACCTCCCTATTGGCCCTGCTCTGTTCCTGACGGGGGAAGGTGCCCCAACCCCCTGATCAGCCCTGCTCTGTGCCCGATAGGGGAGAGCTCCCCAACCCCTGATCACCCTGCGGCTCTGTGTGTGACAGGGTGCGGCACCCCAACCCCCTGATCGCCCTGCGGCTTTGTGTGTGACAGGGTACGGCGCCCAACCCCCTCCCCCACGGGCCCTGCTCTGTGTGTGACGGGGTAGAGCCATAACCTCCCCATCGGCCCTGCCTTGATTGTGAGAGTGGCAGCGCCCCAACCTCCTGATCATCCCTGCTCTGTGGGTGATAGAGGGTGGCACCCCAACCACCCCCCGCCCCCCAACGGGCCCTGCTCTGTGTGTGATGGGGTAGAGCCATAACCTTCCCATCGGCCCTGCCCTGAGTGTGAGAGTGGCGGCGCCCCAACCCCCTGATCGGCCCTGCTCTGTGGGTGATAGAGGGCGGTGCCCCAACCCCCTGATCTGCCCTGCTCTGTGTGTGACAGGGGACTGTGCCCCAACTCCCCTATCGGCCCTACTCTGTGAGTGACAGGGGGGAGCTCCTCAACCCCCTGATCGACCCTGCTCTGTGCGTGACAGGGGGGAGCTCCCCAACCCCCTGATCCGCCCTGCTCTGTACGTGACAGGGGGCAGCACCCCAACCCCCTGATTGGCCCTGATCTGTGCATGATGGGGGTGGTGCCACAACCCCCCAATCAGCCCTACCCTGAGCGTGACTGAGGGTGGCATTGCAACCTCCCGATCCGCCTTGCTCTGTGCATGACAGGGGGTGGTGCCCCAACTCCCCAATCAGCCCTGCTCTGAGCCCGACCAGGGGCTGCACCTAGGGATTAGGCCTGCCCTCTGCCACCCGGGAGCAGGCCTAAGCCAGCAGGTCGTTATCTCCTGAGGGGTCCCAGACTGCGAGAGGGCACAGGCCAGGCTGAGGGGACCCCCCTCCCCCACCCGAGTGCACAAATTTTTGTGCACCGGGCCTCTAGTATATATATAAAAGCCTAAGTGACCTTTACAACCAAACAACTGGAACGACTGGTCGACCAGTCGCCATGACATGCACTAACCACTAGGGTGCAGACACTCAATGCAGGTGCCGCCCCCTGGTGGTCAGTAAGCTCCCACAGCCAACCTCTCATGGCTGGAAATTGGTATCAGCATCTGGCATCCATGCCTTCTGCGCCTATCCCGGTGACGGTTGCCGCCTCTCCCAACCACACTGGGGCCTTTGGGCCCCGGGCTTGGACGAGAAACTGGGGGTGGGTGGCGGCGGACGCGGCCCCTTTCCCAGGGGGCCGAGGGCTGGTTCCCTCTTTGGGGAGGCGGCCAACCTCCCGCACCCCAATCCTCCCCGCAGCTGGCAGGCCCCAGTTGGTCTGTGGTCCCTCCCCCCGGCCTGCAGGCTCCGATTGGCCCGGCCTTGATCAGCCCTGATCACTGGCCAGGCCTAGGGACCACACCCATGCACCAGGCCTCTAGTAATATTATTGTGTTAAAAAGGAAAAAAATTCTACACATGCTACAACATGGATTAACCTTAAAAACATTAAACTAAGTGAAATAAGCCCATCACAAAAGGACAAATTATTGTATGGTGCCTTTTAGTGAAGTTCCTGGTGTAGTCAAATTTATGGAAACAGGGTTTCCAGGGGCTGGGATGGTGGGCAATGGGAGTTATTGTTTAACAGGTACCAAGTTTCAGTTGGGAAAGGTGAAATATTTCTGAAACTAGATGGTACTGGTCTTTGACCAACAATGTGAATGTATTTAATGGCACAGACCTGTACAGTTAAAATTTGTTAAAATGTTAAATTTTTTTTTTTAATATATTTTATTGATTTTCCACAGAGAGGAAGGGAGAGGGATAGAGAGTTAGAAACATCGATGAGAGAGAAACATCGATCAGCTGCCTCCTGCACATCTCATACTGGGGATGTGCCCGCAACCCAGGTACATGCCCCTGACCGGAATCGAACCTGGGACCTTTCAGTCCGCAGGCCGACGCTCTATCCACTGAGCCAAACCGGTTTCGGCTAAAATGTTGAATTTTATTATGCATATTTTACCACAATAAAAATGTACTAAAAAATTGCAAAGTTTAATAAAATTTACACAAGTTATTATTAATATCGGTAATAACCTCTAAATATATTGAAATGCCAGGGCAAATAGAGGTGAACTATCTTGTACAATAGCATACAATTAAAGCACATAGGGACTGAGCTTCAACCTCATGTCCTCCGACTAAAAATATAGTTTCTTTTCTAGAAATATAAAACTTTTTACAATCTCACCCCAGGACCCAGAATAATTCCAGGTTCTTTATTTCTTTTCTTTCTTTATTTTTTTATAATTAAATCTTTATTGTCAGATTATTACAGTTGTTCCTCTTTTTCCCCCCCGCATAGCTCCCCTCCACCCGGTTCCCACCCCGCCCTCTGCCCTTACCCCCACCACGGTCCTCATCCATAGGTGTACGATATTTGTCCAGTCTCTTCCTGCACCCCTACTCCCCTTTCCCCCCGAGAATTGTCAGTCCACTCCCTTTCTATGCCCCTGATTCTATTATATTCACCAGTTTATTCTGTTCATCAGATTTTGTATTCACTTGATTTTTAGATTCACTTGTTGATAGATATGTACTTGTTCATAATTTTTATCTTTACCTTTTTCTCCCTCTTCCTCTTCTTAAAGAATACCTTTCAGCATTTCATATAATACTGGTTTGGTGGTGATGAACTCCTTTAGCTTTTTCTTATCTGTGAAGCTCTTTATCTGACCTTCAATTCTGAATGATAGCTTTGCTGGGTAAAGTAATCTTGGTTGTAGGTTCTTGGTATTCATCACTTTGAATATTTCTTGCCACTCCCTTCTGGCCTGCATAGTTTCTGTTGAGAAATCAGCTGACAATCTTATGGGTACTCACTTGTAGGTAACTAGCTGTTTTTCTCTTGCTGCTTTTAAGATTCTCTCTTTGTCTTTTGCTCTTGGCATTTTAATTATGATGTGTCTTGGTGTGGTCCTCTTTGGATTCCTTTTGTTTGGGGTTCTCTGTGCTTCCCGGACTTGTAAGTCTATTTCTTTTACCGGGTAGGGGAAGTTTTCTGTCCTTATTTCTTCAAATAGGTTTTCAATATCTTGTTCTCTCTCTTCTTCTGGCACCCCTATAATTCGGATGTTGGTTCACTTGAAGTTGTCCCAGAGGCTCCTTACATTATCTTCATATTTTTGGATTCTTTTTTCTTTTTGCTTTTCCAGTTGGGTGTTTTTTACTTCTTCGTATTTCAAATCTTTGACTTGACTCTTGCAATCCTCTAGTCTGCTGTTGGATCTCTGTATAATATTCTTTATTTCAGTCAGTGTATGCTTAATTTCTATTTGGTCCTTTCTCATATCCTCGAGGGTCTCACTAGATTTCTTGAGGGTCGCACTAAATTTATCGGTGGTTTCTAGGAAATTCTTGAAAAACCTTATGACCGTAGTTTTGAACTCTATATCCAGTAGTTTGCTTTCCTCCATTTCTGTAATCTGTGACCTGTTTCTTGGTCTCCGCATTTTTTATGCTTCCCTCTGTTGATAGAGTGGCTTTCTGTGCTAGGTGTCCTATAGGGACCAGTAGCTCAGCCTCCCCAATTACCTGAGGTGGACACTCTTGGTACACCCCTTTGTGGACTGTGTGAATAGTCTTGTTGTAGTTAAACATTGATTGTAGTTGGTATCACTGGGAGGAATTGACCTCCAGGCCAATTGGCTGTGCGAATCAGCTGTGTCTGCAGTGGGAGAACTTCTGTGCTGGAGACACCCTTATGGGGCAAGACTTGCTTCAGTGGGGCTTTGGTGCTCACTGAGTCTGCCCCCTGAGTGTGTCTCTTATGGATCTGAGGAGCTGTAATCTGGATGGTCCCACTCTGACCACTGGGTACACTGGCACTTGGATCTCTAAGGAGGTGCTAATTTAGTCTCTGCCTGAGCTACCCAGCAGGAGCTACAGAGAGATCTGCAGATTCCTCTTCTTTGTTTGGGATTCGGAGGTGCCCAGATGAGGCCCAGCTATGAAGCAATGCAAGCTTCTGGGGGGCTTAGGCCTTCTTTTGGATGTTTTGGGTCTCTCTGACCCAGCTGCAGTTTGTTAGGTAATTTTATTGCAAAGGACCAGGTTATTCATATGCAAAAGCCTCTGCACACAGCTTGGGTGGGGCGGGGTCTCAGGGAATCAACAGGGCGGAGCAAACAGCTATGGCTGATCCTCAGTCCTGCCCTAGGAGGCCCCGGGTCTCAGTGTCCCGAGGTAATCGCTGCAAGAACTTCTGAGAGAAAGCCGCCCTTGAGTTCCATCCACTTCCAGACAGTCCAGTTTCTCCCCGTTTGAATCCAGGTCCCCAGAGACTCTCTAGGAACTGGAGTTCAGAACTGTTGGGAGCTCGTGTCTCCCTCTGATTGAAAAAGACAACAGTGTCCTCAGTTGCCAGCCCTTTCCCTGCGCGGTCCTCTGTACTCTACACTTTACTTCTGCACCTCCTCTGAGTCTCAGTATGCTTTTCTCTTTCCTTCTAGTTGTAGAATTTCCACTCAGCCAGCCTTCCTGTGTTTCTGGATGATATCTGTTTTGTCTTTTAGTTGTAGTTTTGAAGTGGTAGTGTGAGGCAGCAATTTCCGGTGTTTACCTACGCCGCCATCTTCGTTTCTCCCCTATTTCTAAGGTAACTGAATAAGGCAACTGATGGTTTGGTGAAGAAAATCAAATTCATTTCCATGAATAAGTAATGTGTTTATCAAGAACTTGCTAATTGGTAAAATCCTTAATTTTCAAAGTTAACTATTAATGATCTGATGCACAGTGCTTGCTTCTCATTAAAGTGTGTTGTTGGTTTTCTGGTATGATCTCAAGAATGTCTGTTCTCAGCTTTAGATGTGCGGTTCTGGATGTCTTTTCCATCATAACCAAAGCACAAAAACACAGAGGAACTGCATTGTGTTTTTGTTGCTTTTCAACTTTATCTTCTGTTTAAAGGAGTGAATGAAATTTGAAGTGTGTGTGTATGTGTGTGTGTGTGTGTGTGTAGAAAGGGATAATATATATATATATATATATATATATATATATATATATATATATATATATAGAGAGAGAGAGAGAGAGAGAGAGAGAGAGAGAGAGAGAGAAACACATTGGATCAGTTTGGGCTTGAGTGTTTCCTCACAACAACAGAGACTTCAGATTGCACTTGGCTTGAGAAACATGGACAAATGTCACAGCAAGAAAGGAAATAAGAAAATAGATAGTTATCCTTTTATTGTGAAGGATTATAATTTCTGAGTTTAACTGTAAATGTATGTGTTGTTAATCAAGACCAGAACTAGAATCTATTGGGTGGAATACTGGGTGAGTCTCTAAAATTCCTTTGTGGAAATACCTTTGTGGAAAACCTCACACTTTCATTTGGCAAAGGGCACAACAGAACACACCCTAAAGCAAATATTCTAATTGAAATAAAAAAAAACTATCAAAATCAGGGAACAAGTTTATATGTCTATGATCAAAATTACCAAATAATTTTTCTTTAATGCAGAGATTAACTCATGATGAACTCTTACTCTGATATTGCCCAATCTAATTAGGCAAAATAGACAAAAAAGGAAACCAACTCAAGTCAAATTAGTTAGCAATGTGAACATCATTAGGAGAGCCTAGCAATTAAGACTCTAGGCTTATCAACTTTAAGAAACATATGTAGTGTCTTTTTAGGGTCTCAGCTTCAGTTCTTATATGGAGTACAATAGAATCTAAATTTTAGGCAATTTCCTGATTTTATTCAAAATAAAAATTTTGATGTTGATACTCACAGTTACTCTAAAGGTTCTCTAACTCCAGCTCCAAATGGACACTCAATAAATATTTGGAAGGGAGGAAAGAAAGAATAAAAACTTAATCAAAAGCTGAGAGTTAGTGTGAGAGAGAAAAATCTATGCAGATAAAGCTAATGCAGAGCAATAAACAATACTTACAAAAAGGTTGGTGACATATGTAGATACAGAACAAATATTGGGGAAATTAAGGTTCAGGGATACAATCTGGCCACTGCTATTCAGGAGTTCAAGGCACCAACTTCATTATAACTGTGGAACACGGCAAGAATCCAGTTATCAGAAAGCTTATTACCAAGGTCAGAAAGACTGGATAGTAAGACTGGCATTGAGGTTGAGCTAGTGAGTTACTGCCACACTTCAGCAATTCATGGATGTTCTTCATTTAGGTTAGAGATTAGTTCCAGAGTCTGGGTGGAAGCTGGCTCTCTTGGCAGAATTTCAGTAAGCGTATTGAGGTAATTATTGTTGACCTGGAGAGCTGGATGAAAATGACAAAAGTAAGAGAACAAAAGAGAGCCCATTTTTAGATGATCTAAGTAGGCTCAGGTCTGCTTTGTGATTTTCAAATTTCTAAGTGAGAAGCCTGCCTTTTCAGGGTGCTTGTTTAGGATTTTTAGCTGCAATGCCAAAGGGAGTTCTCAGTTTTAGGAAGCCATATTTGGAGATTCCGGAGCACAACAGTCTAGAAACAAAAGAAGAAATACCTCTCAATATTTTAATTTAAAATAATTGAAAATGTCTGGATACCTAGTTCCTTGAGGGACTTAATTTTCCTGGTTTCTCTGAAGGGCTTATTTAGTTCTACCCCAAATGCCTATTCTCACATATTCCAGCATGGCTTTTCATGTTTCAATGGTTAATATAAGCCACTGAACTTGTGGGTATTTATCCAGATCTGGTATGTGAACATTTGGAGGTTTGCTCACAGGTCCCTTTCACTGAAATCTTTTTTGGGCACTGATTTGGGCTGAACACACAAAGTACAAATTGGCTCTTGGGACAGAGATGCCAGGCTGAGGCTGATAAAAGATTTACTGCAGAGTGCTTAGAATCACTGAGCTTTGCTATGGAATTATTATAGTCTTTCCCTCTGAGATGCAGTGATTTATCACCTACTGATAGACAAGACTGTTTAACTCCATTCCCATTAATTGATTGAACAATTTACTTTCTGCTTTGTGCTCACACCTGCTCTTGATCAAAGCTGGTTCATACTCTGCTCTTGGCTATTGCTTGATGCCATATTAATGGTTTATTGGTTCCACTGTGCCTATAACACAGCAGAGTTTATGATGTTTAATAAAATGACATGTCTAAATAGTCTCTTGGCTTTGAATTGTCTTTTTATCAAATTAATATATGATGTGGGTTTTCCTTGTACTTCAGAACTGCACATTTCTGCCAAGTCTGCCACACAACACTGTACATATCCTAACAGTATTCCTACAATACATAAGAGAGAAAGGACTTTCTTGTTCATTGATGTTCTTTGCCATTTATTTCCATTGTCTAGGAGATGCCAGGAGGAGTCTCTTGGGAGGGTGGACCTGGTAAATACTGACAATTATAAGCAAGTTCTATATCTCCTTCTCCCTAAAACCAGGTATTTTTAAGGAGAGACTGAAGAGTGCTTCACCCTCAGAAGTACACTGGGGAAGGTGAAGATTTCTTTCTGAAACAAAGAAGGTCAGAAACCCCGTGAAAGCACACAGAAACATAAAAAAATGTAGCTGAGAAAGATTTGCCTATTTTGCTAAATAAATCTTGATGACTTAAAATTTCTTTTAGAATTATTATTATTATTAAATATATTTTTATTGATTTCAGAGAGGAAGGGAGAGGGAGAGAGAGATAGAAACATCAATGATGAGAGAGAATCATAGATCAGCTGCATCCTGCATGCCCCCTACTGGGGATCTAGCCCACAACCCTGGCATGTGCCCCTGACCAGACCCTTCAGTCTGCAGGCTGACACTCTATCCATTGAGCCAAATCAGCTAGGGCTCTTAGTGTTATTATTAAAGCCACATGGGAGGCAGGGATCTGCACTTATTGAGTTTATACACGTTATCATTATATATTCTGCCTCTAGTAATAGCAAACCTTTATTAAAGTATTTCTATAGACCATGTACCATAGTTAGAATTAACAGCATGAGTTCTGAAATCAGGCTACTTGGGGATTCCAACTCAACAAATCTGAGGCATGCTTTGCCTCAGATTCCTCTGGAAATTAGGTACAACAATAGCTGATCTAGGTTTTTGAGGTTTAAATGAGCTAAAATTAGTAAAGCTCTTTGCATAGTACTTAACACTCAATAAACACTTTACAAATGTTAGCAGTTATCAAAATAACATTAAATTGTAGGTATTTTAACTGTTTTATAGATGAAAGGCAAAAGTACCTTACCTGGTACATAGAAGGAAGGAGGGTGAAAGAGATAAATATATAGCTGTGGAAGTTACCTTCGTGGTGACAAATTAGGTCAGATTGTCTAGTACAATTGCTCAGATTAATTGTTCAGTTTAATATATTGCCTTGTTTTTAGTAAATGCTCAAGAAATGGTAGTAATTGTCATGAAAGTTCTCAAATTTTTGCTACTATTATTTCTCTCTCTCCTTGATTCATATGAGGCCAACTGGCTAGGTTATATGACTAAAGATTATATTTCCAACTTCCTTAAAAAGCTCTGGATATGTGTGCTTAAGGGAGACGGCAAGACTAGGTCACCACCAGTGGAAAAACAAACCATGCAAAACAGAGACTCTGCTAATGAAAATTATATTCATCTACAAAGAGCTTCATAATTTTTAATTGTCAGAATATAATGTCAAGACAAACCAACCAAAAATAAGAGCGGATAATGTAAAGCACATGTATTTTTTTTTCCTTTCTGGAGTGTTCTTCTGGCTCTCCAAATAACTGGCTCTTCCTTATCTCAACTTAAATGTCACTTTATCAAAATTGTTTTATCTGACTTTCTTTTCAAAGTTACTTCCCCTTTCAGGGCCTTTGCTAGTCCACATGGTGTCTTTGGGCAAACTGGAAAAAAACCCCAAAAACCAGTCCTTCCTCAAGAGTCTTTACTTACATTGTCAGAAAATGATTTTCATATACAAACTTATCTGAACAGAACCCTTTACTGACATCTCCTGGAAAATTAATAAACATACAAATCTGCAATGTCCATGATATGAATTGCGCCCCCTAGGGTTGTGTTGTGTAAAATATGCATGGTTGTACACAGCATCCCTAAAACCCTTTATTCTTCATAACAGCATCCAGTTTGTTTCATTCACAGTATTTACTGAATGCTGAAATTGTTATTTATGTCTATTCCTTTACAGTTTAGAAGCTCTAGGAAGGCAGAGACCATCTTTATCTTACCTTATTCACTGCTATACCATCCTATATAATAAAAGCCTAATATGCTAAGTGTCTGACCATTTGTTCGACCATTCGACCAGTTGTTATGTGCACTGACCACCTGGGGGCAGATGCTCCAGCTGGTAGGTTAGTTTGCTGCTGGGGTCCAGCTGATCAGGACTGGACAAGACGGACCCTGGAGCCCTCCCGCAGTCCCTCCCTGGACCCAATCATGCACCAATGGGGTCCCTTGGCCTGGCCTGTGCCCTTTTGCAATCAGGGACCCCTCAGGGGATGTCAGAGAGCTAGTTTTAGCCTGATCTCCACAAGCCAGGTTGAGGGGCCTCATTGGTGCATGAATCCGTGTACTGGGCCTCTAGTTAGAAGATAAAATAGTGTGTTTGTTTCACTGTAGGTGCTCAAAATATATTTGATAAATGATTAAATAAATGCATATATCTATTAGTCCAAATTATCTAGCAAGAAACCTGATTTAAATTTTGGTTGGCTATAAATGTGTATAGCATGGTGTTTTGAATGTAGTAGAAAATTAGTAACTATGCACTGACTAAAATGGAAAGCCTTGTTCTAGAATCTACAAGGATTATGAATCATATAAAACATAGGAATTGCCATTATGAAATTAATATCTAGTATTAATGACTAAAACAACAACTTAATTATCTTTGTCTTTTCAGAAAAAGAACAGGGATATTGGAGGAAAATATAAGAGTAGTTTTGGAGCCTTGCTCTAATTTGGATTTGGTTTTGAAAGTCAAGAGTCATAAGTGTTTTTTTGTTTGTTTGTTTTTTACAGTAATCAAAACAATGCTGTGTTTGAATATAAAGATAAATAAGTAAACCAATGGAACAGAATAGAGATCCAGGAGAAAGACTAATACATAGACAGTCAGTTGTTTTTGATAATGCAATTTTATGCACTACAACAATTGGGTAAATGAATAAAGAGAAACATAAGTTTCTACAACTATCTCAATAAAATTAATGATATAATAATTGAGATGGATTATAGATAGGAACAAAAAGTTAAAGCTATTAATATTTTAAAACTGTTGTCCAATACAATAGCCATGCAACATTACATTAATTAAAATGAAATTCAATTTATTTTTTAAAATTTTTTTATTATGTTATTACATATGTGTCCCTATCCCCACATTACCTCCCACCCTCCCCAACTCATGCCCTCACCCCCCTGTTGTCTGTGACCATTGGTTAGGCCTATATGCTTGCATATAAGTCCTTTGGTTGATCTCTCCCCCTTACCCCCACCATCCCCTACCTTCCCTCTGAGGTTTGACAGTCTGATTGATGCTTTTCTGTCTCTGGATCTGCTTTTGTTCATCAGTTTATGTTGTTCATTATATCTCACAAATGAGTGAGATCATGTGATATGTATCTTTCTCTGACTGGCTTATTTAACTTAGCATAATGCTCTCCAATTCCATCCATGTTGTTGCAAATGGTAAAAACTCCTTCTTTTTTACCGCCGCATAGTATTCCATTGTGTAGATGTACCACAGTTTTTTAATCCACTCATCTATTGATGGGAACTTAAGCTGTTTCCAAATCTTAGCTATGGTGAATTGTGCTGCTATGAACATAGGGGTGCATATATCCTTTCTAATTGTTATTTCTACTTTCTTGGGATATATTCCTAGAAGTGGGAGCACTGGTCAAATGGGAGTTCCATTTTTAGTTTTTTGAGGAAAATCCATACTGTTCTCCACAGTGGCTGCACCAGTCTGCATTCCCACCAGCAGTGCATGAGGGTTCCTTTTTCTCCACATCCTCACCAGCACTTGTCATTTGTTGATTTGTTGATGATAGCCATTCTGACAGGTGTGAGATGGTACCATATTGTTGTTTTGATGAGTCATAAGTGTTTTGAACTTTCCGTTTGGCCAAGTCTTCTCATCTTTTGGGATCTCAGTTTATACACTTATAAGTAAAGTAATTGGATGAGAATTCTCACAGTATTTAGATTAAATGCGAATACAGCTACCCTCTGGTGGTCAGTGCGCTCCCACATGGGGAGCTCTGCTCAGCCACAAGCTAGGCTGATGGCTGCCAGCACAGCCGTGGTGGCGGGAGCCTCTCCCGCATCCTCAGCAGTGCTAAGGATGTCCGACTGCAGCTTACACTTGCTCCCCACTGGTAAGTGGACATCCCCTGAGGGCTCCCAGGCTGCCAGAGGGATGTCTGGCTCCCAGCTTAGGCCCACTCCCCCCGGGGAGCAGTCCTAAGCCAGCAGGTGGACATCCCCCGAGGGGTCCCAGCCTGCAAGAGGGCACAGGCCGGCCTAATGGACGCCCCCAAGTGCACAAATTTTTGTGTACTGGGCCTCTAGTTATATAATAAAGAAGTATCCCAGTATGTAAGAAAGTTATAGAGATTGGATTTTGTCTCAGATAGAGCAAAGCATGTTTTCCTAATTTATCATTTTACTGCCATGAAGTGTGACACCAAAGTGAGACAATCAAAATACATAAACCTTGATATATGATCCATTTTGACTTTTCCAGATAAAGATTGCTGAATCCTTATACTTTCAACTCAATCAATTGCTACATGGTCAATCACAAAGAGGGTTAAAAATATGAAATTGATCATGCTACAGTCAATTTATACCATCATATAGACTTGGTGTAAATTGTGATGAGTGCTAACAATCTGTTAGATAAGAAAAAATTCAAAAAAATGACCTTGAACATACTAGGATAAAGTGCAATGGCAAAAACTACACAGCTGAAATGTGCACACAAAAATTGAAACCAGAATGGGAGGCATTCTAACAACAAGAAAATATTATGAGGGGGGAGGGGAAGTGTATTTGCCTCACTTAGAAAGAAATCAAAATAAAAAGCAATGTTTTATATTATGAACTATTATCTCTTTGAATATAAAGTAAAAATGAGAATTGAAACAAATAGCCCTGGAATACTACCTTAATTTGGGTTTATCTTCAGCTGATAAAA
This sequence comes from Myotis myotis, assembly GCF_014108235.1. NCBI lineage: Eukaryota > Metazoa > Chordata > Mammalia > Chiroptera > Vespertilionidae > Myotis > Myotis myotis. Next base: position 19,733,093 of record NW_023416335.1, read on the forward strand.
TTTTACCTAGCCTTCAAAGTCTGTTTCAATATCATTCTACCATGGGCCTTTTTTTCTCCCCACTCTCAGATAGATACTAGCCTACAGCAAGTTACTGGTATTTATCATATGACATTTTGATTATATCACACCATTTAATACTCTTACAAGTTTGTAATATCTTGTATATTATAAACTTCCTGAGTAAGAAATTTTGGTCAATTCATTTTGACATTCATCACTGCATTTGTACAGTAAGTTCTCCACAAATTTTGATTGTCTAATTGACTCTAAGATCATATGTTGATCATTCATTCATTCCATACTTATCTAAATCTTACACATAAAGCTTTGGAATAACTTTTAGCTTAGAGTTCTTTAGTAATTTAGGCTGATACAGATTTATTTAACTTTTTATTAAAATATTTATAAATACATATTTATAAATACGATAGGATTTAGCTTTTAATTTGATGATTTTTCACAAACTGATTATTGATATATGATCAGCTCTCAAATATAAAAATACAATTTTACCATTGCCACAGAATCCATTTGCTCTCTCTTCCAATCACTGCTTGCTTGTTCCAGGATAACTACCACCTGATTTCTAAAACTTTGACTGGCTTCCTTCGCTTGACATTAAAATTTTAAGATTTTTTAAAATGTAGGTAGTATTGTTATAAATTATTCAGTTACAGTACTACATAGAATTTATCATAATATTTTTGTTTATTAAGCTGCTAATGGGAATTTTGATAATTTCCAGTTTGGGGCTAATTTCTAGTTAGGATTGCTACAGCCATGAATACATGCATATGTAGATTTATCAAGTGTATTACTAGAAGTATAATTGTTTTGCCTATGTTATGCATATGTTACTGGACTCTGTTCTGTTCCATTGCTCTGTTTGTTTATCCTTGCATCAGAGTTTTATTATGAATTTTAATAGCAGGAAAATACCAATCCAAAATGTAGTTCAGCTGTTTGATTCTTTAACAGTGCCTTAACATTCTCAGACCTTTGCATCTCTACATCAGTTCTAGGTTGCTTTTCAAGTTTCACCAGGAGTTGCTTTTTAAAAAAGCAGAAATTACACTGATTTCTGAGGTTAACTGGGAGAAATTTGGTATCTTTACAATACTGAGTTATCACTTCATTAATGTGATATAATCTAACATTTCTCTCGACGTCCATCATAGAAGTGCAAGCAGTCAAAATGAAGTTCAATCCCTCTGTGACTTTTGACCAGAGGAAGAACCATAAAAGACATTTCAATGCACCTTCCCACATTCGAAGGAAGATTATGTCTTATCCTCTTTCCAAAGAGCAGAGACAAAAGTACAATGTTCAATCCATGCCCATCTGAAAGGATGATGAAGATCAGGTTGCCCGAGGACGTTACAAAGGGCAGCAAATTGACAAAGTAGTCCAGGTTAACAGGAAGAAATATGTCATCTACACTGAACAAGTGCAACGGGAGAAAGCTAATGGGACAACTGCTCATGTGGGTGTTCACCCCAGCAAGGTGGTCATCACTAGACTAAAGCTGGACAAAGACCGCAAAAAGACCCTTGAACATAAAGCCAAATCTTGCCAAGTAGGAAAGGAAAAGGGAAAATACAAGGAGAAACAATCGAGAAGATACCGGAATAAAGTATTATTATATACTTTAATTAAAAACTTAAAATGAAAAAAAATTTCCTCAAAAACATGCTGTAACTTTTAGTTTTTAAGTTCTGCATATCTTTTAGAGGATATTTTCCTAGACACTTAAAGTTTTTGATACTATACAAGAGGCCCGGTGCATGAATTTGGGCATGGGTAAGGTCCCTAGGCCTGGCTGGTAATCAGGGCTGATCTATGGGGTGACTGGCAGGGCGATTGGGGCCCCTGCTCACACACATCTTGGCCTGGCACTGCCCACTTGCCGGCCCTGCCCCACCTCCCGCCATTTGTGGGGTGACCAGAGGGGCAATCGGGGTCCTTGCTCACACCCGCCTTGGCCTGGCACCGCCTGCTCACCTGTTCCACCATTCTGCCGTGTCCTGCTCTCATCAGGGCCCATCGGGGCCGGCAGCGCCTCCACTGCCGCCTGCTGCCAGCGCTGCATTGCCAAAGCCCACCATGTTTAGCGCTACCTCCTTATGTTCAGCGCACATCTAACTCCAGGTCGGTCGAACTCTCCCAGCTGTGGGGACAATTTGCATATTAGCCTTTTATTATATAGGACTAGCTCAGGTCTCCTCTCACACCCTGAGTGGGCCACTCCCCACCCCCTGTCTCTCCCGTGAGTGATGAGCAATGGGGACTCGGCTTCTTGGTGCCCTGCTCAGACTTGCTCTGCTCCACCTGGACACCTGCCTCCCACAGAGCATCCTGGCCCAGAAAGTAGGACTCCTACCCTTTCCTCCTCCTTGGACTCTAACTTGGGAGCCTGGGGGCACTCAGTCCGTGGGAGACAGGGACACCTTGTACAGAAAGGCCAGGAACTCCAGGGTTCAACAGCTGTGATTCAAAACCCCTATTAGCCTTGGGCCCTGGGCACCTAGCCTTGCACCTTTATTTCCCTTTTATTGTACCACTAGAGGCCTAGTGCACGCATGGGGGGGGGGGGTGTCCCTCAGCCCAGCCTGTACTCTCTCCAATCCGGGACCCCTCGGGGGGTTGTCTGACTGCCAGTTTAGGTCGGGCCTAAACTGGCAGTCATACATCCCTCTCACAATCCGGGACCGTTGGTTCCTAACCGCTCACCTGCCTGCCTGCCTCTCTGATGCCCCTAACTGCTCCCCTGCTGGTCTGATCGCCCCTGACTGCCTCTGCCTCGGGCCCCGCCACTGTGGCTTTGTCTGGAAGGACATCCAGAAGATGTCTGGTCTAATTAGCATATTACCCTTTTATTAGTATAAATGGAGGATGGTATATTTAATTTTCAAATTGTTTTCTAGTATATAGAAATAAAATTGATTTTTAAATTTTGATCTAGTATCTTATGACCTTGCTAAATTCACCTGTTAGCTACACTATAATTTTGAAAGTGTTTCTATGTATTGGCAGATTTTATATACATAATCATATAATGTCAGTAATGATAGCTTCATCTCTTCCTTTCTAATCATTTTGCCTCTTGTTTCTTTTCTTACCTTATTGCACTGCTTAGCACCTCAAGTACATAATGCAGAACACAGTGGTCTACAGTGAGCATCCTGTTCGTGTTTCTATCTCGGGAGCAAACTCTCTTATACTTCACTATGTATATTCAACATGATATTTGTTTTAGGTTTATTTTTAAAATATATTCTTTAGTTCTAGTTTGTTAAGAGCTTTCTTTTTAAGTCATAGTAGATTATTTTGTTATTTTTTTCTACAATTATCTGGACGATCACATGATTATCTCATTTGTTCCATTAAAGTAGTAAATTAAAAAGACTACTTTTTGAATTTTAAAACTTTTTAAAATTTTAAATCTTGCACTTCTAAATATACAAGTTGGTTGTTATATATTATCTTTTAAAATGCATTTACAAATACTGAATTTTATTTGCTAATAGTGTCAAGGATTTTTGTACCTATAATTATGAGATATTAATTTGTAATTTTCCTGTTTTGTAATGTTCTCTGAAAAAATTTAGAATTGAGATTATATAAGCCTTACAAATAGAAGCAAAGTATTTATTCATTTTTGCATTTTTGGAAGAGTTTGTACAAAATTGGTATACTTTATTTCTTAAATAGTAAGAAGAATTCACCAGAGAAACTATTCTCACAACACCAAAATTTAGCAAGTGTTTCACAGGGAAAATTAGCCAGGAATTTTTGTTTTCTAAAATTTCTAAATTTAGTCCACCACCACAGAAATTCCCCCAAATTTTATTTATATTTATTCCCACAAAAGAGATGCTCAGCCAGTGTTTTCATCAGACCTTGCCCAGAAGTGGGAAATGCTCTTAGATGATGGTAGAGGCTGAATATGATGAGGCCATCTTGGAAATATTCTACTGTCCTTGAATTTTAGATAATCCAATCCTCATTGATTTCATAGCTCTTGATGCCTTAAAATATGTGGGTTTTGGGTTTGTTTGTTTTTTTCTGGTTGTTATTGCATAAGCACTGATCTATCATTGTGTACTACACTCTACGGGCAGAAATGTAGAGTGTCTTTTTAAGAAAACAAATGGTAGTTTCTCTCTTGTCTGGAGTCAAGGTTCTAGGAAGGCTCAGAAGAATTCTTTTTTTTTTTTTAATGCTTATGAATATGAACTCTTCCTTCGCTTTTTAAATTAAAAATAGTACCTGCTAATTTGAATTATATGGTAGTCATTGTGTTCTTATAAATTCCTAAAATGGGTTGAAATAAAATTTCCTTAATTCTAGCTTAAAACATGGATTCAAGGCTCTCAGTCCCAAAATTCCTCCAAAATTACTGGGACGGAGCCCAGGTAACGGTAATTTTAATATACTTCCCAGGAAAGTCTGATGCAGCCCATCCACACGAAGACATTTGGAAATCACTGAACTGGGCATGAAGTGATTAAAAAGTAATGTTCTGTATCACTGTGTTTATAGTGAAATGCAGGAAATTTCACAGACTGTGAAAGGGGGGATCAATTTCAGTCCCCACTGCTATCCCGTATGGAAATACAGATCTCTAAAAAAGGTTTAAAACCACTCCCCAATACCACAGTACATAAAAGAAAGTTGAGATGATAGAAAGAATGTGAATGCCAGAGCTAAAGATTTCTGATCCTACAGGCAGAGCACTGTCTCTCACCCGGAGGCTGACAACCCATCTCTAGGATTATTTAGAAAAGACTAAGAACTCTGGGTGATAAGTCAATAAGAACCCCGAAATAAGAAGCAAATAGTTCTTTTTGGTGTTGTTTTTTTTTGTTTGTTTTGTTTTGTTCTTTGAATCTAAAAGCTTGGGACCAGGCTTATTAATACTTTAAGTTGGTTTAGCTTTCTTTTTAAACAATTTTATTTTTCAACTGTAATTTACATTCAAAATTATTTTGTATTAGTTTCAGGTGTACAGCAGAGTGGTTACTGTTAGACAATCCCAAATTTTACAAAGTGGTCCCCCGATGTTTCAAGTACCCACCTGGCACTGTATATAATTACTACAATATTATTGACTATGTTCTCTGTGTTGTACTTTACTACTGTGTAACTATTTTGTGACTACCAATTTATAGTTCTTAATCTCTTCACTTTTTTACCCATATATTTTGTTTGTTTAATTGTTAAGATACCACATATAAGTAAAATTATATGGTATTTGTTTTTCTCTGACTGATTTATTTCACTTAGCATAATACCCTGTAGGTCTATCCATGCCATTTCAAATAGTAAAATTTTGTTCTTTTTTAATGGCTGAGTAGTAATCTATTGTATATATGGACCAATGTTTTTTATCCATTGATAGGCTTGCTTTCATATTTTGACTATTGTAAATAACACTGCAATGAACAAAGGGGCACATATATTCTTTCAAATTAGTTTTTTTTTTTTTTTGGTTTTCTTTGATACATACCCAGAAGTGGAATCACTGGGTCCTAAGGCAGTTCCATTTTTAATTTTTTGAGGACACTCCATACTGCTTTCCACAGTGGCTGTACCAATCTGCATTCTTATCAACAGTGCACAAGGATTCCGTTTCTCCTCTCCATGTTCTCACCAACACTTGTTGTCACCCCTTTCAAGAGCCCATCTGTTTGAAAACCTCCGATTTAAAGAAGAGAATTCTAGATACCAGGCAAAGAAAGATAGCTTTTCCGTTCTTTCATTTCTGTCTCAGCATTATTAGGATCCTGTGGAGCTTTACAAATATCCCTTTTTGTCCCCTCCCATGATAATAAGGTGTTGAGACGTAAGTAACAAAAACGAAGATAAAAATTATAATATTGGTAATTAGAAGTAACTTTATATGTGTGATCATATGGACATCCTATTACTCACCCCCAAACTGAATTTCCGCCCCCAGATTAAAAGGCTTTCCCTTTCAAAGGTAGAGTCTGAACTTGTAAACTTATCTCATGGTGGGGAACATACCAAAATGTATTTCCTCTGCAGGCAGGCTGAAGTTGAGCATGAAGAATCTGAGATGAGCATATTCTAGTAACATTAAGACTGTAACTTAATTGATTCCTCCTCTTTGGGGAGTTCCTCTCATTCTTTTCTCTAGCAGGGGGTAGAATAGAAATCGCCTTCCACTGTAGGTACCATTCTCTCTTCACAACACCCAGTGCCTAGGTGTTATCCTAAGTAGCACAGGGACTTTTAAAAGATCACCCAATCCAGTACTGTCTTCGCTAAAAATATCTAATGACCTCCCTTTTCTCCTCTCTTGTTTCCCATTTCCCTTTGGTTCTGCTCTATATGCTACAAACAGAGATAGTTGATCTGTGTTTTGGGTAGTATGTTCCACCCTTTATAAATAAGGTATTACATTGTGCCTCTGGAGACCTTCCCCAATCCTTTATGCGAAGACATTTAATGGGAATTAATTCATAATAAATACCCTCGGCTCATACATCAAAGCAGCAGGTTACACTGGGGAATCAACCCTGCAAGGTAAGTTGTTCTTTTGGCTCCTTATCTAGCCTATCTACAATGCATTCATTATGAACACACTCTTTCCCCAAACAAAAGATATTTAATTTGGGGATTTAAGTTCCTGCAGCCCATTCATATCACATCACCTCACTGATGATTATCTGGTTCTTCCTGCTGTTTCATAGCTAGGAATTCTTAAATCAGAAGTCACAAGCACAAACATCTACAGGGGCCAAGTGAACAACGTAAATAAGCAAAGCAGAGAAGTGGAATTAAAAAAATAGGGAGTGTGTTGAATAGAAAGTACATTTGCCATGGAAAGAGGTAGCTGCAACTCCATGTTATGGTTTGTCATGACTTAACATAGTAATCTAGTTGTCTTTCTACCTTCTAAATCTTTTTCTTTTAATATGTATTTTATTCATTTTTTACAGGGAGGAAGGAAGAGGGATAGAGAGTTTGAAACATCCATGAAAGAGAAACATCCATCAGCTGCCTCCTGCATATTCCCCTACTAGGGATGTGCCGGCAACCAAGGTATATACCCTTGACCGGAATCGAACCTGGGACCCTGCAGTACGCAGGCCAATGCTCTATCCACTGAGCCAAACCGGTTAGGGCTATCTTCCAATTCTTAAAAGAAAGCTCAGAAACTCAGGCTTTATATAAAGTCCTTTTAATAGGAAATATGTAAAACTAATTTAAAATAAAGAACAATTAATTTTCACATTAGTAGGAAACAAATAAAAATAAAACCCCAAACTAAAATACTCAGACTGTATATGGCCCATAAGCTACATATTTACAGCTGGTACACTGTATTAAATCACTTGACTCTTGACCCACCTACTCTACTTTTTACCAGAGAGAGTCCAAACATACCCCCATCCTGCTGGTCTTCTCTGCTTGACACCCATGATAAAGCCTCCAGTCCCATTATTGTAAGTTGTATCTGCAGAACCAATCTCCCCTTTCTGGCTCATTCTCAGGGTTCCAGAATCAGGAAATCATCTTTTTCATATTAGAGTCTGGCTTTTAAAGAGGATATACATTTTCATAATGTGAGCCGTGGAATGTCATTAAAATTTTTTTTATTGTTTTGTTTGTTTTACCTTCAACCTGGCACAGAGTAGAAAGGATTCAGGTTAGGTTTGGGAGTGTGATATAATGAACAAACCCTTGGTGAAATGTCTGATAAACATAGCTTCTAATCTTGTCTTTGTCATTTCTTAGCAGCATGATCGTATTCAAGTCCCTCAGCTCTACTGAGTTTTCATTTTCTCATATGCAAAATGAAGATGCTAATAAAGGATTGTTATAATGATTAAATGGGATAGTATATAAGAAAGTACCAAGGAAACCAATAAATGTTATTGAAACATAGGGCATTATTATGATTGATGTTTTTAATATTTAAATCTAAACTTGCCTTGAATTTCTTTTGTTTCATTGAAATTACTTATTTTTCTTTTTTATCTTATAGAATGGAATTAACAAAAGGGAATAACTAAATCTCAATGCAGGGTCAAGTTTTAATGGAATATACAGTATTGATCTGGTGCAATATTTTTCTCAACATTTCATTCTAAAAACAGATATATATTGAATACTCACTATAGGCCAAACATTGTTCTAGGCAGTGGGTATATAGAGATGAACAGGACAGGAAAAGGACCTGCCCTCATAAAACTTAAATTTCTTATTAGGGAAACAGATCATAAACACTGAAACACATAAATACAAAATTTAATATGATTTACATGCTTTAAGGTAAAATAAAGCAAGATGTGAAAATAGTGCTGACAGGAGAAAGAGGAGCTATTAAATTAAATTACTAAATTTAAATTTAAATTTATGTATTTATTTTTTAACAATTAAAAATCTTTATTGCAAAGCTGAATATATTTTCAAAATAAAATACAGTATTTAAGGAGAGAATAACATATAAATGTTCACTTGGGAGATTTATATGTATATTAATATCCTATATAATAAAAGTCTAATATGCTAAGTGTCCAGTCGTTGGGTCATCTGTTCAATCAAAACGTAATATGCTAATGATATGCTAAGGCCGCTCAACTGCTCCCTATGACGTGTACTGACCACCAGGGGGCAGACACTCCAACCAGTAGGTTAGCTTTCTGCTGAGGTCTGGCTGATCGGGACTGGGCTAGATGGGCCAGACACACCCTGGAGCCCTCCCGGTCCCTCTCCGGCCCTGATCATGCACTGGTGGGGTCCCTCAACCTGGCCTGTGCCCTTTTGCAATCTGGGATCTCTTGGGGGATGTTTGGAGAGCTGGTCTCCGCCTGATCCCACAGGCTAGGCCGAGGGACCCCACTGGGACATGAATTCATGCACTGGGGCCTCTAGTATATCCTATCTAATAATAGAGAAACATGGTAATTAACCATAACTTCGCTACCCTTCCTATTGGCTAATCAGCGAGATATGCAAATTAACTGCCAACCAAGATGGCGGCCAGCAGCTGAAGCGAACATGAGGCTTGGTTGCCCTGGCAATGGAGGAAGCCAAGGTTCCCCACCTGCTGCACCTGGCTCTGAGCCTGAAAGCAAAAGCTTTGAAATGCAACTATGTTTCAATTATAGAAATGAAACAAACCCCAGAGACCTGCTTTCAGACAGCCCGATATCGGAGCTGGAGCTGCAACAAAGTTTCAATTACAGAAGGTAAATAAATCCCATAATAAAAAAAAAAAAAGAAAAAAAGGAGAGACTGGGAGCTTCAGTTGCAGGCTTGGCCGGCCTGAAAACAGCCCTCAGCCCCTCATCCAGGCTGGCCAGGCACCCAGTAGGGACCCCCACCCTGAAGGGGGTGCGGGCAGCCTGAAAACAGCCCTCAGCCCCTCATCCAGGGTGGCCAGGCACCCCAGTGGGGACCCTCACCCTGAAGGGGGTGCGGGCAGCCTGAAAACAGCCATCAGCCCGTCACCCAGGCTGGCCAGGCACCCAAGCAGGACTCCCACCCTGATCCGGGACACCATTCAGGGCAAACCAGTCGGCCCCCACCCGTGCACCAGGCCTCTATCCTATATAGTAAAAAGCTAATATGCAAACTGACCCTAACAGCAGAAAGACTGGCAATGACTGGTCACTATGACACACACTGACCACCAGGGGGCAGATGCTCAATGCAGGAGCTGCCCCCTGGTGGTCAGTGCGCTCCCACATGGGAAGAGCTCTGCTCAGCCACAAGCCAGGCTGATGGCTGCCAGTACAGCGGTGGTGGTGGGAGCCTCTCCTTCTTCCTCAGCAGTGCTAAGGATGTCCGACTGCAGCTTAGGTCTGCTCCCCACTGGCAAGTGGACATCCCCTGAGGGCTGCCAAGCTGCCAGAGGAATGTCTGATTGCCAGCTTAGGCCCAATCCCCTGGGGAGCAGGCCTAAGCCAGCAGGTGGTCACCCCCCGAGGGGTCCCAGACTATGAGAGGGCACAGGCTGGGCTGAGGGACCCCCTCCCTCCCCGAGTGCACAAATTTTTGTGCACTGAGCCTCTAGTATATATATAATACTCACTAAACAGTGGGAAATGTAGTTTGATGGAGATTCAATTTGAGTAAAACATGCTGCTGAGAGAGAATCCAAACATTCTGTGACTGTAGAGGAGCCCCCTATTTCTTGGTGTGTTCTTATGTTCTTCATACGTGGAGGGATCCTTCATGCAGAGGCTGACTGCTGAGTTAAGCATGTGGAGGAGGAGGATCCCAGCCTAGCAAGAGGGCTCTCCTGCACCCACTGGCCTCAGGGACTGTCTGGTGGAGGTTTAGGTGAAGGTAGGCGGTATAGTGACAGCTAGGGAATCCTCAGTGGAGAAAAGGAGCATTGCTGCTTTAAGACTCAAGTCCACTACTGGGGAGGGGACCATCAGGGCTTGGTTTCAGGCATCCTGGCAGGTTTGGAAAAGCAGCGTGTGAAGTGGGGATTTTTATGATCTCTCCCAGAGACTTGAGCATCTTTAGCATACCCGCCATCCCCTCCTCTTGCCTGGAGCATTTGGATCTCTCTTCCCTCAGTTTGTGGGCCAGCGAGATAATTTCCACACCACCGCAATAAAGCCAGTATCACAATCAAGCAGGTTGTAATCTTTTGCTGGTTGAGGGTCTTGCCTTCAATAGGTAAAAATCACAACATCTTTGGAGTACAATAAAGCGAAGTTCAATACAACGACTGATGCCTGTACATGGATCTTGTGTATCTAAAAAAATTGTTTTTTTGTTTTAGTTTTTCAAATACAGGTGACATTTATTGTTCTATTCGTTTCAGTATATAGCATACTGGCTAGATATTTATATGATTTGTTAAATAAGCCCTCTCCCCATAAGTCTAGTACACAGCTAGCACCTGCCTTCATAAAACTTAAATTTCTTATTAGGGAGACAGATCATAAACACTTAAACACATAAATACAAAATTTAATGTGGTTTATATGCCTTAAGATAAAATAAAGCAGGATGTGGAAATAGAAAGTGACAATAGGAGAAAGAGGAGGAGTTACTAAATTAAATTGAATTAATTAATCTTAAAATTTAATTAGTTAAATTTTGGGGAGTTATTTTAAGTTGTACGGTCAGGGAAAGCCTGTCAGAGCAAGTGACATTTGAGCAAAATTGTGATTGAATTGCAAGAATAAGCCAAGGAGGTGTTGGGCCGGGGGAAGTGGATATGCAAGAGAAATATTCCAAGCAGAGGAAGTGGCAAATGCAAAGTATAAAAAGCAGGAATAAGCTTTGTACATTCAAGGAACAGAACAAAGACCATTGTTACTAAAACAAAGAAAGAGTAGTAGATAAGATAAAGAAGTGGGCAGAAAAAGATCTAATCCAAAATTGTGACCTAGGTAATAAGAAGAGTTCCCATAAGAGGTAGAACTCAGCCAAGTAGTTGAAACATGGACTGTATCTGAATAGGCAGAGATGTGGCAGACATTACCTACATGATAAGCTGGGATGATTCTCTAATTATTTAACGTATATGCCTGTTGGGAACAGCCTGTTGGGAAATCCAACACTTGGATTAGTGCTAGGGTCAGATACTTTGGCCCTGCTTCTTGGGGATGGGGTGGAAATTATCCAGAAATATAGATAAATTAAAATTACATAGAGAGTCAAAGATTTGAGTCAACAGACAAGAGACAAAGCATTACATGAAGATCAGTAATATATTGGGAAGTAGAGTACATAGGGTGTAATCAATCAAAAGAATTCAGGTCATATGTGGTGAGAAAATAAAAATTTTGAGTACTTAGAGTAGTCCCCCCTTATTTGTGGTTTCACTTTCAACAGCTTGTTACCTGTGGTCAACAGCAGTCCAAAAACATTAAATGGAAAAAAAACAAACACAAACAAAACCCAGCAATAAAGGATACATGAGGTTTAAATTATGCACTGTTCTGAATAGCATGATGAAATCTCACAACATCCTGCTCTGTCCCACCTGCCACATGAATCATCCTTTGTCCACTGTATTCATGCAGTATATGCTACCTGCCCATTAGTCACTTAGCAGCCTTCTCAGTTTTCAGGGTGGAAAAGGAGGCTTGGAAACAGGATTAGGAGGAGCATGTAAGTAGACAAAAGTTATTGTCAGAGTTCTAATTATTGGGTTGCATGGTGCATTTGTGAATGTTTATCATATTATTAAAACTAATAAACTAAATAAATTAATGTCATGTATGGATACTGATTATAGGTTATTACAAACTGAGGATTATAATTAATCCAATTCTGTACATCAGAGATTCTTTAAAATCATATATAGCAAGAACTCTTCTGAGCTGGAATTAATTAGTATGCGGGACTTCTCAGGGAATAGAGAGTAAGGATAAAGAGAAAAGACAGGTACTTTAGTGACAAGTACCACAGAAATGCACAGATGCCTGGATAAATACACTTCCTCTCAAGCTGACCGTGGGGTGTGTCTCTCTTGATCATTGTTGGAGGAAGATTTTCCAAAATTATCTTTCTCTGATTCAAAGGCTCACATCAAACAGAATTTGACTGTTTATATGAACCATAGATTTCATCTACTCAAATGATTAAAAAGATTCTCTGATATTTCTTTATAGCTACTTGAATTATGTGACCTTTTCTTTTAACCTAGCTATTTAATACTCTTCTCTCACACTCACCTTCTCATTTTTATTCCTCAGAGTTTAGATCTTATGGTGATATATAATTTAACTTAGAAATGTGATGGTACTGCCTTATGGATTCCCTAGTTAATCTTATTAGTAAGGTTGTACTCGAATATTTTCCTAGTTAAAGTGTAACCCCAACTCCTTTTCCTCTCAGGGCCCTCAAACCCTTACCAAACTCACACTGGCAGGGGAGGGGAGGGGACAGGGAAGGCCACAAGGCATAGCAGAGATTCAAGGGGAGTTTAAGGTGGAAGGGATATTAGAAGTCTTATAAATGAGAAAACAGAGGAGAGGAGGGGAGGGGAGGGGAGGGGAGGGGAGGAAAGGGGAGGGGAGGGGAGGGGAGGGGAGGGGAGGGGAGGGGAGGGGAGGGGAGGGGAGGGGAGGGGAGGGGAGGGAGGGAAATAGTTGTTCCAAATCACTCAGTTAATTGATTAATTCACAGGTATATTTGTCCTGGCTAGTGGTAGGGTCAGAGCCAGAACCCATTTCTCCTGATTTTAGACTAATGCACTTCTTAGTTTACCAGGTTGCTCTTCACCAGCCATGTGTGCCTGGAGAGGAAATAAATTTTTTCCTGTTCCATTTATATCTCGAAGTTTCTAATTTATACCCTCTTAATAATTCCTGAGATTCGACTCCACAGGAAAAGTATCAGGCTACTTTTATTTATTTATTTTTAATTTTTATATTTTTAAAATACATTTTTATTGATTTCAGAGAGGAAGAGAGGAGAGTCAGAAACATCAATGACAGATAATCATTAGTCAGCTGCTTCCTGCACGCCCCCTACTGGGGACCGAGCCCGAAATCTGGGCATGTGCCCTTGATCAGAATCAAACCCGGGGCCCTTCAGTCTGCAGGCCAATGTTCTATACACTGAGCCAAACCAGCTAGGGCTCCGGTTACTTTTTAAAATCTATGGAATCTCTTTATAGTCTGAAAGAAAGGGTCACCTCAGCTCTTGTTGACAAGGGACCCAAGAAGGGTTATCACCAGGTGCCATACACACTCCAAAAGAGCTTGCTGAGCCACCTGAGTCCCTGCCTGTAGTGGGAGGAGGGAGTGATGGCACGTGGAAGGTGGGGTGAGGCTGGTAGACAATAAAGAAAGCACTTTTGCAGAATTGTGTAGTGTAGACAGAACATGAGATTTCTATGGTGCCCCCCCCATGAGTCTATTCATCCTGACTCTTATAATAAACCGATTACCTAGAATACTTAATTTTGACACACAGTCTTCACTTGATCTTGTTTTCTTTGAGAAGTGTCTTTCAGCTGGTTTCTTTGCAGCAGCCTTTTAATTAAACTCCTAATACATCTCTCTCTAAGACCTCCCAGACTGATTAATCAAGTGCACCAGGAAACTGAAATTCTGTCATAAAGCAGTTACTAATGTGTGAGGGGGGCATTATTAAATTGCTGTTTTATTACCAAAATTGACAAAGATCAGTGATGAAGAGTGAGTGTACACGCGTTGCGTGGCAACACGCTCATCTAATTAATGAAGAGACGGCTTTATGCTGGGAAGCAGCAGAAGGACTTGACAAGACTCATGGCTTTGCTCATTGACTCCAACAGCTTCAGTGGTGTTTCTTAATGTCTTCACAAGGTTTGGCAGTAATGTATTACCCTTGTCACACTTAAAGAAGGGAGGAAGGGCAATTAAATCTTTTCCACTGTCAGTGAATTGCAATGGAAGACAATACTGGGAGCGGAATACTTCCCCCCCCCTCCCACACGCACCTCCCTCCCCTTTATAGAACTACCAATGCCTCCACCATTCACACTCCAATCAAATACCTCATTGGGAATCTTCTTCCTTTTTTTGGTAACTTTTTTTTTGGGGGGAGATGGAGAAATCAACAGGGACTGACATCAATTTTCCAAGGGAGAAAATAAAAGTGTAAAGCATTGAAACACAATTTGTTAATGATTCTGAATTCATAAACCAGTGGAATCAAAAACAGAAAAGTGGGGCTTTGAATTAATCAGACATGAATAATATCAATGAATAGTTTTAGTGACAATAAAGACTGGATCTTTATCAGAAGAAAAGGCAGATGACAATCTGTCTTTTCAGAGTTTTTGTTTGTTTGTTTGTTTTTTAAGTATCCGTTGCCAGGCGACTTTTGTTGTTTGGCCAAATGTTTAGGCCTCTGTGTGTGCTAATTCTGCTCAGATAGGCAAAGGGGACCTGATGGATTTGAGCACTGAGTCTCTCTTGAGTCTTGGAGAGTCCTCTGAAATCAGATGAAAAACAGCCTGCTTATTCCTGGGATTACAAAGTTCCAGAAAAACAGGCTACATGGTAATACAAAGGTAATCTTGCTTCAGCTGTTCTATTCTTTCAACATTCTCACTCCCCCCCCCCCCCCCCCCCCCCCCCCCCGCAAGGATCCTCTATTAAAGAGAAAGGAAAAAGCTGCTTCTTAGATGGGATTCCTTGGTTGCTATGGGTAGGTCCAGCCTCAGGTCTAAATCAGATCTAAGCCCAGGATTAGGTATGTGAGGTTTGGTCCTGAAAACTAAGTTTTTTTTTGTTTTGTTTTTTTGTTTTTTTGGTTTTTTTTAAGGTAAATGATTATAAATGTAAATTTCAACTCCCCATGGGGCTGCTTGGCCGAGAAGGATTTCTAGGCTTGGCACAGCTCAGTGGTAATTATCTATACTTGAACACAGTTTTCATTTCAAGGGGAAAGACATTTGGCATCAGCTCCTGCAGGCTTTAAAAGGCCACATCGTTATTTCCCAGGGATGCCAAAACCTCTAATTTCCAGACGTAAAATGTTAATGCTCTTCTTTCACCCATATCCTTATCCCCACTGACTCTGAGAAACAGGTATGGCTTTTTCTGGAACACTCTCCTCACAGAAAACCACAGAGCTTACAACCTGGCAGAATTCCTCTCAGCACCAGTGTGTCGTTTAGGCTGGTCTGTTCTAACATCTCCGCAGCCAAACACGTGTTTCACTTGAAGCGATAAACCAGAGTTGCTCAAGCAAATGCTATCTAAGTTTTTTGTACAAACCACTAAACAGATTCATCTCTTTCTCTTCTTGAGGCAGCAAGAAGAGAAACAAAAGCAGAATTTTTAAGCATCAAGTATATGCGCAGAATTATGCTAACCAATGCGGAAGAGAAAATTGGAAGATACAGCTCTTGACTTTTAAAGGTCTAAGACATGTTTGGGTAATACAAGGTCCTACATGAGTAATCAAAAACTAGTAAAGTGTGTGTGTGTGTGTGTGTGTGTGTGTGTGTGTGTGTGTGTGTGAGAGAGAGAGAGAGAGAGAGAGAGAGAGAGAGAGAGAGAGAGAGAGAGAGAGAGAGGAGGGAGAAAGGGAGAGAAATAGAGAGAACATAATATATTAATTTTTTTCAAAAAATACTATGCTGGTATCTCAGGATATAAAGATGACTAATATACTGTTCTCATCTTCAATGAACATACAGATGATACAGAAAGCATTGGACAAACAGATCATTCATTCCTTCAACAAATATTTATTGTGTACTTACTATAAGCCAGGCACTATGCTATATGATGGAGAGATAATGCTAAGATGCTCATTATGCTCCTTGCCCTTATGGGGCTTATAATCATGCACTCATTCACATAAAGAGTTCAGAGCGCTAAGTACAAAACTGTGAAGGGCTTTGGAGTAAACTCTACCTGCGTTCAAATTTTAGATTTTCATTGTGCTACCTATAACGCTAGACGAGTTACTAAACCTCTGTAAGCTTTGCCTTCATCTTCTGGAAAACAGATATAATGATACATAACATAGTGATTAAAATCGTTGTAGTGTTTAAAATAAGAACTATAAGTACAACAGCTATTTCAGTGTCTGCCATATCCTAGGTGCTCAGTAAATAGTAGTTACCCATACATATAACTAGGGCTTTTTAAAAAGGGAAACAATAGTAAGAAGTAGTTGGGATAGTTAATCCAGAGGGTGGTACAGATGCTCTGAGCTGGCCTTGAAGGATGAGAGCAGTTAAGGAGAGGAGGAGCAGTGTGTGCAAAGGCCCAGAGGCCCCAGAGGGCAGGATGTTGTCCTAAGGCTGGAAGATAGAGTACTAGCAGTGTGGGAAGAAGTGGTGAAGGATTACGTTGAACAGGAAAGCTGAGGGCTGATCATAAAGGACCTGGTATGTCTCCTTAAGAACTCTAATTTTTTATTCTGAAGATAATGGGAAATCATTAGATAGTAGTTATAGGAACATTTTTTGAAGGAGGTAATACTTGACCTAAGCCTTGATTGATAGGTAGGATTCAGATGGGCAGAGACAAAGGCCTGGGATAGTAGATAGTAGCAGAGAAGCAGGTATAGAGTCTCAGAGCTAGAAGTTTTGGCTCTAATGTCTCTTGGGACAATTTTAAATGTCTTAGATGACAATTCCAGAGGGGTTTAGAGTTAGGGCTGCTAAGGATGTGGTTGGGATCAATTATTTAAATTATTTACAATCACATAACCTATTATTTCTACGTTCTATCTTTCTATCATCTTCTTTCTCTCTTATCTCTTTCAGAAATGGGGAAGATCCATGTGCTCATTAGTCATATAAAATGGTCTATATGTGCCAACAGAATCTTATATGCTTCTCTATGTTACAATGAGTATGTCTTTTTGACAACTCTGCCTATCACTGGATATAGATATGACAATATTTCCTAAACTCAAAATTAGTTAAATGGTTTGACATGCCTTGCATGCTTGAGGTCAACATGTGTGGTCATATGGGATGTCCCATGACTGGTGGTGTGAGGTTTTGATGGGCATCACTGCAGGGGGCAGACATGCACTGGCCCCCAGTGGGAGGAATCCAACTGCTCTCTGACTTGATGAGAAGATTCTTCAAAACCATTTCTGCATTGAACAGTTTCCCTTATAATTTAATCTAAGCATAATGCAGTTCTGAAAGAATTTTTAAAACTTATTTTTATTACAGTTTTTACGTGGTTTTATGGCATGCAAAATTTTCTCTCATGTTTCTAAAGATCATACACATCTTAAAAATTAGTCAGCTCTCCACTTCGTTCTGCTTTCTCTGATTGTCCTTTTCGTGTTTGACTTGATTAGGTGCTCTTCAAATGCTGTGAGATCTAAAGTATGAATTGACAGCAAGGGGTTGGAAAGGATGTCTGTAAATCAAACTTCACATTACTCAACTTTTAATTAATCCTCCAGTCTTAAGCTTCTTCCCACCATGGCCACCTGAGGTATCTGGGGCCTCCAATTCCTATTCCTGAGCTCTCCCTGTGTTCCCTACATGGGTCCACTCACTCCTTGTTGCTTCCTTTCTCTGCAGTCACTTAGGATCCAGTTTTCTCTGTGGTGCAAAGGCAGTTACCACTCAGCCCCTATCTTCTGTCTCCCAGAAAATCATTGACCTCTCTTTGCTGGTGTCATTTTTTCTCTGTTTGTCTTTGTGGATTTATGACTTAGTTGATTCTAGAAGGGAGAAGACATAAGTCATGTGTGCAATTTATCTTATTTAAGTGAAGGTATTGTTTTAAAGACATAGATATTTGGATTTAAAATCATAAAACAATGAATTGAATATACAGAGATACTCTGAGACTAGTGTTCACAGTGTAAACTTTTAAAGCCTATAGATATGGAAAATGTTATCATTTGAAAAGTGCCAGAAATGTTCTATCTATGGTTTGAAAGGCATAATGGGAAATTTATCTTTAGGACAGACTCTTTCTTTGTTCTCAGATAGAATCATTTTGGTTGGGCTTATTGTTCATGCAGTGTTTCACTTTGTTGTGTTTATGGTAGTTCTAAATATTTCTGAAGCAAACAAAGTAAATGCTGTTATTAATTCATTCATTCATAATTCAACTATTCATTCATTCATCTGTTAACTTACTTATCCAACAAATATTTATTGAACCCCTATTCAATGCCCTGCCTCAACTACAGGGGAAGAGGCAGACATAATAGCTGTCCACATGTTATTCTGTTCAACTCTGAAAAAAAGCTGTGTCAAGTGGTTGTTGAGTGGGGATAGTGTAAAGCAGCAGTTCTTCAAGTCCGAACAGCAACATCAGCAACATGTGAAAATTTGTTAGAAATGCCAGGCCCTACTCCAGACACACTGAATCAGATACTATGTGCCTGAACTCAGCAGCCAGTTTTAAAAAGCTCTTAAGGTGATTCCAATGTGCTGGGAGCCGGTCCATACTTGCTGTTTCAAGGGACCTGGCATATATGGCATACTGTTCTTAATATGTTTGCTCACCTTCTTGGCACTATGTGTTTTAACCAAGGTCTCTGAGAAAGGTTGTTTCCCCAGGTAGGGATTTTCCCCTGAAGTTAGGGAGGGAATAAAACCTCTTAACTAGTGCCAGGTGGGTAATTAATCACTTTAACTATGAACAATCATGCTTAAGCTACATAATCTTTACTCCCTGGAATGGAGATAAGAAACGCCCTAACCTTTGTAATAGAGATTGATAGGATTGAATCAACTGGTATAAATACAGATGTAATAAGACAGCAAGACACAGAACTTAGAATACGGAACCAAGAGAGACAGAACTTAGAACACAGAACACAGAACTTAGAACACAGAACTTAGAATACAGAACTTAGAATACAGAACTTAGAACACAGAACTTAGAACACAGAACTTAGAATACAGAACTTAGAACACAGAACTAGGAGAGACAGAACCTAGGCACAGAACCTACACAGAAAGTTCTCTAGAGATAGAAGAACTTCGCTGGAGAGAACATGGCAAAAGATACTGGACAGAAACTGGCCTCAGAACCTAGAGACAGAACCTAGCGAGAGAACATGGCAAAAGATCCTGGACTGAACCTGACTACAGAAATTGGCAAGAGAACCTGACTAGAACCTGGTGACTGAACCTGGCTGGATAACCTGGACAGAACCTGGCTGGAGAACCTAGCGAGGGAACATGGCTACAGAACCTGGCTGGAGGACCTGGAGAACCTAGCAAGAGAACATGGACACATATCCTGGCTGGAGATCTGAAGCAGAACCTCTCTGGAGATCCAGACCAGAACTTGGCTGGAGATCCTGGCTAGAGATCCTGGCTAGGCTGCTGATCAACTGAACGCTGTCTCTGTGTCATTCCTTCTTCGCCGACTCCATCCACACCTTTGGGGACCCCTGGACCTGCTGGGGCTGGACCCCGGCAACTGGCGCCCGAACAGGGACCCCTAGGTAAGCCCCACTCTCGGGATGGATAGGACTCCACCGTAGGAAGAGGGTGGATAGTCTTCGCCGACTCCGTCCACACCTTTGGGAACCCCTGGAACAGGATTCCCCTAGGTAAGCCCCCCCCCCCATTGAGAACCCCCACATTCGGGACGGATAGGACTCCACCAGGGTACTTCAGACCCCCCTATAGAGGATAAGTAGGGTAAGAAGGTGGATAGTACAGAACTTAGATTGAGAAGATGTGCCATACTGAGTCCAAAGGAAGAAGACTCTGTATTGATCTTTTAACACATATGCTTGCTAGCAGAAGAATTAAGGTTACTCCCAGTCAGATAGAACGTTTTATACAAGAAGTATGTCCATGCTTTTCTGAGGAAGGAAAGGTAAATGTAAAGGCATGGGAGAAGGTAGGCCCAAGGAGCCTTATCCTTAACCCCACTGCAGCCTTTCCACCCCGGGAAAGTGCAGGATTGGCAAGCTCTCCCTGGGGTGATAGATCAGGACTCAGGTAATAGCGGAAAGCGCCAATCCTACTCTTAAAATGGATACAAGAGAGCATTTCGGGTTTTTCTTTTTAATGCCTGATTTTAAAAAATAAAAAAGGGGGAATTTGCTGGGAGCCGGTCCATACTTGCTGTTTCAAGGGACCTGGCATATATGGCATACTGTTCTTAATATGTTTGCTCACCTTCTTGGCACTATGTGTTTTAACCAAGGTCTCTGAGAAAGGTTGTTTCCCCAGGTAGGGATTTTCCCCTGAAGTTAGGGAGGGAATAAAACCTCTTAACTAGTGCCAGGTGGGTAATTAATCACTTTAACTATGAACAATCATGCTTAAGCTACATAATCTTTACTCCCTGGAATGGAGATAAGAAACGCCCTAACCTTTGTAATAGAGATTGATAGGATTGAATCAACTGGTATAAATACAGATGTAATAAGACAGCAAGACACAGAACTTAGAATACGGAACCAAGAGAGACAGAACTTAGAACACAGAACTTAGAACACAGAACTTAGAATACAGAACTTAGAATACAGAACTTAGAACACAGAACTTAGAACACAGAACTTAGAATACAGAACTTAGAACACAGAACTAGGAGAGACAGAACCTAGGCACAGAACCTACACAGAAAGTTCTCTAGAGATAGAAGAACTTCGCTGGAGAGAACATGGCAAAAGATACTGGACAGAAACTGGCCTCAGAACCTAGAGACAGAACCTAGCGAGAGAACATGGCAAAAGATCCTGGACTGAACCTGACTACAGAAATTGGCAAGAGAACCTGACTAGAACCTGGTGACTGAACCTGGCTGGATAACCTGGACAGAACCTGGCTGGAGAACCTAGCGAGGGAACATGGCTACAGAACCTGGCTGGAGGACCTGGAGAACCTAGCAAGAGAACATGGACACATATCCTGGCTGGAGATCTGAAGCAGAACCTCTCTGGAGATCCAGACCAGAACTTGGCTGGAGATCCTGGCTAGAGATCCTGGCTAGGCTGCTGATCAACTGAACGCTGTCTCTGTGTCATTCCTTCTTCGCCGACTCCATCCACACCTTTGGGGACCCCTGGACCTGCTGGGGCTGGACCCCGGCAACTGGCGCCCGAACAGGGACCCCTAGGTAAGCCCCCCTCTCGGGATGGATAGGACTCCACCGTAGGAAGAGGGTGGATAGTCTTCGCCGACTCCGTCCACACCTTTGGGAACCCCTGGAACAGGATTCCCCTAGGTAAGCCCCCCCCCCATTGAGAACCCCCACATTCGGGACGGATAGGACTCCACCAGGGTACTTCAGACCCCCCTATAGAGGATAAGTAGGGTAAGAAGGTGGATAGTACAGAACTTAGATTGAGAAGATGTGCCATACTGAGTCCAAAGGAAGAAGACTCTGTATTGATCTTTTAACACATATGCTTGCTAGCAGAAGAATTAAGGTTACTCCCAGTCAGATAGAACGTTTTATACAAGAAGTATGTCCATGCTTTTCTGAGGAAGGAAAGGTAAATGTAAAGGCATGGGAGAAGGTAGGCCCAAGGAGCCTTATCCTTAACCCCACTGCAGCCTTTCCACCCCGGGAAAGTGCAGGATTGGCAAGCTCTCCCTGGGGTGATAGATCAGGACTCAGGTAATAGCGGAAAGCGCCAATCCTACTCTTAAAATGGATACAAGAGAGCATTTCGGGTTTTTCTTTTTAATGCCTGATTTTAAAAAATAAAAAAGGGGGAATTTGCTGGGAGCCGGTCCATACTTGCTGTTTCAAGGGACCTGGCATATATGGCATACTGTTCTTAATATGTTTGCTCACCTTCTTGGCACTATGTGTTTTAACCAAGGTCTCTGAGAAAGGTTGTTTCCCCAGGTAGGGATTTTCCCCTGAAGTTAGGGAGGGAATAAAACCTCTTAACTAGTGCCAGGTGGGTAATTAATCACTTTAACTATGAACAATCATGCTTAAGCTACATAATCTTTACTCCCTGGAATGGAGATAAGAAACGCCCTAACCTTTGTAATAGAGATTGATAGGATTGAATCAACTGGTATAAATACAGATGTAATAAGACAGCAAGACACAGAACTTAGAATACGGAACCAAGAGAGACAGAACTTAGAACACAGAACTTAGAACACAGAACTTAGAATACAGAACTTAGAACACAGAACTAGGAGAGACAGAACCTAGGCACAGAACCTACACAGAAAGTTCTCTAGAGACAGAAGAACTTCGCTGGAGAGAACATGGCAAAAGATACTGGACAGAAACTGGCCTCAGAACCTAGAGACAGAACCTAGCGAGAGAACATGGCAAAAGATCCTGGACTGAACCTGACTACAGAAATTGGCAAGAGAACCTGACTAGAACCTGGTGACTGAACCTGGCTGGATAACCTGGACAGAACCTGGCTGGAGAACCTAGCGAGGGAACATGGCTACAGAACCTGGCTGGAGGACCTGGAGAACCTAGCAAGAGAACATGGACACATATCCTGGCTGGAGATCTGAAGCAGAACCTCTCTGGAGATCCAGACCAGAACTTGGCTGGAGATCCTGGCTAGAGATCCTGGCTAGGCTGCTGATCAACTGAACGCTGTCTCTGTGTCATTCCTTCTTCGCCGACTCCATCCACACCTTTGGGGACCCCTGGACCTGCTGGGGCTGGACCCCGGCACCAATGCACACTAAAGAACCATTGCTCTTAAAAAGAAAAAAGAAGCTTTAATTCAAAAAATGTCTGTTTCTTTATGTGAAAGCTGTGTAGTGTTCCGGGTCTGCAAAAAGAAGAGAGGTGATGAAGAGAAAGGACCCTGATAATAGAATTTCCAACCGTCCATTTGTTAAAATCCATTTGTCCTATATTTGGACTTAGCTTTCTGAAAACAAGGACCTGCTACTACCTGCCTTATTGAAAATTTCTATGATTACTTTTTTTAGTTTATTTAATGTACTTTGGAATCCATTTGCTGGCTGGATATGGAAACAAGATAACCCTTATAGTTTGGTATTTATGTTAAACTATAGCCAACCCTGGTGCTGACAGAAGTAACCAATCAGCTGTGACTATTGTCCCCATCACTATTAGTTTTGCCAGTGCCAGTGCTCTTGTTTATCTCTGCAAGCGCCATGGCCAAGGCCAATAGTGCTTTCAGTGTCACACAGATATTTTATTGAAATTCATCCTGTAGCTTTTAGTTTTCCTGGGGTGTGAGTATTAGTTAATAAGAACTGATTGTCTCAGTGGTAGCCTAGTATCTTCAGCTTCATCCTTTCAATGATGGCTTAATACGTATGAAATGATTGCCCTGCACCTCCACTTTCTCTTCCTTTTGGCCACATTTTTACCAGGAGGTTTCTTTTATGGTCTGTAAATACACACCTGGGGGGATTTGTCCCCAGCCCTTCCTTCATGTCCACAGATGTTTTTATATTTGGATTAGAGCTGTCATTCTGTTACACAGACCATTCAGTTGGGTTTGTTAATTACGTACAGTGACAGCAGTTGCAGTGGATGCTTCTCATTGTTTTATGCCTGGAAGGCATCGAGGCACAATGTGAAAATGGACTTAGTGTCCAAGCTGGATCTAAAATCTCCTGATTTCAGCAAAGTCTAGAAAAATAACTTTTATCTCTTATTGCCATGTTAAAACTATTTTGTATCACTTTATCTCTAAAATCTTCCATTTTTACTCTATGATTCTGTTACACAGAAGTCACAATCTATACAAAAATATTATTCTTGGGATTTCAGCAATGAATATCGTACCTCTTTGGGAATCAGAAATGTAAGTGTGTTGGGAGTACTAGGAGGAAGTTAGGAAAGGGAGATATAAGGTCAGTTTTTTACACCTCTCCCCAAATCCCAGAAGCTTTTGTAGAAAACCATTTCCTAAAAATAACCAGTATGAGACATCAAGTTCTTTTCATTAAGGTCATTGCTATGGGGGTTAGATTGGGTTGCTGAGTTACTTCTCTATGGTAAATTCAAATACAGTTTCAACCATTAAGATTTTTTTTGAATAGCACAACTCTTGCATTTCCATTCCTCAGTTATTTAAATGCAAATAATTTCTCATCACTTATGGCTGTAAACATATTCTTTAAAATATTTATTATGTGTATAATTATCTTATCTCACACGTTATACTGGGGGTCTTATCCTTGAAATTGAGCCTGGTTCATTTTGGGGAATCCTGTGTTTAGTACAGTGCCTAACACATTCTGAGTTCTTAGTGAAAAAAATGGAAAATTCACTTTATTAATAAATGGCTGTGTCATTTGGATAGTGGTCTATAATCTGGGACCCGTCCACAAAATTTTTGTAACAAACCCATATTGGGAGAAGTACAGCTATTGGGAAAAAGTGATATAAACTGTTATAAAAATTTGACATTGCTGCAGCATCAAAATATGTGGCCAATACACTTATCTCACTGAATATGGTATGCAATACATTTTCTACATCAACCTATAAAGTTGCTAAACTAGCTTATAATTTCTAGTTGCTCTTTGGTAGACTGATTGTGATCCTATATACTCAGTTGTGTCACTGGCAATTAAAAAAGTTGTATTTCTTCCTTTCCAATCTGTGTACTTTTTATCTGTGTTTCTTTCTTTTCTCACTACCAAAGACCTGCAGGATAATGTTGAATAGAAGTGATAAGGTGGGTTTTCATTGCCTCATTCTCAATCTCAAGAGAAAATGTTGTCTTTTGTCATTACGAAAATGTTATCTTTAGGTTTTACCATAGATGCCCTCCATCAGATTAAGGAAGTCCCCTTCTATGCCAATAATAATATTTACTGAGAAATATTATTGTGAGTGAATGTTGAATTTTGTCAGGTACTTTTCCTAGAAGTCATGATTGTTATTGTCTGATTGTCCACATTAATTGAACAATCATATTAGTTGAATTTCAAATGTTAAGCCAATTCTTCCTGGAATGTGCTTCAATTGATCATGGTGCACATATTACTGGATTTGACTCACTAAAAGTATGTCAGGGAATTTTGCATATATGCTTCTGAGGGATACGGATTTGTAATTTTTTCTCATTGCAATATCTTTGTCAGGTTTTCAAATCAGCGTACTACTAGCCTTATAAAATCAGTTGGAGAGGGTTCACTTTCCTTTATGTTTTGGAATAGTTTTTGTGTGATTTTTGTTATGTCTTTCTTAAATGTTGAATAAAATTCACCAATAAGGCTATATGGGTCTGGAGCTTTGTTTGTGAAATTTTTAGTTTATGATTTCAATTTTTAAAATTACTAGTAAACAGAACTATTCATCTTTTTTTTTTGTAGTTAGCATTGGCAGTTTGTGTCTTTTATAGAATTTTTACACAGCATCAACGATGTCTACTTTTTCATAAAGCTATTCATAACAGTCTATTATATTTTTAATATTTTAAAACTCTGTATTGTTGATCTCTTATATTTCTGATTTTTGAAAATGATTTATTGATTTCAGAGAGGAAGGGAGAGGTAGAGAGAGATAGAAACATCAATGATGAGAAAGAATCACTGATCGGTTTTCTCCTGCATGCCCCACATTGGGGATCGAACCTGCAACAGGGACATGTGCGCTGACCAGGAATAGAACTGTGACCTCCTGTTTCACAGGTTGACGCTCAACCACTGAGTCATGCTGGCCAGGCATATATTTCTGATTTTGATTGTGTTCTCCCTATTTTCTTGATTAGTCTGGCTAGTGTTTTCAAATTTGCTAATTTCCAAAGAACCAGCATATAATTTAATTGATAGTCATTACTGTTTTTGTGTTTCCTATTTTATTGACTTCTGCTACTGTATTTATTATTTCATTTCTCTACCATAGTCTCATTTGCTGTAACTCTTTTTTTAGTGCTTCTCTAACTTATCACAGTCTATTTTCAAATAAAATTATCACTTCATGTATAATCAAGAATCTTAAAACAGTAAGCTTCCATATGCTGAGACATTTATTATATTTTAATATACATACATTATAAAGCCCACGATGTAGTGCTATTATTTTTGTTAAATCTGTAGATTAAAATTTATAGAAACTTTTAAAACTATTTACCCATATTTGAAGTACTCTATTTCTTTGAATAGATCCAAATTTATATCTAGTATTATTTTCCTTTTGCCAGAAGAAATTTCTAAATCAGTTCTTGTAGTGTAGGGCTGTTGAAGATACATTTTCTCAACTTTTATTTCCCTGAAAAGTGCTATTTCACCTTTATTTTTAAAGATAATTTTTTTCTGATTATGGAATTCTGAGTAGACTTTTTTCTTCAGTATTAAAAATGTTGCACTGTTTTCTAGTTTGTATAGTTTTTCAACAGAAATCTGATAAAATTCTTCCCTTTGTTTCTCTGTATTTCATGTTTTTTTGTTGCTTTGCAAGCTTTTTCTATTATAGGCTTCCAGCAATTTGATTATGATGCATATTGCTGTGGTCTTATTTTGTTATATTGTTTGGATTTTATTGAGATTTTTTGTTCTATTGGTTCTAAGTGTTCATCAAATTTGAAAAAAGTAATGTTTTTAGCAATTATGTTTCTTTCCTTACCTTTTCTCCTTCTGAAACTCGTTTCTTAGATCACTTGATATTGTCCCACGTGCCATTGATCTTCTATTCATATTACTTCAGTCATTTTTCTCTGTGTTTCATTTTGAATAATTTCTATTGCTATTTTAAAGTCCACTAATCTTTCTTCTGTAGTGTGCAACCTGATATTAATTCCATCCAATGTGTGCTTTTTATTTTAGATATTTTATTTATAATCTCTAGAAGTTTCATTTGGGATACTTTCATATATTCTATTTCTTTCCACATTATATTGATATTTTCTTCTACCTTATTGGTCTTATGGTGCATATTTATGACAGTTTACATGTCCTTATCTGCTAATTCCATTTTCTATGCCATTGAATTGTCTGTTTTAATTGATTGATTTTCTACTGGTATTGGATGATATTGTTATGCTTCTTGGAATACTCGGTGATTTTTTATTGAATTTCAGATAATGTAAATTTTATGTTTTGGGGAGCCAGAGTTTTAAAAATTTCTTTAAATAGTGTATGTTGTTCTGGCACTCCTACGTAGGAGAGGTAGATCTTGAGATTTTAAATATTGCTTTTCAGTATTGTTAGAGTAGGTCCGACATTCTATATTTTTAGTCTATTTTATCCCCACTACTAAGGTGAACCCTTTGAGGATTTAATCTGATGTGTATCATGTGGATTGTTTCCAGTTCTGGCTTAGTGGGAACAAAAACTATTCACAGAGCCTCTTTGGGAATTTTTTGGCTAATTTTCCAGTGGTTCTTGTTATGCCTGTATAGATCAGTAATCAGACAAAGACATGAAGGAACCCCTCTGTAAATATCTGAATTTCCCTCTTGGTATGTTCCCTCTTCTTACTTCACCCCCCACATTTCAGAATTGCTGACCACTCTTTACTATCTGTTTCCTCTACACAGATTATGAAAACTTCTAGGCCAAGCATGTCAAACTCGCCAGCCACAAGTTTGACATGCTTGTTCTAGATTGTCATTAGGTTTCACTTTCCTGAGGCTTAGAAATTTTCACTGAGCATGTGGTGGGTGAATCATAGAATTTACCTTTCTTCCCCCCCCCCCCCCCACTTATTTTAGAGGTTAAGTTCTGTGCTTCTTCTTTCCCAGTACCTGAAAACTCATGTTTTTCCCCCCAGTTATCTAATTACTTAAGACAAAAAGTTAACTATGATCCTTATTACCCTATTGTAGGCTGAAGAGAAATTCTTGAATAGAGTAAAGATCAAAAAGAATTTGAGGCAGATTAAAAACACTCACACATCAACAATAACTAGTTCTTCACTATAGAGCAGTATGGTTCAATTTTTGAGTAGAAATATTTTGTACCTGCACTATCTTTTACAACAGCTATTTTTAACCTTCTTCATCTCATGGCACATATAAACTAATTACTAACATTATGTGAAACACCAAAAATATACTTTTGCTGATTTGACAAAAAAAATGGTATATATTTTTTATTCATTCACACTGGATGGCAATTGTTGTGTTGGCTGTGGATAGTGGCTACTCTATTGGACAATTCAGATCTAGAGCTTTTAGAAAAATGTTAGCAAAGCTGAAACAGAAAAAATGTTAGTAAAAGAAAACAAGGCTAGCCTGAGGATAAAGGATGAGTGTTTTTTCTTTTAGGTAGCGCAAAGCTGGTTAATTTGTGATTAAAGCTTGTGTTTAAGAACAAAATAAGACAATTAGAAAAGACATTATGATACAACATCATTAGGGTTAAATCAACTGATATTTAAAAAAATATTTTGGAAAAAATACTGAGGAACCTATGTGCTAGTCATTGCTGCTCATGTCATTTCTCTACTGATCTGATGTTAAGGTGAGCAATTAAATGACAGATTCACAAATGAGTAGGGACATCTTCATCAAATTTCAACCTCCCCTGCCACTTAGCTCTAATAGGGATTTCTAAACTTGAAGAGACAGAACAGATTATAATGTCTTTGCTGTTCACTAAGTTATATAAGAAAGCAAAAGTTAAGTTAATCAATGATAGCATCTCTTTCAGGATGTTAAGAGAACTGGCACTTTTCCAACATGGAGCAGAGAAGACAAGGGGTCTTACTAAACTTGCTTTTCACAGTTATCTACTGTCCAGAGTGATCATCATACTGACATCAACTCCTGGAAGTCCTATTACTGAAGGTTAAATATTGAGAGACCAGCATGTCAGGAACCCTTCTTGTGTGCAACCCTCATGATAATTGATTGTCCCTGCATGTGGGAACATACAGGAATCTCCTTAGTAAGTCATATATATTTGCAGTAACTTCAGGCTAAATAAGAGTTAAGGGGTCCATTCTCCCCTTTGGATTTTGAATTATAGTTGAGTGTCTGCATGGATGTTTTATTTCCAGGCTATCATTCCAAAAAGGCCTGTTCATGATTGACCTATTTTTATGGGCTTGACCATTAATGAAAATAGGAGATATATTGCATGGTTTTCCATATGTATCTGCAGTGCAGCATATATAATTCACTAAAAGATACATAAACACACAAGCCATTATTAGTCACTGTCAGGACATCTGATTTTCTTGCTTGTACCTAGTCTATCATAAGTTTAAATCAGAAATATGGTGTAGTTGTGTTTTTCTTTGGCAATTACTTATTTTTAACACATAATGAGTCAGACAGTATGCATCAGTTACTGGGTTGTAAGAGAACATTACAAACTCTAGAGTAGTCCCACGTAAGTCACAAGGGTAATAGAGGCAGACTAAAAACACTGTGATAAATTCATTCACAGGGGGAATGTGTAAAAATGAATTGGGTCTCTTAAATAAGGAAAGCTATTAGGCTTGCAGAACCAATTGGTACACAGTAGAGGACTGTGGTTGGGAGGTGGAGAATGGAGTCTTTCAAGTCCTATGGGAGGTATAGTCGTACAGTGCTAAAAGCATGAGCTCAGAGGGTCGATTTCTGGCTTAAATTCCTGACTTTGGGTACTGGTTCTATGACCTTGAGCTGGTACCTGAAAAACAGAAGTAATATTTTCTACTTCTAACAGTTTTATAAAAATCAAATGAGTAAAAGTTTATATAAACACAGGCTTATAAATTTAGATTAGTGTTCAGATATGGCTGCTGCAGTATTTTTCTGTGTGAAGACAGAGACTCAGGAGGGGAAGGGAGGTAACTCATTCTAAGGCAAGGGAGAAGCCTAGAAGATACTTTTTTTTAAAGGACATAACAGAAGTACTGGAGTGGAAATGTGATTTCCTCACCAAACATTGCATAGTAGAGTATATGTGGGCCAACCTATTTCTGAATCTTAAGATATGGACTACAATGGACAACAATAACACCAAAAACCCTACTTTCACTAGATGAGTACTGAGAGTAAAACACTTGCTTTGTTGTAATTATGTGTTGTGCTTGTACCAACAAATAGTATTTTCCTCCTTTAGAATTTCTACTGGAACATGATGTGATGAAGAAAAACATAGCAGCTTGATTTGTGAGGCGTAACAATGTGAGGTAACACCAAAAAGATATCATATGCAGTGGCTTCAGAGTCTGCATCTTATCAGCTGAGTTAGAGGTGTTATAGGATAATGTTCAATACATGAAGTACTTTTTTTAAAAAAAGAGGAATATGGTGGACATTACTCAGCAGCTGTGAATATGTTCATAGTAGAAGTGAGACTCTTCATAGGATGCTCAGAATTGATGCAGGAGAAGGAATTTTGAAGACATCTGGGTTTACTGTTAGGGTGAGTGAGGGCACCTAATTTCCCCTCTTTTAGAGCCAGGTTGGTGAAGACTGGAGAATGTGAGATCATA
This sequence comes from Myotis myotis, assembly GCF_014108235.1. Taxonomy (NCBI): domain Eukaryota; kingdom Metazoa; phylum Chordata; class Mammalia; order Chiroptera; family Vespertilionidae; genus Myotis; species Myotis myotis. The sequence continues at coordinate 19,763,845 of NW_023416335.1, forward strand.
GAAGGACATAACAATCTGGTGCCAGTTACAAAGTACGCATTCATTAACAGTTATTTCATTTCTCTTTTTGCTTTTTCTCAAAGATGGACAGTAAAGACATGGGCAGTAAAGACAGAGGAAAGATTCCTCTTATTCCTGTTCTGCTACTTAGATCTCTCCAAGATCTTCTCCTTTCAGGGAATTTTAGGTAGCTACTCTTGTCTAAGTTACCAAATTGAAACATATCAAACCAAGGCAGCTGAAGAACTTTGGTACTAGTAAGAACAGTAGAGTTGGGGTCTTTATTCTGCTTCTACCATTGCCTAGTTGCATGACCTTGAGCAAATTATTTAATCTTCCAGGACTTCATTTTGTTTTTAAAAGGGGGCTAAATGATCTCCAAGGTCCTTGCTCTCCCTGGCATTCTGTAAATTCATCTAAGTTCTAAATTCTCTGTCAGAGTTTTCTCAGAACGTGCCAGAGAGAGTTACAGTGAAAGTTATAGTGGCTACAGAAGGCTTCTCAGACTACATGAGAAATAAGTGGGGTGTGGGAGTGCTTAGTGGACACTGATGAAACTAATTTGACTAAAACTGAATGTTCTTTGGGGTATTAGTAAGAGACAAGACTAAAATTATGTGCTTGGGACCAAAGGTGATGAGTACAGCTAAAAACCTCTCCCTAGCTTGATTTCTTTCAAATTTACTGGGGCTGGGGCTCATCTCAAGAAAGCTGACTACAACAATAGGGCAAAAAAAAAAAGCAATGATTCATGTATTTTACTTCTGTGTATAGTAGATGTTTAGCATTTCCACAGAAAAATAATAATAGTAATAATTACCATTTATTAAGGGCTTGCCTAAACTAGTCATAAGTTTAATAGGCTTTACATTCATCAATGCATTACCCATTTTACAAATGACAAAACCATAGCTCAGAGATGTTTACTGTCAAAAATCACACAACTGTCAAGCAATAAAGCCAGATTTGGATCTGAATCTGTTTTGAGCCCCATGGCTAGGCTTTTATATTGACTCCTTTAAGACTGACTATAGAGCTAACACACTGGCAAGCCACACAGCGAAGAACATGTCAAACTATTTGGGCAGTTTAATGATAAAAGAATTTATTAAATATAATTAAACATATCAAGCATAATAAATACAAAATAACTAGGACATGGCTGGGTCTCCACATAAATTCCTCTGATGAAGGACTTTCTACTATGACATAAATAAAATGTTTCCCAGTAATTTAAAGCATATACAGCAATTAATTCTACATTCATATGTCTTTTTTTAAAGAACTGTAATTTTTTAAAGCACCATTTTAATATATGTGCTTTAAATTATTTAAATTATTTTAGGAAGGGGGCAGGAAGAAGAGGATTTTAGTGGCATCACAAACACTGTTTAATGCAACAGCTGCAAGGCTTAAATCAACCATGCCCCAAGAGCCTTTGAGCCTGTCAGAGAGAAGATACTTTGTAACTAGTGCCTCTATTCCAAGGTCATTGGTTTGAATCTAGTCAAAGCTGATTGTGGCTGAAGGTCACCTTCACTTGATAGCTCCTTTGTGGCCTCAGCAAATGAGATAATGGACTTATCCAATTTTCACCTGAGCAACCACCCAGGACTAATTCTTAAGTTCTGTACTTAAGTTCTGGACCAACTCTGGCAGAGAATCATAACTGTGTCCCCTCATGGTCTGGGCCATGGCTGATTATTATTATTATTATTATTATCATCATCATTATTATATACTCACTGAGAAGCATCAAATAGAATACTAATTTGGAAAACACAGCATATTATCTTCATTTGCAGCTGGTCAGGATGGCTGGAGGTAAATGCAGAAACAAGTACAAAGTTCATTACTTCTATTCCACTCATGTACTAACCACACTTAAAAGTTCCTTTCAGGGCCCAGCCCACAAAAAAGCTGTTTAGGACCAGTAATCCCATAATGTTTTATGAATTCCAATAGTCTCTGCAGTCTATGGCTCATTATCATTCATGATGTCAAATTGTTTTGTATTCTCATTTTGGATGCTCAAGTGGGAAGTAGGTAGGGCATTAAAGTTTTCATCAGTCCACTGGCTCATAAATCTTGGCTTAACACAGCCCTCAGATGTCCTGACTTGAACAACCATGGTTTTCTCCAAGGAGTCCTTCCCTGAGACCCTCCTTAATATATCAAATCTAGAATTTACCTATAGCAGCCACACACTCACCTGCATCCTTATTCCTAGCATACATAAAACACTTACTTAAGAGGTGGGTATACTTCTCTCAGGCTACCTTCTTAATTACCTTACCCAGCTTACATCTTATAATTCTTATGTTATTTTAAAAAACAGGTAGAACATTAATTAACAGCTAACGAACAATAATCTATAATTTCCCTGGACACTTTCTATCATACCTCTATTTTAGGTTTGTTTTTTTTTAATTTCAAATAGATGTTTGCTTCTAACTATTATTACTTTGGTTCTTCCTGTGTTTTCAATCTTCCTATCTCAGATATGAATCCCTGGACCCACGTGTGTAGTGAAGTACCAAATTTTGTCTGAACATAAAAATCTCTCCTGATTAAGTATCTCTCCCACAGGTGACTCTTCAATATGACATAACATGCACTTGTAAGAGGGACCTGAACATAGCCAAAGAGTCCAGGGGAAAGAGACAAAGTATTCCATCTCAGCCATGTAAGAGTTAATGGTGCTTAATAAATACTTGTGGAATCAACTGATTAAATTAATTACTCTACAGTGCCTATGCGAGCAGTTCCCTCTATTCCTATCCATTTGGCACACCAGGCTCTGAGAAAATCCCAGGCCACTGAGAACTCCAACTTCACATGCTTACTGAAGGAGATAAAGGCTCCTGATTCAACCACCTAGTATTGGACTCAATGCCACCTGCCTACCAGTTACTTTAGTGATGCAAACAGAGGTTTTTAGCTGCTTATATAGTACATATGTTTTGCTGTCTATGCATCTGGCTGCAAGACATACCACATTGTTTAATTTTCCTAAATCAAATCAGTTCTGAGTTTGTGCCTACACTAGTCATGGTTGGGAGAAATACAAATTCAATAATGGTTTGGGAGAAAGGTGGCTTATGTGAGTATTCAGAAACTAAAGACATGTTCTCTAGTCTTCAGTCTACTCTGATAGACTCTGAATGTACACTGTTGAAGTCCACATAATCTATACCCAATATGCAAACCTAGCTTGGGTGCAGGAATCTTGATGTAGATTAGGTCTTTAGCACCTGACATCTGACCTCAGTGGACATACCTGGCAGGTGCAGGGTGCTAAGACATAATTAGCCAAAACTATTTCCTTTCCAGTCTTTATAAACCTTTTCCTTGTCTAGGACCAGCAATTCTGCCTTTAACTCTCCAAGTATTTCTTCCTATTCATATTTAGGGGAAGGAAGATATTGACATGTAGTATGACCATACAATATATCATCCAAATCAGGACATTTCTAAGGGTAAAAGAGAGCAGCCTATATAATAAAAGGCTAATATGCAAATCGACCGAATGGCAGAACAGCCAGTCACTATGATGTGCACTGACCACCGGGGGGCAGACACTCAATGCAGGAGCTGCCCCCTGGTGGTCAGTGTGCTCCCACAGGGAGAGCACCTCTCAGCCAGAAGCCAGGCTCATGGCTGGTGAGCACAGCAGCGGTGGCAGGATCCTCTCCCACTTCTGTGGCAGTGCTAGGGATGTCCGACTGCCACCTTAGGCTCGCTGGGAGTGGGCCTAAGCCAGCAGTTAGTTGGACATCCCCTGAGGGCTCCCGGACTGTGAGAAGGTGCAGGCCAGGCTGAGGGACACCCCCCCCCAAGTGCACAAATTTCATGCACCGGGCCTCTTGTTAGTAATAACAACACAAGGAAACCAGGCACAATAGGGTACATAATTATCTCATGTGTAGGACTTCCTATGGGAGTCTTTAGAAACACAATGTTGATTTCTTTTTCTTAGAGATGACAATAGGGATAGAAGATGCTGCCATTATTTAGCCTTTTTTTCATGAAATCCTATTAACTTTGTATATCTTCAATCAAAAAACAATTCTCTTTCTGAGAAGGTTATTCTCCCTAGAAGTGCATGTGTGAGCAGAGAGGGGGAATGTCAACACCCTATTGATCACCACGATCTACCAAAACTACCTTAGAGAATATTTAGATAAAGTGTTTCAGAAGTGATCCCAAGTAGCAAATGGGTGTAAGCCTAAAATATCAATTAGTCCTGCCCAGTGGCTGCCATTTTCCCTCGCTTTATGTTATGAATCAAGAATCAGAGGTAGTTTCATTGTGCAGTGGAGCTGCTGTTTAAATATAAGTCTAGATACAGCTCAGCTAAGATGCTCTCAGATTCAGAGCTTCCCGAGGCAGGAAATGCAGAAAGCCTCTATTTCCGAAAGCCCTTAATGGAGACTAGCAAGTACTCTCACACTTTCACTTTAACAGCAAAAAGTGTCCACCTCAGGAGCCTAAATCTATCTCCAAGGTGAACTTACAAGGGTGGCAGTAGTGTAAATAACTATTATTATAGCAATTTGTTCCCTACAAACAGCAGCCCCCAGGTGGAGATATGTGAGTAGCTAACTTGCTTTTTTTACCTCCTGGATTATTTTTTTTTTCCTGAGTCCCCATGGTGCCACCCCAGAGAGGGCAGAGTGGCCTTTTCCTGTCCTCCTGACATACTAAGTACAGCCCAACATCTAGTGGCTGCTGTAGAAATCTAGTCTCTTCCCAGTGGACAATTAGACATTTGAGAGTAGAAAATGTCAATTCTCAATCAAATGACACAGAAAAACCCAATTATCCCACAAAGAGAACTGAAGTTTGAAAAAGTAAGCATTTCATCCCCCTTCTTTCACAAGTTTATAGAGAAAAAATGTCTGATTCATTCTGGTGATACTTCTGAAGTGAAGGGTTACTTCTGCTGTTTTTGTGAATCTAGATTTTTTTTTTAAATCTTTTAGGGCTGTAAAAATATGGCCATACAGTTTTTGTTTATGGCCTGAAAAAAAGCAGATAGTCTTCCATATTGCCAGAGAGGTAAAAAATATATTTTGTTTTTGCTTTTAATATCCAGGCCTCCAAAAAAATAATATTTTCTCAAGATTCTATTTTGGCCTTTGTTTTGTTTGTTTGTCTTTTCTTCTCATATCTAACAGAGGAAAAAGGGTAAGGTGCATGAAGAGGAAAATTTTACTCCCTTGTAATTAAATAGATCCTAAAGGAATTTTTTATATTTCAAGGAAAATATGTTAAATCTGAATCAAGGTTAGGGGAATGGGGCTAGACTTTATTTCCCTAGCCTGTAACAAGGAGTATGAAAAATATTGACTTGCTCCTGAGAGAGGTTAGAGCAACTTAGTTAAAGTTGTTTAAGTACTTTGGAATTTTTGATGGAAATGAGCATATAAAAGTGTACTGGTCTTTTTAATTTATTTATGTTTACTGTGCTTTTATTTAATGTGAACTTTTCAGAAACTAGAAAGCAGTCTTTCCATACCCCCCTCCTCCATTTCAAAACAATATGCAGGCAAATATATATTTTCAATATCCATGTATGTTTGGTTGTGATAAATATAGTCTCTGACCTTTAACAGATGTAAAAGTGAAAGCACAGAGAAACTGGACATGCTGTGATGGCTATCGCCTATTTTACAGAGCCTCTCAGCATATTGATTGGCTGGAAGACATTTCTGAGAACTTGTATATGGCTCTTACTAAATCTGCTCCATTGGGAGAGGAGTGTGTGGGCTTCTAAGATTCTATACACAAAACAAAGGCTGAAATAGTCAATAAGCCTACCTGTGTGACAAGAGGCTAGCAGGAAGCTCTGAGTAACTCTTGTCAAGGGATACCAATTTCTCCCTCTTGGTTCTCTACACAGTCTGAAGCACATATATTCACCTAATAAGTAATACGAGGTTCTGAAGGGCTATCCTTAGTTGATGCCTCCAGGAGCACATTAGTCTTCTGTCAACAAGGTCAGTATGAAATTCTTCTGGCAAGGCCTTGACTTCTCTCCATCCTCCTGTCAAGGACTTGACGGATCCGCTTGTCCCTCTCACAGCCTCCCCAAGTTCTTTCTCTGGAATATATCTGATTAATCAAGTAGTTGTTGAAGCTCTGTCTCTTTACCTTTACTCATGGAAGACCCATCACATTTCTATACCTATTAAAAGCTTTCTTTCCTGCAGGTCAGGTCCTAACTATGACTTCTGGATTAGATTGTAGGAGAAAGCTACACCTGGAGTTTTAGCAAGGGTAGCTGACTTCTTATGGGACACCCTCTATTATCACAGGCTTAAGTTTTGCACTCAGGGAAAATGGGGGAGGGTATGTGGCAGTGAAAAAGAGGTTTTACTTAAGTACCTCATGACAGTGAGTTGGCCTGGGAGCGGCTAGAGTGACTATAGCCACACAATGGCCTGAGCTCAGAATAAGAAAGGGGAATTCTACTACACTTGCGAGTCCTTTTCTTCCTTGGCCTCTTTCCTAATAAAGGGAAACTTCAGCTGTAGGCTCAACCACTCCACTTGTTTTTGAGGCAATCTCAGGCTCAGCTTTGCTATCTAATGCGATTTTCTCAGCCCATGGCCTTTTAAAGTGACTATGGCCACCTTCATGAATTAGTTGGGCATTGTAACTCTAATCTGCTTGCTTTATCACTCTTGCTTCAATTTTGGCCTCCAACCTAATTTTGAAATTTAAACTGGGCTTTTTCATATTTGAATCTTGGTTTAGCCTTGATGCCCCTGGTCATCTCTCATGAGTATCTCATCCCAGTGTTTACTCATGGAGCACAAAATGGACCTCAGACCTGGGACTAACCCCCCATATGAGCTACGTGTGACAATTCACTGTTGAAAGGGATAATGTGAGCTATGAGATTTGGGATTAATGTCATTGTGGTAGATCCAAGACACTTAAATACTCATTCAATATGTTTTCTCTTAATTGATGCCATGATTATTTAGATAATACAACTAAATGCTAATACTAAGTTTACTTATTTACTGTACATATTAAGAGCAATTACTATTGACTAGGCACTATTTTAAGCACTTTACACATATTAACTAATTTTATGGTCATGATAACCTTATGAGGTAGATACTATTACTATGTCCATTGTATAGGTAAGAAAACAGACCAGGAGAAGTTAAGTACTTTATCCAGAATTTGACAGTTAATCAATTATGAAGCTGAGATTCAAAGTCAGAATCATTCTAGAGTCTCTAAGCAATTGACCAATATAATATCTTTGTCTACTGGATGGGAGAAAAATTATATCTCACTGTTTACTTTATATCTCCCTGATTACTAATAATGTTGAAGCTCATTTCATATATTTATTGATCCTTTTTGAGTTCCTTTTTTATGAACAGGCTCATTTTGTTTTTTTATTTTGTGTGTATGCATATGTGTACTTTCATTTTTTTAAAATTTTTTTCTCCTTCTTTCCTTACTTCCTCCCTTCCTCCTTCCCTCCCTCCCTTCCACTCTTCCTTTCTTCCTTCCATTTGTTGTCATTGTTTGGTCCATGGCAGCTGGCCTTGTCATTGAGGTCTACCAGGGAAGGCCTAGACTCTGGCTCCACTGGAGCTTGGGGCCAGAGAAACTACTCTGGTGCTGGAATGGCCCTGGAACCTGGCTCCATATGTGCTGCCCTAGAGCCTGTGGCTGTGGGGACCAGCCTGGTGCTGAGGCAGACTGGTATCCTGGGTTTGGGAGGGCCAGCCTGGCATCTTGTCTCTGAGTGCTGATCTGGTGTTGAGGGAGGCCTAGAGCCTAGATAGGTCTGGAGCCTGGGCATATGGATGCTGGAATGAAGCCTGAGGGCTGGCCTGGGGCTGGGGTAAACTGGGGTCCTAGGCTGGGAGCCTGAGACCCAGAGGCCCAGAGACCCAGGACCAGTTTGGAGTCTGGAGCCACAGGTGACAGTCTGGACACTGGATATTGGTCCATGAGTATGGTCTGGCCCTGTGGCAGAATATGGCCTGGGCATGGTAGTTGGACTAAGATCTGGGTCTGCTGTGACTGGCCTGGAGCTGAGATGAGCCTGAAGCCTGGGGCTATGGGGACCCCCTGGCACTGGGGCAAATCTGGAGATTGGGTTAACAGGTGCCTAGGGCCATGGGACGGGCCTGGTTCATAGGGGCGGGCCTGGTATTTGGGTCTGCATTGAAGTTAGGTGCTCATATCAGTTTTCTTCCCCAATTGGGTAGTTATCTCTCTGTGCTGGGCTTCCCAGGCCTGGGGGAGTAGCAATGAGGTAATGTAAAATTGTCCTTTTTGCCTTCTTAAATGCATACTTACTTATTTCTGTGACCTACCCAGGTGCTTTAATCTCTCCTCTGGAATTATTAGCTCTTGTGAAGGTACTTTCATGTGTGGATAATTGTTCAAACTGCTATACCTGCTAGGGGAGGAGCACTATAAATTCTTATTCTGCTATCTTGCTGACAACCGTCTAGCTGAATAATTCTTTTTCTACTGCTCTGCAGGTTGGATTTGCAACAACAATGAGTACAATAGTTAAGTGGAGCTTGGATTAGGCAGAGATAGTATGAACACAGATTTCTTTGGAATTATTTTAGTTCCTGTGTATCCTGGATGCTGACTTAAGAGCTAGAAGGCTTTCTACAGGGCATGTTTGGTGGAGCGACTTGCTGAGTGATGACAAGGGCTCACAGAGATATGCTATAACAAAGGACCTACAGGAATACTTATTGAGGAGGGAAAGGTCATCAGGCTCTGATGGAGCCAAGGAAAAAGTTCTAAGAGTCACAAAAAGTAAATGCAGACACTAGCAGAACCTACACGCTTCCAATGGCAGACAGTGCACACCCAGGTGCTTACAGAAGTCAGATGATCCCTTTCTGTCCAATGTCACAGAGTTGATAAACCCTCCCCATAAATCAGATGTCAGCTGGAGAGCTGTGGAAAAGAAGAGCAAACATAAAGAGCGAGCAAAGAATATACAGTTGTACCTAGAGAAACTGTTTACACTATTGGGCATATTATATTTTAAATCAAATGGGACTGAACTGAGTGCTTCAGCTCTTGCTACTTATTAGTTGGGGGCTGAAAGAGAGGTCAAAGGGATTTTGGAAAAATGAAGAAAACCTGAGGAAATTTGTTAGAGTGCTACAATGAGAATATGGAAATTTTGATCAGTTTTTTTTTTTTTATTTTACTTTACCCTATTTACTACTTTAGCTAAATGCACTTTTTTATATTAATATGTTTTCTTTATTAATTTTTTAAAAATATTTTTATTGATTCCAGAGAGGAAGGAAGAGGGAGAGAGAAATAGAAACATCAATGAGAAAACTGGGATCTTAAGCCAGCCAAAGGAATGACATTTCAATTTTTCAATTTTATTTTTTTATTTTGTTAGCTTTTTTTGCTTTTTTCTTTGTTTCCCCTTTTTTTGTTGCTTTTTTTCTTTCTTCTTTATTTGCTCTCCTTTTTTTTTGTTTGTTCCTTTATTTCCTACTTCTGTTCACATTATTTTTTTCAATCACGTGAGCAACAGACACATGAGTGGCGTGCTCTAGTCCAGGGAGCATCAGCCCCGTGAGCAGCCTGCCTCGAGCCTAAGAGCAGAAGCCTCATGTGGCCTGCCCCTGTCCAAGGAGCAGCAGCTGAGTGAGCAGCCCTGTCCGAAGAGCAGCAACCAGGCGAGCAGTCTGACCTGTCCGAGGAGCAGTAGCCACATGAGCAGTCTTCCTACGTCTGAGGAGAGGCAGCCCTGCACAGCCCGCCCCCATCTGAGGAGCAGTAGCTGGGCACAGCCCGCACCCTGCACTAGTCCGAGGAGCAGCAGCTGCACAAGCATCTTGTCCTCGCCCAAGCAGCAGCAGCCACATGAGCAGCCTGCCCAATCTGAGGAACAGCAGCTGTGTGAGCAGCCCGCCCCCATCCGAGGAGCAGCAGTTCTGCAAGCGGCCCGGCCCCATTCGAGGAGCAGCGGCAGCCCACCCCGGTCCGAGGAACAGAAACCACACGAGCAGACTGCCCACATCTGAGGAGCGGCAGTTCTACACAGCACACACAGGTCCAAGGAGCAGAGCCCCAACAGCCTGCACCTGTCCGACGAGCAACAGCCGGTCCTAGGAGCAGTAGCCCCACAAAAGCAGCCCACCACATCAGAGGAACAACAGCAGCGTGCATCCAACCCCCATTCAAGGATCAGCAGCCACATGAGCAGTCCGCCCCAGTTCAAGGAGTAGCAGCTGCGTGTGTAGCCCACCCCATACAAGGAAAAGCAGCCTCCTGATCAACACATCCTCTGTCAGAGGAACAGCAGCTGTGTGTGAAGCCTCCCCCCAACAGCCAGAGGAGCCACTACAGCGGTGAACAGCACCCACCACAGGAGCTCCTGTCAACTGAGGAGCAGCTGCTACAACAACCACCAGAGGAACAACCACAGCCTAAGGAGCCACTGCCACCCAAGGAGCAGCCACTGAACGACTCAACATCTAGATATGTCAGTGAGATCAAACATGGCTAGACAAAGAAACCCCCAAAGGAAAGAAAAGGAGGACTCACCAGAAAAGCAGCTAAGTGAAAAAAAGGCATGCAGCATGACAGAAAAAGAATTCAGATTAAGGGTCCTAGAATGCATAAACTGGATGGCGGAAAAAATCAACAACTTATGCAAGAAGCAAGAAGAAACAGATGAAAAAATCAATAAATTATGTAAGAACCAAGAAGAAATGAAGAGTGATATAGCTGCAATAAAAAACACCATTGAAAGTTTTAACAGTAGACTAGGAGAAGCGGAGGATCAAATTAGCGAATTAGAAGACAGGGAAACAAAACACACCCAAACTGAACTGCAATTGGAGAAAAAATTAAAAGACAGGACAAGAGCCTAAGGGAGCTAAAGGACAACATGAAACAAAGCAATTTCTTCACCAATACAGCTCCTAGGGCATTGGAAACTAAAGAGAAAATAAACAAATGTGACTACATCAAAATAAAAAGCTTCTGCACAGCAAAAGAAACCATCAACAAAACAACAAGAAAGCCCAATGCATGGGAGAACATATTTGCCAATGTTATCTCTGATAAGGGTTTAATCTCCAACATTTACAGGGAACTCATACAACCTAACAAAAGGAAGATAAACAATCCAATCAAAAAGTGGGCAAAGGACCTAAATAGACACCTTTCAAAAGAGGACATTCAGAAAGCCAAGAGACATATGAAAACATGCTCAAAGTCACTAATCATCTGAGAGATGCAAATCAAAATAACAATGAGGTACCGTCTCACACCTGTCAGGATGGCTATCATCAACAAATCAACAAACAACAAGTGCTGGAGAGGATGTGGAGAAAAAGGAACCCTCGTGGACTGCTGGTGGGAATGCAGACTGGTGCAGCCACTATGGAAGACAGTATGGAGTTTCCTCAAAAAACTAAAAATGGAACTCCCATTTGACCCTGTGATCCCACTTCTAGGAATATAGCCCAAGAAACCAGAAACACCAATCAGAAAGGATATATGCAGCCCTATGTTCATAGCAGCACAATTCACCATAGCTAAGATCTGGAAACAGCCTAAGTGTCCATCAGTAGATGAATGGATTAGAAAACTGTGGTACATCTACACGATGGAATACTATGCTGCTGTAAAAAATAAGGAACTCTTACCATTTGCAACAACATGGATGGAACTGGAGAGCATTATGCTAAGTGAAATAAGCCAGTCAATGAAGGAAAAATAACACATTTTCTCACTCATTTATGGATAATAAAGACCATTATAAACTTATGAACAAAAATAGATACAGAGGCAGAGCTGCCTCGAACAAACTGTCCAACTACAGTGGGAAGGCTGCGGAGGGTTGGGGGGCAGGAGGGGGGGTGGTAAGAGATCAACCGAAGGACTTGTATGCATGCATATAAGCATAACCAATGGACATAAGACACTGGGGGATAAGGGAGGCCAGGGGAATCTCAAGGGCGGGGGAAAAAGGAGACATATGTAATACTCTTTGTAATACTTTAAGCAATAAAACAATTAAAAAAAAAAAGAAACATCAATGATGAGAGAGAATCATTGATTGGCTGCCTTTTGCATGCTCCCACTGGAGATCAAGTCTGAAACCTGCCCGGACATGTGTCCTGATTGGGAATTGAACCGTGACCCCTTGGAAGGTTGACACTCAACCACCGAGCCACATGGCTGGGCTTTTCAGTTTTCAATATTAAGAATGATGCTTAATAAGTTTCTGAAAGATACTTTTAAATACATCAGGGCTGAATCTTTTTATTCCTAGCTGGTTTTGTATGTTTATAAGGAAATGGAGTTAAATTTTTTTTTTAACTCCTCTTATTTTTCTCTATGTTTCTTTAGTGAGATGTGTCAATAAATTGCTTAATATTAAGTCATCTTTATGTTCCTAATATAAAGACTTTTTAAAAATGCCAATCAACTTTATTTCTTAATGGACCCAAACACCAGGCCCACCCCTATGAACCAGGTCTGTCCCATGGCCCTAGGCACCTGTTAACCCAATCTCCAGATCTGCCCCAGTGTCAGGGGGTCCCCATAGCCCCAGGCTCCAGGCTCATCTCAGCTCCAGGCCAGTAACAGCAGACCCAGATCTTAGTCCAACTTCCATGCTCAGGCTCCTAGTCTGCCAAAGGGCCAGACCAGACTCATGGACCAAGTATCCGGACTATCACCTGTGGCTCCAGGTGATAAATCTGTTGTTGTTGTTGTTTTTGTTTTTTGTTTTCCTTCCAGGAACTCCTCAAAAATGCCACTGGCATACTTCCTTGATTTCCAATGCTGGTAGAAATTTATTTTTCATATATTTTTGTTAATTTCTAGAGATCTTCAGTAGAAATAAAGTTGGGTATATTACAGAACCTACCATCTTGATTGGCATCCTATCTGTTTTAATATGTATATATCATTTTCCCCTTAAAATATTTAGTACAGTAGTTAGGCATTCCAAGGAGTTGCACCAGAGTTATCATCTAAGTAGTTGACATTTATTGGTGTGTCTTTTCCATTCACAATTTCTTCTCAGAGAACTTAAACCTTCTCCATCTCCATCAACACAACAGAAGAGATGGTGCCTTTATTTATTAACCCCAACCTTTTCTAGGTAATTGTTCTATGAGTAAATATCTGACCCATAGGGTCCTTTCTACTCTCTCCCTCTTGAGAATTTTAACCAGGAATTGGTTCGTGGTTATCTTTGGAGACAGGAGATCAGGTAGACTCTGGTAGCCATTTTTGGGTCAAGTATGCTGGTGTACAAGAAGGGCAAGCTTCTTAGCAAAGAGAAGTCCTGCAGAGCAAGGAACAAATCTCCCCACCCTTTTGGGATTACAAAAAGCTAACCATAAAGAATCGACCTACCCTTGCATATTCTGAGATAAGACCCACCTTCAGTCTCCCTCAATTATTCTCTTGTTGGTATAAAATCCCAAGTTTTCTCCCTCTTCTTGAAGATGATCCTCATTAATAGGTGTTCCCCCTATGGTAATATCCCAAGTAAATTCACCTTCATTATTCAGTGCATTTTATCTTTCACATAGGAAAACAAATGCATAGAGAAAAATGATCCTGCAAGTGATCTGGTTAAATCAAAGAGATAAAAATCCTTAAGTCACCTCTAGGACCTTGAATATGTCATTTTATATCTCTCAGGTTGAATTGCATGTCTGTTTACCTCATGGGATCAAGATAAATATACGGCAAAGGACTCCCAAACACTTTGAAAACTCAGGGCCACAGAAATATGGGTAAAAATCATTGGCATACAAACTTGCCAGATTCTTTAGACCAACTTTTCTTCTATAAGACAAGCAGAACCTTAATCCAATACGTAACCAAATTGGAACTTGGGGAAAAATAATAAGGTGTTAGTTTTCTTGTTCAGCATTTAGCATAATGTGATTTCAACCACTGTGTTGAGGTGTTCTTTCCACTGAAAAATGCCTGGCCCCACACGCAATATGAGACAGGATGTTCCCAGGTACACCCCCTTCTGAAATTCCCCAGATATTTTCAGTGCATCCTATATAATAAAAGCATAATATGCAAACTGACTGAACTGCAGAACTATGACGCACACTGACCACCAGGGGGCAGACACTAAATGCAGGAGCTGCCCCCCACCCCCATCACCCTGCCAGTTGCCCAACAGAGGGAGACAACCAGCTGTGGCAGTGGGGGGCAGGGCCCACAAGCAGGCGGCGCCAGGCCTAGGGACCCTACCTGTGCATGTATTTCGTGCACTGGGCCTCTAGTAGGAAATAATAAATAAGTTGGTTTCTGTATGACATTGCTGGGTCAATAAACAAACAAATCTGGGGGCAGGTTCTGTCAGCAAATGTACTCAATTCTGATGTAAATTTATGCAAACAATTAATAAAATGCAAAATGTGGCAAAAAAGCAAGTGACTGTCTGATTTTTAAAACTAGATATTTGTTGCTATAAAAGCCATAATTAAATTTCTATTTTGCAGAATAATTTGATTTTCCTCACTGTTAATGTCACTAGTAAATGGAGCAATTTATCTCTTGGAATTTAAAATCTATGAACAATATTAGGCTCTCTTTGAGTTAAAAAAATAAAAAACAAAAATACCCAAATTCAGGAACTTTCAGATGAGCAAATAGGATTTAATTTGTATGCAGTAAGCAAATTTGATTTTCAAAACAGAAAAATCAAATATTTGGAAAAATTAGGCAATTATCAGTAGTAAAAATACATACAATCATTTCTATTATTATGTACTATAGGTCAATAATTTTTTTTTGTAGATTGGATTCATTTTAAATCTCATCCACCTACATTTATGTACCCCTATTTCCTGAATATAGACTGCTTAGCAGATGCTGTGTTATATGCTCAGAATATAAAAATATATAAGATGTTTAGAGTTATATGCATTACAGTACACAAAATCCAGGTGGGTAAGAAATTTTATTTGAATTAATTTAATATCGCTCTTGAGGCTTATGCCTGCTATGTTGCAAGGAATTCAAGCTCAGTATGTCTGGGGTTTCCCCCTATTCTGTTTCCATAGGTCATGCATATGCAATTCCAAGACATAAATGATTGGGCATCTATGTGGAGGGAGTCCCCACTTATTAGATATCTGATGATGAGATATATTTGTTCCCTGTCTGCAGGGTACCATTAGGTCCTTCACACCTTGCATGTGAGAAACAAAATCTTCTGAGTCTGTGGATTTTGGTGCCGCAGGGTTTGTGTCAAACATTCCATCTCTGGGGTCCTGGTTCTACAACTCTGCCAGCAACAGACCTCTCTCTTCCTTTCAGCCCAGGAGAAACCTCTTTCCCTTTTGATTCTTCTTGCACACCTGCTTCCACATTTACTTCCTACAAACTTTATAAGGTGTACTACAGAGTTGGGCTCTTGGAAACAAAAGGCAAGATGGTAGGCTGCCTCTGCTTCTTGGCCCAGCCATACCTCTCTTGAGGCAATGATAATTAGCCTCCTCTTCTCCATACCTGTGGTCCAATTTGGACCAGCATAGTGTTTTAGGAACTGTTATAATCACTTTCTCTCTAATTTTATTTCTTTCTCTCCTTTTATCCTAAAACATTCCATACATAACTACTAAATTATTTTCCCCTAAGAGTAGATCTGATCTTGTGATCTCTGGTTCAAAAATCTTTCCTTGTTTTCTAATACCAATGAAATTAAGTCTTTTCATACTTCAGATATTTGGAGTATTCCATGTTAGCCCTAACATGACTGAAAATTTTCTCTTCCATGGGCCTCCTTTTTGTCCCCGTGCTACAGCTAAACTGCAAAACAACTTAACATATAGGCACTCCCCTTTTCTGTCTTGATTCATGATGTTCCTTCTGCAAGAAAGGCCATCATAGTGATTTCTACATGATCAAATTCTGTCTTTCAAGGGTCAGATGCCATGTTGGGTCCTTCATGAAGTGTTCTCCTAGTTTCAAAGAACACTAGCTTTAGGAAAAGAAATAATGAAACCAAAAACTGAGATAAGTTTAGGACTAGTACCAAAAAAACAGAATGGAAAGTTACTTTGGGAATAAAGGTAAACATGTGAGGTGAAGTCATACTCCCATAACAGATATCGAGATGTGACTGCATGGGACCTGAGTGAAGGGTTACCTGGGACTGAGTGGTAACCAACCCTGTCAAGGTGTGGGGTGAGAATACTCAGGAGTAGGGCCAGGTGTTGAGGAAGGGATGTAACAAGTCTGTTCTATAGTGTTGGCAGACATCAGCACTCTTTAACTCCAATCTTGGGCAATGCTGTTGTTATTCAACTTAGTGGCAATAACCTCCTGGAAGTCTCTAGATGAAATGGTGTTCTGAAGCTATGGTATTATTTATCAATAGAGCACATGCTAACTAGACAGCAAGATTCAATATTTAGTTTTACAGTTATGAAAATACATCGACACTGAAGATGTTTAAGGTAAGCCTGAGGGGCCCAACTCTTGGTATATTAACCAACATCTGCAGATATAATAGGCAAGAAGCCAGACTCTCCATGGGAGTTAAATCATCCTAACACTAAAGATGAATACAGTCATTATACTTACCATAGCACATAAAAACATGATAAACAGGGGGGCGGGGAATAGAATTGCTATAAAATACTAAAGTTGACCACATTCTTCTTTAATGAAGTGGAAAACCCTTCACCATCAGCTACCTGTGAGCAATTATGACTTACTTTATAAATGAGACACTTGGGATGAGCCTGTATAGAAGCAACATGATGAGAAAAATAACTCTTGTTAATAAAAAAGTCTTTGTCTATTTTAAAATTGTTTGTCTGCTTTATCTCTTGGTACTTTCCCTAACAATAACTACCAACTCTACCTGGTCCCAAATCATTCAGGTATATAGTACTTTTATTAGCATTGCTTCTGCTCTTCTGATCCTCTTACAGAAGGCTTTGAAACACATCTCTAAAAATTTCTCCTTCCTTCCATGGTGCCCTAAAAGGCACTGAGATTTAAATTTACTTTCATTTTACCTTTTTAGTAAAATCTTTTGCCCTCCTTTGGAAAAAATGTTTTAATACTTTTGGAAATCATGAATTCTAATAGTTTCCATAGGTCATTAATATGCCTGACTGACTGAATTAATATTTTATTCCTTTAATATTATCCTTTCCACCTTATAACCCTCATTCCCTGTCTGAAAGAACTAAAGGAAACTGAGAGCCTTGGATTAAAAGATGGCCCAGTAATACATTATTTGCTTCCCTGTCTTCTCTTTGGCTCAATGCTACATTAATTTTAATACTCAAAAATGTTGCCATATTTAGCAATACAAGCTTCACATGATTTGATATTCAACTTGCAGGAAAGGAGCCCAGATCTTTCTCTCCCTTTTCTCTCCCTGTGTGTTTACTAAACTAGGAAGTATCAAAACCAGCTTGCCTGCTTACTTTCAGCCCACTGTTTTAGAAAGAATAAGGAGAAAACTGACTAACATTCAGAAGCAGCAGTCAAGAAAAGTACACATCTTTTTTCTTCTTACATATCAACTTGTTTAATCAGAGCATTTGTACTTTGATGTATTATTATTATTTCTCTCTATGGGAATTGATTTATAATGTTACCTAATCAGTGTGGTTCCAATTTTAATCTTGGAGCTGAGTAATAAATATAAGACATTAATTTCCATAAACCATGTATATTTGAAGGCTTCATTTACATAGTGAGCAATTTAGGCCCATAAATTCTAATGTGTTTCTATTCCTTTTGGGTTACTGTTTGCATAACCTTTTTATAGCTATGGCAAACCATAATGCTGCCCAATGCTGACAAATTTCTTGCTGCTGTCCAATGCATAAAAATGTGTTTTAAGTAACTCTCTAATGCCCCCTCAGTAATTTTTCTTATTTCTTTCTCACTCACCATTGATGGTAATTCCTTTTTAGGAGATGAAAAATTCTATTTCATTCCCTACCAATTTCAGCAACTTATTTGGCAGCATTCTCTATCCTAATATATGATTCTGATATAGCTAGAACCAATACACCCCCATTTATTCCAGGAAGGATGACTCAACTTTGAGAAAAGTGCAGACTCAGGTCTAAGTAAATACCATGCTTGTCTCTAAGAGGTTGGGAGCATGAGACTGAGTATAACTGAGTACACAACATATAATCTGAGCATCTTTTAAGGTGATTTAAGGATGAATCAAAGATGTTAAAATGGATCATCCTATTTCAGAAAGAAAATCTGTATCTATGTCTATATCTATATTTATATCTATATCTATATATCTATACCTATATCTATCTATCTATCTATCTATCTATCTATCTATCTATCTATCATCTATCTATCGAGAGAGAGTGGAAGTGAGAAACAGAGGTTTACCATAGGAAAAAATAGATTAATCTTTAGCAGTTTCTACATGCATAGTTTCAAATATTTCTAAAAATTTGCTTTTTATAGCCATCTACTTTGGGCCTAATTTAATAGCATCTTAATTGAGGGTAATACTTAGATAGCATTTATAGTTTTTAACATACTTTTGTGTACATTATCACATTGATCTTTAACATATTTCTGTAAGTTGTTGCTATATTCATGGTAAAGATAAGGGCCAGGATTTTTAGTATTTTATTGTTATTGACACAAAGGGACTATTTATTGGGTTTATCTGGAGTATTGGAAGAACTGATATATATACTGGTTCATGCACAAATAGACATTAAGATATTGACACCTTTTTATAAGACCACAGTAAATGTTTCCCTGGTTACCCAAGTCTTTTGAACCTGAGGGAAGATGAATTATGGCCAAGACACAAGTGTGCTGGCTCATGCCCTAAGTGTGCTCTCTGTGATTCTATCCAAACGACTTTCCCTGAATCTCAACCAGGTGGGTCATGAAACAAAATCATTAGCTGCTGTTTTACAAACAAGGTGAAATAAATCAGGGGTCTCAGCTCAGTTCCTAAAAACAAGAGTCCATTTCACCCTCGCTGCCTCTGCTAGGAGTTCCTGGTGGTCAAGATTAATTGGTAGACTAGAAGTGTTCACTGCTCTACCTGGAGTCAGATTGATGGATGCTGAAGAGGACGTTGCTTCTGTGGGGTAGACACAATCAGGGGTAATGCTGCTCAGAGAGGCAAAGAGGCTGACAGCGAGGATGCCAAGTTTCAGTACTGCCCACAACAACCTCTTGCCATACTGCTGCCTGGGTGTTTCTCTGCATGAGTTGAAAGAGGGAAAGAAACAGGGCACTTGAAGTCAGGCAAACTGCTTTGCAATCCTTGCTGTTCCACTTAGGCACTGGGAGTTTAGCTATGTTGCTTAACCTCTCTGAGCCTCAGCATGGAGAATTACTGGATACCGTGTGTACTCGCTTTCTACTGCTGTATAACAAAAAGCCACCAATTTTACATCCATTTATTATCTCAGTTTCTGTAGACCAAAAGTCCCAGCACAGAGTAGCTGGCATCTGCTCAAGTATTCACAGGACTGAACCTGAGGTGTTGACCAGGACTGAGGTTTTCACCTGGCACTCAGGATCATCTTCCAAGCTTGGGATGTGGGAAAAATTCATTGCCTTGTGGTTGTAGCACTGTAGTCCTCGTTTTCCTGCTAGTGTGTGGCTTCCAACTGCTCTCAGCAATGAGAAGCTGCCTGCAGTTCCTTGCCATATGGTCCCCGTGGACAGTTCACAAGATGGATGTTTGCATTTCTGTAGGCCAGATGAAGCATCTCTCTCTGATTTCATCTTTTGCCACTAGCCAGAGAAAAGTCTCTGCTTTTAATTGGCTCTTATGTTTAGTTAATATCCACCTGGATAATGTCCCTATTTTAAGGACAACTATACCATATAACCTCAACACAGGAGTAAAATCTATCATATTCACAGACTTAGGATTTTGCAGAGCATGTATGTCACTGGCAGGATATCTTGAGGACACCTTCAAATTTAGCTTATCAAAGTGATACAATTTATGTGAAAACCACTACCTCCTGGCAAATACTTGGCATGTAATAATAATTTATCTATCTATCTATCTATATACATATACATATACATATATATATATATATATATATATATATATATATATATATATATAAAAAAGGTTAAGTGACGGACCGTTCATCCCTCCAACCGTCCGACCAACTGACTGGCCGGGACATATAATGCGCACTGGCAATTTAAAAATAAACGTTGACTTGCACATGTGTGATACATATAGAGCTCTTGGAATGGACATTATTGAAATCCCCTGTGAAATGATTTGTAATGTATCTATTATTGAAGCTACCTTTGGAAATAGTATGTCTACAGATAATCCTATCTAATGAAGATGGAATATGCAAATTAACCATCACTCTGTGACAAAGATGGCAGCGCCCACAGCCAATAAGGAGGGAATATGCAAATTGACACAACAAAGATGGTGGTGGCTGGGCCAGGATGCTTGCATCATTGCCATGGTAACAACACTTGGCTGCTCTGGGCCTCTGGGCAGTGTGTGCACGCAGGCACAGAACAGTGGGGCTGGGCAGAGTGCATGCTATGTGGGGGTGTGCGGGGGGTGGAGGGAGCTACAGGAGGGCGGCAGCCAGAGCAAAGGTGGAAGGAGGTGGCCAGAATGAAGGCCCAGGTCCCTGAGGGTAGCCGGTGCTGGCAGTTAGGGGAAGGAAGGCCTATTCTTGCATGAATCTTCATGCATCAGGCCTCTAGTATTAAATATATATCTAAACGTGAGATTCTTTGTCCAAAAACTGAGCACGTTCATAAATTAAATGAAGAAATTTTGGATATATTCGATGGAGATTTTCACACCTATTTGAGTGATGATTCCATAGATTCAGTGGATGATGCTGAAAACGAAAATTTTCCCATCGAATTTCTTAACAGTATTACTCCTTCTAGAATGCCGTGTCATAAATTAAAATTGAAAGTAGGTGCAATCATCATGCTACTGAGAAATCTTAATAGTAAATGGGGTCCATGTAATGGTACTAGATTTATTATCAAAAGATTGAGACCTAACATAATCGAAGCTGAAATATTAACAGGATCTGCAGAAGGAGAGAGTGTTCAGATTCCAAGAATTGATTTGTTCCCCTCTGACACTGGCCTCCCATTTAAATTAACTCAAAGACAGTTTCCCATGATGCCAGCATTTATGATGACTATTAATAAATCACAAGTACAAACTCTAGACAGAGTAAGAATATTCCTACCTGAACCCATTTTCAGACATGGTCAATTATATATTGCTTTCTCTCGAGTTCGAAGAGCATGTGATGTTAAAGTTAAAGTTGTAAATACTTCATCACAAGGGAAATTAGTCAAGCATTCTGAAAGTGTTTGTATTCTTATTGTGGTATACAGGGAGATATTAGAATAAGTTTAATCAATTTATCAGTCATTGTTTTTATCAATGTTGTTTTTATATCATGTCTTTGTTGTTATATTGTTATTGTTTATTTATTAATTTATATATTATTTTAATATACATTTTACTAATTTTCTTTCATCTCTGACACTTCTATTATAGAGAAAGTGTGAATAGCGATATTAAAATATTTCTTCTAATTAATTTTCTCCCAATGTGCATGAATCCATGCACTGAGCCACTAGTTCTTCTATAAAACGGATTAAGAATCAATGGATCTTAAAAGGCATGATGATTCTGGTAGTTTTAGTCATGTTTCCCAGTAAGAAAAAAAATCCATGTAAATTGCAGTCCTTTTTATCAACCATACTGCCTCACTTACCACCAAGCACATAATATGTGCTTAGTAGACATTCCAATGATACGGGCTATGTATGAGAGGTAAATCATCCTTTCACACTACGTACTTATCTTGACATTTTGAAGACTATAGACTATTATTCAGGACTCGCTCAGGGCTTTCATATTCATACTCATAGTTTTAACCAATATTCATTTATTAACAACTTAAAAACTTTTATTTACACATCAGACCACTGTCAGCTCTTGGACCTCTATCTACACTGCATACTGGTCATTTCCACTTCTGTGCAACCTACACATCCCAAATTAAACATGTCACCTATGAAAATGCACACACCCCCAAGTCAAATTCTTCTTTTATAACTTCTATCTCAATGAATGAATGTATTACATTCTCCCCAGCCTCCAAAGCCTGAAACCTGAGAATAACTCTTTTAGACTCTCCTCTTTTATCCAACTGGCCAAATCATGTCAATTCTATTTCCTGAATATGTTAATTATTTATCTTTTCTTGATCTGCACTAGCCCTTATCATTTCCTACTCTAGCTACTTCGATGTGTATTTCTAATCAGATTTCCTGTTCTCAGGTTCTCCCATCTATTCTGTACTCCATTGTACAAGTTATTTTTCAAAAGTATAAATCTGATTCTATCTCTCAGCAGTTTTCAATGACCCCCAATTGATGTGAAGAAAAAAAAATCTGGCTATCAGGCTTTTAATTCCTCTGGCTATATATGAATCTCCATATAATGGGAGAAGTCATCTTTAAAAATTTTTTGAGGCATAACTTATATATGATAAACCACACAGATATTGTATGTTTTGATGAGTTTTAGATATAGACTAGAGGCCCAGTGCATGGATTAGTGCACCGGTGGGGTCCTTCGGCCTGGCCTTTGCCCTCTTGCAATCCGTGACCCCTCGGGGGGTTTTGGAGAGCCGGGGTTTTCGGCCCAATCCCCACAGGCCAGGCTGAGGGACCCCACTGGTGCACAAATCTATACACCAGACCTCTAGTATGCATATAAGATCTTTGGTTAATCTCTCCCACCTCTCCCTTCCTCCCTTCCCTCAGAGATTCATGAGTCTCTTCTATGTTTCCATGCCTGTGGTTTCCGCTCCTGCATTCAGCGTCTTCCCCTTGGTGGTCAGTGTGCGTCATAGCTACTGGATGGTTGGCCAGTTGGCTGGTTAGCTGGTCGCTTACGGTTTTATATCTATAGATATATTGGTAAAACCATCATCCAATTAAGATATAAAATGTCAAAGTCATCTTTTTAAAACATAAATTATGTTTTAAAACATACATTATGTTACTTGACATCAATCTCAAAAAAATCTCATCACAGAATGAAATTCAATTTTCTTTCTTAGCTATGTAATTACATAGGTGGGGTCCTGCCCAACTCTGCAACTCTTCCTCCCAGAAGCCAGCCCCTCAGGCACACAGCTCATGTTGTCTTTCCTAGTTGTCTCAGACATTACAAGTTCATCCCTGCTTCTGCCTAGAGCATTCTCACATTTTTTCCCCTCACTTCCTTTCAGTCTGTTCAAATGCCACTTCCTCAGCGCTCAAGCAACCCTTGTTTAAATAACTTGTGCTTTGGGGAACTTTTTTGATTACCTTATTTAAAATAGCACCACATCTCAGTCCTTCCCCTCACAAGCACCACCATCTGTCACAATTTTTACATTTGTGTATTTATGTATTTGCAATAGAAAGTAAGAGGACTTTGGATGTCTTGTTTACTTCCATATTCCCCAATGTTTCATACAGTGTCAAAGAATAGGTTCTCAATTAATATTTTTGATCGGAGGTGGGAGATAAAATCTAAACTCTATACCATAAGACAGTGATGGCGAACCTTTTGAGCTTGGTGTGTCAGCATTTTGAAAAACCCTAACTTAACTCTGGTGCCATGTCACATATAGAAATTTTTTGATCTTTGCAACCATAGTAAAACAAAGACTTATATTTTTGATATTTATTTTATATATTGAAATGCCATTTAACAAAGAAAAATCAACCAAAAAAATGAGTTCGCGTGTCAGAGGTGACACGCGTGTCATAGGTTCGCCATCACTGCCATAAGACAAAGGCCCTTCATGACCTGGGGGTTTCCTTTTTTACTTATATTTTTCCACTTCCCATAAGCCCTAAGCTATAGTCAGTTTCAATTACTTGCAGTTCACTAAAGATACCAGATTTCCCTTCTGCTGAGCACATTTCTCTAAGTTCCTGGAATGTCGTCATTCTTTGTCTACCTTCCCAATGCTTGCTCCTTTTCAGCTTGAGTTTCTTTGTGAATCTCCCTGCCTCCTTCAACATACATAGATCTCTCTGCTCCCTGCTTCTTCCTTGCATGTCTTCTTAGAATAGCTCCTAGAAGGTCCGGTAAACATTTATATTTCAGCAGTGTTTTTCTACCTATACTTGAACTCTCTGAGGATAGCAATAGTCTTTTCATCTTCGAATCACCAGTACTTACCCAATTTGCCTTATAATTTGAGCTCAATAAATGTTTTGTTAAAAGAAGAAAACAGAGAACAAAAGAGGAAAGAGGGAAGAGACAGGTACGAAGAGAGGAAGTAAAGGGAAAAGCTAGAAAAGAAAAGAAAAAAATAGATATTAAATATTAAACATGAAGATTTGAATTCAGTCCTTCAAATGTAGAGTCAAAAGACTCAGCAAAATAATCTAGAGTTAATTCATGTCTATTCTCAGTTATTAAATTTAGGGCTTATTTGCATTTAGTATTTCCAAATTCTTCTTTCTTCCTGTGTGTGTGTTTCAGAAGACATATTAAGTCGCGGTTTGCAAATAACCCCACAACAGGTTTAAATACTAGAAAATGGGAACACACACTTGTGTGATGTTCATTACATGTACATGCAATTCCCCAATGTTTTATGTAAATAATGGCATCACACAACATAGTCAAGTGTGAAAATGATCTGTTTATATGACATCCAGTAAAACCCCTGATTTTCCCTCATTTCAGTTTGGTTCCTTCCTTGATCAATCTTTTTTTTTTTTTAATTATACAAACCAAGAAGAGTAGAAAAAGAGCTTAATGGATAATTGTAGTAATCATTTTTTAAAACTTTTCTATATTTTATGATGCTTTGATACCTTGGTATCTTGCTGGCTGGGAAAGACTGCCTCTCCCAGGGCTAGTTAATCCCCAAAAAGTAAAGGACTCAAGAGAAAGCATACCTTTCAGATGCAAACCAAACAATCCAAAACCTACACCCCAAGGACCTCTTTTATCTAACTCTCACACACCAAGTCCATGCTTCCCCTACCCTAAGTCACCCCAGGGTCATGTACCAGATAACTAGCCCAGAGCCTGCTGAAAATTTTAATCTGTCTAATGCTAAACTTGCTCAAACTTGCCTACCTTACCTTGCCCATTCCTTCTCAAGGAAACCACAGTAAAGTTCTGGGCCATACTTTCTCCTCTGCTCCTTCTGCCTCCTGACCAACGTGGGCATTTCCCCATGTAGAACTGCATGGCATGGCACAACATGGCTCCTTCTCTTGGGAACTGTGAGTAATAAAGCTTCTTTAAATGGCATTGCCTCTCTGTGCTATCACCTCTATGAATTAAAATCAGTTTTTATAAATTAAGTTCCAGGTACAATCAAGACAGTGGTTCAATATAGATAAAACAAGAACTGGTAATAAATCCTTGAATGATTTAATTCTAATTATCAACATGCTGTATGCCTTCCCTCCGCCCCCCCCAAGAACTGCCTGTAATAGCAAGCATACCAGGAAAATAAAAATCGCCTATAATATAATCACACCAGAATGCAGGGAGCTAGGAGGAAAAGAAATGGAGGACTTCCCTGAGAAACACGGCAATATATGTTCACATCATTCTCTGAAACAACACTTTGGACAAAATCCATTTAACTTGTTCTTACCCATCACAGTTGTTTTCCTGAATCATAAAATTCCCATTATAAAATACACCCTGACATCAACTTGATTAGTATGATCATAAATCTTAACAGTAGCATGCATGCTTTAAACTGCATATTTTTAGGCTACAGTTATAGATTCTATTATTTCCTCTACCTACTGAAGTAATTAGATATTATTTCAATGCACTGCCAATTGTTGGCAGTACTTTTTTAATGCATGTAAAAAATCATTGGTTTAAAACCACTGAAACAGGATTTTTGAGAGCTCAATGGCAATATATTAATATTAAATTTGTTGATTAATTTTAGACTCAATTTAAAAGAAACCAAAATTACTCATAGCCTTTACTTATAAAGTTATATACTTTTTATATATAACTTTTGAATCTTTACATGTATGGTAACATCTGTTTATAGATAACTAGTTATTATGTAATTTGGAATGTTTTTATAGGTAGTTTTTTATGCTAAATTAAAAGCTTTGTAATAAAGACTTTTCTTTGGACACATTTACATACATTTCATACAAAGAAATATTCATTAATAGTGTGCTGGTAAATGGGCTGTTGCTACACAATAGTGTGGAGATGGAGGTTTGTGATTCAGGTCTTCATAACTGGCTGGGTCATATTTCTAAAGTTAAGGAGTTTCCAGCTAATATCAAGACACAGACAATATCAGTGCTCAAAATTTCCATTCATAATGAAACCTACCTGCAAGAGGACAGCTTTGCTCCTAGATTTCAGCTTTGCCATTATTTGATTGTGAGTGAACTTGGATCCATTACTTGACCCGCATAACCATTAACTTCATCATCTGTAAATGGAGAGGTTAAAGTTAATGATTTGTAGGGCCTTTTAAACTGCTAACCTAACAAAGGTATAGAGTTAAATAATTACATAACATAAATATCTTAATTGCACATATAAAGAAGGTAACTATCTTTCACTATGTTGTTTATATACATTCATTATCTTATTTATTCAGTCACTCATTATTTAGCAAACACTTGTTAGCTCTATATTAGATATTGCAAGAACAATAGGAAGAGCTTCTTGCTTCAAGGATGACCTCTCTCTACCTCCCTGTTAGAGGTTCATCAAAGAATACCATTTTAATCTTTGTCATGGCCAGATTATTTGCTTTGAATTCTGGTTCATCAGATAACATTCAGACATAAATTATTGAATAAATAGTTATCTTGGTGAGATTAGCAAAGTTGTTACTTTATGTTAAAAATTATCTTTCAGTTCTTATTGTTCAACTTAATTGCCTTGTGCAGTACAACCATGAGAAACGAAAGAGTAAATGTTTTGAAATTTGTGTTTATGTAGAATTGTTTTTATAATAAAGATAGCTGGATAATTGAATGGGATTCCAAGCTGAATGATCAAATCTTTTATTTAAGTTTCAAAAATGGACTGGATTGTCAATGGTCTTAAATGACATGAAATGGAGCTCACCCTCATGGATCCCTCGATAACAGGTGCACCACAATCCAGAACCAGTTCTAAGATATAGACATCTAACTAAGGAATAGGATGAGGAAGAAAGACTAGAATAAGTCTTACTTATGGACCACAAACACAGGAACTCAGAGATTCCATTCTCATTCTCCTCAAAGAGATAACTCTTAGTGATTAAAACCAAAGCTGAAATAATATGACACCAACCCTTTTGCTAGTCTATCTTTTTGTTTTTAAGTATTTTTATGTATATCTAGATAGAGAGAGGGATACTGAGATAGACACATCGATGAGAGAGAAACACCAGCTATCAGCTGCCTAATGCATGTCCCCTACTAGGGATCAAGCCCGCAACCTGGGCATGTGCCTGACCGGGAATCAAAGCGGTGACTTCTTGGTTCATGGGTGGATGCTCAACCACTGAACCATACCAGCCAGGTTGCTTGTCCATTCTTTTGGTACTCATTCATCTATCACATTCCTTGGCTGCTCACACCACACACACACACACACACACACACACACACACACACACACACACGATAAAGCAAAATTTAAGTCAAACAGAAAGTGGCCCACTGTTGTTCATTAACAGAAGACAAAGGCCTGCAGCAGAATGCCTAGTGGAGAGAAGTCTAAGCTAACTGACTAAATATTCAATGTGCTCCAAAATCCTGATTATCAGAACAAGAGCTAGAATAGCTAATGCACAAGCAGGCTCAATTAACCCTAATTAGTTCAGAGTCAGGCTACAAAAGACTTAATTAGCAATTATTAGGTACTGTTCAGAGAAGGAGGATAAATAATGATTGGTAGCAGGCTGTGTTTAAGGGTCTCCTGGCTGAGTGTCACAATAAGAAAAAAAAAAAAAAGTGAAATCAATGTTTCTCCACTGGAGATTAAATAAAAAATAGTATGGGTCTTGACTTAAATTTAATTAATTCGGAGTGGATTATTGATTTTTTTTTTTTTGTGGATGACTCCCATGTTTCAGAAGAGAAGTTTGAAATTGTGATGGTTAGATTATACCATAAAGAGAATATCAGCTTTGAAAGGATGATTGGCTAATAGAGTTCAGAAGAATAGATGGAAGATTTTCTTTAAACATTTCAAAAGTCAGATTTTGGAGGGCCCCACATTGAGGAAGACCAGGGAGGGAAGGTTGATGTGCAAAGAAAGCATGGAAACTGAGTTATGATGAGCTTAAATATACTTAAATACTAGAGGCCTGGTGCACAAAATTCTTGTACTGGGGGGTGGGGGTGGGGGCGGGAAGGGTGCCCTTCAGCCCAGCCTGCATCCTCTCAAATCAGGATCCCTCTTACAATCCAGGACTGCTGGCTCCCAACTGCTCACCTGCCTGCCTGCCAGATTGCCCCTAACTGCTCCTGCCTGCCAGCCTGATCACCCCCTAACCACTCCCCTGCCAACCTGGTTGTCCCTAACTGCTCTCCCCTGCAGGCCTGGTCCCTCCAACTGCCCCCCTCCCCCCACTGGCCATATCACCCCCAACTGCACCCCTGCCAGCCTGCTCGCTCCCAACTACCCCTCCAACAGTCTTGCTTGCCCCCCCCACTCCCCCCCCCCCGCCAGCCTGCTTGCCCCCAACTGCCCTCTCCTCCTGGCCTGATAGCCCCTAACTGCCTCTGCCTCAGCCCTGCCACTATGTCTTTGTCCGGAAGGATGTCTGGAAGGTTTCCCAATCTAATTAGCATATTACCCTTTTATTAGTAGAGAGGCCTGGTGCATGGGTGGGGGCTGGCTGGTCTACCCTGAAGGGGGTTCCAGATCAAGGTGGAGGTCCCCTTGGGGGTGGGGCTGGCCTGGATGAGGGGCCTGGGGCAGTTTGCAGGCCAGCCATGCCCCCATCAGGGTGGGGGTCCCCACTGGGGGCAGTGCCAGCCAGGGGCAAGGGGCTAGGGCCTTTTGCAGGCTGGCCACTCCCCAGTGGCCTGGGTAAGGGCCTGAGGGCCGTTTGCAGGCTGGCCACGCCCCAATCAGGGTGAAGGTCTCTGCTGGGGCTGGGGTGGGCCTGGGCAAGGGGCTGATGGCCGTTTGCAGGTTGGCCATGCCCCATTCAGGGTGGGGGTCCCCACTGGGGGGCATGGACAGCCTGGGTGAGGGGCTGAGAGCCATTTTCAGGCTGGCCACATCCCCTTCAGGGTGGAGGTTCTCAACTGGGGGGTGTGGCCAGCCTGGAAGAGGGGCTGATGGTGGTCTGTAGGCTGGCCATGCCCCCTTCAGAGTGAGGGTCCCCTCTGGGGGCCGGGTGGGCCTGGTCAGGGGTTGAGGGCCGTTTACTGGTTGTTTGCAGGCCAGCCAAGCACCCGGCTTTGTCTGGAAAAATGTCCAGAAGGTATCCCAGTCTAATTAGCATATTACTCTTTTATTAGTATAGAGGCCTGGTGCACAAAAATTTGTACACTCAGGGGGGTCCCTCAGTCTGGCCTGTGCCCTCTCACAGCCTGGGACCTCTCGGGGGATGTCCACCTGCTGACTTAGGCCCGCTCCCCAGGGGATTGGGCCTAAGCTGGCAGTCACACATCCTTCTGGCAGCCCAGGAGCCCTTGGGGGATGTCCACTTGCCAGCGAGGAGCAAGCCTAAGCTGCAGTCAGACATCCTTACCAGTGCTGAGGAGGCAGGAGAGGGTCCCACCAACACCGCTGTGCTGGCAGCCATCAGCCTGGCTTGCGGCTGAGCAGAGCTCCCCCTGTGGGAGTGCACTGAACACCAGGGGGCAACTCCTGCATTGAGCGTCTGCCCCCTGGTGGTCAGTGTGTGTCATAGTGACCAGTCACTCCCAGTTGCTCTGCTGTTAGGGTCAATTTGCATATTACCCTTTTACTATATAGGATAGAGGCCTGGTGCATGGGTGGAGTCTGGCTGGTTTGTCCTGAAGGGTGTCCTGGATCAGGGTGGGGGTCCCGCTGGGGTGTCTGGCCAGCCTGGGTGAGGGGCTGATGGCTGTTTGCAGGCTGGCCACAGCCCCTTCAGGGTGGGGGATCCCGCTGGGGTGCCTGGCCAGCCTGGCTGACAGGCTGATGGCTGTCTGCAGGCTGGTCAAGCCCCCAAGTGAGGACCCCACCCCATGGGGGTGTGGCCAGCCTGCGTGAGGGGCTGAGGGCTGTTTTCAGGCTTGCCACACCCCCTCCAGAGTCGTGGGTCCCTACTGAAGTGCCTGGCCAGCCTGGGTAAGGGCCTGAGGGCCTCATGTTGGCAACACCCCCTGGCAACCCAGCTCCCAGCCCCTCCTTGAGCAGAGGCCACTGCCAGCTGGAAGCAGGTATCTGGGATTTATTTATCTTCTATAATTGAAACTTTGTAGCCTTGGGCGGAGCCCAGGTCCAGCCAGGGCAGGCGGGAAGTTTGGCTTTCTCCATCGCTGGGGGCAACCCAAGCCTCCTGCTCCCTCCAGCTCTGTGGCAGTAGCCATCTTTGTGATGGAGTGAGGGAGTGATGGTTAATTTGCATATTACTCTTTTATTAGATAGGATAAGTTGGTGATTGGGGCCAACTCTCATTGGTCCAAGCCTGAATCCTGGATGCACATGAATTTGACTCCCTTCAGTTCAACACAAATTCCCCTTCCTTTTCTTGTCCCATTTATTCACCAACACCTTTCTCATAGGAACTGAAAATTTAACCACATCTTACTTCACAGTAAAATATTTTTTATCAAAAAGATACAATGAGCAGATTAAGGCAAAAAACAGAAACATGATATAACCCTCTCTACCAGTCTCACTCTCTCTCTTGTTCTCTCTTTCTCTGACACATCTTTAGAATAAGTATGGCCCTCAGAGAGGTAGAAAATTATAATATTCCTCCTGTTTCACAATATCCTCCACAAAATATAGGTTTGACATAAGTGAGGCCAGAAATTTGTTTTAGAACATTACAGAGTTATGTTTTAATGCATATTTAATTACTTTTATTTAACATGACTATAAATATTATCACTCATAAAACTATTCAGCACTGTCATAAATTATTTTATGGAAAAATACTGTTTATAGGTGGATATAAACACAGAAAAGCTGTCATTGGAGAGTCTACTTGAACCAACAATTAATTTTATATAGTAACTAGCTTCCTCTTTAAAAAAAAATGCCAAAGGGCCACTTAGAAAGAACAGAGGGGTATTAGTTTTCCATTGTTGTGTAACAAATCATCACATACTTAGCATCTTAAAACAATACTCATTTATTAGCTTACAGTTTTATAGGTTAGATGCCCAGGCTGACTTGGCTGGGCTCTTAGAAGGTCAAAATCAAGGCCAGGCTGAGCTTTTACCTGGGAACTGGGGAAGAATCCTTTTCTAAGATTATCCAGGTTGTTTTCAAAATCCATTTGCTTGTAGCTCTAGGTCTGGGGTACTAGTTTCTGATGGTTAGGAAAAGGCTGCTCTTTGCTTCCAGAGACCCCCACATTCCTTCTTACTTGGCCCTCACCATCCTCAGTGCAGCAATGATACACCAAGTCCTTCTCACACTTTGAATATCTCTGACTTCTGAAGCTCTCAGCCAGAGAAAACACATTGTTTTTAAGTTCTGTGAGTAGATTGGGACCACCTGAATAATCTCCCTTTACATTAACTCAAAGTGAACTGATTAGTAACCTTAATAATTTCTTAAAACCATTTCTGCCATGTAGCATAACATAGTCATAGATACGATATCTCATCATGTTCATAGTATTAGGGATTAGGGGTCAATCTCCACCTGTGCCCCTGCTGGGGGCAGAGGGTGGCAGTGGTCCTTGGGCAGGAGCAGGAGAGGGAGGCCATCAGGTGTGAAGAGCAGGTGGTTGAGCACACATCCTAGAGACACAGGGGTCATAGGGAGGGGCTCTGCATATGTGCTGGGACTCTAAACCTCCAGTTCATGCTCCATTGTCCCACTGGATTTCTCTTACAAAGTCAAACTGGTGACTACAGAGTATTACAACCCAGTGGGGGGGGGGGGGTCTCCCTTCTGAGTGTGAAAACCTGTGACTGTGCTGATCACATACCCATGAAGCTGGCCCTGGAAATAGGCACTATGGAAGGATTTCCTATTATATTTTTAGTGATAGCAGTAGTATTTTGTGGACACAGTCACTTAGTAGAGAAAATGCTTAGTTACTACAAAATACCTGTCTTAATCTAATTTTGTACAAATGTACTTAAGAAATGGGACCTGATACAGAGGCATGTTATATTCAACAATGCTGTTCCAAAGGACTGTCTATAAGAACTCCAAACTACTGACTTAAAGTATTTATTCTCATGGTAGAAATGCTATTGACATTTTAAATGAAATATGCAAAACCCCCTTCTTTCCTCACTTTTTCCATTGTTCTGGGTATTGTCCTAACTCCCAAGCTGTTAATCTGGCTTGTTTCACCATCACTGAAATTAATTAAAAATAAATCAAGTTGAACTTACATTCACTTTAAGTATTTATTTTTTCTTTAGCTTATCACACAAATTCAATTCAAATTCTTTTCTATAACAGAATAAGTTATGAGAATTGCACATAGTTTTTCCTTTTTTCTTCTCTTGCTGTCAAAGCTACTACAGATGGTACAAGCTTAATCCCAAGGAAACTAATAAAGTGAATTGTTCAGAGAATTACATACTATTTTCCTGTTATGTACAATTCTTTCTGGGTGCCCATTGCTCAGTGATTGATCTATGAAGCTGGAGACCTATCTGATTTTGAGCTTTGAGTATTCAACCACCTCTAAAGTTTTGATAAGATTGTTAAAGGAGTGGTGTGATGGAAGCATAAGACCACTCCAAATCAGCAACATATGCTATACTCTGTATGGGGAAAATGACTCCCATCATCCACAAAAAGAGAAAAAGGAAAAACATAAAATTTTTTGAGTGTTCAGCTGTGGCAAAGATGATGCATATTGGATTGAGATGCATCTGAGATCCTGGCTAATATACTGCAGCAGTGACAGCAGATGATGGGTCTGATTATCTCCAAAGGGGCATTATAATGTCCGAACTCCAGCTGTCAAGCAGCTGTAAACTTCTGTAGTCTAGAATTTGCGTTTTTAGAGCATAAGAGCAGAACTCAGTTTCACCAAAAGACTATAGTGTCAATGCAGAACCAAGCCAATGCTACTCTTAGGTGCTAGGAGACTTGCATAAACAAATCTGGTCACTTTTCTAGATAAATGGTTCTGCTCTAAAACATAAAATATTCATACTGATACCACTGAGATTTCTAAACTGTAAACAGGTTCTGATCCTGATACTTGTAAGATAGTTGATCAACATCATTCAATTAAATTCTACAAACATTTATAGAGCACTTTACCTGGGGAAAGCATTATGTCAAGTAGACAGCTTCACATGGTGATTAATAGCTGGACTTTTTATCTTTTGATACCTGGAACAAGTAGCCTAATCTCTCTAAGCAAGGAGGTTCTCATGTGTATCATGGCAAGAATAATTATCTAGATCAGTGGTTCTCAACCTTCCAAATGCCACGACCCTTTAATACAGTTCTCCTCATGCAGTGACCCCCAACCATAAAATTATTTTTGTTGCTACTTCATAACTGTAATTTTGCTACTGTTATGAATAGTAATGTAAATATCTGATATGCAGGATATTTTTATTGTTGGCGACCAGAGGTTGAGAACCGCTGAAGTGGTTGTCTTATTTTGTGTTTCCCTGGAAAACTACAATTGGGTTCAAATTGGTAAACTGCAAGGTGATCCCAGAAACAAGAGCAAGGGAGGGAAGGAAGAGAAGGCAACTAATGAAGGATAGGCTATGAAGCAAGTTGTCACTGTAATACCTGGAGCGAGGATTCATTCTCAAAGTATGGTTCATGGTTGACAAGCATCATCTGAGCACTGATTAGTTAGAAATGCAAATTCTCAGGCCCCACTTCAGACCTACTGAATCAGAAACTCAGCATGTGAGCCAATCAATCTGGTCTAAACA
The DNA here is from genome assembly GCF_014108235.1 of Myotis myotis. Taxonomy (NCBI): domain Eukaryota; kingdom Metazoa; phylum Chordata; class Mammalia; order Chiroptera; family Vespertilionidae; genus Myotis; species Myotis myotis. Next base: position 19,797,955 of record NW_023416335.1, read on the forward strand.
CGCTGCAGGTAATTTTGTTGCTCACTCAAGTTTGAGAACTGATGAGCTAGGAAACTTTGGGACCATGTGCAGAATACCGTTCCCAGAGTTATTCCACCATGAGGGAAAAAGTAACTGGGATATTTATACACCAACTCCTATCAGTCATTACTGAAGACTGTTAAGGAGAAGGAGTTGGAAATGAACATTAATTCTCCAACACTTTTGCCTGTGGCACCTTTGGGCAGAGCAGGTTTCAGAGTAGTTTCTTAGCAAAAAGATGTTGGTCCTAGCAGCTGGAAGTCCTAGGAGCATCACAATTTCCAGGTTCAAGGACATATGGGTGGGACATCAACAGCTACAACTGTGGGTCCTAAAGACTGAGAAAATGCACTAAAAGGCATAATGGAGTACCTATCACAGAAACCCATTGTATATTAAAATCTAAGGGTAATACAAAGGTTAACAAGCTTTACTCCCTGCCTTCAGAAAGTAGACAGTTTACAAAGAGAGTTAGAATGCAGACGCATAAGTAGAATCCAAGGCAGGATGCCATAAAGGCCACAGTAGTGAAAGTACAGGATGGAAGAGAGCATATCTGATTTGAGGAGGAAGGAAGGTGCCCAAGATTCAATGGCAACTAAAATGGGAGGCTCAGGCTTTTTGGCAGGATGGGATGATTGAACAAGAGGAGTGATTGAATTGTGGGGAAGAACACAGGTGACTGTATCAGCTGCTCATTGATTGTCTATTGTATCTGAATGTTTCAACTGCATATATTCATTTAAAAAACAGACGTAACTTCCATAGCTAACAAATTTGAAATGTAAGGATGCTAAAGATTAGTATTTCCTTGCTACTTGACAGCTCCAACAGCATCACCTGTGATTTTCTGGGAAAGAATTAAGGCTTCATGTTTTGAAAAGAACAGAAAGATGTTTCCAGTAGCTAGCTACACAGATGTGCTGCTTTCTTGGGACTTGTATGTAAATGAGAAAGTGCTGACTTAATTTTTTTCAGAAGCATTATTACCATTATAACATAACTTTTATGGTTTTATGCAGAGCTGTCAATATGTACTGTTGAGAATTTTGCACATGTTAGCTTAAAAAATTATTTCTGAGGAGGAGAATGGCATGGAGAGAGGAAATAGGTTAAGTAGAATGAATACAGAATTCCATATTTTTGTAGACTTTGTTACTAGGAGCCCAGATCTCACAGCAAAATACATACCTGTACTCTGCTACCCTACTTCACAGTCCGCCCCTCTAAAGCCACTACTATGGACTGTATGTTTGTGTCCCATCCCCATACATTTATATACTGAAGCCCTACCTGAAATATAAAGGTATTTAAAGGTGGAGTCTTTGGGAAGTAATTAGATAATGAGGGTGGTGCCCTCATAAGTGGGATTGGTAGCCCCATAGGAAGCGACATGAGAGAAATTATATCTCTCTTTACCATGTGAAGATACAATAAGAAGGTAGTTGACTGAAAACCACGAGGAGCATTCTCACCAGCACAGAGGAACTGAGTATATATTTTTTCCAAAGAAGATATACAGGGATTGGCAAAAGTAGGCTTAGAGTAGTGAGTACATGAAACAGAGAATTTATTCTTCTAATTATTATTTATTGCATATTTATCTGTATTATAACTGTAAACCTGCTTTTACCCACCACTATACAAATGACTGATAGGTACATTAAGAGGTGCTGGAAATCACTAATTATTAGGGAACACAAATCAAAACCACAATGAGATATTACAACTTTACAATGGCTATTGTCAAAAAGGCAAGAGAGAATGTGTTCACAAAGATATGGAGAAAAGGAATTTTTGGTACTTAGTGTACTATTGGTAGAAGTGTAAAGTGGTATAAACACTATGGAAAACAGTATGGACATTCCTGAAAAAATTGAAAATAGTACTGCTATATGATCAATCCATCAATTCACTTGTGGGCATATATATAAGGCAATTGAAATCAGTAACTTGATGAAATATCTGCACTCTCATATTTGTTGCAGTATTATTCACAAAAGCCAGGATATGAAAATAACATGTCAGTGGCTAAGTTGATAAAAAAGATGAGAAAGAAGGAAATCTTGCTATTTGCAACAACATGGTTGAACCTTGAGGGCATTATGCTAAGGAAAATATGTGAGACAGAGTTAAGACATGTATTCTATGTTCTCATGCATTTGTGTAATCTAAAAACCCTAAGTCATAGAAACTGAGAGTAGAATGGTGGGGGTAAGGGAAAATGAAGAGATGTTGGTCCAAAGATATAAACTTTCAGTTATAAATGGATAAGTTCTGGGAACCTAATGTACAGCATGGTGATTATAGTCAATATTTTATTATGTGCTTCAAAGATGCTAAGAGAGTAGATCTTAAATATTCTCATCATAAAAAAGAAATGGTAATTATGTTACATGATAGAGGTGTTAGCTAATGTTATGATGGTAATCATTTTGCAATATATGAGTGTATCAAATCAGCACATGGTACACCTTAAACTTACACAATGTTATATCTCAATTATATATCTTTTTTAAAATTTATATATTTTATTGATTTTTTACAGAGAGGAAGGGAGAGAGATAGAGAGTTAGAAACATCGATGAGAGAGAAACATCAATCAGCTGCCTCCTGCACATCTCCTACTGGGGATGTGCCCGCAACCCAGGTACATGCCCTTGACCGGAATCGAACCTGGGACCTTTCAGTCCGCAGGCCGACGCTCTATCCACTGAGCCAAACCGGTTTCGGCCAATTATATATCTTAATAAAACTTGAAAAAATAATCTTTGATTATAAATACATTAAATTTAGTTGTATATAGGATAAAGCTAGCATATATACTATGTAGTAAGTGGTAAGTGGTATATAAAGGTATGTACTTAATTCACTATATATCAGAAAAGGAGGGAGGTAGATAAAAAAGAATTTTAATATAAAAGATAGTTTTTGCAGGGTCAGGGATCTGACAAATATTAAGCTGTAGTATGCTAATTAGATGGGTTTTCCAGTTGTCACAGAGAAAGCCCCAGTGTGGAAGGTATAATGTGTGTCTATCTGACTCCACAAGCAAGTGATCATATAAGAACTAGGTATTACTTCATATAATACAAGTCTTTATAGCTTTATGGAAGCAGTCTCAGTCAACATTTAGTCATTTTTCTTAGGCTGTATTAGAAACTGAGATACTTAATGTACAGTGTAACTCACATTATAAAATTTTAAGCAGGATGCAAATTTTATCCTTCTTTCTTTCATGGACACTCATAAGGATATTCCCTGTTCTGTTAATGAAATTTTTAACTCAACTGAAATATGCAATATGCAATACTGTCTGTCATGCAAATTTAGTTTTTATACTTAGAATAAGAGCACTTACAATCCACATTTAAGCAACACCATGGTATTTCTAAAGCTAGCAAAAGAAAATAAATTATGCATAAACCTGACCCTTCTCCCTTAGCTTATTGTATTATATTTAGGCACTATGACAGATGTTCAATATATGGAATACTTTTAAATCCCGACCTATTGTTAGAGTTATGTATCACTATATAACAAATTATCCCAAAATATAGTGACTTAAAACAAGATTTATTATACTGTTTTATGAGTGGCTGAGCTTACTTGAGCTATTGTTGCCTGAGGTCATTCACAGAGTTGCAGTCAGATGGAAGCTAGGGACCAACTGAAAGGTTCAGCTAAGCTGGATGTCCATGATAGCTTCTTAACTCACAAGTCTTGTGCCTCACCTGGGAAGCCCAGAACACTTGAGGATGACGGGGCATTTCTCTCTATCCACACAGCCTCTCCATTAGTTTCAGCTTCCTTATTGCATGGAGGTTTCAGTTTAGACTTCTTACACGTTGGATGATTTTCCCTTGAACACACCAATGTGTTCCAAGAGACCAATGCAGAAATTAAGTGGTTTTTTAATGATGTAGTCTTGAAATCAACACAATGCCACTATACAGGACATGATTTCTGGGAAGCATGGTTCACTGGGTAATACATGTTTGAAGACCAATGACCAACTTTATCATGGATACCTTATTGATATATGATGACGCCTGGCTTTGGGAGACTCTTGTTATACCCAAACCAGTCAGATAGTCAACAGGAATTAAAACTTGCATCAGAGCTTATAACAATTTAACAAATTATTTAATTAATGATTATTAATGATCTTCTATGTGCTAGAGACTGTGCTGGATACTGATGAATTCCAGTCAATAGATGAGGTAAGTACATGAGGAAATTAAAACACAGGAGACTTGAATGTAAGTAGGACTGGCTTTTCCAAAGGCAGCAGTCAGATGTCCATACAATGCAGTGGCACTGGGAACACTTGCTGATAAAGGAAAAAAGGACAAAAAGAAACAAAACAAAATCTTGTACTGTACCTTTATAAATACAACTTAACGTGAATGCTATAATGTGCTCTGTAGTTTGATACTGAAAATTTGATAAATTTCTGTGTCATAAAAATAATTCCTTACATGGTCTCTTAAAATATACCTCAACCAAAAATATATTTACCAGGTATCATGCTAAATAGCAGTAGTTCTCAAATTTTAGAGGTCCTCATCTGGAAGGCTGGTTGAAACATAAATTGCTGAGTCCTACTCCCAGAGTTTTTGACTCAGTGGGGTCTGGGGTATTTGAAAACATTTGCATTTCTATAATTTCCTAAGTCATGTTGGTGTATTTTGGAGAGAACACTTTGAGAACCACTGCTATAATAGTTATCTCAATGTAGAACAGTCGTTAAAAGCAGAGATACTACTAAGTCATAGGCAAGGTACTGGGTGAATCTTAAACATGTCACTTCATCTTTTTTGGCTTTGTTTCCTAATCTTCATAAAATATAATTAATAGCAGCTACCTCATTAGATTATTGTGTGGATGAAATGACATATAGCTAGAGTTCAATAAATGTTAACATATTAATAATTAGTTCTATAAAAGACACAGCCCTATTCTCATATATCTTACGCCGAGGAGTTAGATGCTGTGTGTAATGGTATACTTGTTCATTCTGCAATTATCTTCCAGATTTCCTACACTCATCTTTCAGACTATACAGCTTAACTGCTGTGAGCATTGTACCTTTCCCTGCCCCCTTCCAAAGAGTAGAAACAATAGAACTCACTGATTATCTATTCTCTCCCTTGTATACAGTGCATAAAATCTAGCAACTGAGTATATAAATTATCTACAGATTCAAAAATAAATCTTACTGTTTTCAAGCTAAATTCTTCCTGAGATTGGTATTAAAGAAGAATTATGTTTGCATTAGTTGAGCTTTGCAGAAGCCCTGATAATGCCTCAGCAATCAAAATGTAATTATAAATCAAGGATATTTCAACTACAAAATATGTATGTGTGTGTGTGTGTGTATATATATATTCTATTCAGTGTGAACTATAATAGTTAAGCATGTAGTTGCATTAAGGTGAAGATAAAACTAAGTTCCAGACCACTTATCAACCTGTATGGTCAAGTATATAGTAATAGTTTACAACAACAAAACAACCCAATAATAAATTAATAATATATTTTCTTGACTGTCAATAAATGTCATAACCCACGCTGCTCCAATAACATAATCCTGGCTGTGATACTGCTGGGAGTGAATAGGATAGAAATATAGTCATCTTGCTTTTCTTTTCACTGTACCATTGCTTGATCCATTAGGCTAATTCCTTTCTAAGCCTCAGTTTACTTATCTAAACTAAATTAATTTTGTTCAACATGTTGTATGTAGAACACTAGTAAAGAGAGGTACTTAGTAGGAAAAATTCCTATAGTCAAAAAAGTTCTGGAAGCATTTTAAGTTCTACTTTCTCTTTCAAGAGTCAAGGCTCACATCATTTGAAAGACTCTAAGAATCTCAACTGTGAAGAAACCAGTTTTCTAACTATTAAAGACCCTGAATATTCCATAGCAACTGAACTTTCAAAGGATATACTTCCTTAGGGAATTATGCTCCAAGTCCTAATTGCCTCATTTTAGTGCAGTGATGGTGAAACTTTTGAGCTCAGCATGTCAAAATTTTGAAAAACCCTAACTTAACTCTGGTGCCATGTCACCTATAGAAATATTCATAATTTTTTTTTTGATATTTGCAACCACAGTAAAAAAAAGATTTATATTTTTGATATTTATTTTATATATTTAAATGCCAGTTAACAAAGAAAAATCAACCAAAACTATGTATAAAATGAACAAAAACAGAAAAACAATGTACATTTAGGAAAAAATAATAAAAACAATGATAATCAAATGGTATGAAAACTAGAAATTAGTGACTTTTTTGGTGCTGAAGTTTGTCTGCTAATTCTTCGATTGCAGCTTCATATTTAGTGCACTTCAAAGCCAAGCAAGCGCCACTAACTTCATCTGTTAGCCAGTTTCTTTTGTTCGTTTTAATATTATTTAATGCTGAGAACAAATCTCACAAAAATATGTTGATGAAAAAATTGTTAGCAAAGCCACCGCTAGATTTTTTATGTCGCTAAAAGTGTCAGGTACTCTGTTCCAAGCACTCAAAATTTCTTGTTTGTAGTTGCACTCTTCTTCATCATTCAAACGATTTTGTTCCAGATTTTCAAGTTTCAACCTCAAGTCGACAAACACCTAAGTCCAAATGCTACCTTGAAAATCTGCAAGTTGCATCTCTAAATTGTCAATTTGCATCCATTGGAAATCCTTTAATTCCAAAGTACTGTAAACAACTACATCCGGATACTTAATTACTTTAATGGTCTGTTCTAGGCTTCTAAATTGGTCAAATCTTTCGCTGAACTGTTCAAATAACGAGTTTACTATATTCTGGTACATAAGTATGGACTCCATTACACTCGTTGTAGTGGCCATCTCGAATTACTTTTTTATCTGAGGAAAATACTTATAAGTTTTAGTTTCAATATCTCGCTTGAAAATTTTAAGTTTACTTTCAAAAGATTTGATGTATACAAACATAATGTCAATACTTTTGCCAAACCTTGTAATTTTAAGTTCAGTTCATTCATATGAACAGAGAGATCTGTAAAAAAACATCAAATTGCTGACCCACTTATGATCATTGATCTGAGGAAAGTTTGCCAGATCCTTATTCTCAATAAATACCATAATTTCTTCAAAGCACTCCACAAATCGCTCAAGTACTTTACCTCGACTCAGCCATCTCACATTATTGAACATCAGTAGTCCACTGTAGGTTGAATCAACTTCCTGTAAAAGTGCAGAAAATTCTAGCTTGCGAAGGGATCGAGAAACTATAAAATTCACAATTTTTGTTACAACTGACATTAAATCATTCGATTCTGAGAATCCCGATTTGGCACACAACACCTCCTGATGGATAATGCAATGAAAAGGTACAAGTGGATGTCTAATAGCTTCCATAAACAATTTCAGGAATCCCACATTTTTTCCCACCATATTTGGTGTCCCATCTGTCATGACTGACACAATTTTAGAGATATCAATGTTTAGGTCACTGAATGTTTTTATAGCAACCTTACATATTCCGTTTCCTGATGTACTTATTGGCACTGATTCTAACTTTATCAACTCTTCTCTCATTGTGAAACCATCAGAATATCTAGCAATAATGGCCAGCCGAGCATTTGATGTGACATCAGTAGTTTCATCAAGAGAAATCGAAAAATATTTACAACTATTTAAGTCTTTTTTAAATTGATGTACGTTTTTGTTAAGATCTATTATTCTGTCTTTGATAGTATTTCTACTGAGTGGTAACTCAGAAATTATTTTAATAATATCATCTTTATTTTTCATATCGTGAAATAGAGCTGGTACACATCTTAGAAATGTTTCTTTAATAAATTCTCCATCACTGAGGGCTTTTCCATGCTGAGCTATGGAGTGAGCAATACAGTAACTTGCTGATGTTAAATTTGTAGAGCATCTTACAAATTTAATGATGGAATCTGATTGACTTTTATAGAGGTGTAGATGCCTAGAAATGTATTCCTTCCTTTCAATACTTTTTTTTCAAGAGCTGACAATGATTAGTTTCAAAATGTCTCTTTACATTCCACGTTCTGCTTACTACCATTTCATTACACAGTATGCACAATGATCTGTTGTTTCTGTCGACAATCCCGTACATTTCGGTTCATATGTCTTGAAAGGGTTGGCTACTGCTACTTCCACTTCCTTCATCATTCAATCTTGCTTTTTTATTTTTTTGATTCTCTATCACAAGGCTGCAAAAATAAATAAATATAAAACATGGCGTTTTTTTATAAAAGGTTTCTTACCTATTAACTTTTTGCAGTGTTGTTGCACTGACTCCTGGTGCAAAACAATTCAAAGATAGTATGTATAACCAACAAATATATGGTGCTGTAATCAATTATCCGACACGCCGAATGTCTCGTCGAGCACTGTTGCACTGTGTATCTTTTTCTTCTAACCCTCCCACTCCTGTCTCCTAACGAACATGGCGATCAAGTGTGTCCATTTGCTGAATGCACCCGAACACACGGGAAGCTTACCTGAGGCACATGTTGACAATAACGAGGCCGTTTCCAGAACTGGGCATTTTGTCACTCGAGTAAAAATAAAATGTCATAAGTAAAGATTAATCTCTTTATAGTGCAATTCTTAACCTTTTTATATTAATGTCAATATTGGAACAATGTAGCTTGGATGTTTTCACTATGTATCTTTGCTACGCAACACCAATGTACATGTTTACATCCGGTTTTAGAATTGCATTATTGATCATGAGTAAACTGAGTAATAATATTACTTGAGTGATGCCCAACTCTGGCCATTGCGAGAGACATATATTTGAATTATGCAATTTTTTGTCTCTGTCAATGTGTGTCACCCAAAATGAGTTCGCGTGTCACCTCTGACACGCGTGTCATAGGTTCGCCATCAGTTTTAGTGGATTGTAGACATTCATGAAGTTTCAATGAAGGATTCTTTATCTAGCAAAACTATTCTTTAAACATGAGGCAAAATAAAAGCATTCTTAGATAAACAAAAACGGAGAGAAGTTTTTGCTAACGCATCTGTCCTACAAAGAAAAGTTCTTTAGGTTGAAATGAAATGACACCAGGTGTGAAGTAAAATACACAAGAAAAAATAGAGCAGGAAATGATAAATATATGGTTAAATATCACTCTTTATATATAAATATATACATATATAAATATACACATGTATACATGTATACATATACACTGAGTGGCTAGATTATGACCACCTGACGTTTATAGGCAAATTAGACGTATACTGTATCGTATGGGATATGGAAACCAAAGGCCTGTTCGAACACCTTTGCTGTCTGCAGTTACCAAGATAAAACGTCTCCAATTCGCACAGAAACACAAGGATTGGACAGTCAAGCATTGGAAAAAAGTCATGTGGTCTGATGAATCACGTTTCCAGTTGCATCATGCAGATGGCAGAGTGAGAATTTGGTGGAAACAAAATGAAAGCATGCACCCCACATGCATGAGTACAACCCTTCAAGCTGGTGGGGGCGGTGTTATGGTTGGGGCATATTTTCCTGGCATGATTTGGGCCCTTTAATTCATGTGGAACAATGTCTGAATAGCACAACATACCTAAGTATCGTTACTGATCAAATTCATCCTACCATGTTGATGGCGTATCCCAATGGAGATGGCTTCTTCCAACAAGACAATGCGCCATGCCGCGGTGCTCGTATGGTGCAGGAGTGGTATCAAGAACATGAGGGAGACTTTACCTTGCTTAGGTGGCCCCCACAATCACCATGTCTCAATCCAATTGAGCATTTGTGGGACGAAGTTAAAAGAGCCATCAGGCAGCTGGTTCCACAACCATCAAATCTCATAGTACTGGACAGTGCTATTCATCAAGCATGGTGTCAGATTCCTCGCATCACCTTTCAACATCTTGTGGAGTCAATGCCAAGAAGAATCGCTGCAGTATTGAAGACAAAAGGGGCCCAACGAAGTACTGATGGGGTGTGCCGGGAGCCGGTCCATGCTTGCTGTTTCAAGGGACCTGGCATATATGGCATACTGTTCTTAATATGTTTGCTCACCTTCTTGGCACTATGTGTTTTAACCAAGGTCTCCTCTCTGAGAAAGGTTGTTTCCCCAGGTAGGGATTTTCCCCTGAAGTTAGGGAGGGAATAAAACCCCTCAACTAAGTGCCAGGCGGGTAATTAATCACTTTAACTACAAACAATCATGCTTAAGCTACATAATCTTTACTCCCTGGAATGGAGGTAAGAAAGGCCCTAACCTTTGGAATAGAGATTGATAGGATTGAATCAACTGGTATAAATACAGATGTAACAAGACAGCAAGACACAGAACATAGAAGACAGAACCTACACAGAACCTAGAGACAGAAGAACTTCGCTGGAGAGAACATGGCAAAAGATCCTGGACTGAACCTGACTACAGAAATTGGCAAGAGAACCTGACTAGAACCTGGTGACTGAACCTGGCTGGAGAACCTAGCGAGGGAACATGGCTACAGAACCTGGCTGGAGAACCTGGAGAACCTAGCAAGAGAACATGGACACAGAACCTGGCTGGAGATCCTAAGCAGAACCTCTCTGGAGATCCAGACCAGAACTTGGCTGGAGATCCTGGCTGGAGATCCTGGCTAGGCTGCTGATCAACTGAACACTGTCTCCGTGTCCTTCCTTCTTCGCCGACTCCGTCTACGCCTTTGGGAACCCCTGGACCTGCTGGGGTCCAACCCCAGCAGGGGTGGTAATAATAATCTGGCCACTCCATACATATATACATATAAATATCTATACTCTTTACATATACATATATATATATTATATATATAATATATATACTCTTTACATATATATATATATTCTCTTAATTTAAAAAAATCCATATTGTTTAAAGCAAAGATTAAAATACAATTACTGTGTTCATAGCGTATATAGGTGTGATATATATAACAATATTAGCCTAAAGGAGGAGGAAACTGAGCTATATTTAACTAGAATTAGGTCAGTATTAATTTGAAGTAGATTTTGATAAATTAACGTGGAGAAGTGGGAAAATAGGGAGATGCTGGTTAAAGAATACAAAGTTGCAACTATGTAGGATGAATAAGTTTAGGAATTGAATGCATAATAATGTTCAACAATATAATACTGTATTGAATATTGGAAATTTGCTAAGAGAGTAGATCTCAGGTGCTTAGGTGCACATAAAAAGATGGTAAGTATGTGAGGAGATGGATATGTTAATTAGCTTGACTGTTATAATCACTGCATTATGTATATGTATATCAAAATATTGTGCTGTACATCTTAAATATATATAATTTTATTTTAAATGAATATTGTAATCTATAGTGTAAACCATTTTGAAAGTTAACTCAAAAAAACTCATCAGAGTAATTTAAATGGTTTATTAAAAAAATACTGATTTACTATAAAAAAAGACAACAAAGGAAAAATAGTGGAATAATAACAACAAAAATATGTGAGACATATAGAAAACAAATAGCAAAATGATAGACATAAATCTAACCATATAAAATTACATTAAGTGTGAATGCACTAAAGACTCCAATCAAAAGGCACAAATCATCAGTTTAGATAAGAAAAAGCAAGATTTAATTACATGTTCTGATTTAAAGTTTTGATTTAAAAACATAGGTTGAAAGTTAAAGTATGGAAAATATATACGATGCACACAGTTAACCAGAGAGAGCTGAAGTGACTATAATAAAAATTTTTATTTAAACATCAGTATTTATAAAATGCTAGAATGTACTTTTTTTGCAAATATTTAAGCATATTTGAAAATATAGATGCAACTTTAAAATGTACAAGGGAATACAATATATATATATTTTTAATTCTGTTAGGGGCTGTGGAAGTAAAAATGTTAGAAGTCTGCTCTTCTATACCAGTTCTAGCATTATACAGAAAAATAAATTAAGTATCGCAGGTTTCTGACATTCAAAATTACACAGTTATAGCAAAGTCAATATTAGAAGCCGTGCTCTCTTTCTTGGTCCTGCATTTCTTGCCCATTTTAAAGAGGCACCACAGGATGATGATTAAGCTCATGGAATTTAGAGCTACATTTACAAAATTCTAACTCAGCCCTGCTGGCATGGTTCAGTGGTTGAGTGTTGACCTTTGAGCTAAGAGGTCACCTTACAATTCCTATTCAGGACACATGCTCAGGTTGCGGGCTCAATCCCTAGTGGGGGGCTTTGCAGGAATTACCTAATCAATGATTCTCTCTCATTATTGATGTTTCTATTTCTCTCTCCCTCTCCCTTCATTTCTGATATAGAAATATATATTTTTTAAAATAATTCTAACTCCAAACCTTGTCAACATTGTGACCCTATAGAGTTTTCCTAACTTTTCTGTTCCTCAATGACATCATCTGTAAAATGGGGGTAACAATAGTAAATATCTTATATAAATGCTGTGAAGTGATACTTGTAGAGTACTTAGAACGATACCTAGTACAAGGGAAGTACTCCATAATTGTTAGTCATTTTGACTGAGGGCTTTGGAATATTCCAATCCATAATAAAAGCATAGGTGGAGTCATGCCCTTACGTGATATCATCACAAGATGGCCGCATGCACAGCGGAGGCGGGGCCAGCTGGATGCTCTGTGTGGTGAGGCCTGGGGTCCTGCGGCTCTGCGCTGTGCTGCGTGGAGGAGGCTGGTCCTGGCGTCTCCACTGCCTTGCATGGAGGAGGTGGGTCCTGGCAGAGGAGGCAGGTTGTGGCAGGGAAGGGCTGTTGTGAGCAATCAGGCCAGCAGGGGAGGGCAGTTGGGGGTGATCAGGCCAGCAGGGGAGTGGTTAGGGGGCAATCAGGCTGGCAGGCAGAAGCAGTTAGGGGCAATCAGGAAGGCAGGCAGGTGAGCTGTTAGGAGCCAGCAGTCCCGGATGGTGAGAGGGTTGTCCGACAACTGGCAGTCGGACATCCCCAGAGCAGTCCCAGATTGGAGAGGGTGCAGGCCAGGCTGAGGGACACTCCCCTACCCCCCCCCCCCCAAGTATGAATTTTGTGCACCAGGTCTCTAGTATTTGTACGAAAGATAAAAGCATTATCACATCTGCCAGCATATTTGGACAATGCTGGCACAGATTTTAGTGCTCCTGACTCTGATGTTGAATCTCTATCTGGACATCAAGCTGTTTTAGGAGTCAGCATTAGAGAGACTGAGTTGCAAAGAGGCAGCACTGAAGGGAAAACCTTGCTAACAAGATAATATGTGATGAACTCAGCAGTTTGTCTGTTATTGCTGATGAAGAGGAGACAGTGCAAAATGTGAGACATGGGACACTCAGAGGAAAGTCTGTGTGCTGCACATAATTTATTGCTTGCTGGAAGACTAAAATGGAACACTAGGTCAGCAGGACAGCCAGATGGCAACTCACTGACCTCAGAAATTCTCTTTTCCAAGAAGATTTTTTTTCTAGCCCTCTGCTCCCCACTTCACTGCCTGAATTCCATGTGCCTGGCTCTCCCAGACACAAGCAGAGTTCTTTTGCCCCTGTGACTTTTCTCATGTGGATTACTTGTTCAGAATGTCTCCCATGCACATGAGACTTTTCGTCTACCAACCATTTTTTTAAACACGCTTAACACATTGTGTATCGCATAGAAATCTCTAAGACATACTCCAGGGACCGCACGTTTTTGGGCAAACTGCACGTTATTTAAATCATCATAATGCACTTTAGATGTTTTTCAATAATTAGAACATTTTTATTTACAAAAACAATTAAACAATTAAAGTTCCTAGTACTTTTTTAATGTATGGTACTGCGTAAAACATTTTCCTCTATGAAGAGGGACCAAACAAAATTTACATAAGTATCTAGATTCGCTCCTTTTTCCATGGGCGTGAAAAACGAGAACACTCGTGAGCGGTCCTTAACAGATGGCGCGCGAAACACGAGAAAACTCCTGAGCGGTACGAAATGTGTTAACAGAGTGCAATTCATTCAGCTGAGCACTTAATATGTCCTGAACACTGAGATGAACACTGAGAATACAAATTCACACGATTTTACAATCAAGTGTGAGGTAGTTCCCTTATCACACTTTATTATTATTGTCTGCAATAGCCAGTGGTTCTCAATCTTCCTAATGCTGCGACCCTTTAATACAGTTCCTCATATTGTGGTGACCCCCAACCATAAAATTATTTTTGTTGCTACTTCATAACTGTAATTTTGCTACTGTTATGAATCATAATGTAAGTATCTCATATGCCGGATGCATTTAGGCAACCCCTGTGAAAGAGTCGTCCGACCCCCAAGGGGGTCGCGACCCACAGGTTGAGAACCGCTGGCTTAGGCAAAGGTGTTCTGTGAGTGTACTGTAGACAAAGTATTTTACCCAGCCTCGGGATAATCAGCAACTACCTCCAGAATAGTTCAGTGAGTTAAAGTTAACTCTATACATAAAGAGAAGAAACAAAAACAACACATGCACAGGTCAGAAGTGAGTGTGTGGCATGCTAATAAAAATAAATCTGGAAAGGTAGGAATGAGTCAGCTCATTAAAGAGCTGTGAATGATGAATGCCTTGCTAAAGGATTTGTAATTTGTGACCATCATGGGAAGCCACATAAAGGACCGGATTTTTACAGAAGTATAAAGAATGGGTGGATTAAAAGAGTAGAGGCAAGAATGGAGTCATTAAGTTATTTAGAGGGCTACTGAATAACACCAATAGGGAGAAGATGAAGGCCTAAACTAAGGCAGTGATGGTGAGAAAGAGAACAGAGATTAATTTGAGAGACATTCAGGAAAAATCAGTGTTCCTTGAAATCTAATTAGATATATGTGTTAAAATTTAGAGTGGAATACAGAATGACTCTTAAATTTTTGGTTTTAATAGATGTATATATGGTGTTACCATTCTCCTGAGAGGGTATATAGAAAGTAGAATACCTTCATAAGACTGCATTAGAACATGTTCACTTTAAAATTAATTTACATATCTGTTTAAAAATATTTGTAGAGACCCTACCTACTAGATGCCAGAGACTATTATAGGCACTGTAGATATAGCAGTAAATGAAACAAACAACATTCATATCCTTCAAATAGCTTATAGATAGTAGTATATCTATGGACACTCCAGTAGGTTACTGAATTGGTGCTGGACTTAAATGAGAGATTTGGTTTAGAAATGATCCAAGAGAGAACAGCTTATAGGTAACAATTGAAACCATGGCTTACTACATTTCTGTACTTAAACATTTTCTTTTTACTACACAGAAAGATGTAGTTTAGCAGAAACATTTTATATAGCAGGAGTATTTAGGATAATGTGGGTCAAAACTAATACAATCATAGAAAATTGTGCCAATTCATGTTTTATTAGCTAACATGTAGCATTAGAATCCAGATGATGATAATGCTACTCTGTACCTAAAGAAGGCTCTGTACCAAATTATAGTGACTATGAGGATGGAAGAACTTATACCATGTCTAATGAGGTATGGTTACATCAAGGTGAGATGTTTGTTCCAGGGGTGGGCAAACTTTTTGACTCGAGGGCCACAATGGGTTCTTAAACTGGACTCAGAAGAAGGAGCTGCGGCCGTGTTTCCCGATGTTGCCATGTTAACACTGCAGCTGGTGAAGGAGCGGAGGGGAGAGCAAGAGAACCCTCCGCTCTTTCGGCTCCGCAGGCCGGATAGAACAGCCTAACGGGCCGGATCCGGCCCGCGGGCCGTAGTTTGCCCACGGCTGGTTTAGACAGAAGGTGATCATGGCACCAACCTGCAGTGAGGGTGCAATTTGCCTTACTCACTTTACCAATTAAAATGTTTATCTTATCCAAAAACCATAACAAAAATACCCAGAATAATTACAGACCAAATAGCTGGACACCCCCATGGACCAATCATGTTGATACAGAAAATGAACCCTCACAAGTAAAAATGGTTTCTACCCATGGGTTGTTTGATCTCTAGACAGCATGATTAGGATTTTGAGTCCAACTAAACAAATTTACTTCTGGGTGTTTACTCAAAGACTTGGATGAAAAAAGCTCCAGATTCTTGAAAATAAAGAAAAGTATCATCATGTTCAGAGGTCTCTCTGTTCTCCTCTAACACGAAGCCCAGAGAGCCAGGGCACTGGTCCAGGGTAGAAACTGTGCAATGTATTTCACAATTGTTGTCTGACGCACTTGCCAAACCAAGAATGTCAGCAAAAGGCAAACTAAACTCTCTTCTCATCAGTTCATCTTGCTATTTTAGTCTTCCATTGTTTCTTCTCAAGGACTAGACCCAGCGGACAGAAAAGAGAATGTGAACATTTAAAATGTATTTTAAATTAGAGGACTTTTATTTGATCCAGAGCACTGGGAAACTCCATGCTCTGTCTGCCCTAGTTCCCATTTAATCTTCATTTTCCCATTTCTTGTCAGCTGTGCTTGCAGATGCTGAAATCTTATTTGTTTATCATGGGGCCAAGAAGATTTATGGTTGGGTGCATGTTTAGCTGCCTTCTCTGCTATCTTGGCACAGTTCCTGAGCTGCACAGCACAGGAACACTTAAACAGGCTTAAATGGGAAGTCATCCCCACGTGCTCTCATCTGGTTAATTTTCATCTTATGTTTTGGTTGAAGTTAAGGTAATTACCAAGTTATTATTTGTCATTTCCTTTATCTTTGGGATCAGAAAGACATCTGTTGAAAGTTAGGATCATCTGTCATTTATACCAGATGTTGGTCAGTACCTGAGTGGATGTAAAATATGAGAAGGAGCTGGATGTCCATGCAGGCTAGCCATGTGTGTGTGTTGTGTGCATCTCTCTGTGTGTGTGTGTGTGTGTGTGTGGGTGTTGTGTGCATCTGTGTGTGTATGCATACAAAGGAATCCTACTCTGCCATGAAGTCTTGAGAAATCTGTGCATTTTTGCAACCCCTGTAATAAGTTGTAAGGAAATATGAAATGCTGTTGTTCTCAATATTTGCATAGTTTTCAAGTCACTAATGTGGAGAAAAGTAATGAAGTCAGATAAAGTATTCTGAGTTTCCTTCCTGCTGAGCTATTTATTTTCTTCACTAACATGTTATATAGTTCTCTTTGCAGAGTGAAAATAAGAAAATGATCTAAGATTTGAACTGTGTATCATTTAATGAAGAAATATGTGATATATATGATTATGCTGGTTTTTTGAGCCAGAAAATACTGTAATGTTTGCAAATCCAAAGTTATCAGTTGATCCTTCAGTTCAGAATTAACAAACTTTTTCAGTAAAGGATCAGGTAGGAAATTAGGAATTGTGGGCCATACAATCTCTGTTGGAACTAATAAATTCTGCTGTTGTGACACCAAAGCAGCCATGGGTAATGTGTAAATGAATGAGCACATTTGGCTAGTAGACCATAGTTTGTCAACTCCTCCTTCCAACTGACATTCCATAATGAGTGGAATAACAAATTGATGCTTCTCTATTTTTCTCTCTCTTCTTTCATCTCTCTCTAAAATAAATAAGTAAATAAATAAATAAATGTAGCAAACTGATGAAGATCTTGAAAGTGATAGGCCATGCACACATATACGTGACACGACAGATTTTCTGAGCATAAAATGACATGCTGATATTCTCTGTGTAACCTAAACCTTACCCTTTTTGGGGAAAGGACCCTTCATTATTTCCTTTGTCATTATTAAGATAACTATATTTTTCTTACTTTCATCTTTTCTTTCATGGCAAGCATTCAAAGTCTTGCATAAATAAAAGTGCATGTAGCTGCAGGACACTTAAAATGTCTAGACTATAGGAACAAAGGACATATTATTTTCATTTATATGCCCATGAAAGCTGCATGCCCCAGAATGTGAAAGGAGAGGCAGAATGGTGTAATGGCAAGTTAGTAACACAGGCATCAAGATACTTGTGTTTCAATGTTAGCTTTGCAACTATTCACTTTTGAACTTGAATGAATCTCTTAACTTCTCTGATCTTCAGTTATGTAATCTGTAGGTTGACATGATGGCCAGTGCTCAGATCTTGATTTCTAATACCCATACAAGAAACCAGGGCCACTTTAAAAAATGCCTGATAGGAGGATTGAGGCAGGGAATATATCAGATGAGTCAGGAAGACCTTATAGTGACAGAAAGTAAGAAAGATCTCAAAAAAACAATATAATAGCCAATTGAAAAAGCTCCCAATGGCTAAAGCTAGAGCATTTTGAACAACAAAATACGTAATATAATGTTAAATTAAATCTCAAAGTATAAGCCGAAATATAAAATATCAATCCATGAATTTATACTGATATAAATAAGTAACTGAATAAATAAATAAATAAATAAATAAATAAATGAGTAGGGAATAAGAGACAAGTCTTCCATACAGAGAATTATAAATAATTTCTATAGATTGCTCCCCATCAAAGGTAGAGCATAGCTCCTTAGCCTCTAAATGAGTACTACACTTTTTGACTTGCTCCCAAATAGTATGATGCTGGGGCCCAACCCCAGCGGGTCCAGTGGTCCCCAAAGGTGTGGACGGAGTCAGCAAAGAAGGAATGACACGGAGACAGTGTTCAGTTGATCAGCAGCCTAGCCAGGATCTCTAGCCAAGTTCTGGTCAGGATCTCCAGCGAAGTTCTGGTTAGGATCTCCAGCCAGGTTCTGTGTCCATGTTCTCTTGCTAGGTTCTCCAGGTTCTCCAGCCAGGTTCTGTAGCCATGTTCCCTCGCTAGGTTCTCCAGCCAGGTTCTGTCCAGGTTCTCCAGCCAGGTTCAGTCACCAGGTTCTAGTCAGGTTCTCTTGCCAATTTCTGTAGTCAGGTTCAGTCCAGGATCTTTTGCCATGTTCTCTCCAGCGAAGTTCTTCTGTCTCTAGGTTCTGTGTAGGTTCTGTCTTCTAAGTTCTGTCTTCTAAGTTCTGTCTTGTTACATCTGTATTTATACCAGTTGATTCCAATCCTATCAATCTCTATTCCAAAGGTTAGGGCGTTTCTTACCTCCATTCCAGGGAGTAAAGATTATGTAGCTTAAGCATGATTGTTCATAGTTAAAGTGATTAATTACCTGCCTGGCACTTAGTTAAGAGGTTTTATTCCCTCCCTAACTTCAGGGGAAAATCCCTACCTGGGGAAACAACCTTTCTCAGAGACCTTGGTTAAAACACATAGTGCCAAGAAGGTGAGCAAACATATTAAGAACAGTATGCCATATATGCCAGGTCCCTTGAACAGCAAGCATGGACCGGCTCCCGGCAGTATATGGACAATGAAACAAAAAATGTAACTTTAAAGTGGAGAAATCTAGCAAAAACTATAGTTAGGATCAAGGTTAAGATCAGTATTAATGAGGCATGTTGGTAGCAGGTATCCTTGATATAACATAATAATGCCTTCATCTTCATCATCTTTCTCCCCAAAACTTGTAACTCCAGCCTGATCATGAGAAAAGCATCAGACAAACACAAACTGAGAGGCATAATACAACATAGCTAACCAGTATTTCTCAATGCTGTCAGGGTCATAAAAAACAAGGAGAGGGAGTAATCATCATAGCCATGAGGAGCCTAAGAAGACCTAACAACTAAATGTAATGTGATATGTTAGATAAGATCCTGGAACAGAAAAAGGAAGTTAAGAAAACATTAATGAGATGCAAAATAAAGAATGAAATTTAGTGAATAATAATGTATCAGCATTAGTTCATTATTTGTGAGAAATGTACCATAATAATGTAAGATATTAATAATAGGGGATATTAGGTGGGCATATGAGAACTCTCTGTACTATCATTGCATCTTTTTTGTACATTTAACACTAAAGTAAAATACTTTAAGCATTTAAAAATGACATGGTTGAACTAGATTATACATATTAGCTTTTTATTGCTCTATGACTTTAATATCTGGTACTGAAGTATTATTCCTTTGTGAGTTAGGGCAGGAAGAAAACTGTTTCTTATAGCAGAGTTCACTATAGCTATCTCAAGTCCCTGACAGCCTTCACAGTCTTCCTAGCACCAAACATGAAATTCTCAATATATGTTGATTACAAGGGGAAAAATTCTTAATTATATTTTCTCTGGATAAAGAAATAAAAACAAATATTTGCTCAGGCATAAAAAACAGTCTTGTTTTTTCCATAAGTACAGTCTTGTGATCCTTTATAGACCTCAAAACAATTCTAAAATTTTAAATGAATAGTGCATAAACCCACCTTACAAGTCTATTAAAATATTTTCATTGCAAACGTGGCTTGTCAATACTCTCTACATACTACCTATAACTAATTTGCAGCGTCAAAGATTAAGCAAACTCACCCATAGTCCTTGCTTCCTGGCTTAGCCCAGAAAGCAGTAGTTTGAAAGGTATAAACTATCTGCAAGTCCTGGTGCCAGGGTTACTTCAAAGGGTTAAACCAGGTTAGATTTTTGGAAAGAGATCTGCCTATTTTCTTACAGGCAAAAACTTAAGAGTGAAGGGCTTCTCAAATACCTTCAAGCAAAACAATCTACCAAATAAAGAATGGTATAATGTGAATTTTCCTTCCCATTCCTAAATGATGAATAAGAAGAAGACTTTAAAGGGAATATATTCAGAAGTATAAATTTGACCTTGGAAATATTTCAGCATTTATTATTTGAGTTTGTTGAGATGACATTGGTTAATAAAACCATACAGGTTTCAGGTGTACAACTCAAAAACACACCACCTGCCTAGTGCATCATACACTCACCACCCAAAGTCAAGTCTCTTTCTGCCACCATTTATCCTCTCTTATGTTCACTGCAGCGATATTCACAATAGCCAAGATTTGGAATCAGCCCAGGTGCCCATCAGTAGATGAGTAGATAAAAAAAGCTATGGTACATTTACATGATGGAATACTATTCAGCTGTAAAAATGAAGGAAATCTTATTTCACCATTTCTGATTTCTTATGGTGGCTCTCTTTGTGACATTCGATTACGTTGTCTTTCCCTGTCACCACTTTATCCTCATGGATCTCTAATTTCTCCACGTCAGGGTATGATTAGCCAAACCATGTCTTCTCCTCTGAAGTGTTGGAAGGATGAGTAAGTGAGGAACTGTCAGGGGCTTTGTGATATGTGGTCTATTTAAACGTGAGGTTATCAGCGAAACTGTCACCATCTAGTTGGTAAAAGGCAGAAATCTCAGGGCAGCAGCCATATTTGCCAATCATGTTAGAGAGACTGAAATATGTGCCTAGTGAAGGAGGACACTGGCTTGAAGTAAAGGATGAGAGCAAGAAAAAGACATATGAAAAAGAAAAGCATTTCCAACTGTTTTTGAAAAGAACACTATACTACATTGTAAAGATAAATAGAATATTTAAGGCACATATTTGATGATTTGCTTACTCTTTCCTTCATGAGATCTCTTGTAATCAATTTTTTTTCTTTTAATACTTTTCTTTGGTAGATTTTGTTAAATAGTACTATACTGACTCAGAATTGGTGATAAACGGAATAAAACTAGCTCTAATTTACCTTCATATTAACTCCATGTTTTTTTATTTTGCTTTATTAAATGGTACTAAAAGGTCCAAAATATTTGAGAGAATAAACTTTTTGTAAGAAGTATTAAGTGCTTTTGAAACTCTTATTGCTAACCTTAATGTCAGTTTGTTATTTTGAATTGTTTAAGCTGTAAAGATTTTCACTTTGCTCCTGTAATCCAAATTGTTTTAAGTTTGAATGCATAATAAAATTTTATTAATTTGAAAATACTCTGAAAGTTATCCATTTCAATACTTCAAATTCACCTTGTCCCAAAGTATTTATATTTGTGTGTGTATGTGTCTTTTAAGTGCTAGGGTACTGAACTCACATGGTTATGTTTTGTCCCTTATGGATTCCTAGTGTTTTGTGCTGTCATGGTTGGGGTGTTGGTAACTTTTTATGGATGGAATTCTCATCTCTTTTCCTTCTTGAGAACTGGCCTGCATGATGTCATCCCTTGACTCTCCATGGAATTGTTTGTGTTAATCAAAGGAAGGGTTAAAGCAGTGATGGCGAACCTATGACACGCATGTCAGAGGTGACACGCGAACTCATTTTTTTGGTTGACTTTTCTTTGTTAAATGGCATTTAAATATGTAAAATAAATATCAAAAATATAAGTCTTTGTTTTACTATGGTTGCAAATATCAAAAAATTTCTATATGTGACATGGCACCAGAGATAAGTTAGGGTTTTTCAAAATGCTGACACGCCGAGCTCAAAGGGTTCGCCATCACTGGGTTAAAGCAACAATTGGGACTCTAATGCTGAGTCTACTGTATGACCTGTAATAATAGAGGTTGAAAGGGAAGGTCCTTAGTAGCCACTGCTTCTTCATTTTACTGATGATAAAACAGAGGCTCAAGAAAACCCACAAATTACTTGTCCAAGCCTACCAGAACCAGTCAGGGATACCTGAACTTTCCCTAAACTATGCCCCATATGCTGCTGGTGATTCTCACAAACTCTGTTGGAGCAATTCCCCAATCTCTAGCCATTCAGGCCCATTATACGGTATCACTGTTTAACAAGTCCCTGTCAAGGTTAAGTTGCTCTCTCTGGGATCTTTTAATAGAGTCAGATGTTCTTTTGTTTAATACTAGAAAGCTCAAATTAATTTAAATTTAAGTATACCTCTCACCCAGACTAACTACATGCAAAGTCTTCTTGTTATTTCTGCCTTTGGGTACCTCTCAGGGGACTACTCCAACCTTTGGCAAAACCCTTTCATCTTCAAGGCAGGAGGAGAAACAGGAGAGAAATCATCAAGGTACATGCTTAGCAGGCCATTGATTTCCATTGAGCCCTATTCTCATTTTGCTGTTGAAGGAAATCAGTCATAAAATATAAGCTCAAGATCTGTCTCTGTTACCATACTTTAGGATACAAGCTAAAGATGGAGACCTCACTTCTCTCTCCCCTTCATTTCACCTAGAGAATTTAGGTCACTTTTATACATCTCTGATGTGGTCTTGGAAAGTATCTCTTTAACTCATTTTAAGAAGATGAACTTTAAATCTCTGAGGTTAGAATATAAGAAAAACTGGTGCCTAGAGAAGCCTGTTTTTAGGGGGTATTGTTAAATTGCCATAATTTAGAATAAATTGATCATTAAAATATTGATTTTAAAAATATAGACTCTATGGATTCAGGGGTTCTCTATTATGGCTGTGTCCCCAGATGTTGTACGGCTCAATTCAACCAAAAAGCCACTATCTTCCTCTGGTTTTCCATGTTTTTCCCTCCCAAAGCTGAGAGCTTGGTCAAAGATGATGGACTTTTTATGATGGCAGAGAACTATATATGTATTTAGAAATATAAATGCAGTTTCAATTTCCTTCTAAAGCCTCCATGTCAGCAGTTAAATGCCATTTATTGAATTCACAGGAAACAAATGAGAACTGCGAACTTTTATGATCTATATCCATATATTCAATTCTCATTTAGGTGTAGTAAACTTATAAACTTTGAGAAGCAATGAAAAGTAATTCTGTTAGGAACATACACTCTCTAATTTTGTAACAGGACACTTTACAGTACCCAGGAACCTTTTCCCTCATAGGCAGCGTTGCATATGGTTGTTCTAATATGGTCAAGTGAATTCCACTCAAACATTATGCAAATTTATGTCCAGGCTACCATCTACCTTCCCAATTGCTTAGCAATGTTTTATAGTGGCTCTGAGAGTGTTCCCTGTGGTCCTGTGTGTGTACTGAGTAGGCATCTTTATTGCCTTTTAAATGAAATAAAAATTAGAAAACATTGATTTACATAGCAGGGTGGCTCCTAGATAAATAAGTAGCAAAATACAATCATCATTTGTATGAAAATTGTGTTTATCAGCCACTTTGGAAAAGACCTACAGTGCAAATATCATCCACATGCTCCAATTTAATGAAAGTACAGTCACTGATAATAGCACAGGATTAAAGAAAGAATTATGTTGGGAACATTTCTCTGACCGTGAACTTACTCTCAAATATTTCTGCAGTGAGAATAATATTTTGGAAATATTTTACTGGTTAGCAATCCATGTTTTTCTTTCCTTAGTAGTATATCTAACATGAAAGCTAGACATGAAGTTTGTGGTCCCAGGGAAAGAAATACAATATATGAAAAGAATCCATACGATGTAAGATGAAAAATGTGACAGAAGTGGAGGACTGGCTGCATAGGAAGGGGAAGAAGAGAGCTTCTAGTGGTAAGAGGAAATGGGGAAACAGTATAAGCATTAAGAGGTCAGAGTTGAGTTCTTGTTTTTTCCCCTTGAAATCAAAATCCTTTTGGAATAAAGGGTTAGAAATATCTAGACTGTCCTGAGAAAGTCCCAGTGGTGTCTTTATTTCTCTCTCCTTGGGGCTTCTGAGATTGAGAGTAGAATTAAATCAATTATCCTATATAATAAAAGGCTAATATGCAAATTGTCCCCTTGGGAGTTCCACTACTCGAAATGACGTGCTTTGACCACCAAGGGGTGGTGCAGAACGCAGGGGGCAGCACGGAACAAAGGAAGGTCCCGCCAGCAGCCAGAAGGCCCTGATCGGCTCTGATCTCTGGCCAGGCCTACGCTCCCTACCTGTGCATGAATTTCATGCACCGGGCCTCTAGTGTAAAATAAAAATAATTAAATTAGTCATATTAAATAAAAAAAGCTTTATTGTCATCACCAACTGAATTTCATTTGAAGTGTGTTCATTTCAACCTTGCTACATTACTACAATAAATAAGATAAAGAGAAAAACACAGCTAAAAGATTTAGGCTAGCAGCTTATTTGGATACTAACCCTGACTTCTTTGGCTTAATTCATAACAATTTTAAAAACATGTATATACTTTCCCCCTTGAAAACTATTTATGTACTTTACATTAATGAGATAAAAAACAACAATCCACAACCAACCAACCAAACAAACAAAAAACCCACTACTAAAGTTTGAAATTGATGACATGATCTTTGTTTTTCTTCATTTTATTCAAGCATTTGTGAAGTATTTGTAAAGGTCAAATCTTTACACAGCAGTTTTTGTTTATAGTATTAATTTACTAATAAAAAAACATGCCTTTACAGTAGTGCCAATTAAGCTTTAACCTAACCCATACTTAAAATTTTAACCAGAATAGTTTGTTATCAATTCTATGTGGTTGTTTTAACTGGTTGTGATGTCCATGCAACTGTGTAATAGCATAGGCCTGTAATAATTCTCTAGGCAGTGGACATAAAAAAACCCTCTATAATTTAATTTCCTCCTGACTCCTGCCCTTTCCTTCCCTTGATGAGTAAATGAATTAAATGTACTAAAATCCTCATCACAATTTCCTCCTGCCCCATGAACACAGGTTTGGTTACTCTCAGAAATAATTGCGTTCTTTCTTTTTACATGCACCAATAAACTGAATTACTGTGTTTGAACTGACATTGGTGAGAGGGAAGGAAAACTTCAGGTTCAAAGTTTAAGAAAAAAAAAAAGCAACTAAATGTGTCTGCTTATATAAGCTTCAAAAGAGATATCACCAGAGCTGCATACTTGGTGAGCTTCTCTTAGCAAGAATGGTTTTGCAAACAGAATCTATTAACATGCATTATAACTTCCCACACCAAGGAAACATTTCCCTTACTGTTATTCTTTGAGGTCAGAAGGGCTCTGTTATTAAAGGCTACAGCCTAAGAGTGGCCCTGCAGGTGCAGAGCGGAGAGAATGCTTGGCAAGCCTGGGGTGTGCGCATTAGGGATTTTTCTCTGTTGTAGTGTGGATGCTGTAGAAGCATTCTATTGATTCTAGGGGAAATTTCAGCTGCTTTTCAGTTCAGATAAAAATTTTTTTGACCTAAAAGTTTTCACTCAGAAGAAAAAGAGAAAGAAAGAAAGAATGAAATAAGACTGGCTTACATCCATTCTGTCCTTGGTAAAAACCGAATGAAGTGCATTTAAAAACCTATCAGTCTTCTAACACTTTTTTGGTTTAATGTAGAGCAGTAAGTGTCAGGAGGCGTGTTAGATAGTGAAAGGAACAAAACAATGGACAACATAGAGCGTAGGGCTTAATTACTGTTTCCATTAAGATCTAAGGCATGCCAAAGAATTACTGAGCAGAAAACATTGATATCTGAAGATAAAAAGGACTTCATATTAGATGGGAAGAGGACTGATTTTAAAACCTGCCAGAATTAGATCCTGAAACAGAAAAAAATGGCATTCATGGAAAAACTGGTCAAATAAAAAAAAACAAACCTGGGATTCAGTTAACATATCACTGTTAATTCCTTAGTTTTGACTAATGTAACACAGTAATATAAGATGACAACACCAGGGAACATTAAAACCAGGTGAAGGGTATGCAGGAACTTTCTGTACTATACATCTAAAATTAACACAAATAATATCCCCCCTGCCCAATTATTCTAAATAAATACTCCATTAAAAAAATGTCTGGAGGCAGGTACACAGTCTCCTTCTGTGTGAGGCCCAGGGCACTCTGAACGCCTGTCTTGCAAAGAGGATGCCCAGAGATCTCTTAGATTCTTGAATGAGCAGACTGGGCAGCATGCCGTGCTCCTTTATTTTGTTTGAAAGTGAAACAGACCTCTCTCATTCTAATGTTGTGTATTGTAATACTGATAACTGAAGTGGGGATGCTCAGAGGCTAGGTAGGATGTTTGTAACTGGAGGCTTGTGTCTTTGGAATTGGATACTGAGACCATCATCTTCCAGTGATCAAGGAGAGATACTGGAATGATGGCACTATGAAAATTAACCTGCTTGAATCCCAAGCAGTGAGGCAGCCTTAAGTGAACTCAGAGAAAGCCAGTAAGATGCTATGAAAAGACACTACCTTATATGGTGCCCCAGTGTCCCCTTCCACTAAAGAAAGCAGGGTAAGTTGTCCAAAGATATTTTTAGAAGAGACTGGTTGAACAAGCTGAGACGTATAATTCTCCTTGTGTTAGACATGACCTCCTCAATGTCATCTACTTGCCACCCAGGTACTGAGGTATTCGGGTCACCAAAGCAAGCCCCGAATTGTGTGGAGACAGGCAGATGATTGTCCATACAAGGAAATCTGAAGGAAGGCAAAGGCTGCCTGGCTAAAGCTGGAAAGGTCTTGACATTCTCATTACTCACTCCTTTGGTTTAGGATAGATCCTAAAAAGCATCTTTTAAAATGTTGCTTCAGTGAAACAACGTGCTGGCAAACACGGTCCCATTACTAGAGAAAGATTAAGAAAAAGTGAGATTCTCAAATCACTTTTGAATCATGGGGGTTAGGAAAAGGAAACCTGAAGCCAAGGACATTTCTGACATTTCCCTAATCTACCTTGCCAGCATCATATTTCATCTCTCCCTCAGACCTTAGCACATACCCAGTTCTCATTCACTGTAAGCTTGTGATTCATGACAGAAATAGTTCCAGTTAAGATCTAGAAGCAGAAAAGTTCTACTAAAAGTATGAAGGTAGAGTGTTTGGAACTGATAAGAGAATTTGTGGTACCAACTGATCTTTTTCCTGAGCTGACCTCATCCTGTCAAGGAATAGAAGACCTTCAACTTCAAGACCAAGTCCAAAACTGGTTAATTAGAATACTTGTATGTCTAATTAAATTTGAGAATGGCTCCTAATTATCGATTTCATTAGCATTAATTATTATGTCAAGTGGCTAGCCATATATTATTGCCATAAAGTGCATTTTAAGGTCAATTCACAAAGGTATATTTTCTTTTTACACAAAAGCATAGGAGAGACTTGCTATAAAGCACCCATCCTATTCAGTGTTCTACATGCTCCCACTGAAAAGTATAAATTTTCTAGCTGCAGTAAAATGTTTTTACAATTCCTATAGCTCTCTTAGCGGCAGAATATTGATATTTACCTCTGATGGAAAGACATGCTTCACCCTGGGAGCACTTACAAATGTTATCTAAATTAGTGATCTTCATAATTAAGCTGACAGAGTCAAAATTGATCAACCTGAACAGTTCCTATAAGTAGCAATGACAATTTTTATCTTCCTCTGCAACTTTTCCATAAAGTGACAGCATCACCTGATATCCCATATTCCAAAATACCAATAAATAGTCAACCAGCAATCAAAGGCTTCAATAAAGTGAAGAGTCTAAGAATGCTTTAAATCTTGATCATGGTTATGAGGAACCACATATATGTGAATATTAATTGTACGGTACAACTAAGCTTTCTGTGGTTTAGTATATCTATTTTATCATTCACAAAAATCAAGGTAAGATAAGAGTATAGGAGTACAAGGGATGCACACCAAAATAGTGCATTCTCTTAAGAATTTAAATTTAAATGTTTTCTTGTACACCAAAATTTCAAAATTCTGATATATAAATTTCTTTGCCTTTGTATATTAGTAGAGGGATATGTGCTTTGTCATCCTTAGCCCCTCATCTGGTAATTTTTCCTGAGTCTCTAATATTCTGTTCCTGTAGAACTCTGTGTATACACATATCACATAATATATTGCAATTACTAAATTAGTTGTCTATCTCCCCAACTAGACTATGAAAGAAGGAATTGTGTCATGTTTATTTTGATATCCAGCACAAGGCTTAGATCAAGAAGTGCTTAATAATTTTTTAAAATTAGTTTTATGGACATAAAATTTACATATCATTAAAAATGCCAATTTTGAGAGTACTATATAGTGAGTTCCAGGCATGTAACCATCACCACCATCAACATACAAAGATACAGAATAATTTCACCACTCTTTAGTACACCTTCATGTCTTTGAAATCAATTGCTTCCCCAAACAGTCTATGACCCTGAAATTGCTGATCTGCTTCTTTCTGTCACCAGATTTTAATTTTTAAAAAAATATGAATGCTTCACGAATTTGCATGTCATCCTTGCACAGGGGCCATGCTAATCTTCTCTGTATCATTCCAATTTTAGTATATGTGCTGCCGAAGAGAGCACCAGATTTTAATTTTTGTAAAATTTCATATAAATGGAATCATAAAGCATGGAAATTCTCTCTCTCTCCTTCTCTCTCTCTCTCACTCCCTCCCTCCCTCCCCCCTCCCTCCCTCCCTTTCTGCCTTCATTTAGAATAATTGTTTCACAATTTATCTATGTTATTTAATGTATCAGTAGTTCATTATTTCTTATTACCAATCAGTATTTCATTGCATATACCACAATTCCATAATTAGTTCATTCGTTCTATATTCAATATATATTTAGATTGTTTGGATTGTTGAACAGTTTTTCAACAGAATTCTTCATTGTGTTGTGTATATGATTCTGCCTAATAAAAACTTCCGTTACATTTTATGTACAGCATGTCTGCCAGCAACTGCTTGTCTCAGATTTTATTTTTCTGAAAGGATTTCACGTTCATTTGAAAAAAAAATTTCCACTGAATATAGAATTTAGATTAACAATTTTAAAAAATATATTTTTAATTGTCTGCCTTCATTGTCTGCCTTGCATAGTTTCTTATGAGCAATATGTCATCATTCTTCTTTTTTATGTATGTTTCCAATGATATTAGAGAGAAAGGAAGGGAGAGGGAGAGAGAGAAGGGGACTCTCTACCTATGCAGATCTCTGGAGTAATCTGCTTCACAAATTCTAGAGTTTTTGTTTTGCTTTGTTTTTTTTGGTTGTTTTTAACTCTGATCTCAATCTCTTTAGCTGAAGAGAGCCATTAGGTTTCAACTATGTATTCCCTCTCTGTGCTGCAGCCTGAAAACTTAATCTAGACAATAAATTGAGGTAAAATAAACCTGATTTCATTTGTTTCTCTTCTTTCAGGAACCACAGTATACAATTGCTTAGTGTCCAAGGTCTGATAACCATAGTTTTATATATTTTTTCCAATTTTCCAGCTATGTAAGGTTTGAGCGTGAATCTGGTACCTATTGTTTTTTCATGTCTGAAAGTTTTCTTACTCTTGATAATTTTTTAAATGTAGT
Organism: Myotis myotis; assembly: GCF_014108235.1. Taxonomy (NCBI): domain Eukaryota; kingdom Metazoa; phylum Chordata; class Mammalia; order Chiroptera; family Vespertilionidae; genus Myotis; species Myotis myotis. Next base: position 19,827,911 of record NW_023416335.1, read on the forward strand.
GAAGACATAAAATATCATGGTCATTTATTATGCAAACTAGAGGCCCGGTGCACAAAATTTGTGCACTCGGGGGGGGGGGGGATCCTTCAGTCCAGCCTGTGCCCTCTCACAGTCTGGGACCCGTCAGGGGATGACCACCTGCTGGCTTAGGCCCGCTCCCCAGGAGATTGGACCTAAGATGGCAATCAGACATCCCTTTGGCAGCCCGGCAGCCCTCGGGGGATGTCGACTTGCTAGCGGGGAGCAGGCCTAAACTGCAGTCAGACATCCTTAGTGCTGCAGAGGAGGCAGGAGAGGCTCCCACCACCACCACGGTACTGGCAGCCATCAGCCTGGCTTGTGGCTGAGCAGAGCTCCTCCCATGTGAGAGCGCCCTGACCACCAGAGGGCAGCTCCTGCATTGAGCGTCTGCCCCCTGGTGGTCCGTGTGTGTCATAGTGACCAGTCATTCCCAGTCCTTCTGCTGTTAGGGTCAGTTTGCATATTACCCTGTTACTATATAGGATAGAGGCCTGGTGCACGGGTGGGGGCCGGCTGGTTTGCCCTGAAGGGTGTCCCAGATCAGGGCGGGGCTCCCGCTTGGGTGCCTGGCCAGTGTGGGTGAGGGGCTGAGGGCTGTTTTCAGGCTGGCAGGTGATTGAAGCTCCCAACCTCTCCTTTTTTTCTTTTATTCTGGGATTTATTTACCTTCTATGGCTGTCACTGGAGCTGAGAGCTGGCTTTAGCTCTGAGGCTTGGCTCCAGCTCTGAGACCTTGGCTGCTGAAAGCAGGTATCTGGGTTTGTTTGGCTTCTATAATTGAAACACTGTTTCAGCTCCAGCTCTGAGGCCCAGCTGGCTGAAAGCAGGTTTCTGGGGTTTGTTTAGCTTCTATAATTGCAACATTGTTTCTTAGAGGGCAGCTCAGAGGCCAGCAGCGGCAGGCAGGGAACCTTAGCTTCCTCCATCACTGGAGCAAGCAAGCCTCCTGTTCGCTTCAGCTGTCTGGCTGCCGGCCGCCATCTTGGTTGGAAGTTAATTTGCATATTGCCCTGATTAGCCAATGGGAAGCGTGTTGGAGGTACTGTTAATTACCATGTTTGTGTATTATTAGATAGGATTACAAAATTTAAGAGGAATAGCTAAGAAGTTGAATAGAATCAATATTCAAGGATATCAAAATTATACTGGTAAATATCAATTTCATCATTTAGGCTCAATTAAATCAATTGTTCAGGTAAAAATGGGAAGGGAAGCAAGGTATGGGAACCATGGTTTAATAGCTGTTTATGTAAACATACTGCTCAGATTTTGATAATTTTATAAAAGTTCTGTGCAGGGTGTTTTATCAAGAAGATTATTTTTTAAAATGTAATCTTCAATAAAAACCTTCATAGAAATATGTGATCAGATCAAAGGAGTTATAATTATCACTCTGTAATTCTATACTCAATTCAATTTTCTTAAAAATTTGAACATAAACTTACCATACAACCTAACAATTATACTCTAAGTTCTACCCAAGAGAAAGAAATGAAAACAAGTCCATACAAAGATTTGCATGCAATTCTTTTAGCAGCATTATTTATAACAGCAGAAAACTGAAAATAATCCAATGTTTATCATCTGGTGAAAGAATTAACAAAACATGGTACATTTATATAATGGAGTATTATTCAGAAATTAAAAGGAACTATTAATATATGTCTGCTTAGAACCCACTTTTATAAATAACTGATTAACTAATTGTGTCTGGAAGAAGAAAATCTTGGCCTATAATAATAGACTAATGTGGTATTTTTGCAATCACCAGAGAGTGATCCAGAAACAAGTTTTACCACTCCATGTGGTCTATTCTCCATTTACCTCTGCAATAGTATGGTTCTGTTTTATTTTCTACCATCCTGATTTTTCCTCACTTCTGGTGTTTTTAGAAATTTTGATAATGTATTTGATCATAGGGTAATTTTGTCTAGAAATCACCAATCAGAAGAAATTGGAAAGAGAAAGTGAAACAATGATATATAAATACAAAAATCTTTTAGTTTTAACTGACAGAAATCCAATTCAAAGACAAAATTTGAAAGGAGATTACATTTTGGATGACTCAATATTCTTAAGAGGGCAGTTCTCTCCAAACTGATCTATAGATTTAATGCACGGCATGGGGGGAAGGATAAAAGGGGGAGGGAATCTCTGGTGAAAAAAGGGGACATCATAATGATTTCAACAATAAAGATAAATTTTAAAAAATAAAGTAACAAAATACTCATTTGAAAAAAAAATCCCAGCAAGCTTTTTTCCCCATAGAATTTTACAAATATATACACGCACATGAGTACACACACAAGAACTAATCTTAGCTTCTTAACTCATACCACAAAAATCAATTAAAACGGATCATAGAACTAAATATGAAAGCTTAACTATAACATTTTTAGAAGAAAAAAAGGAAAAAAAATTTGTAACTTTGGATTAGGCAAAGATTGTTGGATACAACACCACAAACACAATTCATAAAATAATTGATAATTGAACTTCATCCAAATAAAAATATTTCCTTTTCAAAAGACATCACTGTAATCATGGAAAGCAAATCATAGAATACAAGGAAATATTTTCAAATTTTATTTCTAATACAGTACTTGTATCCCAAATGTACAATATACTCTTACTACAGGAGTATAGTAAGAAGACAAACAGCCCAATTAAAACATGGGAAAAATATTTGAATAGTCAATTCACCAAAGAGATATATGAATGTCCAATAAACACAAAAGGAGCTCAGCATCATTACTCACTAGGGTAATGCCAATTAAAACCACAATGAAATAACACCACACACATACCCAACAAAATGACTGACTTAAAAGTTTGACAAATCAAGCATTGTCCAGGAAGTGATGAAATGTTATTGATAGGGATATAAAATGATAAAATCACTTTGGAAAACAGATTTTTTCTTAAAAATTTGAACATAAATTTATTATATAACCTAATAATTATACTCTAAGTTCTACCCAAGAAAAAGAAGTGAAAACATGTCCACTCAAAAATTTTCATATGAACTTTTTTAGCATCATTATTCATAATAGCCCCAAACTAAAGAGTCCAAATGTTTATCAGCTGGTGAAAGGATAAACAAAATATGGTACATTCATATAATGGAATATTATTCAGCAATTAAAAGAAACAAAATATTAATAGATGACTCAACATGAATGAGCCTGCAAAACATTATACTGAATGAAAGACATCATATTCAGAAGACCAGTTACTGTATGATTCTTTATATATAAATTTTTATTTTAAAAAATCTTTAAGAGACAGAAAGCAGATCAGTGGCTGCCTAGAACTGGAGGTAGGAATAGAAATTGGCTGTAATACAGCACAAGAAAACTTTTTGGAGTAATGGGAATAGTGTAAATTGAACTATGTTATTAGTTGTGTAACTCTTAAAATTTTACTAAAATTCATTAAATTGTATGCCTAAAATGGGCATATTTTATGATATGTAACTTATACCTCAATAAAACTGTTTAAAAAAATGAGAATGAAGGGGAGAGGTCATTCAATCAAACACAAGTGAAACAGCAATATAGCTAGTTCTTTGGGAACCACAGTAACCCTTAACTTGAATACCATGAATCAATCTCTATATCCTCCATCTCAACTTCTGTATGTGTATGTGTGTGTGTGTCTGTGTGTATATGTATTTCACCTAAACTTCCTACATACCACTTTTTGTGGTCAGGAGACATGGTTTCTTGGCTTATGTTTAACTAGAGGCCCGGTGCATGAAATTCATGCACTGGGGGGGGGGGGTGTCCCTCAGCCCAGCCTGCACCCTCTCTAATCTTGGAACCCTTGGGGGATGTCCAACTACCAGTTTAGGCCTGATCACTGTGGGATCAGGCCTAAACCGGCAGTCGGACATCCCTCTCACAATCTGGGACTGCTGGCTCCCAACCGCTCACCTGACTGCCCCTAACTGCTTCTGCCTGCCAACCTGATCACCCCCTAACTACTCCCCTGCCAGCCTGATCGACACCTAACCGCTCCCCTGCCAGCCTGGTCCCCCCCTACTGCCCTCCCCTATTGGCCTGGTTGCCCCTAACTGCCCTGCCCTGCTGGCCTGATTGCCCACAACTGCCCTCCCCTGTCAGCCATCTTGTGGCTGTGGGTGCTGCCATCTTTGAGGGTGGGGCAGTTAATTAGCATATTCCCTCCTTATTGGCTGTGGGCACTGCCATCTTTGAGGGCGGGACAGTCAATTAGCATATTCCCTCCTTACTGGCTGTGGGCTCTGCCATCATTGCAACAGCATGAGGGTCAATTAGCATATTTCCTCTTTATTAGATAGGATAGCATTTTTAGTGGAGAAGGGCTGAAACTAACTTACTACTTGGTTAAAAACTTCAATTATCTTGGTTTGGGTGTGAATTCTCCTTGTATCAATCAATAATCAATAGCAATTAGAAGGTCAGACTCTCTCTGCTATATTGTGTATATGTGTGTGTGTTGTGTACGTGCTCTTAATTACACACATACACACATGGAATTTCTTTTCCATCTATTAATCTATTTAATCTTAATTAATTCTTAGGACACTTCTATGAGGTAGAGGCCAGTATTTCCATGTCACATAAAGAAAATTTATCATGTAGAGATATTAAAATATATAATGAAGGTCATATATCTAAAGTGTTAGTGCCAGATTTTGAACTGAGTGTGTCAAGCCTTTGTTCCTTTCTCAAAACAACATCTCTTCTTTTAGAAATTCCTCTACTAAGAATTTGAGTGCTACATTACTCCTTTATCATTGTCAGACTGCCTCTAATTTTTCTAGAGAAAAGATTATTTTCTGAACCCATCTTAAACGTATACTGGTCTCTGAAATCTGAATAAATAAATATTCTCTCTCAAGTCCAGCGCTTTCATCACCACAATTTATGTTAGCTCCTTTTTGCTCCACGCCACTAGCTCTCTGCTTTTCTTTGGGCGTTCTAATGTCTAATTTTCAACAGTTTTCCTCAAAATGAAAATCACTATTGGCATGGTAGGCATTTGGAGTTTTATTATTGATTTATGCCTTGGGTGAAGAGGTTAATTAAATGTGAATTTTAAGCCGACAACATGATTAGGAGAGTGAAGCAACTAGAATTCATGAATACTTCCCAGCCATTAAACTGTTTAAAATGAACAATGAATAGAGGTGGGGGAATGGAGGTGGAATGGGGAGATAGACCAGCCCTCTGTTACTTGTGACTGGATTAATGAAATTCTGAAGAATAACAAAATCTTTCCAAGGCTTTTCATTTTGCATTTATATTGACATTAGCATGGAATATAATAATTCCTAATAAACCACTCTTCCATAATCTCTTTGTTTCTTCTGTTTCAAATTGCATCATAGAACCTTGAGTTTACCAAATCAACTATAGAAGGGGGAGGGGGAACAATTCATGCATTACCAACCCTTAAAGGGTCCTCAAGACAACTTTGTAAAGCTTGAGAAGGATATATAGACCAAGTATCTTCATTCTCCCTTTTTTCCAAAATGACCTTTTGGAGGTCATAATTTGAAAACCTAAATCCAGGGTAAATCTTATCTCAAAAAGTTGCATAAAAATTATTACATAGCAATAATTGATATCAGGAAATGAGGAATCTAGGTTTGGTTTCAACCTAGATTATAATTCCCCTGAATTTAAACACTGGTGGATTTTATTTACCATTTGTAACCTTCCTCCTTTAAATTCCCAGGCACATAGTGGACAGTCATTCAGTTCTGGTTAGTGATAAATAAAGTTCTACAACCCTAGGAGATGTAAAAATATAAATGACAATGATTACCTAAACATACTCCTCATTGATATAAAAAAGGATAGGCAAAATGTTTAAATCAAGTGAGATAGTCATTCAAGAAAACTGAAAAATTACTAAGGACATGATATATACTAGTAGATATTAATAATTACATGGTTATAGAAAAGACCTCTATTTTAGAAACAAAGCAGATGATTTATGACATTCATTGTTATTACAAATATATGTCCTAAACATTATCAACACTATAATAATATTTATTGCATTTTAATTTGCAATGGGCATAGCCCTGTTAACAAATACTAGATAAATAACTACAATGTGGGGTATAGAAATGATGCAACATATTAAATGGTACAGTAATACTCAGAATCAACCTTAGAACACTAAATAAATCTATTGTCATTATGATTCAATCCAGGAAAATATCTACTGTGCCAAAATAACAGAAAATATATAGACATGTACTGAGGTGGAATTAAAGACTCAGAAAAATGCAAGTTAAAAATAAGCCTAAGAATCAGATAAAAAGAATTAAAAATACTGACAAACACTAAACTAATAGCTACATAAGGCTGAAGAAGGAAAGATGAAACATTTTCCTGTTAGAGACTGAGAAGCCATTCAGTAAATCATTGTGAAAGTTCATGCAGGACACATGCACAGGGCAATGACCACAGCGAGGCTCTGGACAATGAGGTGCTGATATTTTGCCTTAAAAGCTGCAGCAGATCAAGGCCTGAGGCACTGACATCCAAGTCCAGGTCATGGTTGCCTGTTTCAGAGTGGTCTAGGAGTGGTCTAAGATTCTAAGTCAGAATCTTAGAAGAATTCTGCTGACTGAAGAGGCTATCTCCTAGAACCTAACTTCTCAGAGTCATCAGAATGATACAAGGAACTCAATCTCCCTTTCAAATGTTCTCCACTCCAGGAAACTTCACTGTATCCATAGTGAGTGTCACCCATGATATCATCCCAACCCCTGCTTCTCCCACTCACTTTATTTGGTTCCAGGTGGCCAGTTTTGCCTTCACACATAGGCCCCACTCTGGACTTCCTTCAGGTCTGAGTTAGCAGGCTCTCATAAGAGCAGGGTTTCTCAGTCTTGGCATTGTTAACTTTTTGGAGCAGATGATTCTCTGCTTTGAAGGTGTCCTGTGCATTATAGGACATTTAGCAGAATCACTGGCCTATACCACTAGTTCCCAGTAGCACCCCCAATTATGATAATAAAAATGCTGTCAAATATCCCCTGGAAGGGCAAGAATGGCTTGCCCTGACTGAGAACCACTAGATTTAGAAAGAGCAAGTTTCCTGGAATACCTGCTTGCAAGATAACTGGAAAGAAGCACAGATAGAAACTTCCCACACCAGATTAATAATCAGAAATGTTAAAGCCTTAGGAAGGAAAATACAGTATCAAAATTGCTTTTTGTGTCCTTTTTATCTGCACTATTCCTAAGAAGTGTTTTCATTTTGCCACTGATTTACTGCACTAACAAAGAGAAACTGTTGTGGTTACAAATGGCTTACTATGGCCTATTTGAACAATTCAGGCCCCACCAAAATCCACTCACATGACTGAAATTATTGGATTATTTGGAATGTATTTCTGCATCAACAAGCAACGACTTAATTACTAAATGTCCTCATTTTTGTTCCATAAGCACATATACATTTATGGAATTAGATTAACTAAAGCAAGAGAAAATAGCTAACAATTGCTTAAAATATATTGTGGATAATACAAAGGCTGTTTTGGAAGGTCTCTGAACTAAAAAAAAATTCCTGCCTATACTCATTAGAAAAGTAAAGAAAGCCTGACCCTCAACCTCCAAATCATTTTACTTATGGCAACAATAAAATCGTATTAGTTTAGCCTCCAATGACTGAAAGATCTTGACATTTCAGAGTAAGTGCTATATCACCTGTGATGTCTGATACACTGACAAAGGCAGGTGGCCCCCTTCCCAGGAGCCATGTACACATTTTGACTCTTTTTTAAAAATTGTCATCAGAACTTGTGACAGGATATATTTCAAATTCTAAATTATTATAGCTCAGAACACTGTGATCATTTCTAAAAAAATAAAATAAAACTTACCCTTAAAAGATGAAATTTAAACTGATAACTAACCTGGGAGTTTAATCCACTCTTGGTTGTATTTACCATGAGGTAATGAGACCCATTATCTTAACCGGGACACAGTAGATAAAATAGGATGATCAATTAATATTGTTAAAATACCCTCAAAATGAAGTCATATCAGTTAATGTAGAATTTACTTATTTTTTACTTTTCAGTACACACACATAATGTCTAATCATTGTTAGACTGGAAGGAAAAAAAGTCTTTCCTAACTCCTTCTATTTGTATATTGTTGTCTATTCTTCCAAATGTACGTAAATTACTCATTCTGTACATTATTGAAATGGTATTCAAGGAAAAATTTTAAAATAAATTAAAGCCAAAATTCTCCAGCAGCGGTTCTCAACCTGTGGGTTGCGACCCCTTTGGCGGTTGCCTAAGACCATCCTGCATATCAGATATTTACATTATGATTCATAACAGTAGCAACATTACAGTTATGAACTAGCAACGAAAATAATTTTATGGTTGGCTCACAACATGAGGAACTGTATTTAAAGGGCCAGAAGGTTGAGAACCACTGCTCCAGTAGGTCAAATTACAAAGTATTCGTCTATTCTCTCATGTGCAAAATGAAAACATTTGGCACTCACAGGGTGTGTGCACTGTGTGCACTGCTATACAGCCTTGTGTTGAGGTAGATGTAGAAATATTTCATTCAGCCTGTATTTCAAATTAACAGAGATCAGGAATTGCATTACTTGATTTTTATATGTTTTTCTTTCTCTCTAACTTAGTGACTGTGACTTAGAAGGTGCTCAATGTCATAAATATAGTTTCATACTGGCTGTAAAGGAAATTGCAAAAAGAAATTCTAAATATATAAGATTTTTAATGATTATTACATTAGTGGAATAAGTTAAAAAGCCTTCCAAATTTACTTTTGTAAAGCATTTATCTACATTACTTGTTCATGTAAAATGAACCAAGTAATTTCACTTATCTGATAAGCCAATCTTTATTTTTTCATCACATATCCTATGGTGCATTTTAATAATAGAGAAAAGTGCATTCTTCGGCTCAAACTGAATTCAAATTTGAGCTCTATTACTTACTAGTTGTATAAACTTGGACATTACTTAACCTTCCAAACCTCAGTTTTCTCATCTATAAAAAAGAAGGCATCAAATAAACCTTAGAATTAAATTAAAGGAGGTGACATATGTACATTTTATAACATAGGTTTCAACATTTAGTAATAATTCCATGAATAGTTGCTCCTTACCTTACTTCAGATAAAAGTGCATTTTAGACATGTCACTGTATTTCTATGAAAACTGAAGGTTATTGAAACCAATTCATCTTATCTGTTCATTATATTGGAGCCAGTCATCTCAGTAACTATAATAGAAGAGTATTTACACATTATAGAAGTGTAAATACTCTTCTATAATAGTAACTCTATGCAGCTGAAAGCAATAAAACTGTATTTGCCTTTAAACATCTATCATTTTGGCTTATTTTTTTGTATGCATTTTATTTTGACCTCTATATGGCTAACATTTTCTGTGTCATTTCATATGACTTGCTGCTGCAGTATTTTACAGTATACTTTGTTCACTACCAATTATTCAGAATTAAGGACATTCACTGAATTGAGATTAGAATGGAAACTCTCTGAGGTCATCTGTTTGCTTCGCCAGTGTCTTATTCCTGAGCCTCTACAGAAATCATGACAGGATAATAATTCTGGCAGTGGCTATCAATGCAGAGACAGAATGCTGAGTAGGCTGTGTGGCTTAAAATGTATATTCTGTGTTGTCCAGGCTGTTAGATTTAAAGTGTTTGACCTTGGAAAGGGTTTGCACAAAATCTGATAGACAACTACTAACCCAGGCCTGGAACTCAATTCACCTCTGAAATGAGAAAGGTCACATTTTCTTTCTTGTCCCTCTCCTATCCCCTCTTCTTCAACCTCGTTTTTCCACGTGGTCCAATGACCAATCATCCGGGAGACAGATGGTACATTGAGAATGTGCACAGCACGAGCTTACTCAGAAAAAAATGCCCTTCTCCCTGGTGGGGTGGGGCGGGGGGGGGGTGCGGGGGGCGGGCTTCCATTCCATTTCAAGCTGGACTTGAAATCGATATGTCATTATATACATATGATACAGGGAGAGACAGGAAGTGGATACACACCCAGGATAAAGTAATTTGGAAACAGTACTTTTAAATGTGCTGCTCACCAAGGAGACAAGAGCATTTCACAGTGGATTTCTTTGCCTCAATCACTGTCCTTTCTTTTTCTCACTTGAAGCAGTTTTCTAGACAAGCATGGTTACTTGCTTAGGAAAAGTTCAAATTCCAGTAACAGTTTCTGATTGCTTATCCAGCTCCCAACTTCTAATTTTTTTTTTACTTTTAACTGCAACCCACAGTATTTGCCTTGGGGAGAAAATATCTGGTACATTTAAAATAAAAGGAAAAAAAAATGTTTGCTTCATTGCATCCTACAAGTAATGGTGTTTTGCACTTAATTGTTTTTTAGCAGCATAACTATCTTGAGAGTAAACCCTTTGATAGTGTTCTTATTCCTATTACCCCCTCAAAAAAATGCAATAAGCTAGTATGACAAGCATGCAATAATACATAAAATTGAGAAAGGGGCTAGAGCAGAATTTATAAAACTCTCCTCTAGCTTTTGATGCCACTCAGACTTTCATAGATCTCCTTCAACATATTTTTTCTATTTAAACTAAGGTTCTTTGAACCAACCCACCCCAATTCTTCAACTTCCAGACTTCCTTTTGGGATGATAGCTAGTATGCTCCCTGTTTAACTCTAGAACAGTTTTTCTTCTTTCCAAGATTTCTCCACCCCTCTATCTTTAAACCTGATGTATTTAATGAGATGTATTTTATAAATTTATGGCTATTCTGATACTCTTTACACAAGAGAAGTATTTTTATTTAATTTTTTAAATTAAATAAAGGATACATTTTTGCTGACCCAGCTTTATTTTCTCCTTGGATTGGGGACTAAAATTTAGACTTTGGAACTTGAATGGAGTCCAGCAAACTCATCAATGTGGGGATTGAATATGTAACCCCAACTTCATTAGCATCTTGTTTCAATGAATTCATTTACCTGTTTCTAATCTTGGCTGGCTCCATTATGCATTCCAATCCCAGTCCTACTTCTATTAACGTATTTTTAAAGGCTTGGTAGATGAATATATATAGGTCTTTAATGGAAAAAATGTTTTAAGAGGAAATGCAGCTATTTGTTGAAATTGCTTTTAAAAGATTATGTTAAAAATGTTCTTTGGGACATAGCTAACCTAAGGTTGCTAATTCTTTGGTTGGCATGTAAAATAAACATTTACAACATAAATCTGTATAGTAAAGATTAGTTAGACTTCAAATAGACTTTCCAATCCTTTGTCCTTTTTTATTGGTATAGTTGCTTGCCGTATTAAATCAGTCAAAAATGAATGAGACTTTGGCTATCAAATGGATCTAATACTAAATGCAAAATTTAGGACATATTATTTAATTTTGTTTGCTAAATTTAGACAGTTTAGAAGTCCACATATCTTATTTTATTTTTTAAATATGTTTTATTGATTTTCTACAGAGAGGAAGGGAGAGGGATAGAGAGCCAGAAACATCGATGAGAGAGAAACACCGATCAGCTGCCTTCTGCACGCCCTGCACTGGGGATGTGCCCGCAACCAAGGCACATGCCCCCCACTGGAACCGAACCTGGGACCCTTGAGTCTGCAGGCCGACGCTCTATCCACTGAGCCAAACCGGTTCTGGCAGTCCACATATTTTAAAGAAATAGGCCACTTAGTAAATCTCCAAAGACTCATTTTAAATTCTAGTTACTCTTGCATCTTTATTCTCAACTATTCATTTATTCATTCATTCACGCATCCAGTATGTAATGAGTACTAGCAAAGTGGATGGCACTAGGCAAAGAATTGTGTGAAGATCGATTGGGAGAATCAAGACATATACAAACAACTACAACACACACAGGACACGATACATCTTACCAGAAAGGCATAGAGGACTGTGAGCATTCATAAAATTGAAAAAAAGTAAATGTTAATTGGGGAGGAGTAAGAATGACTTCATTGAGTGGATTACTTTGTACATAGTATAAAGAAAAAGAATCTAGACATATCCAAAAGGAAGAAAAAGGGGAGGGAATATGTGAATAAGCCAGAGAGCAGAAGACCCTGGTAGAAGTGGAACATACTGATTTTGTTAGAGTACAGTTTATAGAGATACAATTGAAGGTAACATTTAAAATGAACAATAAATTAATGAGTCTTTAAAATCAGGTTACTAGTAAGTTTTTTTATATGGTAACAAGAGAACAAGTTTTAAAAATATCTGGTGTTGCTAAGTGGCTGAGCATCAACCTATGAACCAGAAGGTCACTGTTTAATTCCTGGTCAGGGCACATGCCCTGGTTTCTGGCTCGATCCCCAGTACAGGGAGTGCAGGAAACAGTCAATCAATGATTCTCTCCCATCATTGATGTTTTTATCTCTCCCTCTCTCTTCCTCTCTGAAACCAATTTTTAAAAAATTTAAAGTTATTTTTTGTTTGTTTAGCAAGAAAATAATTTATATAAAGATTAAAAAAAAAAACAAAGGAACATGAAAAATCATGACACTTTTAGCTTCAAAAATCACTATTAAAATAATGTAGGTGAAAGGTAAAAAGGCTCTGAATAAGGTAGCACAGTGGGAACAAAAGGATAAAATAAATTAAGACATGGTATAATTGAAATTGTGAAGTTCAGCTTTTAGAGGGATGAAAGCAGAAATGAGACAAGCTAAAAGAAGAATAAAGTTGGAGGTATTGCAATACCACACATCAAGCTACATTACAAAGTCACTGTTCTCAAAATTGCATGGTACTGGCACAAGAACACACATACAGACCAATGGAACAGAATAGAGAACCCAGAAATCGACTCAAGCCATTTTGCTCAATTAATATTTGTCAAAGGAGAAAGAGCAGACAGTGGAGTCAAGATAGTCTCTTCAAAAAACGGTGTTGGGAAAATTGGACAGATACATGCAAAAAAAATGAAACTACACACCAACTTACACCATAAACAAAAAATAAAATATTTAAATGTAAGATGGAAACCATAAAAATCTTAGAAGAATCAATAGGGAGAAAAATATCAGACATGTGTTGTAGCAATATCTTTACTGATACAGCTGCTAAGGCAATGGAAACGAAGGAGAAAATAAACAAATGGGACTACATCAAAATATAAAGCTTCTGCACAGCAAAAGAAACCATCAACAAAACAAGAAAGCCCACTGCATGGGAGAACATATTTGCCAATGTTATCTCCAAAAGTGCCTAATCTCCAAAATTTATTAGGAACTCATACATCTTAACCAAAGGAAGATAAACAATCCAATTAATAAATGCGCAAAGGACCTAAATATGTACTTTTGGAAAGTGGACATACAGAAGGCCAAGAGACATATGGAAACATGCTCAAAGTCACTAATTATCCAAGAGATGCAAATCAAAATGACAATAAGATATAATCTCAGACCTGTCAGAATGGCTATCATCAAAAAATCAACAAAGGACAGTGTTGAGGAGGGTGTGGAGAAAAAGGAACCCTCCTGCACTGCTGGTGGGAATTCAGATTGGTGCAGCCACTGTGGAAAAATGTATGGAGTTTCCTCAAAAAGTTAAAAATGGAACTCCCATTTGACCCAGTAAGCCCACTTCTAGGAATATATCCCAAGAAATCAGAAACACCAATCAGAAAGGACATATGCACCCATATGTTCATAGCAGCACAATTTACAATAGCTAAGATTCAGAAACAGCCTAAGTGCCCATCAGCAGAAGAGTGGATTAGAAAACTGTGGTACATCTGCACAATGGAATACTACGCTGCTATAAAAAAGAAGGAACTTTTACCATTTGCAACAGCATGGACGGACATGGAGCACATTATGCTAAGCAAAATAAGCCAGTTGGAGAAAGATAAATATCACATGATCTCACTCATTTGTGGAATATAATGAACAACATAATCTGATGAACAAAAATAAACCCAGAGACATAGAAGCATGGAACAGACAGTCAAATTCAGAGGGAGGTGGGAATGGGGGTTAGAGATCAACCAAAGGACTTGTATGCATGATTATAAGCATAACCAATAAACACAGATACTAGAGGGGTGAGGGTATGTGCTGGGGGTTGGGAGTGGCTGCAGAGAGGTCAATGGGGGGAAAGGGAGACATAGGTAATACTATAAGTAATACTTTAAACAATAAAGAATCTAAAAAAAAAAAGAAATGAGACAAGCTCCATACTTTTTATAGAGTAGCACAAAGAAATAAAAAGAGAAAAATAAACAAGGAAATTAGTTTAAATGTTCTGTTATTTAAATATTCTCCTATAGAGGTTGTATGGCCTGTTCTTGAATCATTCAAATGTATTAAATTGCTTTCAAAGGAAAGTTCATTGACTCTGAAGTCTGATTGCTTCAGTATGAAAACTGACCATCCACTGATCCACTGGAGCCAAGGATGTCTGCCTGCTCCCCAAAGCAGCCTTGCTAACGGCCAGTCTAAGTCAATCCTGTGTTTTCAGCTTCATGACAATAATCAGGTCTTGGCTTGCAGACTTTATAGAGCTGGATATTTTATAAGTTATAGTTATCCAAGAATGCTATGCACAAGTCTTGTTCTAGATGCTAGTTTCTGCCTCCAAGAGGCCCAGTGACCAATGAGGAAGACCATCTTTTCTTCACTTGATTTTACTTCCTCACTATCTACTCATTCCATAATCCTCTGAAATATGATTTTTTTCCTTGCTATTCAGCTGCAACACCTAATTCAAGTTATATCAATATAGTCACCACATTGAATAGCTTGTACTCAGTTCTCATTTACTATGATATTTGAAATTACTAATCACCTTTCTGGCCTCTGATCTATTTCCTGTCTTACCAACTCCCCACCCCCCTGAATTTTTAGTGTAAGCAGATACATGCATATTTTTTTCTTTTGTTCTTCCATTTATTTCTGTGACACTTTACTAGTTTTCAGACAATTCTTTTCCCTTTCCATTCTTCCTCTGGCCTTCCTCCTTTCTGGAATCCCTTTAATATGTATTTCTGCTAGGATTTTTTTCTGAGACCTTTTGTTACCTATTTAAATGCGCATTTCTTTGTTGACTTATTCTACCCATAGAAATGAGCTCTCTTCCCTCTCTATTTATTAAGATATAATGGACATATACCATACATTGTGTAAGTTTAAGGTGTACAATGTGATAATTGATATACATATATATTACAAAATGATCACCACAATAATGTTAGTTAACACATCTACTACTTCACACAGTTACCACATTCTGGTTGTTGCTGTGGCGGTGAGAACATTTAAGATCCACTCTCTCTGAAACATTTAAGTATACAATACAGTATTGTTAACTGTAGTCACCAGACACAACTTTTAAACATCTTACAGAAACAAGAGCACATAGAACTCTCAATAACAGTAAGTAGGCTGTGATAGATACAATTTAGACAAGGAAAGGTTGAGAGTGCTAGAAGGAAGATTAATAAGATAGGCAAACCAGATACTGGAGGAGCTTCTGTGTCAGAATAAAATAATAGATTGTATCCTATAGAAAAAAAGAACAATTGAAACATTTTAACAGGGTGGTGGCAGCATCATGTTTTTGTTTGTTTGTTTTAGAAGGACCACACTGTAGTGGAGAATATTCAAAATAAGAATGACAAATAGTTTTCAACTAGCATCAAGCTTCCATTAATTGGCACTGTCTTCAGAAAGATGCTGATGCTATATTTAGGAAAAGCTGGAATAAAGGCCATTATTACATATTCAGGTATGGTCATTATTCCAGGGACAACTTCCAAAAGACGTCTCCTGTAACTGCATCACTTCCAAAAAATAATACATCTGACTTCACCACTTAATATTTAGGAAATGTGGAGCATATTGAAGATTTAATAAAACGTATAAGTCAGGGAAAGATTCAGCTTCTGAGAGAAACAAAATATTTTTCCATTGTCAAAAATAACTGTGGCTGTCAAGGGTTCAGTAGTGGAGAAATGTAGATGATGTGCCACATATTTGCCATCAAAGAGGTGGCAAGTGAAGCAAGGCCATGGGAACAATGGAAGAAGCAGTTAAGAGGCTGTTGCTGAAATCCAAAATAGAAATGATGAAGTTCTCAATCAATGAATGTCAATGGTGCTGGAGAGAAGAGGATGGGTTTAGGTGACATTAGGGTGTAGTTGAAATTACTGACAGAACCATGTCATCACAATCATTTAAGTGGAAGGTGGAAGAACTCATGAAGAAAACTAAGATGAAGCCTCTACTTAGAGACTGAAAAAAAAAAAAAAAAACAACTCAGAAAGAGTGGAGTCACAAAAGGCCAATTCCAGTTCAGAAAGAATGAAAAAATGTTGCAGAGAGGTGAAGTATGAGATGACTGAAAGATGCCCACTGAATTTAGCTGCTAGGATAATTAACCCTTTACTGATAAATTCAGTATCCTGGTGGGAGGGGAAACCAAGTTACATATTTTTATTTTGTCACCTTCCATTCAGCCCTTTCAAGAAGCTAAGCTATAAAAAGCAAGGAAAGTGAGAGTGAAGCTTCTGAAAAGTTAAGGTCATAACTCCTTTTTACTGTTTTGATTAGGAAAGATGTATGTTTAGAGATAAAAAAAGACATATTTTGGGGAGGGGGACATAGAAGATACAGAAGAGAGACCCCTGAGCTTCTGCAGAAACAATGGGGAAATATTAGAAGAGAAGGAAACTAGAAAGTGGGTGTGGATGCAGATAAATTTGAAGGTACTGGGGAGGAAGCTGAGGGAATTCAAATATAGATTTTTTTGTTCAGTCAAGTTGCTTCATTTCCTGATAGAGAGGGAGATAGAGGACTTTGGAAGAATACTAATATGTTTACTGAAAATTATGGTCATTTAGAGACAGGTGATTAGCAACAAGTAAAAGATTATTTAAGCATTTCTGAAAAGTAAACTGTGGTTTTCAAATGGAGTTGGTAGTTCTTATCCTGGTAGTTCTACTAGTTTGATAAAACCTGTACTTGTTTGTTTGGAACAATGCTGGAAAGCGAGGCCTGCTTCATCCTCCAATTCTTGGGGTTTGACCCAGGGCACCTGGTAAAGCTGATTCTTTCTCAATGACTCCCTGAAGAAAGTCTTGGGAACTTACTCCACAGTGAGGATCCTTCTAGCTTTATGTAGTTTTCAAGGATAGAATAAAAATACAATTTTATTTTTTTCCCTCTTCTCTTCCTTTTTCTCCCTTTTACTAACAATGTGTAATTAATTAATCAAATATATATATTTAACCTTATGTTCTGGCTAAGATCTTGCAGTTCTCAGTTGACCAGGCAAGAACAAAAAAGACTTTTAATACTGAACTTATACACCTGGACACCAGGAATGCAGAAACTGATCGATTAGGTCTCAGAAACACCAGAATGACACACACTGGATCACCACTTGACTAGTTTCAGAAATCTGACCCTCCAGTTCTGGGAACCAGTAATTAAGACATTTATAAAGACCCAAGACTACTACTACATGGACTCAAATTCCAGGACTGCACATCATCAGAACCCCACTTGTGCTCTCTATTCTTATTCCCTTCCTCTGATTCCCCTATATAATTATTCCTAACAAGTTTAAGGGGAAGATAGATGTTAGGGTTTTTACCCTTCACATTACAAGATTTTGGGCATGTGATATTATTAAATACTCACTTATAATCCAATTTCTGTCTGTTTTTTTTTTTTTTTTTTTTGCCCGAGTAGTGACAGGTAGACTAAGCTCTGGATTCAGTTGACCTCCAATTTCAGTTCTTGTCATTTGATTATCCTATCAGAGCCTCATCATGGGGTGTCTTGAACTGGCTAAATATTGTCATAACTGAATAACCAGTTTGGACCTTCTACCCAATCCCATGAAATTATATTTTCTCAAGATGCCTATAGATTAAAAGCTTCAACCTTTGGGTTGGTTCTATCTTCACTGACCATATACATCTTTCTCCAGTAAAAATCTATGAGTTTTCTCCTCATCTGATTAATACCAGTGAACAACCCCACCCCAGGACAGAAAGCCAATAGGTTATTTATAGTAACTGACCAGCATGCTCTGTTTTAGGATGTAATGAGATTGGCTACTAGACTCTATGAGATGTCCAACTACAGCTGTGGTTTACAGATACTAAACTACAGGGTAGTGCCAATGATCATAAGGATTGTGTTTGACAGTCCTGAGAGATACATACCAGGAAATCTGTGATTACTGATTACTCTTATGGAATGTGGTCGGTTACTGTTTAAGGTATGTGACCCAATGGGTTGGCATTTTAATTAATACACACGTGTGTGTATGTTGTATGTACATTGGTATGTAAACACATACAACAAAGTGCACTCTGTGGCTTTAGGTCTTGATTTGGTTAGCTGAAAGTTTGACTCAGTAAAGGTTTACATGCCCTTATCAATAACTATGAAATCACAAATGGTCTGAAAAACAAAAATGTTTTTTTAAGTATGGATAAATTCATTTGGTGTCAAAACTTGACTTTAGTAGATGTAATTGTACCTAGTTTCAGTTTTCTCACTTAGTGTGAATGATTTCCTGAAGAAATACTAGCTTTGTGGTTACAGGGTGCTCTATCCCCATACCCTGATCAGGGAGTTACATACTATAAATACACACACACACACACACACACACACACACACACACACACTATATATATATATATATATATAACTTAACTTCTAAAATCTGAAAAATTTTGAATAGCAAAACACATTCATTCCCAAAGATTTCAGATAAGGAATTAGGAATTGAGAGCCTATGCTTATGTCCATCCTGTCAAAATGTGATTATTTGCCTGAACATTTGATTTCATTTTGATCTTTTAAACTTAAAAAAAAATAATTCAGTAATGCTCAAATTCTATTGCACAATGAAATCACTTAGGAGGTTTGTAAAAAATATTGTAAGTCTGGCCCCCACTCCCAGAAATTCTTATCTATTTCATGTGGGATGTGAACTGGGTGTCAGCAATAAAACTGATCAATTGATTCTAGGGTGCAGCAAAGTTTTGAAGACTATTTTATAAACCTATTGCAGTTATTTCCTGGGACATGAATGTCAATGGAGAAAGCCTGGACATCTTGGGGATGCTGACACTTGAATTAAATTTGACTACACAGACACCACTGTTGTGTTAGAGCACCTCAAGATGTTTTGTGGTGTGGTGAGTTTTGCTTTTGGTCTTCTGCATGGGGCTCTCTTTGCTACTAGAGTCACATAACATTATCATTTTAAATCCCTATAGCACAAAGATCTTCAATTTTCCCTAATTATACATCGATACTTGTGTAATTTGGAGAAAGTATAACTAAGCTAAATTTAGGTACACACATCCTCCAAAATAATCTTTCAGCATCAACTGATATTTAATTACAAAACTGACTTTTGTCTTCTAAATTAAATGATCATTGTGAAAGCAACATATGTTAAAATGTTTGCCGCATTTGTGTCCTAGATATTTTAAAAGAAAACATATTATTTTCTAATATATCTTCTGCTCAACTGCATCCAATCTAGGTAGTGAATACTTACAAATACAAAAAAAAAATAATAATTAAGAGAAGACTTCCCAGAAAACCTGGGTGTCAGCATGGTTTCTATTTGGTTCCTAATTCTATCTCTGACTTACTCATTTGGAGACTTTTAATAATTTCAGAGTTAGTGCCTTTCCCAGATCCATGTAAGTTATGCCAACTTTATAAAGATACTCGGTTTCAAGAATGAAAGGAACCGCTTTTTCAGGATTAAAAATACTAATATAAAAGCACACAGATTTTTTTCCATTGCAAAGAATGGAGAAAGATTTAAATGTTTTTTCAACTGATGCAGAAGGAAAATTCTCCTTGTTGGTGATTGAGTTATAATGCAGCAAATTCACTTCCACTTATGGAAAATGTTTTCTTTGTATTGTTAAAAGAGGAAAATGAATTAGTCACGAGGAGCCTGCAGCAGTCCTTTTCCCAAGGGAAAAATGACTAAAAGGTATACGTTTAGTATTTGTCACAACTAAAAGAAAATAACTTGCTTTCTCCATTGACTACGTGGCTATTTCTGTTACCTAGATCTTCAAAACCAGAATTTGTTTTTATAAGCAGATGCTGTTTTTCTCAGCATTTTGCTTTGCTAGCAATCCAAATAGCAATTAAGGCACAGCCAGCTTCGGAATTTGTGAGGCAATATAGTAAGAAGCACACCTTTAGTGCAGTAGCCAACATTCTCTAAGAGGTGTTTTTCACCTGTTTCCCTCACCTAGAAGCTGGAATCTTGACTGTAATTGTCAATTGGAAGCCACCAAAGAGAGAAAGAAATGTATAATAACCAAGAGGATCTTTTATTTGAAATAGAATTAAATAAGCACTCAAGGCTTGCTTAAGAATGACCAGGTCCATACTGTGGAGTAAATGACTGAGTTAACTATAAAGTAAGCTGAAGAGTAAACATATATTTACAACTGCAAATGGTATGCTTGTGATTCCAATGTTATTATCAAATCTTGCCTCGCTATGAGAGAGAGAACTAGTCTTTATGCCCTGGGTTTATTTGGACCCTCCTTTTTGTTAATGAATCCTGGTCTTGGCCTCTCTGCTAATCCTGTGTCCTAAACTTGCCCGCATGGAATTAATTATTTGTATTGAAAGTATGGACCTTTTTTCAGGGAATTTTGTCTCTGTGCTTACTCATAATTAATACATCAATTATTCCTGTATCTATAGCCACTGCCATTTCTAATGATTGTTACACAAATTTCAGGCAATGCCAAGAGCTGAAGTGTGAATTCTTTTTTCTCTATGTGCATAGTCTGCTATCCTGAGAATGACTTTTCTACGCACAGTGTGCTATAAAGTTCTCAGGTTTTGGTCCTTTACTCACCCCCCCCTAACTTGCCATGAGCTGGACTGTAATGGTGTGAAAACCCTATTACTTCAGTGTTGGGGGAGTTGTGTGGACAGAGGGAGAGAAATAGGGAACTGCCAGTCTCTAGGAATTTTTCAGAAAGGCTCCCCAACTGTACTATAGCACTCTCAAATATAATACCACGCTTACGCCTCCATGCCCACACAGGACAAACCAATAGAGGCAAGTCTCAAGCAATACAGGATTTGAAATTTGTTGATTTAACAATTTCACTCTGACTCTGAGTGAGAAAGAATAGCACAGACAAGAGGTTCAGAGGGTAGAAAATCTCAATGTCCAGATGTGAGTATGCAGCCTCATGGTTAGAAGTCCAGCCAGGAACACTCCAAATGTTACTCCTTCAGTTCCACTGATGAGGTCTCATTTGGGGCCAGGCATTCCTCGGAATTAAAGATAGCCAAGATGCTCTCCCTGCCCTCACAGAGTCTCCTTCAGAAGGCCCACACACTATTTTGATCATAACGTACTTTGAAGCCATGTGTCTTCTTATGTGGACATTCAAAACTATCTTTTTTTTTTTTTGAGAGTGTCATAATCAAAGTACCACTTGGCCCACGGTGAAGCCCCTTGGAACTTAAACTCCTATACATGTAAAATAGTATCAGCTTCAAATCCCTGGTTTCAAGAAAAAAGACACTTACTAATGCATTCATCAAAGGGAAATTTGGTTTCCTCTATTACTTTAAAAATCATTTTTTAACAAGAAATAAATATGACTGGGGAGGCAATCTTGCAATATTCTTTTTTCTTGAAAGCAAGAAATTAAAACAGGAGAAACATTGCATGAACCCCAATCTAACATTCTGTGCATGGTGGACGTGTAATAGATGTTGACTTAACTTGGGCTAAAGGGAAACCTGAGTAGTCTTGTGTGCACTGGGAAGCACTCTCACCTAGTAAGGAGAGCTGGTTAATTGATAAATAATAATTTCTTTCTAGATGTTCTTGAATATACTGAGTTGTTTACTCACACCCCCTTCAACTCTTAAACTGCTTTGACCAGATTATATAGTTCTAAGACCGGACCCATGAGTAGTCAGTATCATTACTGTATGTCCATAACAATATTTTACTCCATATCTTATTAGAAAAACAATGTGGATACATGTGAAATAGATCTTGGCAGCAACAAAAGAAAGGAATGCTGGTATCCAGGCCCTTATTATAACCCCAGGATGATACAGCAGACCTGCTTCAGGGTTGAGAGAAATGTGATAAGTAGAGTGAAAAAGAACTTTGCAATAGTGTCTATTTGATTTTAATTGTTCACAGCTTAATGATGCCTTCATATCTAAACATTGTGTGAGGTAAAAGGCAGGACAAAGCTGTCACTAGAGGTTTTTATTTTACCTTGGGGTTTTGTGGAATTTTTAACATAACAATGATAACCCTAACCACAACATTTCCTTGGGATTTAATGACGAGATAGGACTAATTGAGAATGGGTAGACAAGCTAATGACCAATTCCTAAGACATATTATACACCATGGTCATGATGGATTGAATAGTATCCAATAAAATTAGGAAATATCAAGCATTTATAGTCAGAACTCTATGTCTCACAATAAGCCTATTAAACACATAGCTAGTAAGTTACTGAAAACTCTACTTAACAAACTCTGCTACTGGATAAAGCTCACCCTGATTTTGGTGGAGTCAGAGTCCAAGTTGACTGATAAATATTATTAGAACAGTGCAACTCTCAACCAGGAATGCCTTTCCTGCTCACCTCCTTTGACCCCCATTCCATCCACCACAGGTTAAAGAAAAGTTCTTAACAAGGTTTAAACACCTTTTATCAATCAGGCCAGAAGCACTGAATATCTGTTCCCTCCCCACTTGTTTTCATTTCTGAGAGCAGCTGTAAAAGACCACAAACTGGGCGGCTTAACTGAAATTTATTCTCTTCCAGTTCTGGAGACCAAAAATCTGAGGTGCAGGTGTCAGCAGGGTTGGCTCTTCCCAGGGGCTGTGAGGGACAATCTGTCCCATGCCTTTCCTCTAGCTTCTTGGTGGTTTGCTGACAGTCTTTGGAGTTGCTTGGCTTCTAGATACATTACCCTGATCTCTTCCTTATGGTCATATGCCTTCTTCCTATGTCTACCTCTGTGTCCACATTTCCCCATTTTATAAGGACACCAGTTATATTGAGTAAGAGCTACCCAAATGACCTAATTTTAACTTCATTACCTCTATTAAAGTAAGGCCATATTTTGAGAGATTGGATATAGGACTTCAACATATCCTTTTTTTTGGAGGGTGGGGGGTGGGAGGTGCAAATTTCAACCCACAGCGCCAGGCATTCACCATGCACAGTCTCCATCCTCATTCTGATCTGATCTACCTGATGTTAGGTTATAGGTAGAATATTAACATGACATCATTCGACCCCATGGGTTTCTGTGGGAAAGGGGATTATCTAATCAGTGGGCAAATAATGCTTTCTCCTCTCACTAGACCATCACTAGAAGACACAGTGCTCAGGACAAAGCAGTACTTAATCTCTTTTATAGATCACTAGAGGCCTGATGCATGAAATTCATGCACTGGGGGGGGGGGGGATCCCTCAGCCCGGTCTGCACCCTCTCGCAGTCCAGAACCCCTCAGGGGATGTCCACCTGCATCCCTCTCCCAGTCTGGAGCCCCTCACTCATTACTGCCCGTCTGCTTGCTGCTCCTTACAGCTTGGCTCACTGCTCCTTAGCACTGCTGCTGAGGTGGGAGAGGCTCCCGCCACCGCCTCTGCGCTCACCAGCCCTGAGCCCAGCTTCTGGCTGAGTAGCACTCCCCCTGTGGGAGCGCACAGACCACCAGGGGGCAGCTGCTGTGTTGAGTGTCTGCCTCCTGGTGGTCAGTGTGCATCATAGCGACCAGTTGTTCCACTGGTCATTCCACTGTTCGGTCGATTTGCATATTAGAGTTTTATTGTACAGGACGCTTGTACATGTGAGCATGTACAATACCCACCCCACCCCCCCCACACACACACACGTCTAAGAAATTTGTGTGAAAATATCCAGGGGAAACCCTGAAAAGAAATGGTTACATGGCACACATGCTAAATACAAAAATAAAAGCTCCTTGCCAGGAAGGCCTCGTTATATAAAGACCCTAGCAAGCCTGTGTCTTTTTGTACAGAAGCGGCAGATTCACATCCTTCTCCTTCACTGACTACACAGCTCTAATGATCTGGCCCAGGAAGATTCTTGGGAAACTCTTCTGGTTTTTGGACCGACAAAGGTAACTACTTGGAGAACAACCCCTCTCTGGGTTGACAGTTTGGGGCCAGGCTCACATGTGCCTACAACTGGGAGTGCAGCAGTTAAAAAGAAGAAAGGCAGAGCGAATGCTGACTTATTTTGGCCGATTTGGTTTTCTTTCAAATGCAGAAGTTCTGATAGAGCAATCTTGAAGCATATGCAAATCTGCTAATAGGCCACCTATGTACCTAAGATAATAATTATGATATGCAAAGAAATTAAGTATTTCCTTGAGGTAGAGATGCCATTTTAAAAGAAGAACTGGTAATCTTTTATAAGTAATGATCCATGAGCTATGTTTTTAAAAGGTATCTGTGCTTGAAATAGTTGTTGCGCCCACATCTACACACACAGAGGGAAGCAACCTTTTGAGGTGATATCTGCCTGCTTTGCTCCGGTGTGTAACAAGCCCTGCAGTCCTTTACAGTAGGTGGGCTTCCTCTGCACTGTGCTTACTAGCTACACCCAGCCACAGCCTCATCTTGTACAGAGGGTACTGCTAACAATGGCTGAACCTGAGGAGACACCTGGTGGAGAATGAAAGCATTTTTCTCTCTGGGTAAGGTGTACTGATTTCTTATATTCCAATAATATTTCAGGTGATAAGAGATCATGAATCTTTGCATTCATTTTTAGCATTCTAGAGAAGAGAAGCAATTATACAAGCAGTTAAAAAGATGCTGTGCTAATTTAGCCTCCTTGTAGTATAGCTTATATGTTATGAGTTTAATTATTACTTGTTAATTCACTCTCCTATTTATTCACAGGTGCACCAGGGAGCAGAGGTCTTGGTCCCTGTGGGAAGCTCTTATATTGAGCTATGGAGGCAGGGCATGCAGTCACCAAGAACAGGGATTAAGAGTGTCACTATGTGGGACTGAGACTATCTATCAATGCTAAATGCCACATAAGCAGAGAATAAGTGAATAGGGGAGAACTCAGGAATGAATGGATGGATTAGAAATGAGTGTTAATAAGTAAAAGATTTGATTGAGCAGAGAGGGAGAAGTGGCCGCTAGGATTGAGTATATAGGGAAAGATAATGTGTATGAATGGCTGGTGGGAAGGACACCAGCCTATCTTTATCAGAGAACTATGTGAGGGAATAATGAGAGATAAATTGTACTAGCTAAGGTACAGCTTCCTGAAAGAAAGTTTCTTAATCTTGTAACTGAAAATCTGTTTAGTTTCTAATGATAGTTCTGTAGGCAACCTGGGGTAATGGAATAGCAATGGTTTTGGAGTAAAAAGTAATGACTGATTTCTGACTGTTCCTGAAGAACTATGTGGTCTTGGGCAATTTGTCAGTTACTTATTAAACCCAGCCCAAAATCAGTGGTTTAAAATTGGAATCATATATTTCTCCTGGGTTTGTTGGCCAGGTGACCTAGCTTGGGCTTAGCCAGAGTGGCTCTACTTCACCTTGCTCTCATCTTTCTCTTGGGACCCACTGGCCATCTGGGGCATGTTCTTCTCATATTGTTGGTGGAGGATCAGTGCGTAAATGTAAACATACAGGTTTCTTGGGCCTAAAAAAGAATTGATATACCATTGCTTCCCTCTTGCATTAGCCAATGCAAGTGATAAAGGCAAATCACAGTCTAAAGATGGCAAATATTCTCCATTCCTTTTGTGGGAGAAACTTAAAGTCAATGGAAAAGGGGATTGATACAGGGAAGGGTGAGGGATTTAGCCAATAATACAATATTAGAGCCAAAACAGAGTAATGTCTGACTCTTCACCTCAGGAATTATAAAGATAAATATAATAATCAATATTTGTATGAATTTTTACTTGCAGTAAAGCATAATGCAAAGTAAGGGATAATTATTTTGCACCTGCTTATATTCTCTCACCTTAGCAAAAATAGAAAATTATTTTAACAGCCACCTTCCACCTAACAGACTGCTCCAGATGACCACTGGCTATTTCCATGGGGATGGTGGTGGAGCAGAACAGAGTTTCACATGTCTGTGCTCTGAGCTCCAGTTCCTAACCTCACAGTTAATTCTCCAGGGTGTTTTGTTTTGTTCTGTTTTGTTTTGTTTTTGGGGGGGGCGGGAGCAGAGATTTAAACTATTGGAGCTGTGGATATTAATATAATCTGAGATTTGAAAGATGAAAGAGGTAACCAAACTGATTTAGAACTGAAGTCTGTTCAAAGGGAAAGTATGTGGAGACAATGCACTGAGAAGAAAAGAGGAACCAACAACTAGAAAGAGTCACATGTTGCCACTTTCCCTGATAATTTTCCACTTCTAGTGACTAAATCTAAAGGCATGCCCCCACAAGTTAAATTTCAGAATGGTGTGTTTCTGTTGCAAAATTGCAGCTACATTCCTTTAAAGGCAGAGTTGCCATTCAGGTTGCTCAAATGTTTTGATTGGGTTAAAATAAAAACTTTTGGAAACAAATCTATTTACAAAGTCCATGGAATCCTTCAGATGTGTGTTCTTTTTCTCTCTCCCTCACTCTGCTATTTTTTGAAAGGCAATGCCTTGTAGTGCCTTTTTCTGAGAAAAAAAAAAAATCAATGATCAACAACACTCCAGCACTCAAGAACAACCTAGGAATAACAGATCAGTCTGTGTGTGTGACAGAAGAGGAGAGTGTATGTGGTGAGAAAAGCAGCTCCTTTTTCAGACTTCCACAGGGCAATTTTAAGGAACAGTGCAGAAAATATGATTGGAAAAAGGTGAGGGAAATGCCAATTCCACATAGAGTTGTGAGGACCCTGGAATGTATATGCAGCTGACATGAACTCACTCTCTCTTTGTGGACAGCTCTGCTATTCTCCTAGCCTCACTGACACTGAGCAGACCAACCTGTCTCTCTACTATAGCATGGGGCAGGGGTGGGCAACCCCTGGCACGTGTGCCAAACATGGCACTCCAGTAACTTTTGCTGGCACGCAAAACCCTCTCTCATAATATTCCATTTACAATTTTTTTCTTAATATTGACTTTTTTATTTTTCAGATAAATTCAGTGTAGGTGCATCTTAGATAAATAAATAATTTTACATAACAAGTTATCTTAAAGACCATAGACATGGATTGACGAGAGAGGGGAAGAGCAATTTCTATGCCTCTGCCTTAACTCTCCCTGCCTTCCTAGATCTGACCAGTGTTTTGGTTTCATCCACATACACTTGTGAATCTTTGTTCTCAGTGATGCATTTTGTTAAGTCTTGTAATAGGAGTAGCCTGACGGATAAAAGTAGTAGCTCGTGCATATCTCTGAAGGTCACGAAATATAAACCGGATGTAAAATCTCTGTCATCAGTGATGCAGCAGCAAAAGTCCCACTGATAATATCAAACAGAGTCATAAAGTTTTCTGTCGGACTATCAGTGTACATGTATACATTAAAAAATAAATGTATTTTTCATCATCATATACTGTTTTTGTCACTTGAATGAACTTTATTATTTCTTCAAGGTTCTTCACATACGTACACCTTAAGAGATATCAAGTAGGCATAACATGCTCTCAAAAAATTAGGGTTGGCACGCAGAAGAATTTTGAGTCAGAGATTTTGCTGGTTTTGGCACGCACTCACAAAAAGGTTGCCACCCCTGGCATGGGGGCAGGAGGCTGGCCTGCTAAGAGATAGGAGGCAGCAGCTACTAATGCTTGACTTGAAGTTCTTCAAGTATAAGTGGCTAGACACTATGGTTTATAACAAATAGCAAAACAAACCCAAGTTCTCTTCAGACAATGAAAAAGACCTAGACTTGAAAGTCAAATAGCTGTGGTTTGTTTATTTATAAACTATTTTATTGCTTGATATTTAAACAGTTGTATATATTTGATGGCTACAACTTGATGAGTTTGGAGATAAGTATCTATCCATGAAAACATGATCAAAATCTATGCCATAAACATATCCATCACCTACCAAAATTTTCTCCTGCCCCCTATTTTATTCTTGTTATTATCTGTGTGTGGCGGGAAGCAGAACCTTAAGAAACTGAGATAATGCTCCAGGGAATGGTGGGCTACATTTGTATTTATACATTGCAATCAAAGGACGGATGTAGGTGGGTTACATGAAATCCATTGGTGATAGACTAAGGAGGTGGGATAAAGCAAAGCAGGGGAAACCCCTGGGATTAGATAAAAAGTAAAATGATGGACACATACTTAGGTGGGTGCAGGAACAATTAACATGATAATGAAGGAATTTGTGGTATCTGTCCTGGCGCCCAACACATTTGTTTGTGCCCCAGGGGCTCCAGAAAAAGGGAAGTTACAAGTTACCCAGACATTTCAAGGGTATGTTATCATAGATGCAAAAAGACAGATAGGCTCACAGTTAAGGTAAAGGTTGACCTTGTCAGTGAAGATACAGACCTAGGACGTAACTACCCATCATAACTGCTTTAGTTAAAATTTAATTTCAGGATGCTTTGTGGTTACTTTAGGTCTCTGAGTTTGCAAGACTGCCATACAGGCCTCCCCTGAGCTTGTCAGGTCAGCATGTGGCCCTTTTTGTCCACAGTTTTGAGATAAGTATATATCCATGAAAACATGATCAAAATCTATGCCATAAACATATCCATCACCTTCCTAAATTTTTTCCTGCCTCCTATTTTATTCTTGTTATTATTTGTGTGTGGGTGACTTACACTTGACATAAGATTTACACTCTTAGCAAATTTTAAGTATACAATACAGTATTATTAACTACTAGTAGCCTGGTGCACAAAATTTAGGCACATTAAAAGGGAATTAATTGCCCTAACCGGTTTGGCTCAGTGGATAGAGCATCGGCCTGCAGACCCAAGGGTACCAGGTTCGATTCCGGTCAAGGGCATGTACCTTGGTTGTGGGCACATCCCCAGTGGGGAGTGTACAGGAGGCAGCTGATCGATGTTTCTCTCTCATCGATGTTCCTAACTCTCTATCCCTTTCCCTTCTTCTCTGTAAAAAACCAATGAAATATATATTTTTTAAAGGGAATTAATTAGCAGAGATATTTTATATTGCTATTTGCACTTTCTGTATAATAGAAGTGTGAGAGATGAAAGGAAATTAGTAAAATGTATATGAAAATAATATATAAATTTTATTAGTAAATAGTAACAAAAGGATAAACAACAGAGGCATGATATAAAAATGGCAAAAACATGATTGAAAACAACGAAAGCATGATATGAAAACAACAAAAACATGATATAAAAACAGTGATGCAAACAATGACTGATAAAGTGATTAAACTTATTCTAATATCTCCCTGTACACCACTTTAAGAGTGAAAACACTTTCAGAGTGCTTAACTAATTTTCCTTGTGATGAAGTATTTAGAACTTAAACTGTAATGTCACATGCTCTTCAAACTCGAGAGAAAGCAACTTATAACTGACAATGTGAGAAAAGGGGTCAGGTAGGAATATTCCTACTCTGTCTAGAGTTTGTCCTTGTAATTTATTAATAATCATCGCAAATGCTGGCATCATGGGAAACTGTCGTCGAATTAATTTAAATGGGAGGCCAGTATCAGATGGGAACAAATCAATTCTTGGAATCAGAACAACCTCTCCCTCTGCAGATCCTGTTAATACTTCAGCTTTGATAATGTTAGGTCGTAATCTTTTGATAATAAATCTGGTACCATTACAAAGACCCCATTTACTATTAAGATTTCTCAATAGCATGATGATTGCATCACTTTCAATTTTAATTTATGACACAGCATTCCTGAAGGAGTAATACTATTAAGAAATTTGATGGCAAAATTTTCCTTTTCAGCATCATCTGTTGAATCAATGGAATCATCACTCAAATATGTGTGAAAATCTCCATTGAGTATATCCAAAATTTCTTCATTTAATTTTTGAATGTGCTCATTTTTTGGACAAAGAATTGCATGTTTAGATATATTTTTAATATTATCTATAGATACACTATTTCCAAAGGTAGCTTCAATGATAGATCCATTACAAATCATTTCACAGGGGATTTCAATAATATCCATTCCTAAATGAAAACTGCTATCAAGTTTGCCATCTCCAAGTTTTACTAACTATTCACTATACGCAGAACCCTCTGATCTCACATTTGCTTTATGAGACAATTTATTGAAACATCCCCAAACATTACAGTACTTTAAACTCGTTTGTACTATGGCTGATCCCATAGCATGCGGTATAATACTGAGACATTGTCGAAAATCCTCTCCAAGAAGGAGAACTTTCCCACTAAATACAACATTCAAATTCATAATTTCTCTTAGTAATCTGTCTATGGCATTTATAGCATGACTGGATGCCATGATCCATTCATCAATAATGAAAAGTTGGGCCTTTTTAATAGTTTTAGCAACTTCACTGTTTATATTGAGTCTAGAAATTAAAGTTTCATTTAATGGAGTTGATCATTTATATTGGGAATGAAAGGTTCTTCCACCGAGAAGTAAATTTGCAGCAATTCCTGTAGACGCTGTGGGTAAAACAGTACCACCACAACCTCTAATATAATGTATTAAAACTTTATTGTGGGGAGCTGCTACAGTGTTTTGGACAGGTTCAAGCCTTGGACTGATGAGAGGGCACAATCCTCTCACTGCCACGTGCAAGTCCCAGCTTACTCCCAACTAAGCCAACAGCTATAGTTGTAAGCTTGAACCTATGGTCCAAACACGTGGCCCCACGTGCCTGAGTGATGTAGGCTTGATAGAGTTCAGGTGCATGTAGTTGAGTACGATTGAAATCCAGGAGAATGTTGTAAATATCTTGGTCACACCCTTACTTTGCCTCGTGGCATCTGCTATAAAGACACAGCTGTGGGCGTGGTCACGGTCTCTCAGAGAAGCAGCGTCCCACGGAGAACCAACTTTCATTCTCGTCTGTCTTTTCTAAGCCTTTCAGCCACCCCCACTCAGGTTCACCCTTGACCATGCTGGTGCAGCATACTTTATAAAGATATGCCTCCATGCTCCGAGGGCGGGTTCCTGCCTCAAACCACACCCTTACAGAAAACAGCTCCAGGAAACAGCTTGGGGGAAGGGTGCAGCTGTTTCCAAGACAACCCCTGCAAGACTGACTTCCTTCCACTTGGTCGCGCTTCTGGCCATGATGTTACACCCAGAATTTTTATATAAGTAGATAGCCACTATGTTATACAGTAGAGCTTTAGGATTTATTCATATGTAGAACTGAAACTTTGTAGCTGTGCTTTGTAATCCAAGTTTACTAGCATAGCCTTAGTCTAGTGTCTGAACTCCTCTGTGTCTATAGTCTCATATGTGGGAAAGAAATTAATCACACACATATTCTTGTGAGAATCACATCAGGTAATGTGCATAAATAATCTAGCAAGATGGCTCGTACAAAATAGGTACTTATCATGCCAGTCACCAGCCCCTCAACTCTTCCCCTCTAACAACTGTCAGTCTGTTTTCTGTATTTATGAGTCTGTCTCTATTTTACTTGTTTATTTTGTTCATTAGATTCCGCATATGAGTGAAATCATATGGTACTTGTCTTTGTCTGACTGGCTTATTTCACTTAGAATAATGTTCTTCAGGTCCATCCATGCTGTCACAAAAGGTAAGCGTTCCTTCTTTTTTACGGTTAAGTAATATTCCATTGTGTAAATGTACCACAGGTTTTTAAATCCACTTATATACTGATGGGCACATAGCTGCTTCCAAATTTTGCCTATTGTAAATAATGTTTCAATGAAGATAGGAGTGTATATATTCTTTTGAATTAGTGTTTTGGGTTTCTTCAGATATATTCCCAGAAGTAAGGATTTCTAGTGGATAGCTTCTATTCACCTGGCTCCTTGGCCTACTCCAGCGGTTCTCAACCTTTGGGTCGTGACCCCTTTGGTGGTCAAACAACCCTTTCACAGGGGTCACCTAAGACCATCCTGCATATCAGATATTTACATTATGATTCATAACAGTAGCAACATTACAGTTATGAAGTAGCCACGAAAATAATTTTATGGTTGGGTCACAACATGAGGAACTGTTTTTAAAGGGCCAGAAGCCTGAGAACCACTGGCCTACTCTGTCTTTTCTTCCTTAATAATTACTCTCTAATGCTCCTGGGAAGCCTGTACTAATTTTCCTTCAAAGTATTAATCACACCTTTCTTCATTTACCCAAAGCACACTGCCTATATTTCTGTCATGGCCAGCCAGAATAGTTTTTTCATATTTTTAAGCTGCTGGAAGATGGTCAGATCTCTTCTGAAAACTTGTGAAAGATAAGGACCAGAGATTATCACTGTTCCTTTCACAGTACTCAATATGTGCTTGGTAGACAGCAGGTGCTCAATAAATGTGCACCCAATTAAATGGAATGATGATGATTATTTTATATTTAAAGTTCCATCATCATTCCAATGGAATTGGCCATCTACCAAGCTTGCTTTATAGTTTATAAAGCTATTTTTTTCTAAATACTTGCCATATTATCAAGTTATTTGCATTTCAAAAATAGATTAAAGGACAGAGGCCATAATGAGTTTAGATAAAATTTATCTGGCTTATAAAAATAAATATAAAGCAACTTATGACTGTGATTTTAGTTACCATTGTAGCACATTAATACATTAAACCAATTTAGCCTCTACAACAGACACACTGAGATTGTTGGTTCTTGGCATAAAATTCTTCTGGTTACATAACAAACAATTATCTTCTTAAAACACTTTGAACTGACATAAAAAAATAAGAATGTGGTTAAATATAGGGGAATGTTCTTGGTCTTTTAAGGATTAAAGGACCACCAGGCAAAAGATGCCTAATGGGAATTTATAGTATTTCTCTGGCATGTTTAGGAAGAGCTGTAAGAAGAGTAAGCTATGATGACTATGGGAAGAAGAAAGGAGAGGTGACATTGCAAAAAGAGAAACAATTAAAGTCTCCCCTGAGTCTTCAACAGGAGGCTGTGAGGGAAACATGAAAGACAAAGATAACTCAAGGAACAGAGAAGATGGTGGCAAAGGGCACTTGCCTGTGGTTCTACTAGTCTTCACTCAGATTATGGATGACCCCAGAAAAAGTATGAACACTTTATTCATGTGAGTGAGGTACCATGCAAAGATCTGATTTCAGACCATTTGGTATTACGTAAAATGCAAACATTATTTTAATTACAAATTATTTTGTCATGTTACAAGTTTTTGTTGAGATGACAACGCATTCATAAGATCAGTCCTGGATTTTAGGTATTTCCCGGAATGTTGCTGGACTGGGTGGTTAGGGAAAAGAACTAAGAAAACAATTACAATATTATCTGAAAATAAATCCCATGGAATTGATGTTGACACAAATGCTGTGCTAGTTTCACAAAGCACCATGGATAAGTTGAAGGAAGGACTGACTTTATTTTGATGCTCTTTACTCTCCAAATTTGCTTTAACTCTTCTACCAGAAGTGTCCTCTTTATTTTATGTCAGTCAGATTGTCTCAGTAGTTGTGCTCACACCTCTAAATCATCAACAATTCCACATCACTGTGGACATATTTTCCATTTGATATTGAAGTATTTCCTAAGCACAGTAGTAAGATACATCCAGGGCTCACAAATGGCAGAAATTCTAAATAAAACCAGCAAAGTATATCCTGGATACTTTGTTCCATTTCAATGACACTTGGTTTTTCAGGTATTGCTTCATTCTTCTACCACATCTTACTTTCAGGATAGGATCTAGAGTTAGACTTTAAAAATGAGTTTGAGACTATGTTCATGGACATCACTGATTTTTAGGTATGGAAATGATTGCAAATGTATCCTAGTTCAATCTCCATGTTTTAGATATAAGGAAACCATGCCCCACAGATAAATTTCAGGTGCCACAGCAAGTTAATGGCAAGCCAGGGAGCCTGGAGTTCAGGTTAGAACAGTTATTTCATTATTGAGATTGTATTTGGTTATAAACAAGGGAAAACTCCATGTAACCTCATTTAAGAAAAAGAAAAAAGAAAACATGTGCTGGGGGATAATCAGCTAGCTACAATCATTGACTAGGAAAAAGTGGGAAAGTATATGGTGTAGTTCTGGGCATTTCCCTTACAAGTAAATTCTAAATTCCATTCCCAGTGTTAGCGATGGCTTCTTGGAAACTATTAGAGCATTACTTGATGAAATATATGGGGCTATTAAATTGGTGAGTTAATTCAATAAAGCAAGATTGACCACTCAGAAAGCAGGACTCCTCAGGAACCAGAAACCATTTATGATGGTAGATAAACCGCAGGAAGCAAATGAGGGAGGACAGATGGGAAGATTATACTTTGAGGTGGAGCTTTGGGCCAAAATATAAAAATGAAGAAATTGTGATAGAATGTTACCATAGAAACATCAATATTTCTGATAGTTACCTTAAATTCCAGTTTTCCAGAACAGTATAAAAAATAAGCCAAAACAATAAATTACTTCTTTCACCAGTGATTTTAAAAGGGAGAGCCCTGGGTACACTGAGAGGATGATCTCCACTGGTTACAGAGAGATATTGGGCTGGTAACTATAACTGTATGCTTATTGCAGACAATGAGGATGGGCAGGATTGACACCCAAATCCCATTTTCTGTAAAGCCCTGTCACCCACTTAGACAGTGACCGTAGCTCCCAAGGACTCCAAGCCTGTGTGCCTCTTTGGGCTGCACAGTGCACCCACTGCTGCCTTCAACCATTGTCGCCTCCCTTTGATGTTTTGTGTGCTGTTAATCAGAGAACTAGATTCTATACCCAGGTTGGCCCACAGGTCAGGTTGCTCTCAGGGTTTCCCATTCTCCTTCTAACTTGCCCCTCTTTTCAAGCCTCTAGGCCAGCGGTTCTCAACCTGTGGGTCGCGACCCCTTTGGGGGCCGAACGACCCTTTCACAGGGGTCGCCTAAATACATCCTGCATATCAGATATTTACATTATGATTCATAACAGTAGCAAAATTACAGTTATGAAGTAGCAACGAAAATAATTTTATGATTGGGGGTCACCATAACATGAGGAACTGTATTAAAGGGTCGCGGCATTAGGAAGGTTGAGAACCACTGCTCTAGGCAAAGGCCAGAGGGTGAAATCAAAAGTAGCAAAGTACTTGCTGTTTGAATTACTTCTTAGTCCCTGGCTCTTCCTGGGCTTTTCACAACTGCTTGGACCCTATATCTGTGAACAAAATCCCAAAGCTATGCACTTGTATCTCCATACCTGAAACACACAGGGTTTTAAATTACATGCACTGACGAAGTCCTCACTCTCCTGTCCATTCCAAAAGTCTCTTGATTTCCACTTACCCAATTGTTTATTATTTTCCCCCCTAATCCCCAAATTTCCCACCCAGAACTATGCCCTACAGTACTACCATTTGTGGTTCCAAATATCCTTTCAGGAGTCATTTCTTCGAGGCATATATCTCCTGCATTATCGTTATGGTCACCTACCTAATTCTGTAGACAAGGATGGTGAGACCCAGAGAACTTAAATGACTTCTCTAAGGACATATGCCCAGTAAGTGGCAGAGCTTGCTAAGTCTCTAAATGCTAATTGTTAGCTTAATACAAAAATAAGAGAAACGATTCTTAAATTACTAAACCACTTAAAACCCAGCACACATTGATTGCTTTGATCCTAGCAATACTTAGCATAACTTCTAAATACACGACTTAGAGCAATGGAGGAGAAAGGGTGGATGTTAGTCACATGATACAAAACAAGAGAAAGTTGATGATCTATTATCCTGAGTATTTGCTTTTTAGGGAAACTGTCATGAAGTCAGATAATTACAACAACATTATGAAAGTGTGACTCAAAGTATTTTTCTTTAAATTTAATAAATAAAAAAATCAATTATACATCTCTGACTTCTCCTTTGTTTTCTTGTTTCAAGAAGTAGTACATCTTTGGGGAAATGTTCTATATTAGGAGTGACTGACAAAAATTTCCCAATGAATTAACTGGCCCCAATGTAAACATGTTCTTACAGAAAGGAATGAATGTCAATGAAGACTGCACTATAATGAAATAAGAGTCCGATTTTAACTGGATAACAAATTATGTTTAAAAAGGTGTTTTCTGACCCTGAATTTAGTATTCAGGAGCTCAAACATCTAATTTTGAGTACTAGAAAGACAGTCTCATGCAGATCTGTAAAATATCTTATTGGAGAAATCACAAAGTGACCTCTTCAAACTGAATTATTTTTATTTAAGTTCAATACTGGAAAAAAATGATTTAGGTGAAGAAATGGTCCTGGTTTATTATTACATTCCATTCCACTCTAAATCAACCCGATTTTTCAGTTAAAGACTGATCTTTGGAAGTTTATCAAAACCACTTAAAAACCTCCCCCTTCACTTGGGCTTTAAATGTTTCTTAGTTGTATTGCACAATGGCTTTGATTAGCTGATATTTAGTAATTCTTAAAATTTTGACTTGAAAGATGATAATTGCTAGCATAATACTGCCATTAGTTTATCAGAAAAAAATAAAGTCAAAATACTGTACTTTGGATTTTTCTAGAATATTATTTTTTTCCACCTTGGCAAAGCTTTTCAAATCCTGTCTTCAAGCTGATCTCAGTAATTAAAGGAAGATTTTTTAAACTTTCAAAAAGGATTATGCATACTAAAATTCATTAAAATGCAATATTGATGAAACAGGATAATTTATCATAACTGTATGTGGAGAAAAATTTAAAGTATATTAGGTGCTTCCTCCACAACCATTGCCCATGTGTGTTTTTATTGCAATTTAGTTGTAGGACTGAAAACCTGACACATTAACATGACTATTAGCTCAGTTTTTCTTTTGAGACTTGAGGAAAGGAGAAAAGAATGAAAATCAAGAGGAAGAAAAACCTTATCTGCTAAACTTCTCCTAGAACAATAGCCATTTAATTTTCATGAAAGTGGTATGTTCATGGCTAATGCAGCTATTGCACTGGTGAACAAAACTAGTCCATTGTCATGATCTGATACAAAACCATTTAATTAAAAAAAAAAAAAAGGATTACATCTAACCTTAAAAGACGTTGTTGTAATTATGCTAAGTGAAATAAGTCAGTCAGAGAAAAATACATATAACATGATCTCACTCATATATCGAGTCTAATAAACAAAATAAGCTGATGAACAAAATAGATCTAGAGACATAGAAATATGGAACAGACTGATGAATCTCAGAATGAAGTTGGGGGTGGCAGGGTGGGTGGGAAATAATTAACCTGGAAAAGTATTTATGCATGTATGCATAGCCCATGGACACAGACAAGTGTGTGGTGTAGGCCTGGGAGGGGTGAGGATAGGGAGGAAGGGGTTATTGGGGGAAAAAATGGACATCTGTAATACTTTCAACAATAAAAATAATTCTTTAAAATATATTTTTATTGATTTCAGGGAGGAAGAGAAAGGGAGAGATAGAAACATCAATGATGAGAGAGAATCATTGATCGGCTGCCTCCTGCATGCCCCCTAGGGGGGATCGAGCCCGAAACCCAGACATGTGTCCTTGACGAGAATAGAACCTGGGATCCTTCCGCAGGCCGACATTCTATCCACTGAGCCAAACCAGCTAGGGCAGGATAAATTTTAAAAAATAAAAATACATTAAAAAAAAGAGGTCACTGTAATCAAACAAGTAGGAGAGTCATTCATATAAGTCACTGGGCATTATGGAAATATAGTAACTGGATAATTGATGGAATATCCCCCAGTCTCAGACAGTTGTCATGGTGATACAATCAAAGTGAGTCTTCCTGTAAACTTGGCACAAAACATCCCTTGCTAAGCCAGGCTGCCAAAACCTGGGTGCCACCTGTCTGTAGCCACCCCTGGGAAATGATGAAACAGGTAAGAAATTCTCACTGAGACCTATTTCAGAAAAACTTGGATAAAAGTAACTGTAAGAGGAAGGAGGAATTAGGAAGGGCATCCCAGGATATCTCATTTTAAAAATGCTACAAAGTACATGATAAGTTACTTAGTAACATAAATGGAAATCATGTTAATAGTTGATCATTTCTCCTAGTTAATATTAGTAATAATTTTAACAAATTAATGTTCAGTCTGAAAATTCCATTTGATTTAAAACCAAATCTTTTAATCATGTTCCAGCTTGTGACATATCTTAGCACTTTACCTTAATGAAATTTTTGTGTTGTTCTGTAACATTTTTTACTATTTATATCTTGTCTTCCCAAATTGACTAATACCACCTAAAGAATAAAGACTCTATATAATCCTTCTTTTGTCCCCGAGATATCTATTTCTCCTACTCTGTAGGCTAAGTAAACATTTGCTGATTTAATTGTGTTTAATTGTATGAGGCATTTCAGACATGTCTGTCAGTACCTTTTTCTCTTCATGACATACACTTCTGATTTCCGTATTGCCTCAGCTGCCTTCAGACCAAGGACCTGCCATATTCTTACCAGTCACCCATATACAAATAGAGCCTGGTCCAAACCCCAACCTCGTGACTGAGTTCCCACGGTCTACTCAGCATTTGCTGACAATGATTCTAACTTTAATAGTAACCTGCCCTGAACTGTTGTTTTTTTTCAATCTCTGGATCCACCATTCATCTGAAAGACACTATTCTCTTTAGACTGGCTTTACACACACCCTCACATCAAGTAGCTGGAACTACATAAGAATAGTCCATACTATTTCTTCTTATTGGAATGTTCTTCTTCTATTCTTTATCGAGCCAAATTTTCCACAGCCTGTGTTAGCTTCCTCTTTCCTAAGCATTCTGTACCTCTTAGTCCAAATTTGGCCCACCTACAGTTCTTTCTCATAGCATATTATTCTTTCATACTTATTACAATTTATAATTTTACTAGAGGCTCGGTGCACAAAATGTGTGCACTGGACGGGGGGGTATCTCTCAGCCTGGCCTGTGCGCTCTTACAGTCCGGGACCCCTCGCTCCTTACCACCTCACTGCTTTGTGCTCCTTACTGCTCACTTGGCATGCTGCTCTTTAGCACTGCTGCAGAGGCGAGAGAGGCTTCTCCCACCGCGGCTGTGCTCGCCAGCCGTGAACCCGGCTTCTGGCTGTACGGTGCTCCGCCTGTGGGAGCACAGTGATCACCAGGGGGCAGGTCCTGAATTAAGCGTCTGCCCCCTGGTGGTCAGTGTGCATCATAGAGACTGGTTTTTCTGCCATAACAGTTGCTTAGATTTTTATTATATAGACTAGAGGCCTGGTGCACAAAAATTTGTGCACTCGGGGTAGAGGGAGGGTCCCTCAGCCAGGCCTGTGCCCTCTTGCAGTCTGGGACCCCTCGGGAGATAACGACCTGCTGGCTTAGGCCTGCTCCAGGGTGGCAGAGGGCAGGCCCAATCCCTAGGTGCAGCCCCTGGTCGGGCTCAGAGCAGGGCTGACTGGGGAGTTGGGGCGCCACCCCCTGTCATGCACAGAGTAGGGCAGATCGGGAGGTTGCGATGCCACACTCCGTCACGCTCAGGGTAGGGCCGATTGGGGGGTTGAGGCACCTCCCCCGTCACACTCAAGGCAGGGTCCATGGGGAGGTTGTGGTGCCACCGCCTGTCACGCACAGAGCAGGGCCAATCAGGGGGTTGGGGTGCTACCCCTGTCACACACAGAGCAGGGCCCATCAGGGGGTTGGGGCTGTGTACCCTGTCACGCACAGAGCAGGGCCCATCAGGTGGTTGGGGAGCTCCCCCCTGTCATGCACAGAGCAGGGCCCATCAGGGGGTTGGGGCGCCGCCCTCTATCACCCACAGAGTAAGGCCTACCAGGGGTTTGGGGCGCCGCCACTCTCACACTCAGGGCAGGGCCGATGGGGAGGTTATGGCTCTACCCCATCACACACAGAGCAGGGCCCGTGGAGGGGGAGTTGGGGCGCCGCCCTCTATCACCCACAGAGCAGGGCAGATCAGGGGGTTGGGGCGCCTTCCCCTGTCACGAACAGATCAGGGCTGATAGGGAGGTTGTGGCCCCGCCCCCTGTCACACATAGAGCCGCAGGGTGATCAGGGGGTTTGGGCGCTGCCCCCTGTCACACTGATCCCGGTGCTGGGAGGCCTCTCAGCTCTGCTGATCCCTGTGCTGGGAAGCCTCGCGGCTCCACTGATCCTGGTGCTGGGAGGCATATTACCCTTTTACTATATAGAATGGAGGCCTGGTGACGGATGGGGGCCGGCTGGTTTGCCCTGAAGGGTGTCCTGGATCACGGTGAGGGTCCCCATGGGGTGCCTGGCCTGCCTGGGTGAGGGGATGATGGCTGTTTGCAGCTGGTCACACACCCTTCAGGGTGGGGGTCCCCATAGGGTGCCTGGCCAGTCTGGGTGAGGAGCTGAGGGCTGTTTTCAGGCTGGTGGGTGACTGAAGCTCCCAAGTGCTCCTTTTTTTCTTTTTTTTTTTTTTATTCTGGGCCAGCTTTAGCTCTGGCTCCAGCTCTGAGGCCTGTGCTGCTGAAAACAGGTATCTGGTTTGTTTGGGTTCTATAATCGAAACACTGTATCAACTCCAACTCTGAGATCCCGGGCGGGCTGAAAGCAGGTTTCTGGGGTTTTGTTTAACTTCTATATTTTTAACAATGTTTCAAACTGCAAGTTCAGAGGCCGGCAAGACAGGTGGGGAACGTTGGAGTCCTCCGTCACTGAAGCAAGCAAGCCTCATGTTAGTTTCAAGCTGCCTGGCTGCCGGCACCATCTTGGCTGGCAGTTAATTTGCATATCTCGCTGATTAGCCAATGGAAGAGTAGCAGATGTATGCTAATTACCATGTTTCTCTTTTATTAGATAGGACTAGAGGCCCGATGCACAAAAATTTGTGCACTCGGGGGGGAGGAGGCGGTTCCTCAGCCCGGCCTGTGCCCTCTCGCAGTCTGGGACCCCTCGGGAGATAACGACCTGCTGGCTTAGGCCTGCTCCCGGGTGGCAGAGGGCAGGCCTAATCCCTAGGTGCAGCCCCTGGTCGGGCTCAGAGCAGGGCTGCTTGGGGAGTTGGGGCGCTGCCCCCTGTCATGCACACAGCAGG
This sequence comes from Myotis myotis, assembly GCF_014108235.1. Taxonomy (NCBI): domain Eukaryota; kingdom Metazoa; phylum Chordata; class Mammalia; order Chiroptera; family Vespertilionidae; genus Myotis; species Myotis myotis. Next base: position 19,869,131 of record NW_023416335.1, read on the forward strand.
GCAGACTGGGAGGTTGCAATGCCACCCTCAGTCACACTCAGGGTAGGGCCGATTGGGGGGTTGGGGCACCGCCCCGTCACACTCAAGGCAGGGTCGATGGGGAGGTTGTGGCGCCACCCCCTGTCACTCACAGAGCAGGGCCAATCAGGGGGTTGGGACGTTCCCCCTGTCACGCACAGAGCAGGGCCCATCAGGAGGGTTGGGGCTCTTTACCCTGTCACGCACAGAGCAGAGCCGATCAGGGGGTTGGGGAGCTCCCCCCGTCACGCACAGAGCAGGGCCCATCAGGGGGTTGGGGAGCTCCCCCATGTCACTCACAGAATAGGGCCAATAGGGGAGTTGGGGCACCGCCCCCTGTCACACACAGAGCAGGGCAGATCAGGGGGTTGGGGCGCCGCCCTCTATCACCCACAGAGCAGGGCCGATCAGGGGGTTGGGGCGCCGCCACTCTCACACTTAGGGCAGGGCCGATGGGGAGGTTATGGCTCTACCCTGTCACACACAGAGCAGGGCCCGTAGGGTGGGGGGGTTGGGGCGCCGCACCCTGTCACACACAGAGCCACAGGGCGATCAAGGGGTTGGGGCGCCTTCCCCTGTCAGGAACAGAGCAGGGTGGATAGGGAGGTTGTGGCCCCACCCCCTGTCACACACAGAGCCTCAGGGCGATCAGGGGGTTTGGGCGCTGCCCCCTGTCACACTGATCCCGGTGCTGGGAGGCATATTACCCTTTTACTATATAGAATAGAGGCCTGGTGCATGGGTGGGGGCTGGCTGGTTTGCCCTGAAGGGTGTCCTGGATCAGGGTGGGGGTCTCCACTGGGGTGCCTGGCCAGCCTGGATGAGGGGATGATGGCTGTTTGCAGCTGGTCACGCACCCTTCAGGGTGGGGGTCCCACTGGGGTGCCTGGCCAATCTGGGTGAGGGGCTGAGGGCTGTTTTCAGGCTGGGACTGAAGCTCCCAACTGCTCCTTTTTTTCTTTTCTTTTTTTTTAATTCTGGGCCAGCTTTAGCTCTGGCTCCAGCTCTGAGGCCTCAGCTGCTGAAAACAGGTATCTGGTTTGTTTGTGTTCTACAATCGAAACTCTGAATCTACTCCAGCTCTGAGATCCCAGTGGACTGAAAGCAGGTTTCTGGGGTTTGTTTAGCTTCTATATTGTTACAATGTTTCAAACTGCAAGCTTAGAGGCCGGCAAGGCAGGCGGGGAACGTTGGAGTCCTCCGTCACTGAAGCAAGCAAGCCTCATGTTAGTTTCAAGCTGCCTGGCTGCCGGCACCATCTTGGCTGTCAGTTAATTTGCATATCGCCCTGATTAGCCAATGGGAAGGGTAGCGGTCGTACGCCAATTACCATGTTTCTCTTTTATTAGACAGGATGTTTTTTATGATTGTTTTAAAAAAACTTGATTTCCTTATCAGACTAAAAGAGAACCTAAATATGGTTTATGACTACTGTGTTTATTTCAATATCCACTGTGCCTAGGGGAGTATCTAGCACAGGCCTGGTAAATAGTTTTTATTCAATTAATTGATGAATAAGGATGATTTATCAATCAATAAATAAATAAAGTAAACCATTTTTACTCTTATTTATTTCATGGCAAAGTTTTGTTTAAGTTGACCTATTTTTCAGTCTAAATCTTATTTTCCTTTATATCCTCCCAGCTTCTGACATCATTATTTTTTTCCTGCATATGATTTTCAAGTAACCAACATAAATCTAATTATTCCCCATCTGAAATTTTTCACTGCCTTGACATGCCCTCCATATTGCAATTACTGGATCTCAAGTTTGAATGAACCATATCTAAATTCAGTACGATCTCTGACTCTTCTCTGTGTGGGTTGCTAAATCAACTGCCTTTACCTGGCATGAGAGTGGTCAACAGATCAGATTTTCCAGCTGCATACTATGCTTCAGCACATTTACATGCCTCCAAGCCCTGTGTTGCCCAGCCTCCGCTTTGCCCAATCCTGATCACCTGCCACGGTGACACAGGTGGAAGATGACTTTTCAAATGAAATTCAAGAAATCACCAAACCTTTGGAAAAATGCGTTTCACAGCAGAGGGAAAAAGAAAAGCTACATGAGCAGCAGTGATGGAGTAGGAAACTCCAAAAGTCTGTCCTTCAAAAAGCAGCAAATAAACTAGCTAAATTGTCAGAATCAACTATTTCTGAACTCTGGAAATTAGCCAAAAGTCTGATACTATCTGAAAAATTTTTAGTCAAGGAAAAACAACAGTTGAATCTAAGTAAGAAAGCTTTGTGACTTTCTAATTTATCCTGAATTCATTCCCCTAAATTACCCTTCAAAATGAAGAAAAATTAAGAAATTTACAGTTTGTTCCTAGTGGATCTGTTACAAGCAATGCTACAGAGAATCCTTCAGGCTGAAATACAAGAACACTAGACAGTAACTTCAATCCACATGAAGGAATAATGAGCAAAGGGAAGGTACCAACATAGGTAAAAATCAAAACTAATATGCTTTGGGGATGTACCATAACTTTTTGTTTTGTATGACTTAAAGACAACTATATAAAATAATATAAATCAATATTGATGGTTTTATAATGTATAAATATAATTTGTTACAATCACAACATAAATGGGGGTAGGATTATATATGATCAAAGTATTTGCTCACCATTAAAATGAAATTTAAATGAATCTGAACTAGATTATTATAAAATAGAAAAGTAACTTAAATATTTATAAAAAAATTTAAGTTGTTCGCTAGGAAATATTTATTTTACACAAAGAAGGCCATAATAGAGACAATGAAGAGCAAAATACCTATAAGACATAAAAAACAAATAGCAAAATGGCACAAGTAAGTACTTCCTTGTTAGTAAGTGCATTAAGTGTAAATAAACTAAACTCTCCAATTAAAAGGCAGAGATTGGCAAAATAAATTTAAAAATATAGTCCAACTATATACTGTTTACAAGACACTCACTTTACATGTATAAACACAAATAGGTTAAAAGTGAAAGTCTAAGATATTTCAAGCAAAAAAGAGAATAATGTCTATACTAATATCAGACAAATTAGACTTAAAGATAAAATTGTTAAAAGAGATAAAGCAGATATGGACATTATATGATCATATATGATCAATCAACTTAGAAGATATAACAATTACAAACATACATACCTGACAACAGAGCCCCCAAATATATGAATCAAATAAAGACAGAATTATGGGAGAAATAGGCAGTTCAACAATAATAGGTGGAGACTTGAATTCTCAACTTATAATAATGAGCAGAACAATATCTACAATAATTTATAATAATAAAAGCATACTATGCTAATTAGACTGGATGTTCTTCTGGATGACCTTCTGGACAAAGCCACGGCAGGCAGGGGTGAGGCCACCGCTGCAGCAGCGGGGACTGTGCCCCTTGCATGAATTTCATGCACCGGGCCTCTAGTAGAAGATAAACAAGGAAGTAGAAGACTAGAATTAGACAATAAACCAGATAGCCCTAACCGAAATATACAGAACACTCTACTCAATAACAGAAGAATACACTTTTTCTCAAGTGCATATGGAGCATTCCCCAGGAAAATCTACATTTTACAGCACAAAACAAGCCTCAATAAATTTAAAAAGACTGAAATCATACAAAGTATCTTCTCTGACCTCAATAAAATAAAATTAGGTATCACTAGCGAAAAAAATATTAAAAATTTTTAAAAATGTGAAACATTAAGCAATTTAGTAGTAAATAAACAATAGATCAAAGAATAAATCACAAGATAGAGTAAGAAAATATTCTGAGATAAATTAAAATAAAAACATAGCATAACAAAACTTATCAGATGCAGAAAAATTAGTTCTCAGAGGGAAATTTAAAGGTATAAACACCTACATTAAAAAAAGAAGACTATAAATCAATAGCCTAAACTTTCACCTTCTAAAACGAGAAAAAGAACGACATCCAAAGCAAAGAGAAGGAAAATAATAATAAAGATTAGAGTGGAAAATAACTGAAATAGAGACTAGCCAAAATAGGAAAAATCAACAAAACCAAAATTTTTTTTAAAGTCATAAAAATTGAGAAACCTTTAGCCAGAATGACCAACGACAAAAGAGAAAAGACTAGTAATTTGAATTATGTACTAAAATTAGGAATTCATTGGGGGATGTTACTAATGACCTGATGTAAATTTTAAAAAAAATCAAGAGAGTACTTAAATAAGTGTATCCAAATTAAAAAAAAAAAAAAGAGTGAATTCCTAAAAAAGCACAAACTATCAAAAACTGACTAAAAAATAAAATAAAATGTAAATAAGCCTTTAACAATAAAAATATTTGAATCAATAATCTTTTTAAAATGCCAAACAAAGAAAAGCCCAGAACTAGATGGTTTACTGGTAAATTTTACCAAATGAAAAAGAATTATCACCAGTATTTCTGAAATTTCTCAAAAAATAGAAGTGAAAATACTTTCCAACTCTTTTTCTATAAAGCTGATACTAGAGCCATAAAACATCACAAGAAAACTACAGACCTATATATCTGATGAATATACATCTAAAACTTCAACAAAATAATACAAAACCAAATACAGCATCATATACACTGAGTGGCCAGATTATTATGACCACCTGACGTTTGTAGGCAAATGAGCTATAATTTCGCGCTGAAGTTGCTAGAGGGCCAGATCGTTATAAACATCTGAATAGCACAACATACCTAAGTATCGCTGCTGATCAAGTTCATCCTATCATGTTCCAACAAGACAATGCACCATGCCACGGTGCAGGAGTGGTTTCAAGAACATGAGGGAGACTTTACCTTGCTTAGGTGGCCCCCACAATCACCAGATCTCAATCCAATTGAGCATTTGTGGAACGAAGTTAAAAGAGCCATCAGGCAGCTGGTTCCACAACCATCAAATCTCATAGAACTGGACAGTGCTATTCATCAGTCATAGTGTCAGATTCCTTGCATCACCTTTCAACAACTCATGGAGTCAATGCCAAGAAGAATCGCTGCAGTACTGAAGGCAAAAGGTGGCCCAACGAAGTACTGATGGGGTGGTCATAATAATCTGGCCACTCAGTGTATAAAGAATTATATACCATGACCAAGTAGGATTCATCTAAACAATGCAAGGGTGTCTTGACATATGAAAATCAATCAATATAATCCACAATATGAATATACTAGGGGGTGGGGAAGCACATTATTATCCCAGTTGGCACAGAAAAAAAGCTTTTGACAAAATCCAATACCCTTTTGCTATAAACAACTGTCCAAAAAAACTAGGAATTGAACGTGTGCAGTAAAAGGTTATCAACATAGGCCTAGATTGATCAAACTCTGTACATTCTTGAGTAAGGTCTGTCTTCAGGATTAGTTCTTTGATTACTGAGATGAGCTTTAGCACTTGGAATATTCTGTCTGATAAGAGTGTGTTTGTATTTCTGAGGCTTTGGGCCACACAATGTCAATTTAATGAGATAGTTTATACTAACAAATGTGATTTATAGTGAATGCCTATTTTTTTTACTAATAAATTATGATTTTTATCATTTGTATACCAAAAGACAAAACCTCACTTAAAATTTAGTTCAGTATAAACAAAAAGGATGACAACAATTATCTTTCCCCTTTATTATCTTGACAACAGGGAAAATTATAAATTTGTTGGGAGACGATCGACACTTTAGTAGGTTATGACATCACCACAAAGTTTCCTAAACAGTGTTCAGTCAGTCAGGTTTTTAACACTGATGGCTTGACTTGGAAGCGGATGTCTTCTAGAACTTGGCTGTGTTAAAATATTTTAATTCAACACTTTCAACTGTTTTTCTCGAACTCTCTTTCCAATGAGCCCTTGACTGCAACAACTGCTATTTTGTTAACCTTGCTGTCAAAGGATTACTGTACCTGAAATTGGAACGAAACTGAAAAATCTAGGTTGTTACCTCAGTTAACATTTGAAAGTCAGCATTTGGCTTCCTCTAATTACATTTGTTAGGACTGACCACTAGACAGGAATATATCTTTTTTTTCAAACTAGTTCTTCACTTTAATTTATCTCCCTTCCCCAATCAATCCCCTCAGATAAAAACAGGCTCTTCCCATTCATATAATTTAAAATCTATATTCTATACAGTAAATACCTAAAAAGAAGGAATGTTATTAAATCCAGTTGCCTATTAAGTAATTCCAGTATAGGCTAAGATTGGGTAGGTAAAAAATATTCAGTTTTCTTCACAATCAAAACTGAGAAATTCTTCGTATCAAAATTAAGATACAAAGGTGTAAGGGTGTAGATACAAAGATAAAGGGGAGTAGGTACAAAGGCAGGAAGGTATGGTTTTAAAGCCCAGAAAAACAATACCACCTTATTTTGAAATTTCTAAAATTGATGTAAGTTTAGTAAACATTTATAGAGTGCCTACTGTGAGTCAGGTACTGTGCTGGGAGCTGAAGCGACGAAGATTAAATGAGAGATGTGAATGCCTATTTTTGCTCTGAGCTCTGGAATCTGAGTAGCTGAGGTCAGTATACGCAGGAGGATGTATGCAGATATAACTGACCCTCAATAAAAACTCTGGAAATCAAGTCTCGAGTGAGCTTTACTAGTTGGCAACACTTCTTACATCTTGGCAACAGTACACATCATTGCTAGAAAAATTAATCATGTTTTTTTTTTTTTATCACTACAAAAGAAGACCTAGAAGCTTCTTCCAGGTTTCTCCTATATTTTTCCCCATGTAACATGTTCCTTAGATGATTTGAATTTGTACTGAAAACTGTAATAAACTAACTGTGATTATACCAGCTCTGAGCCTTATGAGTCTTGCTAGCAAATTATCTTGCATAATAGTGGTCGTGGACATTGGCACAATTGACATCAGAAGTAGGAAAGAGTAGCAGACTCTGACTCACTTAAACCTTTGTTGGGAAAAGTATCAGTTGGGAAAATGAGAGCTAATGGGATGGAGAATTACCCTTCTTCATATTGCATGACTACTGAGTTACCCTGGTATGAGACAACAGCTGCCCTGTAATCAGTTACAGGAGTAAAAGTTACCAATGGAACTTAAAAATGATAGACTCAACTCATAAGAAATTGTTCACTAGATACATAAGAGGATGTAAAATAATGAAAATTATGTTGAAATACACAATACCTTGATTATGCTTATCTGCAATAGTTAAAATTAAAGTGAAGAAGAGCATTGGGACACATCCTGGCACTGTGCCAAGCTCAGATTTCAGCCAGTCTAAGCTATAACCACTAGCCATGGGCCACTACCAAAGGGAAAACTTATGCTGGAACAGCAGATAGTGCCTTTATAATCTCTGATCAACAAAAATGTAGTCTAACTCATGGGAGCACAAAGCCAAGGAACTATTGAAACCAGTAGTTACACTGTGATGGAGTTGTCTAATTTTGTGGATTGATATAATCAGTTCCTGAATAATCTTTATCAAAATGGATTGTGAGAGTGACTAACTTAGAAACAGTCTTCATGATTTTAACTGCAGCAGATTGGAGAGAAGCATATTTGGGTTGATTGATGCAAGTTGTACAGCTTACTACTGACAATTACAGATGACTGTTCATGATCCAAACATACAGCTGCTTTTCTTTCAGTGACTGCTAGCTTGGTGAACTAGATAAAAAGTTAATGTAGTTTTTGTTTTGTTTTTAACCCTGAGAAGGGTAATTGTCATTGTAATGCCACGTGGAACTTTCCAGAAAAATGTGGCTGATATGTTGCATATGACAGCCATGCTGGATTTATGATAATATAATTTTCACCCACCTAATATGCCTCTTACGAAGGTCATAGTAAATGCTTTGGTTAAGGCATCCCTTTGCAGGAATATCTCATATCACCTTACTGCTGAAAAACCAACAAGGATTCAAGAAGTCATATCAGCTTCATTGTCTCAGATTCCCCTTATAGGTATTACAGGTGCTAAGAAAATTAGAGTAATTTAAAAGAGTATATGGAAAGAAAAAGTGGATATCAAGTCCCTTGATATCGTACAGTTAAAGACTTTAAACTGCTATTAAAGAATGGTGAATAATGTGGATATTGATGGAATCAATACAAAGGTCTTAAAGTAACACTATCAGAGGTTGGGTACACTGATGGGAGCCCCTGATTGTTGCTCAACATTCAGCTCTAAACAAATCCACTCTATTTGTCTTAGTTTGGAAGAATGTACAAAGTTGGACAACTAAGTAACAAGGATAAACCTAACCTTGAAATGCTGGTGTCAATGATCTGGCAATTATAATTAAGATGGAGACTGATGAAGAGACCAAGGTCTATGGGTACAACTCCTGGCTGAGGACCCAAAGTCATATGAATGGATAAAGTGGCCAAGAGTGAAGAAGAAACCTTTCCGGTGCTCCTTAGCACAGAAACATAATGCACTGTATTCCAAAACTGATGGTGTCTTCCAAAGGGCTACAATTACAATGGGGGATACAGGGATACAGTAGGTGATGGGATTTAGGTAAAAGTTTGGATAAAAATTGGAATCTTTTCACAGAATTTATGTGAGGTGGTTGTGTCTCATTTATTTAAATATAGTATTGATATGGAAATTATGTCTGACTGGTGAACACTTCCCCTACCCTATTATTGTAATACTTTGGTCAGTATTAATTGGACATGCTAATTGGGAAGCTTTAGAATTGCCTGAGTCCACACAGGTTGTTAATTTAAAACAGTATTGGATAACTACTGGGCAAAAAGGGATTATCACTTTAATTAATGACATGTTAGAAGTTGGAGTAATGGTACCAACAAATTGCTCTATGTAGCCCATGGAAAAGGAAAGGGGCTCATGGAGGCTAACAGTATATATTCAAAGCTTGACTAAAGCAGTACTTCTAGAGCATTTGAAGACAATGATGTGAATTCAATAGTGCAAAAAAAAAAAAAAAACCCACAAAAATTTAAGAGACTGGTACTCAGTTATTGGTCTTACAAATGATATTTTCTCAATTATGATCTTGGAAAAGAGCCAACTGCAGTTTGCCTTCATGTGTAAAAGATCCCAATTTACATTTAATACATTACACAGGATTATTTGAATTCACCAATTTCTATCATCGTTTTATTAGAAGGGATCTGAACTTAATGCAGGTCCCCAGTGTGATAATTCACTACATTTTGATGCTATCATATTAGAAACTGAAGAACAATAGATAATTGACTTAAATGAAATAATGACACACATGACTAACAGCGGCTGGTTAATAAGTTTAGTAAAAATACAAGAGTCTGCCCAAATGGTGAAATTCTTAGAATAACCTGGCTAGAAGCCATCCAGGACAGAAAATCCACAGGCAACTAAAATTAAACTACTGTCATTGTCTGTCCCTGGACCTAAGTAAAAAGGACTTGGTCAGGTTGTTTGGATTTTGAGGATATATATTTCATATCTGGGGATATTGCTACCTCTTTCTTATCCATAAAACAACCTGAAAGACATATTTGAATGGGGACCTGAATAACAGGAAGCTATGTCAGAATCACAAAAAGTGGTGATTCAGTCAATTCCTTTGGGCCCTTATGATTAACACTCAAATTAATGTGAAAGAATCTGCAACTCGCACTTATAATAATTAGCGCTTATGGCAAAAATCTGTGAGTGCTGCCCAGCAGTGACCACTGGCATTTTGGTCCAGAGCATTTTCACATGTGGCAGTATGGTACACACCATTTGAGGGACAATGGCTTGTTACTGGGTGGGCTTTAATTCAAACTGCCCATATGACTAAAGGCCAAAAATAGTCTTAAAACAGAAAATACCCATAACATCATGGATAATATTTCAGAAAACACTCTAATAATAAAGGAAGTGCCAAGAAGAGTTCCATAATAAAATGTGGGGGTTTATATAGGAACATGGCACTGGAAGAATGCAAGGTGGTACTCATAGTACTCATGAGTATGTAGCTTTTTCTCTTCTAGGACTGATTTTTAAACCACCTGAGGTGCTTTCAGATCCATTTTCATATGGGCAGTGTCCTATTAACAAGCCTTGATTGACCAAAACAATTGATTGATTTATAGATGGAAGTTCTAAAGTGGACAAAAAGCATCCTATTCAGAAGAAGGCTACCATACTATCAGACTGATGGAAAAATTCTGATTGGTGAAGGTAAGAACAAACCATCTCGGTGGGCTAAATTGCATGCTGTTTTCCTCGCAGTGATGGAAGAATGAACAATAATAACAGTTCTAATGTTGGGGTGTAAACAGACTTATGGATGGTGAACAATAGTCTAGCCATATGGTAAGGCAGATGAGCAATGGAATACTGGATTATGAAAGACATGCCTGTATGGGCACAGTCCTGATTGAAACTAATATGGGAATTTAAGAGACTCATTCAAGTAGAACATATGGATGCCCAGCAGATGTATCCCCTTCCAGGATCGTTTGGAACCAGAAAGTGGATATTCTCCCGCACTTACTTCAGGCCACCTGAGTCCATGCAGTGAGTGTACCTGGGGAACTTCAGCAATGTCAAGATGAGGGGATCGTCGACATATGCTTCCTGCACTTTCTAAGGCCAAAATATGAACAAGAGAGACAGAAACTGCAGATGGCTATGGGACAGATTCCCCAGAGGGGAGGGCGCTACACATGGCTGGCACATAGATGCCATTGGATCACTACCAGTAAACCTAGGAAATTATAAGTGGGTCCTGACAGTAAACAGACATTTACTCTGGGCTGGAATTTGCATAGTCAGTGACAGATTAAAATTTTATTAGTTCGAGTTGCTATAACAAAATATGACAGACTGGGTGGCTTAAACAACACAATTATTTTTCACTGCTCTGATATATAAGCAAAGGCTGATTCTGTTGGAAAGGGATGACAAATCCCTCTGTGATTCCTACTGAATAATTCTTTATTAAAACTAAATTGTACCCTGGCCAGTTTGGCTCAGTGGATGGGGCATCAGCCTGTGGACTGAAGGGTCCCGGGTTTGATTCCGGTCAGGGACATGTACCTTGGTTGCGGGCACATCCCCAGTGGGGGTGTGCAGGAGGCAGCTGATCGATGTTTCTCTCTCATCGATATTTCTCTCTCTCTATCCCTCTCCCCTCCTCTCTGTAAAAAAAATCAATAAAATATATATTTTTTAAAAAGCCTTTAAAAACAAACAAAACAACAACTGAATTGTACCATAACCATATTGTGATATGGCATAACATTGGTGTTTTGGTAAGACTCCACTCATGTACATAAGTTAAATGGAAAAGTGGTGATCAAATTTATTGAGAGATTGAGATAAAGCCTCCTCAGATGTCGTGCTAATGGAAAATAAATCACCTGAAGAACTAAGATTTAGCTTACCAACATCTAGTTTCTATTTTAAATAGCTCTGCACAAGTTTATCATGGGGTACAAATAATAGTAAATCAAGAGAGAGATAAGTATCAAATTAGTACAAAAACATGAAAACATTTGTAATAGCTTTTCAAGGATGGATTATTTGTTTCCTTAAGTCTGTCTCCACACTGACTCTTCCAAATGTTAGGAAATACTCATGCAAATGCTATTGGTGTATTAGATATATAAATGCTATGTCAGAGAAAAATATAATCATTTTGCTTTAAGAGAATCTAAGCCAAAGCCTAAGAGGGTAGACTGTGTACAAATGGGTTAAGTTAGCTGGCATGGATTGCTCAAATTCTGTATATCCCCAAGTAAGGCCTGTTTTTAGGACTGGCTCTTGGCTAACAAATGTGATTTATAGTGAACATTTGCTTTTATATGCCTGAGGCCTTGGGCTATATGGTACCAGTCTGATGAGATAATTTATGCCAATAAATGTGATTTATGGTAAATTCTTGCTCTTCTCTGAGGGGCTAGAGCCTTAGTAGCTGTAGTCAGTCATGTAGGCATTACAAGCCTTTGTGAATGCCTGCCCCCAATAAAAATCTTAGGCCCAAGGCTTGGTTGAGCTTTCCTGATTGGCAACACTTTGCGCGTATTGCCATTCATCATTGCTGAGAGAATTAAGTATGTCCATGCTATACTACTAGGAGAGGACAACTGGAAGCTCGCATCTGTTTTTTTCTGAATATTGCCCATGCATTTGTTCCCTTGGCTGATTTTAATCTGTATCATTTCGATTAATGAACCAAAACTCTGAGTATAACAGCTTCTGAGTCTTCTGAGTCCTCCTAGTGAATCATGAAGCCTGAGTGCAATCAATGATACAGACAGGAACTTCCTAAACCTAATAACGGGAATCTGTGAACACCACAAAGCTAACATCATAATTAATGATAAAAGACTGAAAACTTTCCCCATTAATTAAGAATAAGATAAGGATATCTGCTCTTGCCACCTCTATTCAATACTGGAAGGTCTAGCCAGGACAATTAGATACAAAAAAGAGAAACAAATACATACAGGTTGGGAAGAAATATTGGAAAGAAGTGCAACTATTTTTAACTGCAGATGACATGATCTTATGTATTGACAATCCCAAAGAACCCTCTTACCCATCCCCCACAAAACTATTAGAGATAAATTCAGCAGTTTCTGTATACTAGATCAATATACAAAAGTCTTTGTATTTCTATATAATATCAATGGCCAGTCTGAAAGAAAACTAAGAAAATAAAACCATTTACAATAACATTAAGACAAATAAAATACTTAGGAATAAATTTATTCAAGCAAGTTCAAGACTTGTGTAGTACAAATCTTATTTAAAAACTGAAAAAAAATATTGAAAGAAATTAAAGGAGACATAAGCAAATGAAAAGACATTATGTGTTCATGTATGGGAAGACTTAATGCTGTTAAAATGGCAACACTCTCCAAATCAATTTACAGATTAAATACAATCCCTATTAAAATTCCAAGTCATTTTTTGCAGAAATGGACAAGATGATTCTGAAATTGTTTTAAATTGCAAGGGACCCTAAGTAGTCAGAGCAATCTACAAAAAAAAGCTATCAAAACAGCATGGTATTGGCATAAGAAAAGACATTCAGATCAACAGGGTAGAATTGAGAACACAGTAATTAAATCATATGTCTATGGTCAATTGATATTTTATTTTATTTTATTTTTGCTGAGGCTGTCATGGGCAGACAATGGGGTAAAATTGGCCCTTTCAACAAATGGTGCTAAAACAACTGGATATTCACATGCAAAATAAATAAGTAGATAGATAGATAAATAAATCCTATCTAATAAAAGAGAAAGATGGTAATTGGCGTACGACCGCTACCCTTCCCATTGGCTAATCAGGGAGATATGCAAATTAACTGTTAGCCAAGATGGCGGCCGGCAGCCAGGCAGCTGATGCGAACAGGGAGGCTTGCTTGCTTCAGTGATGGAGGACTCCAACATTCCCTGCCTGACTTTCCGGCCTCTCAGCTGCAACTCTAAGCAACTATGTTGCAAAAATAGAAGCTAAAAAAACCCCAGACCTGCTTTACTCAGTCGGGCTTCAGCCAGCCAGACCGCAACATTGTATCAAATACAGACGGTAAACAAAGGCCAGAAACCTGTTTTCAACAGCCGAGGCCTCAGAGCTACAGCTGGCCCAGAATAAAAGAAAAAAAGGAGCGGTTGGGAGCTTCAGTCACCTGTCAGCCTGAAAACGGCCCTCAGCCAGACTGACCAGGCACCCCAGTGGGGATTCCCACCCTGATCCAGGACACCCTTCAGGGCAAACCAGCCACCCCCACCTGTGCACCAGGCCTCTATTCTATATAGTAAAAGGGTAATATGCCTCCCAGCACCGGGATCAGCGGAGCCGTGAGGCCTCCCGGCACCGGGATCAGCGTGACGGGGGCAGCACCCAAACCCCCGGATCACCCTGCGGCTCTGTGTGTGACAGGGTGCAGCACCCCAACCCCCTGATCCGCCCTGCTCTGTGTGTGATGGGGGGCGGTACCCCAACCCCCCTGATGGGCCCTGCTCTGTGAGTGATAGTGGGGAGCTCCTCAACCCCCTGATCAGCCCTGCTCTGTGTGTGAGAGGGTACGGAGCCCCAAACCCCTGATGGGCCCTGCTCTGTGCATGACAGGGGGCAGTGCCCCAACCCCCTGATCCGCCCTGCTCTGTGTGTGACAGGGGGCGGTGCCCCAACCCCCCAATCGGCCATACCCTGAGTGTGACTAGGGGTGGCATCGCAACCTCCAGATCCGCCCTGCTCTGTGCATGACAGGGGGCGGCGCCCCAACTCCCCAATCGGCCCTGCTCTGAGCCCGACCAGGGGCTGCACCTAGGGATTGGGCCTGCCCTCTGCCACCCAGGAGCAGGCCTAAACCAGCAGGTCGTTATCTCCCGAGGGGTCTCAGACTGCGAGAGGGCACAGGCAGGGCTGAGTGACCCCCTCTCCCCGCCGAGTACACAAATTTTTGTGCACCGGGCCTCTAGTAAATAAGTAAATAAATAAAATGAAGTTGGACATATATCTCACATCATATACAAAAATGAACTAAAAATGGATCAAAGACCTAAATGTAAGAATTAAAATTATAAAACAGAAGGAAATATAGGAGTAAATATTCATAAACTTGCATAGGTAACATAACAACTAATGTATGGTAACATGAAAAAACAAGGTGGACTTCATAAATTAAAAATATTTGTGTTTGGAAGGACACTATCAAGAAAGTTAGCCTTAGCCAGCCTGGCCCAGTGGATAGAGCGTTGGCCTGTGGACTGAAGGGTCCCGGGTTCGGTTCCGGCTAGGGGCACATGCCTGGGTTGCAAGCTCAATCCCCAGTGGGGTGCGTGCAGGAGGCAGCCAATCAGTGATTCTCTCTCATCATTGATGTTTCTATCTCTCTCTCCTTCTCCCTTCCTCTCTGAAACCAATAAAGAAATATATATATTCTTAAAAAAAAGGAAGTTAAAAGACAGCACACAGAATAAATATTTCCAAATCATCTATAATAATAAAAGCGTAATATGCTAATTAGACCGGACAGCCGAACGACATTCTGGATGTCCTTCCAGACGAACTTCCAGAACAACTAGTGGGCTGTGGATGGGGCAAGCGAGCCTGCATTGCCAGGCCAGCCAGGTGGTCCCAGCGCCCCCCTTTCCACAGAGGCAGTGGGAGAGGCGGCTTGGCATGGGCCTGGTCCTGGTCCGGCACCACCCCTTGCATAGAGGCAGTGGGAGAGGTGACATAGGGACTGGTCTCACGTCACCGCCCATCCCAGCGCCGCCCCTTCCACAGAGGCAGTGGGAGAGCCTGCTGCGCACCTGGTCCTGGTGTTGCCCCTTCCCCAGAGGCCAGAGGTGGCAGGAGAGGGGGCTGCAAGGTCCAGGTCCTGGTGCCATGCCTTCTGCAGAGGCAGGGAAGGGCAGGGGGCAGCACTATCCCACAGCCTCCGCAGAGGCAATATGGGGCACAACCATGGTGCCTCAAGTTCCCATGGCCTCTCCCTGGCCAGCCTGGCCCCAGATTGCCACCACCACCAGTGGGCAGGGGGAAAGGCCAGTGCTAAGGAGCAGCAAGCCCAGCTTCTGGTTGAGCGGCATCCCTCCCCCCCCCCCCCCCCCGACCCTCTGCTCAGACAGAAGCTGGGCTTATGGTTCATGAGCGCAGCTGAGGTGACGTAAGCCTCTCCTGTCTCCGCAGTAGGCGGGTAATAAGGAGCAAGGGGTCCTGGACTGCGAGAGCCCCAGAATGCAAGAGGGATATCTGAGTGCCAGCTTAGGCCCGATCCCTGGGGAGTCCTGGACTGAGAGGACACAGGCCAGGCTGAGGGACCTCCCCCTCCAGTGCATGAATTTCGTGCAATGGGCCTCTAGTATATCTAATAAGGATCTAGTATCCACAATATAGAAAGATTTCTTGAATCTCTTACAACAACATCAACAAAAAAACCCAAATAAAAAATAGAGAAAGGCCTAGCCAGGCTCAATGGTTGAGCCAGGAGGTCACAGTTCAATTCCTGGTCAGGGTACATGCCCAGGTTTCAGGCTTGATCACCAGTAGGGGGTATGTAAGTGCAGGAGGCAGAGATTGATGATTCTCACTCATTACTGAAGCTTCTATTTCTCTCTCCGTCTCTCTGAAGTAAAAAAAAACATATTTTTAAAAAATAAGAAAGGACTTGAATAGATATTTCCTCAAAGAAGATGTACAAATGGCCAAAAAGCACATAAAAATAAGCTCTCCATCACTAACCATTAAGAAAATGCAAATCATAATTAAATGCCACCTCAAACTCACTAGAATAGCGATATTAATCCACACTAATAAAAGGGAAACATGCAAATTGGTGTCACTCCACTATGCCCACCAGCCAATCAAGATGAGTATGCAAATTAACCCAATAAAGATGGCAGTTAATTTGGCAGGCACAGAGCAAAGACTGAAGACTGAAGAGGCTTGGCTTCTCTGCTGCGGCCACAGGGGAGAAGTCTAGCCTCCAGGCTTGGTTTCTCCACTGCGGCCGGACCAAAGGCCTGGGTCCTGAGTGCTGGAGGAAAACCGGTGCTGGCAGCCAGGGGAAGGAAGGCCTACTGCACAAATCTTTGTGCAATGGGCTTCTTGTCTCTCTATATATAAAAGGCTAATATGCAAAGTGTCCCCTCAGGAGTTTGACCAGGAGATAGGAGTTCAATTGCTCGCTATGACGTTCACTGACCACCAGGTGGCAGCACAGAACGAAGGAAGTCCCCGGCCGGCAGCCAGAAGGCCTTGATTGGCCCTGACCTCTGGCCAGGCTTAGTGACTGTTATAATAATGCTATGGTCATAAGGAAACCCCTCTAATGTGTGATATAATTATTGTGTGAAATGTTTGCTGTGTGGAGACCCCAATACTTTGTAACTTCCAAATTGGTGAACACCCCACTATCTTGATGTGAACACTCTAAGCCCTTAAAGTGTAAAGGCCCTGCTCTTAGCATAAGGCACACCATCTGGCCCACACCGATAAGACACAAGTTGTTTACGACCGGCAATATAAGCACCGGACCTTCCTTAGTCGACATCTCCTGCCTGATGAGAGGACGACTCCACGTCACTCCGTGAGACAAGCCCCTGACTGACTGCTCTGCTGTGCGAGCCTCAACCACCTGTGGCCGCCTGTCTGTCTTCGTCTGCGTCGTCCTTCTTTCGGTGTGCATTGCCAGGTGGCCTTTGCTGGAGCCTAGGACCCACTAGGAATAGGTAAATAAACCCTGTGTGATTGCATACTAATTCTGTCTTGTGTGTTCATGTGTTCTGGTTGGCTCAACTTTCTAGACATTGAAGTAGCAGGGGATAGGCCGTTATTGCTGACCCCTCGTCACCTGCGTATGTCCCACTAAATCTAGGGAGAAAATTAATTAATTGGCACAAGTGTTGGCAGGGATGTAAAAATTGGAACTCTCATATTGTTAGTGGGATTGTAAAATGGTAAAACTGTGGAAAACAATTTGGTGATTCCTCAAAATGTTAAACGTACCATGTGACACAAAAATTCCACTCTCGGGTATTATCTCCAAAAGAATTAAAAACAGAGAGTCAGATATGTTTTATACTAATGTTCATAGAAGCCTTATTCACAATAGCCAAAAAATAAAAACAACTAAGAGTTCATCAACAGATGAATAAATTAAACAAATGTGTTATATACATACAACGGAACATCATTCAGCCATAAAAGGAATGAAACACTAAGATATTCTACAACAGGAGTAAATTTTGAAAACATTATGGCAATTTAAAGAAGCCATACACAAAAAGTCACATATTATATACTACTATTCATATGAAATCACCAAAATAGGAAATTCATTGAGACAGAAAGTAGATTAGTGATTGCCAGTGCTTGGAGGGAGGGAGATTAATGCATCACTGGGTAATGGTAACAGAGTTGTGTTTTTTTTTTGAGTGATAAAAATATGCTGGAATTAGATAGTGGTGGTGGTTTCATAATACTGTGGATGTACTAAAAACTAGAGTTGTATAATTTAAAATGGTGAATGTTATCTCAATGGAAAAAAAAATAGAAACAAGGAATCTGGCCTATTGTAAGTAAGTGTTCTGGTGAAGCCTAGTAAGAATCCAGCAGGGTCAGGTGGTGTTTCTGATATTGTTATAAAGACTATAGGTAAGTTATTTAGAAAATCCTTAAGGAAATTAGAGACCATATCAGTAATTCCCATGAAATCAATAACAACAATGCAAGAATGTATACTCCAAAAGCAATGACAACAACAGACTTGTAGTAACAATAACTTCTTTTGGTATTACCTTTTATCTGAATCTCATTCTATGTTTGAGTCTATGACCTAGCCTCGGTACACCAGTCACACTTGGTCTGGGTTTTGAAGCAGGATTCAGGGCAGGATATATCCTGCCTGGCAGCAGTGGCAGTGATGTCATCAGGCTCTGATGGTCACAAACATGTGGTATGAGTCACAACCTAGTGTTCAGCAACTGAGGTGACATTTCCCCAGGGGATGATTTCTGCACTGTTGATGTTGGCTACAGTCTCGAGTTTTCACTTTATTCCTGATCATTTTTCAGAATTGCCAGCAAATCCATGAGATATCTGATATCCTTTCAAAATATCCCTTTGCTGCTTAAACCAGACAGCAATAGTTTGTTGTTTCTGACAAATAACTCTGGCTGTGACAAAAAACTTTATTCAAGCCATCTAATAATACTAGATGGACTCCTTGAACCCTAGTCTGGGGCTAACTTCCTAAAGCTTTGAGGCCGTTGGTCTGGCATCCAGTGTCCCAATCAAATGCTTTCATCCTAGGAATTTTCCCCACAGTCATTTCTCACTAACATCTGTATGGGTCATTTCTTAAAGCAAATAATTCAACCAAATAATTTGACTCTATATATTCCACAAATACTTTGTGTTTTATTTATAATATTTACTTTCCCCTTTTATCTTTACTGGTCACATCCATCAAAACCCAAGTGAAATTCCTCTTCTTCAGAAAAATCTATTTAGTCCACTCTTTAAACTTGTCCTCTCCTATCTCAATGTTTGTTATAGATGCTGAATCCAATCTGAATCTACATTTCTACAGAACTGCTCTTATATGTCTTTATCTTTCCAGCTAGCATATTAACTCTGGAGTTTCTAAATTTCTTCAACAAGTTCTTCTTTTAACACTTTAGTGTACAGATAGACCTGCGCCCTACATTTGATATTTTTAATTTCCAATTATCAAGGACAATTGTTTTATTTTTTGGTCAATCCTCACCCGAGGACATTTTCCCATTGATTTTTTTAATTTCTTTATTAGTTAAGGTATTACAAATGTGTCCTCATACCCCCATTAACCCCCAACCTTCCCCCCGCCCCCACACTCATGTTCTCATCCCCCTGTTGTCCATGTCCATTGGTTTGGCTTATATGCATGCATACAAGTCCTTTGGTTGATCTCCTCCCCTTACCCCCACCCTCCCCTCCTTTCCCTCTGGGGATTGATAGTCTGATTGCTGTTTCTCTGTCTTTGGATCTGTCCCTGTTCATCAGTCTATGCAGTTCTCTATATTCCACAAATGAGTGAGATCATGTGGTATTTATCTTTCTCTGACTGGCTAATTTGACTTAGCATAATGCTCTCCAGGTCCCATTGATTTTTAGAGAGAGTGGAATGGAGGAGGAGAGGCAGAGAGAAACACATCAATTGGTTGCACCCTGCACGGGCACCAACCAGGGCAGGGATTCTAGGGATTGACACACTGAGGTAAGTGTCCTTGACTGGAATCAAACGCATGGCCCTTCAGTTCAAGGGCCCACACTCTATCCACTGAGCCAAACTGGCCTGGGCAAGGATAATGGTTTCTGTATGAGCAAAACTGTGTGTAATGATCTATCCAAACTGAAATCTAATTATGTCCCTATTGCCCATGAGATAAAGAGATAATCCTTAGTGTCACTTGAATGTCCCTCCATGTCTAGTCCCAAAGACTTCTGTAGTCTTTTGTGGCCACTCACCCTCTTTACCTTGATGGGTTCTTGGAAAGCCATCTTTTAGCACATGTCTCCCTTCACCTATGTGGTTTTACTTTTTCACATATTTTCCTTTTCCTAATCATGGATATTTATTTCAAGACCTAGCTTAAAGTTCTCCTCTCTGAAGTATTTTCTTAACTCAAATAAAGTTGGTCAAATGGAGAGCAGGAAGCATACGTTGTGGTCCCAACTTGGACACTGTTTGTACCCAGGCTGGTGCCACCTAACCTTACTGGGTCTGTGTCTCTCCTCAGTATCATGCTTGTTCACATCACTCTAAACAAGTCACAGTGGGGAGACACTAATACGACAAAGAGCTCAGAAATATCTCTGTCTATAACTATTGTTTCTAAGTTTACTCAATATTCTTCATTTTTTGCAGTTAGAACCACCAACTAGCATATAACTTTGTAAGCCCTGGGACGCAATTTAATTCTGAAACCATGGGGAATGCGTCCCATAATACTCCCCCCACCCCCTTTACACACACACACACACACACACACACACACACACACACACACTGGAAAGTGAACAGTCACAAGGCTAGAATGATCATGGGCCCCAGAGACTGGAAAAGAAGCTTATGTCTTATGGCTCTGACCAGGGAGAATAGGAATTTGGCAAAAGTAGAAAAGACAGATGACAAATTTGGAAGCTGTGTGCATGAGTGCTAAGTGCCTGTGGGGAATACACAGTAGCATATTGCCTGTGTACTCTTTCTGGAGCAGTTGTTGCCAGCATGGGCAGACAAAGCCTATTTACGAAGAGCATTGTTTCAGCTTCCCTACAGCTCTGTGACAGCACATCCAGGCTTCTGAGTCCACCTAAAGCTATCTATTCAGGAAGAATGGTCTGCAGCCTTCAATACACACCCTTTTCAGAACATGGAAAGACAAAACACAAAAGACTCTTGCAGAATAACCTCTGGTAAAATGAGACTGAATTCTGCTTTAAGTAATCGAATATGGCCTTTGTTACTGCAGGTTGGATGGATGCTGGGTATCTGGAAAGCAGAATAGGGGAGAAGATGAGAGAGGTAAAAATTTCTGATTAGGCAGACCACTATATTTAGCTTGGCAGGGGGCAATATTAAAATAGTTTGTGAATTTTGCAAAGCATGCTGTAATATTTTTCATTAACACTCCCTTTAGCTTTAATGGTAGGTAATAACTGCTGACAGATGACAGCCATTGTAGTTGTCTGCTAGTACAGTTTATTCCATGGAAAGCAGAGTAAATGTGAGAATTCATTCCACTTAAAGTGGAATACCTGGGGTGAATCAATTTGGTGGGCAAAACATGAGCTCTGGAGGCTGGTCATCCAGTGGTCCCTTATGCTTTGTTTTTAATAACCTAGGTAATTTATTAACCTCAATAATTAGATGAAATGTTTCTGGGACTGGAATTCCCTCAGTGGTTATGGCATCTGTCTATCTGATCACTAAAGGGAAAGTGAACACACACTCTCTGGCATACAGCATCTCTTAAAGCTTTTTCACATCATGCTATATGCTGGCATCTTGAGATCAGGGAAACTGACTACTTAACCAGCTCCCATAACTATATTCACAAATTAGTATAAATCAAATCTCTTTTAATATAAAAATATCATTTTTATTGTTCTCCAAGGTCTCTCCCTCCTCTGCCATCACAATGACCAACAGAACTAGAAAACAAGAGCCGAGAGAACAGGAACCTTGCCTGCTTCGCTGTTTTCTCTTTACCTGATGGCTAACAGTCTCTGGCACATTAGAGGCACTCTATAAATATCAGTTGGATGAAAGAGTACCCCATAATAAGCAATGTGATATTCTATAAATGGACATGGAAAAACAACTGTGCAAAAGTGATCTTCCCCAGATTTGAAGGTTGTTTGACTTAATTATCTCCTCTGGTGGTGAAGTCTTTTTTCTTCTGGCCTCTGGCCAGTTAGATCCACGTTTTCACTAGAGGTAATTCTCAGAATCATGTGTCCTCCCAACGACATTTCCATATGTCCAATAAGATGAACACTAATATACAGAAAAACATACCAGAATAATATTGAAAATTTCTGTATCTGTTAACTATATCTTATTTTTGTTTGGGAAGAAACTTTTGAGATCTCTACTGAAGTAACGTGCCCCTGATCAGGTTTTCAGCCATTTAGTTCCTTCATATCCTAGTTGAGTACTATGCCTTTTAACTTTTTAGAATAACATAAAAACAAGGAAACAGCAGTAAAAACAATCTTTTTATTTAAAGTAAAAATATTTACCAGAACCCCCTTAACCCCCTTAAAAAAAAAAGCTGCTGGAAGAATGAAATATCTGGAAATGGAGTAAAATCTGGGAAATTAAAAAGACTTAGCTATTGTTTGGTTTGGGTGGGAGTGGGTAGATTATCAAACTTTAAAAACATTGCAGCCCTCTGAACTTCATCATTCAGATCATGGGCCAGACATCAATTAATTCTAAACCCTGTGATCAAAACAAAAACAACTGACACATTGTCTCAATTTACTTTTTGTTGTTGTTGTTGTTTGGGGACAATAGGTAAACCTTCTGATGCTCTGTGGGAGCAGGCAGGCTGGGTAAGGCCTGAGAGGACAAAATTCAGCCTCTAGGTTCCTGGGCCAGTCTTTGCTGTAGAGGCCTGGCCTAAGTGCATAGTCCTGCAAGCCTAGATCTCCCAGTGACAGACAGAATTTTGCAGATTCTTAAACCACACTAGCATTCATTGTGAAAATTTTACAAGAGACAGAATATACAAGAGCCCTGATACAAATGAAGCAAAATCATGTCTGTCTACCTGGTTGATTACATTGACAATAGACAGCAAAATGACTCCATTTATAGCTCTCCTCATTCTACTTGAAATTTAGTCCTAATGGTCTATGCTTTTTGGAGCAGCTCTTCAAAGCAGAAAGAACAGGAAATAATCTACTGAGCATACTTCCTTTTTATTTTTTTTCCTGCTTTATGCCCTTTGGTAGCTATGCTTACTTTTGTTTTCCAATAGTGATAACCTTGAAAAAGATAAAAAATGACTTCTCAGACTGAAGCCAAGCCAAAGATAAACTGAGGCCACAGACTGCATGATTCATCACTCTAATTGCCAGACTCCTAGAAAATGATATTGTGGGTAAGTTTTGAGGAAGTGGCCAGTGATGGAAATCACAAAGCTTTCACGGCATGTAACAGAGACTTGATCTAGAGCAGAGCTCCTTAAACTTTGTTGTGCAAAAGACTCACCTGGAGTTTTGTGAAAGTACAGGCTCTGATTCAGCAGCTCCGGGCCCAAGAGTCTGCATTTCTAACTTGCTCCCAGGTGATGCTGATGTTGCCGGTTCCCAGACATCCTTTAGTTAGCAAGAGTCTAAAGTAGCAATTTTCAACCGGTGTGCCACGAGAGTTTTTAAAACATGCAATACCTGATTATTTAGTGAGGGACATTGACCTCTTTCCCTTAGATTGTCAAATTAAAAAAAAAAAAAAAAATGACAACAGCCAACACAACAATAGCCATCCAGTGTGAATGAATCAACATTATACCTATTTTTGTCATCAGTTCATTAAAAAATATATTTTTGGTGTGTTGCAGAATTTTAGTAATTAGTTTATGTGTGCCATGAGATGATAAAAGCTGAAAATCGCTGGTTTAGAGACATACCTCTAGGATTTACTAATCTGTGTTCAAAGCAAGCACTTAAACTCTGGGAAAATCAAGTTTATTTATTTCTAAATTAGGGTTAATAATATCAATAAACTGAATGCCTATCTCATAAGGATGTTGTAAAAAAATCAAGAACTACATGAGTTTACATGTGTATGTACATGTATATAGCATATATTATAATGCTTTATATAAATACTAGAGGCCCAGTGCACAAAATTCGTGCACGGGGGCGGGGGGGGCGGTGTCCTCAGCCCAGCCTGCACCCTCTCCAATCTGGGATCCCTCTCGCAATCTGGAACCACTGGCTCGTAACCGCTCACCTGCCTGCCTGCCTGATGCCCCTAACTGCTCCCCTGCCAGCCTGATCTAACTGCTCTCCCCTCCTTGCCTGATCCCCCTAACTGCCTAACTGCTCTCACCTCCTGGCCTGATCCCCCTAAGTGCCTATCTGTTCTCCCTTCCTCTCTGCGCCCTTCGGATCCCTGGCACAGGCATGCTGAGAGCGCTCTCTCCACTGCCCCTGTCCTGATAGGTAATTATGTGACAGCATCCCGGACTATTTGCATATTCCTCTATTATGACTAGAGGCCTGCTGCACAACATTTGTGCACTCATGGGGGGGAGTCCCTCAACTTGGCCTGTGACCTTTCACAGTCCAGGAGCCCTCAGGGGATGTCCAACTGATGGCTTAGGCCCGCTCACTGTGGGGAACGGGCCTAAGCCATCAGTTGGATATCCTTAGCATTGCTGCCGAGGTGGGAGAGGCTCCTGCCACCGCCGCTGAACTCGCCAGCCGTGAGTATGGCTTTTGGCTGAGTGGCGCTCCCCCTGTGGGAGCACAATGATCACCAGGGGGCACCTCCTGCATCGAGTGTCTGCCCCCTAGTGGTGAGTGTGCATCATAGCGACCAGTTGTTCTGCTGTTTGGTTGATGTGCATATTACCCTTTTATTATATAAGAAGATTACGGATTAATCCCTACTCCATATCTATTCTTTATCACTATCATAATTATGAAAAGGGTAATTGGAATCCCTTTCCACACTTAACCTTTTGTGATTTCTCTTTCTCTCTAAAACAGCCTCTACTGTTCCCATTAACAGGATTTTTATCTGACAAAAACCCAGGAGGAAAGTGATTGGCAGATGAGGGGCAGTGGACACAAGCAGACTTTCCCTGACCACAAAGACCATCACACTTCACATGGGAAATTTCAAGATACAAAGCTCTTGGGAAATCTTAACTTTAGTGACATTGGAATTGCCATATGATTGTTGTTGCAAAAGAATGACTAGATAAGACTGGAGATTTTAAAAACAGCTGAGAAGCAAATGAAAGTAAAACAAAATAGCACTCCCTTGGTATTAAGATGTTATAAACTGAACAAGCACCGCTGTTGTGTTCAGCTGAGCTTTGTGCTTCTATCTATTTCTCTAACTTCCATGAGCAGAATCGGGTTCTGAAATCATGGTCATCTGTCCAAGTTTCTGATTTGTTTTCTCCTTGAAACTGAGCATCTAGTGTGTGGGTTATGTTGACAAAGATCACTCCTTCTCTCCCTCTCATCCAATGTGGTTAGCTCCTAACTGAAAATCTTTCCTGTAAGAAACCAGAATGCATAGTTGAAAGAAATCCTGAATCTTTATTTTTCAATTGCAAAGAGATTAAATATTTTTCCTTCAATTATCAATTCAGTTTTTAATTTAAATTCTTTATTGTTTAACGTATTACGTAAGTTTCCTTTTTCCCCCATTGACTTCTCCCCAGCTGCCTCCACCCCCCAGCACATATCCTCACCTCCCCACCCTCAAGTCTGTGTCCACTGGTTATTCTCATATGGATGCATGCAAGTTCTTTGGTCAATCTCTTACCCATCCCACCCCCAACCTTCCCTCATGGGTTGGACAGACTATTCGGTGCTTCTATGACTCTGGTTCTATTTTTGTTCATCAGCTTATGTTGTTCATTATATCCCACAAATGAGTGAGATCATGTGATATCTTTCTCTGACTGACTTATTTCGCTTAGCATAATGCTCTCCAGTTCCATCCATGCTGTTGCAAATGGTAAGAATTCCCTCTTTTTTACAGCAATGCAGTATTCCATTGTGTAGATGTGCCACAGTTTTCTAATCCACTCATCTGCTGATGGGCACTTAGACTGTTTCCAATCTTAGTTATTGTAAATTGTGCTGCTATGAACATAGGGGTGCATATACCCTTTCTGATTAGTGTTTGTTTTCTTGGGATATATTCCTAGAAGTGTGGTTACTGGGTCAAATGGAAGTTCCATTTTTAATTTTTTGAGGAAACACCATACTGTTTTCTTTCCACAGTGGCTGCACCAGTCTGCATTCCCACCAGCAGTGCAAGAGGGTTCCTTTTTCTCCACATTCTCACTAGTACTTGTCGTTTGTTGATGATAGCCATTTGAGATGATACCTCATTGTTGTTTTGATTTGCATCTCTTGGATGATTAGTGACTTCGAAGAATTATCAATTCTTTAAGAGAACTGCAATACTATTGAAGGCTGGGCAAGTTCAGACAGTAAAAGGAACTTAGTCATTGACTTGAATGTGACCAGACAAGAACAGATGTTAACAAAGCTCTGAAAATAATGATAAGCTTTAGATACTTTGATTCAAAAGAGTATGTTTGGAGATATAATGAACAAGTTTGAATTATCAATAGGGTTAAAACAGGAATGACCTTCTGTGTCATGTTTCAGGGCAAAATCTTTATGAATAGAGAATCTCCTGAATCCATATAACTATAGAACTATTAGCGGTGAAAAGGTACCAGAAGGTTACCAGCAATTGGACCTCGGTTCAGCAACCTTGGTACTTGAATTCTGGTTAAGAAATAATTCAGAGGCAAGACTCAAATACAAGAAAAAGTTTATTTAGAAAGCCACGAGGTAGAAGAAGTGAGCCAGCTGGGCTGCATGGGCTCAGGAAACAAGTTACAGGGGCAAAAAAGGGCCCTTGGAACTTAGGGGAAAGAAAACAAGGGTCTATGTGCCTGGAGTGAAGGAGGGGGGGGGGGGAGGCCTGGGCATGCTTTAGAGCAGTGGTTCTCAACCTTCCTAATGCCTCGACCCTTTAATACAGTTCCTCATGTTGTGGTGACCCCCAATTTCATTGTTACAAATTGAACATAATGAAAGCATAGTGATTAATCACAAAAACAATATGTAGTTATATATGTGTTTTCCGATGGTCTTAGGCGACCCCTGTGAAATGGTTGTTCGACTCCCAAAGGAGTCTCAGCCCACAGGTTGAGAACTGCTGCTTTAGAGAGAGCACTTGTGCTGGGAAAAGAAGGGGGTGGGGATTTTAGAGGAGGTCCCAGGGGAAGGTCTCAATAGACTATTCATCAGCTTCCAGATTTCAGTGTCATGGTCTGCACTAGGTCAGGGGGAAGAAGAGGGTCCAAACTGCATGACCAACAATATACTAGGGGATGGAAGGTCACCCTGAGGGTGAGGTACCCCTCTACAATTTGTTGGGAGGCACCGGGGCTTTCCTCCTGGTGACCTTCAATACCTGGCCCACAATCCTTGCTCTGCTCATGCCTGTCTAGCTGCCTACTTAGAATTAAACAGAGGCCAACTGTGTCAAACTGACTTAACTCTTGACCAGAAAGGTAAGGCTGTAAAGCAATAAAAGTTCACTATTTGCTTCAGGGAATTTCTGTGAATCAATTTATGGGAACAAATAATTTGCTCATCTGGGTAAATAGCTTTTCTATCAGGATAAATAAATTGTTCCCTTGGGCAAATAGCTCACTTATCCAACAAAGAATTTCCTTATCAAGATTGACTTTAAAACCATCACCTCACAGTGCTCATCAATCTTAAAATATCATGTAAATATACCTTATGCAAATCTATGATTTCTTGCCTTGAAAGATCTTCCTTAACTGACAAAACCCTTCAAATATCTTTCCCTGAACTTTCTCTTCTGAGACACTATTAAGGCTTTTTTAGGGTTGTATCCTCCAGGGCTGAAGCCAGCCAAATAAGCAGGCTTGCTCCATCTGTACATTTTCTGTGTTCTCTAGGGCAGCAGTCACCAACCAGTGGTCCGTGGAGTCTGAAAGGTTGGCAACCGCTGCTCTAAGGGAGTCCAGGCTTGACTCTCTCACTGTTCCTCCAGGTGCTGCTACTGACACCATTGTAAGGTAATTTTTCCACTGCTGAAAATCTCCAAGATAGGCAGGACAGATGAAAGACTAAGCATAATGAATGGGTCAAGTGAGGGGTGGCATGATCCTGTTATCCTTGTCAGATATCCTTCTGAAAAAGTCGGTCTCAAATTAGAGAGTGATAATTCCTCCAACTTATTTTTAAGGCAGCTCAGACAGGTGTTAATGTAAATAATATGTAGGATTTTCTATAAAATAAAAATTTTCATATTTTTACCCTATAATTGACAGAACAAAAACCTCAAAACGTCAGATTCCTAAACATTTAGCCATGCTTACTGTAAATTTACAGAGCCCGAGTGTATGCCTTCTCTTGAGCTAGCATGTCAGTGAATGCTGTCATGGAACCCAGGCCAGAGAGAATTGTGATCTCTGAGCCTGACATGAAGCCTTGAGAACAGGCATTGCTGTCTCTTACACAGAAATGAAAGCCAAGCAGCAATGGAAAAACGACGTCAGCTGATCCTGACACTATTGTTTTTAAGACCAGTGCCTATCATTATTTTTTCCTGGCATTTTAAGACGCTCCACAAATATCGTATAAATACTACCTAATGCAAAGCCTGACCTTCTGCTTAAAATACAACTACTTATGAGATTTATTTTTTCTGCCCCCATTTTCCCTTCTTTTGTGCTGTCCATGTATGGTTATTTATTTAGACCACATCTACTTCCATCAAAATGATTTGAGCCAACTTACAACAGAAGTAAAAATAAAATGAGGCCAAAATGTGCATCCCATTAGGAGTAAAATATGGGCTGCATACACTTCTCATAAAATTTGTGGCGGTATTTACTGCCCCTTATCTCTCCAGTCCAATATGCTTAGCATCTAATTGCAAATCTTTCTTCTTAGAACATTCTGCAGAGTTGAAGGAAATCCTGAGTCCAAACTTTCCAAATCCAAGGAAGCAAAACTTTTCTTCTTCCTTTGTCAATTCTCTGACAGAACTTCAACTCCACTGAAGGTGTCAGACTATTGATAAGGACTTTAATTCAAAAATGCAAAACACACACACAGTCAATCAATTAATCTATGTAATTATTTTTCCCTATTTCCACTTAGAGTAGATCATTTAATTCAAAGTGTGGCAGACTTTTCTGGAAAGGACCAGATAGTAAATATTTTAGGCTTTGCAGACCATATGGTGTGTGCTGCAACTACTCAACTCTGCTGTCATAGCACAAAAACAGCCAGAAAATATGTAAAGAATGGATGTGACAGTGCTCAATTAAAACTTTAGTCACAAAAAGAGGTGGAGAGCTGAATTTGGTTCTTTGACTTCAGGTTGCTGACTCTTTTTTCTGATGTTTTCCATTACTTCAATCTAGGGTCAGAGTAAAAGGGTAAGCTGAAATGAAACAGACAAGAAATATTCAAAGTGGACAAAAATAGTTATTGGCTGTACTCTTTCTTTGCTGTTTGTTGGATAGACTGTGTTTTCATTATTCCTGTAGTAGTAGGCTAAATAGTAGCCCCAAAGAAATGTTCCATTCTAGTCCCTGGAACCTACAAATAATATTTTGTTTGAAAAAAGGGTCTTTGTATTTGTCATTAAGTAAAGGATCTTGAATTGAGGAGATAGTCCTGGATGGTCTCTGTAGACCTTAAATTCCATCACAATTAGCCTTAGAAGCAGAGGGAGATTAGACAGACACACATAGGACAAAGTGATGGAGGCAGAAATTGAAAGAATGTGACTAAACAAGCCAAGGAAGTGCCAACAGTGACCAGAAACCAGAAGCAGCAAAGAACAGACCCTCCTCTGGAACCTCCAGAGGCAGTGTGGCCCTGTGAAACTGATTCAGCCCAGTGAGGCATGTTAAACAACTGACCTTCAGAACTGTGAAAAAATACATTTCCATTGTTTTAAACCATCCAATTTGTGGTATTTATTTTGGCATCCACAGAAAAGTATGTGTATGTGTGTGTGGTGGGGATTAGGGGAAATGTGCACAATGTCCTTTGAGATTTTACAAATAGAGCAGTATGGCATGCACTTCTTCTGGAGGTCTCATGTAATTTGCTGAATTAAATTTATATGTTAACTCATCATGTTGGGATACTTGTAGCATGTATGATATTAAAACTTCACATCTGTCCATGGTGAAATCTTGGGCTCTTGATTTTCACAAAAGATTTTTCTTCCTTCTCAAAGATCCTAGAAAATGATTTTTTTTGTTTTTAAAAAAAATATATATTTTTATTGATTTTTACAGAAGGGAGAGGGGCAGAGAGATAGAAACATTGATGAGAGAGGAAGTCATTGACTGACTACCTCCTGCAAGGCCCCCACTGGAAATTGAGCCCACAACCTGGGCATATGCCCTGACTGGGAATGGAATTGGTGACCTCTTGGTTCCTGGATCGATGCTCAACTGCTGAGCCACACCAGCTGAGTGATGATATGTTGCTGTTCATGACAATGACTAGAGATTTTCTACCTCTTTATCTTGGAGGAAGCAAGTCTTTTAGAAACTTTAGTTGGTACATTGTTCTTAGTTCTAGCATTGTCTCTTATGTAGTCTCTCAGGATACAGCTACTACTCCTGGATGGATGTTAAATAACAACGCCCCCTAAAGTGTTCAGGCCTTTATCTAGGTCTAACACCCCCTTGCACTGCCACTGAGTTAGCTTGTACAATAACCGTTTTGATTATGCATTCTCTGTTATTTCTGAGAAAGTAATTTCACCATTTTTTTTCAAATCTGACTATATGTTTCTGATTTTCTATTTTTTTAAATCCAGGATTACTCTGTGTTAAGAGCTAGAAGGGGGTCTGTGCTACTTTAAATCTTTCATGTTGCTTAAGATATTTCATAGCAAGTCTAAATTCAAACAGCCAAGAGCTAAAGAAGTTCTCTCAGCTAACATTTGAAAATGAGCTGTGACTCACAGGCAGCCTAAGCACTGGATGTCAAGGCAGGATGATGAGTGAGAAACTGGGCAGTGGGAAATAGTGCAGCTGAGAAACATCTGGAGGGAAAGCAGAACCATGATATACACGAGTGGTCTGTGCACAGCACCAGCATTGCCTGGGAGGTGTTACAAATGCAGAACCTGTGGCCCATCTTGGATCCACTGAATCAGAATCTGCATTTAACCACATTCCCAGGTGACTTTTCTAATTCATATTCAGTTTTGAAAAACACTTGTATAGCATCCTGCTTGAAAGTACAGACTTGGGATTAAGAAAACTGAGTGAGAATACTCAATCAATACTTATTAATCATGTAAACTTTAGAGAAGATACTGAAATTCTAAAGCCTTAGTTTCCTCATTTGTTAAATTAGACCAATAATATCTACTTCATGCAATTTTGCAAAGATTAAATGAAATGATATATGTAAAATACTCTAGTACATAATTAGGAAAATGTTACTTTGAAAAGAGAGTTAATCTGTCTGAAATTAAATATACCGGTTCAAAAATAAATAAAGCCTTCTTTAAAAATGGGGGTGATATAAACATTTATTTTATTATTAACAACTATTGTTTTCATGACTCAATAATTTATTATAATTCAACAAACTTGTAGTAATCACCTACAGAATGCCAGATATTATAGTAGACATTAGGGTAGTTAAATATTAATAGAATGTGGTCCTTGCTTTGGGGAGCTTGCTATGTTAGTGGAGAAGACAGTCAATTAGGATTGTGGATGCTTAAATTGAGTCTTAAAGTATTAGTAGGACTTTACTGAGAAGAAAAGGGTAAACCCATCCCAGGAAAAGAGAAACCTATTTTTACTATCAAATTTAGGAAGGGAATGAGAGTCTATGAAGATCCTCAAACAACATAGAACATAGGGATAGCCAATGTATCAAATTTCACTAGTAAGTAAGAGTAAAAATAGAACACATTTATGGAGTAACTACTATTCTGTCCTTTGAAACTCTGATGTGACAGAGCCACTTCTAAATATTACATAGAAATTTACACAGAATTTACATTTCATCCTCCCAGTTACTATATGAAAGTGATACTATTAGGGTTTCTTTTCACAGATGAAGACGCCGACTTAAAAAAAAGGCCAAGTCAGAAGCAGTCAGGCTCCAGGGTCTATTCTAGGAAAACTATGGACACTGCCTTTTTATAGATAATATAGCTTAAAAAAACTTAAACCTTTAACTGATACATGTAGACATTCTTAAGGATTCTTAAACCCTTATTTCTCCTCACTGTCCCCCTTGCTCTCCAGTGAAGCAGAGGGCATTTATCGGCAACAGCACTATGTAAGATTTTACCAACAGTCTTATAGTCACGGGATCGATAGCAATGGGAGTCTCCCAAGAAAACTATTGGGAAACAACATGTAGGCTATCATCTGGAGATTATGTTAAGATGGAAATTTTAAACCATGTCTAATTCCAAAACAAGAAAAAGCTGTGAGTTTAGCCCAGAAATGTGAGGGGATAGTAACAGTTCTTAGAAATCTGTATACTTTTCTACTGAAGAAGTTGATACCTATTTATGACATTCAATAAATTAGATCCAGGAAAACAAGTAGAAATTCTCTCTCTCATTTAATAAAATTTTAATAATCAAAACTATCCAGAAACTAGAGTAATTCCCTAAGGAAGTATTCTTGCCAGCATGTATTGGGTGCCAAATGGACACACACAAAAAAAAATAAAGTCAAATAGGGCATTCAAATACCTCTTACAGAAAATCTTTTAAGATCCATTTATATCGCTTTTTATTATATTGAATTATATACAATTAAAAATTGGCTAAACAGATATAAGTTTGTTTCTGTCATTTAAAAACATCTCAGACAGCCAGCCAGCCTGGAGCATGTATGACAGCTCAGCCAGCAGAACCCCAGACTCCCCTCTAATCTACTATCTTCAAAGTCACCTCCTGTCCAGTATGAAGGCTGGAGCTGCTGCCCTTGCATCCACACAGCAGGAATCAGGAAGGAGAAAAGACAAAGGCAGTGTATCCCTAGCAGAATCAGGTCCCTTAGGGATCCTTCCCGGGAAGACATCCTCAACCTTTCTGCCATTTGTTATAATTTAGTCACATAACCATACCCTAGCTGCGGGAATCTGGGAAACAAACTCATTAATAACCTCAATCAAATCATGATTCTTCCACTGAATAACACAGGCAGACTATATATTGAGCAAGCAACCAGCAGCCTCCACCATGCCCTTCCACCTGAAAATTCTCCCACTCAGCCCTCTCTTTTCTTTCCGCTTTCCTTTTGCTCCATTCACTCAAAAACCATGAAGTTCACTGTGCCAAGCACAGTGCACGGCATTCGTGGAAACGCATACACAGGTAAGTTATAATTCTCAGGGGTGTTTGATTCTGAGGGATTCTTAGTCGCACCACAGAATTCACGAGGGAGAGTACTTCCTCTCCTGGATTTTTTAGTTCTCTAATTTTTTTTAACCGTCCCTACTATATTAAGAGTTTCAAATAAACATCTCAGGCTCCCCTATGTTTTCTCCTTTGAGTTTCAGACTCATAAAACCAACGACTTGCTGGACTTACCAATTTCATCTGAATAGGGCATCTCAACCCCAGCCGGACAAAAAAATTAAGTAAATTCTTCAACTCCGAGCCCGAAGGAGCCCAGGTCGCGTCGGGAGGGTGCACCACGCACCACAGCAGAGAGATTTCAATAGAGTAAGGAACTGGCTAACCTGAGCTGAAAAGGCCAGAGGAGGGCACCGAGGAGACCGAGGAGACACACAGACAGTACCTGCCGGGAGCGGGCCCACCGGGCCGGAAGGCGAAGGCAGGCCGTGGGCCCTCGGAACTTACCAGCTGCGACCAGAACTCCTGCAGCTGGGAGGCCAGGCGTGAAGGGGGGCGCGGGGCCTGTTAGAACCCTCCGGTTGCACAGAAGAGGGGCCCAGCGGGACCCAGGCGTCCGAGGCAGAGCGCTGCCACTGCTGCCTTTCAGGGGGTAGGAGGAGGCTGCTGTTGTGCGGCAGCCCTCCCTCAGCCACAGTCCTGCCCTCCGCGGGTTTAGTGACCCACAGTCCGGAAACACGACATGGAAAAATCCAGAAGGAAGGAATTCATGCGTTTCGAATTGCGCGCCGCGAGGTGTAGCGCGCTCAAATCTCCGAGTCCCGTTCCCTCCCGTGAACGTGACGTGGTGCGACGTGACGTGGCGTGACGTGACGTGACTGGCGCCTGCGTCCAGCATCCTCACGCTCTAGCCACGCCCCCTGCCTCAGTCACCTGCAGCTGTGCTGGCAGCCAATTGACCACTGTGGTCTCGGGGTGCTTCTGTTCGAGTAACTTGTGTTTTACTTAGTCATGCCTCACCTCCCGCAGTCTCATCACGCAGACATCATCTCACGTCATCGCAAGAAGGGTGAGTACAGTTACAATGAAATATTTTGAGAGAGACCACATTCATGTAACTTTTATTACAGTAGAGTGTGGTAAGGATTCTGTTTTATCATTAGTTGTTAATAGCTTACTGTTCCTAATTTATACAAGTATCATAGGTCTGTATTTAAAAGAAAAAAACACACACGTGTATATAGCGTTTGGTACTATCTGAGATTTCAGGCTTCTACTGGGGATTCTTGGAACATATCCTCTTGGGCTACATGCTTCAGAGAAGGAAAAAAAGAGAGTGAAAAAAAGTGTGCAGACAGAAACAGCAAGCGAGTCAGGAAAGGGCAAGGCTCTGATTCCCTTCCCTGCCCTACTTTTATTTTCTTCCGGCCCCTCGTAGAGGGGGCCAGTTGACAACCGAGAACCGTAGGTAGCAGAGTTGCAGCCCAGCTCCATGAACCAGCTCAGAGGATCGAGTTAGAGCTGAGAGACAACAGCTTAAAGTTTTATGCGTTAAACCAATGCAGTCCACTTGTTTGGCTAGTCAGCATGCACACACACTTCTGCACACATTGCACTTACATACATTAGCAATCATACATTTTTGCTTTTGCC
This sequence comes from Myotis myotis, assembly GCF_014108235.1. Classification (NCBI taxonomy): domain Eukaryota; kingdom Metazoa; phylum Chordata; class Mammalia; order Chiroptera; family Vespertilionidae; genus Myotis; species Myotis myotis. Next base: position 19,903,888 of record NW_023416335.1, read on the forward strand.
TAATTGGATGCACTATTACCTTTTATAAAATGAAGACTTGGAGCTCCAGTGGCGCAATCAGCGCGCGGTACTTATAAAATGAAGACTTGTTTATCCTCTTCCAAAAAATGGAAAACAGAAAACTCTGTCCCAGTACTAGTTAAATCATTTTAATTTCCTCCTAGTATTATACCCCTCAGTTCTGATGCATCCCCAAATCTCTCTTTTCTCTTTTTCCTCCTCTCGGTCTTGACCGCTATTGGCTCTGCTCAGGTGGGAATCAGCTTTGATGTGAGCTGGTTCAATAGTCTTCAAATGCTCCTTCCTAACTCTGTCATTTATTTTATAATATCTCTAAACCATGTGGCAGAATAATCTACAAGCACTGCAAATTAAGCTGTTTTTTTTTTATTCAGACCCCCAACAATGCCTGAAAGGTTAATTTTGGTGGTGCGTGGACAGGCTGAATAGCCATGTCAGATGGTGAATAAAGAAAAATTGAATGTATGTAAGGAAAAGGGGTTGGAGGACGGAGATATCCAAAAGGAAGGGCTCAATAGCACTGAGCCAAAAGGTATTGGGTCCATGAAGGCAGCAAAAATATATTTAGGACAGTGAAACAATGAAGGGCGTAGAAGAAGCAACAGGGAAGCCTAGACTGTGCTGCTTTGGTTCACTGAAAAGACAGAGAAAAGGGGGCCTTAGAGACAGGGACGGGGTTAGGCCGGGATGAGCTGCCACTGCCCCTTGCTCCGCTGGCTGCGAGTCTCATTGGGTCCCTTAGAAGTTGAGGGGAATACATGCCTGTGGGGGAAAGAGGGGGAGAAGGAGAAGGGAATGGCATGGGTATGCTCTTGGAAGAAGAGTGTGCACTATGTCCTTTGTTATGAGTGTATTTATTATCTCTTTCTTGCAGGTAGAAATCTTAGGAATCTTAGAATATTCATCAACTTTCCAGGTGTGCTCTTTCAGGGTCATGGTCTCCACTGATTGGTTGGTGCCAGGGCAGGGGATCATTACTCAATGTAGCTGGTCCTGAGGAAGCCACTGCGTCACGTGTTTGATTTTGGGCCTGGAGCTGAAATACAACTGAAGCCTAGATGTTACTGTTAGGGAGGAAAAGGTCCGGATGTCTAAACTGCCTGACCAGTGATATGAAAGATCAGGGGTCCAAACTGCATGACTGATGATATGATTGCCCTGAGGTGAGGTTCTTGTTTTCCCAGTTTTGCCCCTGGCTAGGCATCCGGGGCTTTCTGCCCTGGAGAGTTTTTGTACCTGGCCCATCGTCCTTGCTCTGGGGGTTCAACTCTGCCCCTTTGCATCCTTCAAAATAGCATTGTACCCCTAGTTGGCCTTCAAGGCTTTTCATTAGGTGACCACAGGGAGGTTTCTCAGCCTCATTTTAATGACCTCAGGTCTCACAGTTAATATGTAGGTATTGCAAAATTCCTCAGAATTGTTACTCTCCATCATATTTCACTGCTCCACGGCTTTGCTTTTGTTTCCACCCTTCTCTGTGTGGGAAGTCCTTCCTACCTCTCTTCCCCTGGCTACTGTTTTTCAGGACAGCTGAGGCCTTTTCTAACCCTCAGCCACCAGGTGCAGCTCCTTTATGCTCTCCTCACATCTCCATCCTTTCACTTTCCTTGTTAACTAGTGATACAATGTGAGGAGTCTTTTATTCCCATTAGACTGTAAGTGCTTTCAGAGCAGAGGTGATCTTTTTTTTTTTTGCCATATGTTGCTGGCAGGTAACTCAGAATTTGGCATAAAACATGTGTTCCATTTGTTTATCTGTGGGCGTGAAATTCGTTCAACCGATCCCCCATGCAGGTGACTGTCTCCCTGAAAGGCACCTTACATAATGTTAACTCATGTTCAAAAGTCAAATAGTTTGTCCCCTTTCCCTGAAGTGCAACATAAACGGGTTTGGCTTAGAAGTGATATGGAAAGTTCAAACATTTAACCTTGACTTTGAGCAGGAGGCAGCATGCTCATTAGTAAAGGTGCCCCTGGGGCTCCCGCTGAATGCCCTTTGCCTTTTGGGAGAGCAGAAGGTGTTGTCCAGCATTTATTCCAATGGAGCCAGAAACCATAGCTTTCCTTTCTCAGCCACAGTTTGAGTCCATTGTGCCTTTTTCAGTGATTGAATTGGAAGGAGGGGCACTTTACAAACAGGAGGAAACATTTTCCCATGTGTCATATAATACGGAGCAGTGAGGCTAGGGTGCGATTTCTGGACCAGGAACTGGTTTACCTGGGTCTGCTTTTCATCTCTGCCCTAAACTAGCCTTCAGTCATTCCCTCTACTTTTCCAAGCCCCCTTTCAGGTGAGAGGAAAGAATGATCGCTAAGGCTGATGAGTGACTTTACGTTCTTTGTTAGATGCCTGTTAATTTTTAAAATGTGTGTTTAATTGAAAGGTCCAGAAAGTCACAATCTGCAGAACTAAATTCTAGTGACTGAGTTCTTTGTTCAATTAAATCTTTATTGTTGAAAAAATTACATGTCCTCCCCCCCTTCTCTCCCCCCGCCCCCCGAATTGACCCTTTCTAGCCCGCCCCCACTTCCCATCCCAGGCCTTCACCACCCTATTGTCCTCATAACCCATGGACAAAAACAGTAGGGTGACTGTGTTTTTATGTTAAAGAGCAACAGGAATTAAGGTCATTGACTTGGACCCTAGGATTTATTAGGTTGCTCAGTGTAGCCTGAGTTTTCTCCAAACAAACAAACAAAAAATTACTATTGGGCTTGTTAGCACCCTGACCGTATTCTACACCTGAGTACTAGAAGTTCACTTTCCCTTTTGCCTCTGGAATAATGAGAGGTTAGCACTGTTGACCAACCTGCTAGAAACTCTATTGAAAAATAGACTCACTTTAAACAATAAAAAAAGACCCTCTTTTTTATGGTTGCAATTTTACTCATTTGCAGATGCATTTGCAGATGTGCTCAAAGATGATTATATTTGTCACCTGCTAAGGGTTCTTAAGAGCGGAAGCCAGCCTTCACTCCCAAGCTTTCTTCCTAAACAATAGTTTGTGATCTTCTTAAAGGCCAGCTGGCTGGCTTTACGTGCATAGTTTCAAATTTTGCCATTCACAAAGAGATCAATTAAATACCTATATCTCTCTTCAAGTCTACAAAAGACTTAATACAACAACAAAATCTTATCTTAAGTTAATAGTCATAAAACCCTACAGATCACGGTGTGTGTGTGTGTGTGTGGGGGGGCTCTTTTTATTTGATATAGGAGGACAAGAAGACAAACTTTCAAGTGGCTCACAGGCATAAATAAATGCTATTAACAATGTGAACCAAGGATTGCAGATGCATTTTCAGGTGTGCTCAAAGACAGTGATCGTATTTGTCACCTGCTACAGGTTATTAAGAGCAGAAACCACCCTTCACCCCTAAGCTTTCTCCTAAACAACAGTTTTTGGTCCCCTTAAAGGCCAGCTGTCTGGCTTTACTTGCTTAGTTTCCAATTTTGTCATTCAGAAAGAGATTGATTATATTTTTATTTCTCTTTTTAAGTCTACAAAAGGCTTAATACAATCACAAAATATCTTAGATTAATACTTATAAAACCCTACAGATCATGGGGCTGGGGAAGCTCTTTTTATTTAATGTATGTAGGGGAAAAAGACAAACTCAATAGTGTTTCACAGGCATAAATAATTACTCTTGACAATGTGAACCAGGGTTGCTTCTATCACCTTTGAAAGGAACCAAGAGGAGGGAATAGCAGAACTGAAGCATGAAAGAAAACTGAAGATCAGATGCAAAGCTGTAATGGGGGTGGAGAGGCCAGAAGTATTGGCTGGGGTGGTTTTGATATTTCTAAGTAATTTTTTTGGTTGAATTATAACAACTTTTTAGAATGTTCAAAGTAGATCTGAATAGACCATGAGATGAGTAAGTTATTTCATGATTATATATTGTGTGTGTGTTTGTGAATGTGTCCTGTATACATTTCTTCTCTCTTCTTTTGTTTTCCCTCCACTGTTGTTGTTGTTTTTTTTTTCCTTAATCTTTACCCAAGGATATTTTTCCCATTGATTTCTAGAGAGAGTGGAAGGGAGGGAGAAGGCGGAGAGAGAGAAAGAGAAACATTGACATGAGAGAGATACATGGATTGGCTACCTGCCCTTCCCCCCAGCCCCAGCTCCCATCAGGTTCCCCCACCCGGGGCCTGGGAACCTGCAACCAAAGCACATGCCCTTGACTGGAATAGAACCGGAGACCCTCTGGTTTGAGGACCCACATTCCAACCACTGAGCAAACTGGCCAGGACTCCCTCCACTCTTTTGACACTAATATCTACCTGTGCAAACTATTTTCTTCTCTTTCTCTCTTCATTTTTTTCCCAGTTACATTCTCTTTTCTCCCTGTTTTTGTCTCATACTTCACCAGCCACAGTATAGAAGTATACATTGATAAACCTTCATTTTGCATTTTTAAAAATATAGGCTAATATTTTATAATACATATATAATGTCAGTGAAAATGGTAGAAATCAAGTAGTTTATATTGCTTTTTATCCTTTGTCAGTGATCTTTCATAAAATAGTTACCTCTATACAACACAAGAAAACTCATCTAAGAAAATATCTTGCTAAGAAAATATCTTTCAAGCTCACTGAGTGTCACTAATGTTTTATACATTACAGAAAAGAAAGAAATATAAATAATTTATATTATTGGGATGTTTTACCATATTGGATATTTGTTCTCATGAACGCTTCTAACACTTGAAACTTTTACACACACACACAAAATATGTTACTGAAAATTGAAGAATGGACTAAGAGATTCTCCAAATGGTCTTGAAGGTTGTTTCATAACACCATGAAATGTTTGGACTGAAAGTATCCTTACAATAATAAATTGATTGACTTGAAATATAATTTTATTTTATCAAACCTTTTTTTAACTAAAAAGAATAAAATTGTTCATGAACATAAAATAGTATAAACATGTAAAGATATAAATAATAAAAACCAATCTAACACCCAGATTAAAAATTAAACCTTGCTAACACTAAAAACTTTTGCTTTCCACTACCTGATATAACTTTCCCAAATGTTTTCACCATATATAACACATATTTAATATAAAGACAATGCATATTTTATATACAGGAAATATCTAGTACACATAAAATATATAATTACCATACATAATACATAGAAATATATGTCAAATATATATAATATGTTAAAATAATATAATCTATAATATTAAAAGTGTAATATGCTAATTAAATCAGACTTCCAGACAACCTTCCAGATGAAGCTGGGGCTGTGAGGGAAGCCTGGGTCCCAGGTGCCAGAGGGGAGCTGGTGCCAGTAGCCGGGGGAAGGAAGGCATACTCTTGCATGAATTTTGTGCATTGGGCCTCTAGTATATTATAAATATAAATACATTCTTAAATAATATTTTATTTAATTTTGTAAGCTTTTAAACTTTATGTAAGTAATGTAATGCATATATTTTTTCTGGGACTTTTCACTCATCTTTTTGTGCTTGGGATTTAATTATTGAGATGCATAAAGTTTATGTGTGTCTCTAGATCCTTATGTGTGTACAAAATACTATCCTATTATATGTACATAGGACAATCTATTCGTCCATCCTCTTGATCATGGACATTAGGTTTCTTTCTGGTTTTGGGCTGTTACTGCTAAGATGTCTTATAGTGTGCAAGTGGTGTAAGATGTTTTCTGAGATATAGACCTAACAGTAACATTTCAAGTATGTGCATCTTTAAATTGATTTCCTACAGTCTATAGGATGCTTCTATTTTTACTTTTTATTGTTTTAGAGCTTTCCTAATAATTGTTATTGCCAAATTTAAAAATTCTTGTCATCCTGGTGAATAAAATGGTTTCTTATTGTGACATTTCAATTTTCATTTAAGTAGCCATCCTAAGGTCCTGTAGCTGTCGAGTAGCAGAGCTAAGATTCAAACCATGTCTGGCTATCTCTAGTGTTCATGTTATTTCTACTTCACTGTATTATCTATTATTCATCTTGATGTATATAGCAAGGCATTATTTAGTCTGGGAAATCTTTTTAAAAAGATACTCAGCATTGAATAAACATCCACATATACTTATGCATTCATACTCATACATATATATGTATGCATGAAGTTGGGGACAGGAGACAACTAAATATAAGACTTGAGTTTATATAAGTATAGAATGCATAAGACTTAATGATTATTTCATAGTATTTGGCAGAACTGAAATGTGGCCCATGTTACTACACTATTAGTAAGGTCACATGTAATAGGTATTATACTATATTTACGAACCTTAGCTAAGTTGCTCTGGTAAGTCTAGCTGAGAGGCCTATCACAGAAACAATTTTCTAGTTCTGAGATGCTAGTTCCCTTCTGTTATTAATTATATAAAATTGGTAAAGTATATAAAAACAAATAGAGATACCACCTCTTGCATTCATTTTATTATGAAAAGAAAAAAAAGTAGTTCACATATTTTTATGCTTATGAGTATACCTAATATCTTCATAAGATGTTCCATATCTTAATACAAAATATTGGGGAAAATGTAAAACTGGTTGGGGAAATCTTATATGTCCTGTGAACCTAGGTTGGTCAATGTTCTCCAAGAAAAAGAATCAATAGAATAGATAGATATAGATATATAGGTATAGGTATAGATAGCCTATATAATAAAAGGCTAATATGCAAATAGACCAAACAGTAGAATAACTGCAACGACCGAACAACCAAACAACCGGTCGCTATGATATGTGTTGACCACCAGGGGGTCGGCCCCGATCACCCCTCAGGTTCCAAGATCTGCAATTAAAATGCTTTGTTGTTTTATCTATCAAACTTACTTAATAATAATGATAGCTTTATGGTTTCTAAGAATTTAGTTAATTCATATCAATGTCTTAATAGTGCTTGACATGTTTTAAATGCTTGACAAGTCTTAGTTATTTTTATTATTTATGCTAAAAACTAGAGAACATGAAATATTTGACCCTAGTCAGAAACACTAATGATAGCATCTAGAACCATATTTTAGAAGTGAATAAGCCAAGGCAGTAAGGGGTAACAATAAGTGGTGTAGTTACTTGTCTCCAGGAGGAGATGTAAAGATGTGTAGAAAATAAAGAAATTAAAGGAACACAAGAGAATCAAATTTTTTTAAAGCAAATTTATTAAAATCACCTGTGATAATCTTGTGTCCCTACCACATTCTTTTATGGAGACTCAAAACATAAATCTGCATATTGTAATTATAAAGAGGTAATTTATCCTTAGACTGTGCCATGGAGTGGGTATTTATGTGTGTTGTGAGATGGCATAACATTTTATTTATTCTGAAAGCCAATTTGGACTAATAGGGGAGGTTGATTTAAATTGGTAAGAAATCTGGAATACTTTTGCAACATTCATTTACATTATGCTTATTTAACTTGCTTCACATACTTGAAAGTAATGAAGTATAGCTTAGTAAATAGCCCTTGGGGACTTGCTTTAAAGACTAAATAACAACATTTTATTTTTGCATATAATTTGGTGTATATTTTAAATGCAATTAAGGTAGGTGTATAAGTGGTGTTTGATTTCTTAAATATATTAAAAAATTCTTCCTAGAATCTCCATTACATTGTTTATCCTTGAAGTAGACTTTACTGAGAAAAGGTAAATACAAGGCTGATCATCATCACACTTATGACAAACACTGAATCAAGCTTGACTGAATGAGATGAAAACCTGTTGTGCAGTCCTTTTCCTTAGGCCTCACCATGACCTAAATATTTTAAACCTGAGAAAAAATTCAAAGCCTCTATAGTTGCCCTGAGTTCCACATTTCATATCAACGTGTTTGGGTGGAAATTTTTATAAAATTTGTATAGAAGAGAATAAATTCTTGCCATGTAGAATGTCAACGATGAGAAACTGAGGAACTGAGAGTGTGGCACTGAGGGTCCAGTTTTGATTTCTTTGGAAATTCCCAGAGTAATAGTAATCAATGGCTAGGAAGAAAACTAAACACTAAGCACTTTGTGTACTAGGTACTGTGCAACATCTCTCTGATATTCATTGTCACTATTATCAGCTCCCTTTAACTGATGGGAAAATTAAGGCACTGAGCAGTTGTATTAGCAGCTAGTAAGTCCTGAACACAGGATTTGAATTCATATCTGTCTGATTCCAAAGTTCCTTCAACTGCATTATGCCATCTGTGTTCCATGTTAGTTTCCATCAGCTGTGTATCCATCACAACTGTATATTGCAAATGTTGTCTGATAAAAACCAAACCCCATTGTTATAGAAGGAATGTTTGTACCCCCAAAAAACTACATGTTGAAGTCTTAGTCCTGTGTGGTGAAATTGGGAGATATGGCCATTGTGAGGTACTTAGGTTTATAGGAAGTCATGAGCGTAGGACCCCTATAATGGAATTAGTGCTCTTATAAGAAGAGGATGATAAATCAGATCTCTCTCTGTCTGGCTGTTTGCAATCCAGGAAGAGGGCCATCACTAGGAACCATATATGCCAGCACCTTGATATTGGGTTTCCTATTCTGCAGAACTGTGAGAAACAAGTGTCTGTTGTTTAAGCCCCAATCTGTGGTATTTTGTTATAGCAGCCTGAGCTGACTAATATACCCATCTTCCAAAAACTTTGTTACTACTATAAAATAATTAGTTTTCAGAAAGTTAACATGACTTTCATACCAATATAGACTGAACATGCATCAAAGATCCTAATCAATTCCTTTATTAATGAGGAATATGATAAATTTGTAAAGCTAGTTCAAAGAGCATATTGAGAAATATGTTATTTATAGTCTAGGTAGGTAAGGCATTTTGAAATAAATTTGCAAAGCTAGAGACAAAATTAATTAAGGTCCTACAGAGCAATAAAATTGTAGACTTCAGAGTAACATCTCTTCTACATAGAAATCTACAAGTTAACATGTAACTTCATGGAGTTTGAACTCCACTAGTAAATAGCAAAGTCAAACACAGGTACATTTCCATAGAAAATTATGTGCAGTCACCACCCCCCCCCCCCCATAATCCTCCTTTATCCAGGGTTTTGTTTTCTACAGTTTTGGTTACTATGGTCAACATCAGTATGAGAATAGTAAATGGAAAATTTTAGAAATAAACCATTTGTAAATTTTAAATTGCAAGTCATCCTGAGTAGCATGATGAAATTTCCTACCATCCCACTCTATCCCGCCCTGAACATAAATCATTCCTTTCTCCGTCCCATCCACACTGTATATACATCCCCTGCCCACTAGTCACTTAGTAGTCATCTTGATTATCAGATCAACAGCCATGGTATTACAGTGCTTGTGTTCAAGTTACCCTTATTTTACTTAATAATGGCCCCATGGCACAACAGAGCTGATGCTGGCAATATGCTATCCCAAAGAGAAGCTGTAAAGTGCTTCCATTAATTGAAAAGATACGTATAGGAAAAACATAGTATATATAGGGTTGGGTACTAGCTAAGGTTCCAAGCATCTACTGGAAGTCTAGTAATGTATCCCGTGCAGATAAGGAGGAACTACTGTATAAGCCTTATTAAACAACTAGGGGCCTTGAGCATGAATTCATGCACTAATGGGGTCCCTCAGCCTGACCTACGGGATCGGGCCAAAACTGGCTCTCTGAAATCCTCTGAGGGGTTCTGGATTGCGAAAGGGCGCAGGCCAGGCCAAGGGACCCCACTGGTGCATGATTGGGGCTGGAGAGGGACACGGGAGGACTCCAGGGCATGTCTGGCCCATCTTGCTCAGTCCCGATCTGCCTGACCCCAGCAGCAAGCTAACCTACCAGTTGGAGCGTCTGCCCCCCGGTGGTCAGTGCATGTCATGGCGAGCAGTTGAGCGGCCTTAACATATCATTAGCATATTACACTTTGATTGGTTGAACGGACGACAGGACACTTAGCATATTAGGCTTTTATTACATAGGATGTCCCAGCGAACACTGAAAAGACATGCCACCCATTTTTGTCCTATTTCCAGTAAATTTTCATTTGCTTTCCTTACCATAGATTTATAGCAGTCTATGTAACAGTTTGCCTTTGCCATCTTACTCTCTTTTAACTACAAGCTATTTGAAGATAGAGTCATTATCTATGTTCTCTTCATGAGAAGCTCAGCTCCTAGGTAGAACAGGGCCTATAAAGAATGTTTGATCAGTTATAATTGAATAAATAAATGACTCTGAACTATCTGTTCATGAGTAGGGTTGCTCAGAGGGTGTTTTGATGGACAGAAATCCCAGGGGCAACAGATCATCAGCTCTTTCTGTCAGCAGCAGTGACAGTTTCCCTCAAAACAATGACATCCAACATTGCCAAACTCCTATAGGTTGTTCTCATGGGGTCATTTCATTTCTCAGGTATCAGTCTCCTTACATCTGGAAAAAAATCATTAAGTCCCTCAGCAGCTGGGAAGCCCAATTGTATTCTCTTAGCATCATTTTTTTTAGCACTATTCACAGCTGAGCTCTAGGACCTTCAAGTGCTATGCAGCTTTCTTAGGAAATGTATCCAACAATTCTGAGGACAGCATTAAAGAAACAAGCCTCAATATATAGAATTTCAGTTCCTTCCTGCTATTTCCTCTTTCTTCCCCTATACATCATGAGAAATATAATTTGCTGTATTATTGTCAGTTACTTGCTCCAACCCTGATGCCCAGTAGAGTATTGGTGGCAAGAATTCCCTTTAAGAAGGTGCTCATATCAAAACCAGCAGGGGCAGGATGACCTGTGAACTTTCTAGGCCAGTGCAGAGCTCCATTGACTGCAACGTAGAACTTAACACCTGGCTGTGTCAGACTCTAGCAACAGCCCCATGTTACCTCTGTAAATGCCAAAGGACTCATAATTACTTATGTAAAGAAAGTCACGGGAACATTTGGTGGACATCTCTGAATGCATTCTTTTATAAACTCTGCTTTATATTTATATTTGTTTCACTGGTTTTCATTTTTATGGTTACTTTGCTGGGTCTGCCACCTACAAGCTTTATAACCTCAGAACCTTAATTTTTGGATCTGTAAGATGAAGGAAACAGTTACAAAGTTGTGTAATTAGCAAAAGAAACAATATATGCAAAGAGCTTACTGCAGTGCCAAGAAGATAGTAAGATGTTGTAAAAGTATTCTCTCTCCTCATCTTCCCCACTCTCCCTTACAATCAATGAAATTCATATTTAAAAATATATTTGGTAATGTTTCTTTCCTAAACTCCGGTTCTGTCTGGTTAGACATTATGGCACTTATATATGCCCTATTTTCTTTTTTAAAAAAATATTTTTATTGATTTCAGAGAGGAAGCGATAGGGAGAGAGAGATAGAAATATCAATGATAACAGAGAATCATTGATTGGCTGCCTCCTACATGCCCCACACTGGGGATTGAGCCTGCAACCAGGTCATGTGCCCTGACAAGGAATTAAACTGTAACCTCCTGGCTCATAGACCAACTCTCAACAAGTATTAGATTTTCTTGTCTGCTTTAATGTAAGCTTCTGTAAAAGAACTTTAGCGAGAAAACAGTATTCTGGCTTTGAATTCAAATAGGCAATTGTTGGTTTACATGAAATGAAATCTCTGTAGTGGTACCCTGCCTAGATGCTGTTGGATTATTGTACTGGCTCTGAGAACCCCATCTCCCAAGCCCTGTTTGTTGCACTGATAATTGCCCACATCCAAGACACCTCAGTTCTGTGCATGAATGGAGATAGAGAAGAGCCTGTGAAGTTGTGTCCCTTCTTTCCCCTACCTTGTAGTGTGTGTACAAAAGCCAAGATCCTTTGCTTCTAGGCAAAGCAGATAATTCTGGGGTGTAATAATAAGCCTCAGGATGCCCAGGCATGCAGCACAGTGTGCTCACTACCTCCCGAGCAAGGCCTATCTTCATTTAGTAATTTTGTGTGACCCAGCCAGGCATGCCTCGTCTCTACTCTGCACTTACCAAGAAACGTATCTACCCCAGTTCAGCCTTCCTATTTAATGGAAAACCCGAGAAAGGATATGGGTCTGAAAAAGAAGCACGCCATTTGGCAAACTAATCAGTGTAATATTTCATAAAGAGAAAAGTACAATAAAAACTCATTAGATATTTGAAAGAGAAGTTTCAAGATTTATTTCAGAGGAAACAAAGCTGATTCAGAGAACAAAAGAAAACATAAAAGTCCTGGTTGATTTTCTCAGAAAGGTATAACAGAACACAGTGTTTTATATGTAAAAGGGAGTAGTAAGGGAATGCAAAAAGGGTTCCTGAAAATGAAATGTACATACTAGAAATAAATTATTTTTGAGGGGCTGCCGAACCAAGTAATTTAAAGCTTCAAATAGAGATATGAATATTTAAGAATAGCCCAATAATGTGAAATAAAGAGAAATGAGAAATTTTCTTACTGAATTAAAAGTAACAACACCTATAAAGCCACTGTCAACAAAATACTCTAATAGAATATTGGAATCAGCGTGGATAATTTATCAGACATATATCCGTGTGTTCATATGCATGAGCATGCACGTGTGTGTGTGTGTGTACAGATATAGGAACTTAACGTGTATTATTTCTATTCAGTGAGAAAATGATGTATTTAATAAATGGTATTATAATAATCATCTAGCTATATGGAAAAAAAAAATCTAAGCTTCTACCTCATACCATAATAAAATAAATTCTAGCTCTGTTGTTTAATTGTAATTTTAAATAAAGTATAGCTGTTTAAGAAAAATTCTATATGAATAACCTTGGGTGGAAAATACATTTCTGTTCAACATAGGAGACTATCATAAACAAAAATAGAGACATATTTAATGTTCAGCCATCATAAAAATAGAGACATATTTAATGTTCATCATATTTTGGGGGTAGGAATGTTGTGCACTGGGCCCCTAGTACTAGCATAAGTAAAAAGTGCAATAGAAACATTGGGAAGTGAAGATCTTAAGACCTTCCAAACATACAAAATAGACACATGAAGAAAATTAGTTTCAATTCAGCACTCATACAATCCTATATAATAAAAGCCTAATATGCTAAGTGTCCAGTCGTCCGTTCAACCAATCAAAGTGTAATATGCTAATGATATGCTAAGGCTGCTCAACCGCTTGCTATGACATGCACTGACTACCAGGGGGCAGATGCTCCGACTGGTAGGTTAGCTTGCTGCTGGGGTCTGGCAGATTGGGACTGAGTGAGATGGGCCAGACACGTCCTGGAGCCCTCCTGCGGTCCCTGCCCAGCTGGCCAACCTCTTGTGTCCCTCCCCAGCCCCAATCGTGCACCAGTGGGGTCCCTTGGCCTGGTCTGCGATCTCTCAATCCAGGCTGAGGGATCCCCCCTGAGGGTATAAATTTTGTGCACCGGGCCTCTAGTAAAATAATAAGAGTTTCAGATACAGAGAAGAGAGAAAATGAAGACAAGTTATCAAAGACAAAAGTCCAATATATTTCAGCATTGAAAGGCCTAGAAAATAATGACTTCTAAACACACACATACACATACCACTTCCTAAGAAAAGAAAAGCTAGAACCTGAAAGATATTAGACTTCTCACCATCAATTGACATTACAACCTGGAAGACAATGAAGTATCTTTGAAATTCTGAGGGGAATGATATCTACTCAAAAATAAAGTAATTTAGATGTTATGGGAAAATAAAGACATTTTAAAATATTTAAGTTGTCAAAAAATCTACCTGTCATGTAACCTTTCATTCATAAGAACTACTGTAGATTGTCCTACATTAGGACAGAAAAGTAAACCAAGAAAGATGAAACAGGATCTAGGAAAAAGAAATGCAATAAAGGAGAGAGAGAAGGGATTTCCTAGGACACTGGTAAAAAGGAGATTCTAGGATGATAGCTCTATGGCCACTGAGAAATATATATTAGGTATATAACTTAGCCAAAATATGAGGGAAGTACTGAATGGGGTGGAGTGGAGGAAGTTATAACAAATGAAATGCAATCATATAATACTGTACCGCTTAGCTGTAGATAATATTTAAATAATCAATATTAATAAAAATACTAAATTTTGAGTTAACAATAATTGTGTTATATCTACATAGGAAGTATGGGTACATTGTGGATGCATATGTAAATATCTGTATATGTGTGTGATTAAATGGAGAGAAGGTATTGGAAGGATACAGAGGCTGCTGAAAAAGGCTGACTCAAAGGAGAGGGATTGTTTGTAAAAAGTAATAGAAAGTAGTACATTTACTTAGTTCCTGTGGCATTTGGATAATTTTACAGTGTTCATGTGCTAAATATCTGATGATGATGATAAGGTAACATTTTGAAAAATGAAAGAAGAATGACAAGAGATTTTCTCAAGTGGAGGAAAATAATTTGAGACAATAACCATGAAAGTTTTCAGCTCAATCATATGCTATCAAGGGCTATGATACTAGTTATCTCTCTGTAAGATTGGGAAAGTGAAAAGGTAGGCAGATATAAGAATTTTGAAATTCAGTATTTCTTTCCACTTTTCACTCTGGCTTTTATACAATAAAAAATATCACTCCCCATAATGTTAGAATAACACTTTATCCCCAGTGCTTCACCAAATACTTAATTTTTACCTGTGCTCTGCTCAGCCAGCTTTGATCTTTGGAGGATTAGAAAAGCCCACAATATACATAAATGAGTTCTAGACCTCCCTCCCAGGAATTTTGGAGCCCTCCTAAGAGTGAAATCCCTTTAAATTACGGACCCAAATTAACTGGGCAGGTGGTTATGCTTGTTTCCATGGGAACTAGTGAGCCCTTCCTCCTAACCACTTCTCCTCATTGCTACTCCTCAGACACACATGCTCCCTAATGAATTTCATACTGGGTACTTTTCCTGAACAAGGTGATATTTCTCCACAAAAAGAACTACTGGAGCTTTCTTACATTTCTTAAATGCAGTAATATTCGCAAGTCACAAATCATCTGAGCCAACTAAACAGGGAAATGTAGCTGAAATTTCTGCTAGCCATTTGATTCATCTGTTTTTATGAGGAGAACTGGAGGCAAGGGAGGCAGAGGGTGGTGGTTGTTACATAGACAACAGCTAAAGAGTCACTAAATAGCTAAGGCAGGGTCCACCCTCCACAGGCCTGTGTGCATTCCCACTGAGGGCTGAAACGTTCAAGATAGGATTCAAGCAGTAATTAGGGATCTTCTGTGGCCAAGTAAGTGGCCATTAATGCCATTAAAAGCATCATTTCTCAAGGCTCAGGCAGAATTCAATGTATACCCCAGGGCCAGGCTGAAGAGAAGGAGGAGAGGAGCCGTGGTGCAGTGTTAGCAAGGGGCATGTATTACATGTGTTTGATGAGTCAGGAGCACTTTAGGGTACACACACTGAAATCTCACACAGGCCTCTGAAGTAGGAGTCCTTATGATACCCTGTAAATAAGGAAACTTGGTTACAGAGAGGTCCTCTTCCTAACCCACCCTCTACTTCTTCTATAGCCACAATGTTAGCCCCTTTGTTTTTATGGGAATACTAGTGGCCTGGTGCACGGATTTGTGCACATTGAAAAGAAATTAATTAGAAGAAATACTTTAATATCACTGTTTGCCCTTTCTCTGTAATAGAAATGTGAACCAAATTCATGATCAACAATGACAGATAAAAACACACGTGTGCAATTGGCGCCGAGAGCTTTATACGTATCTTGCATGCGCAGTCAGCATTTATTTTTAAATTGCCAGTGTGTGCCATATGTACCAGTGGTTGGTCGGACGGTCACTTAGCCATATATATATATATATATATATATATATATATATATATATATATATATTTTTTTTTTTTTCTCTGTATATAGGCCTATAGCTCTGTGTAACAGTTTGTTTTCTATATGATAGATTATACAGAGGAAGTTAAAAGGACAGAGGATTTATCAATACTGAATTTTGGCTTGTACACCGTACATAGAATAATATATAGTATGATTTTGAGAAAACTATGAAATCCCCCTGGTGTGTGTGTGTGCTAGTCTGTGAAGAAGATGTTTTTATGGCAAATTGACTCTACCCTCTGGTTCTGTAAGGCCAACACTTTCTGTGTGAGCTAATTGGTGGCATAAATATAAACAGGAAAACCCTCTAAAATTGAAGCCATAGAGGAATAGTGACAAAGACTTTTCCCTGGATACTTAATTCTTATCAGGCATGAATAGGTTCATATGGCAAATAGAAGATTGTCAATTGGTGCCATGTTGCCTGCTAGGTAGCAGCACAGGGTTAGGAGCCAATGTGCCTGAATTTGGATTGCAGCTCTTCCACTCCCCTACATGCCACCTTGGACAAATTAGTGAATCTCTGTCTACTTCAATATTTTTACATGCAAAAGAGGGGTAATAGGAGTAACTAATACATATATTTTTAAGGGGATTATAAGACTTGATATTTGCAAATAATTAGAAGAGTACCTGATTGCATTGTTATAATTAATATAATCACAACTATAATTTTTCTAGACATAAGAGAAGTAACTCAGTCTGAACATAGATGGATACTTCCTTGGATTTTAAGTAAATTTTTAAAAATAAAAAGTTCACCCAGCCAGCATTGCTGAGTGGTTGAGTGTCAACCTATGAAACAGGAGGTCACGGTTCAATTCCTGGTCAGGGTACACGCCCAGGTTGCAGGCTCTAACCCAGTATGATAAACATCATCATTGATGTTTCTATCTCTCTTTTCCTCTTCCTTTCGCTTTGAAATCAATAAAAATATATTTAAAAAAATAAAAAGTTCACTCTTCTTGTCCACGTTCTTTCACATTGTCTATTAGTCAGTCTTCTTTGATATAATAATATTTTGAATGTGTATGGATATGCTTATTCTCAGGGTTTAAATAAATGGCTTATTTTCCATAGTGAGTGAAAGAATTTTAAATGTAATGTGTATAATTATGCTGTTTGCAAATGTGACAGCTCTGGATACTTAGCACACTGCAAGACCATGCTGTGACATTATAATCGTAATGGTCATTATTATTCTAATTTGTACTTTTATTTGTGGTTTGTTTCCAGCACAAACTTTCCCTAGGATAACATTAGTTACTACCCTTGACTCTGATTGATCACAGACTTATAATTTACAAGCAATATGTAGAGCTCAAGAAAAAAATAGAAAAGAAGTAAAATTGGAGGAAAGTGAGAAGAAATCCCTGTAGGCTGATACTGATAAACTGATAATCCATAGGATTTTTCATAAATAACTTGCATGCTCTACCTACTTTTAGGTATTTAAGTAGTCACATGGTAAAATGTTTAACATCAACCCTAGGTGATCTCTCTCTAAGTATTGTTAGCATTGTGAAGTCCTCTACACTGATGTGAGAATAAGGCATCTCTAGTTGTAAAGCAAGCGAGTAAAGCACATAGAAGGAAAGAATTATTAGGTACCAACTAGACCAAGAGGGTGAATTCTTCACCAATGCATTAGAATAAATAGCTCTATGTATCTGCAGAGGGTGTGTGTGTGTGTGTGTGTGTGTGTGTAAGAAAGAGAGAGAGATTTCCTCTAAAGTGTACACAAATAATGAGCATCAAAAAATGGCATAATCTTACACTGACCCTTGAACAATACAGGGGTTAGTTAGGCAGTCAAAAACATAACTTTGACTCCCCCAAAACTTAACTGCTAGTAACTATCATCTGGAAGCTTTGCCCATAACATAAATGGTCAATTAACACAGGTTTTGTATGTTATTATGTACTGTATTTTTACATAAAGTAAGCTGGAGAAAAGAAAATTTTATTAGAAAAATCATGAGGAAGAGAAAATTCATTATGGTGGTTACTGTCTTTATCAATGCCATAAGTTTATGTCTGTCTACAAGATGAATTGTTTGTCAGTAACTGCATCAATATTGTCTTATATGTTACAAAACACAGTAGATGTTATACATATTACTAACACTAGACATCAAAAATGAAAAGATAATGTGAAAAAGAAATTCATATTTATTTACAGGTATAATGATTCATGCATGATAATGAAGAAGTAGCAATATGATTGCTTTATGGTAGCTTAGTATAACCAGTACAATTGCTCCACAATAAGGAAATAAGAAAAAAATTTAATACAGTTATTGAAAAAAATTCACACATTAGAGTATCTGCAAAGTTCAAACTCATGTCAACTGAACTTATGTTTTGGTGCCAAATTTACCTGTTAATATTCCATAGATATGAAAAGACGGCATCAATAATATGTAATTTCCTCTTGAAAAATAAATCAGTCTTAGTAGCTCCCTACCATCTGTCAGCCATATATGGAGACTTTCTAATAAAAGAAAACTTCTCCTTTTACAATTATTCTTCGTTAATTTATTTTCTTTTATATAAAATTAATTTTATTAAAATAGAATTAATACATGTTTGGGGTAGATAAGGTGGAATATGTAGATGATTATAAAGACAGAAACAACCCTGACCAGGTGGTTTAGTTGGTTGGAGGGAAAATAAAAGGCTGCAAGTTTGATTCCTAGTCAGGGCACAAACTTAGGCTGAGGGTTCCATCTCTGGTTGGGGCATGTGTGGGAGGAAATCGGTCAGTGTTTTTCTCTCATATCAATGTTTCTCTCTCTCTCTCTCTCCCTCTCTCTCTCTCTCTCTCCCTCTCCTCCCTCCCTCCCTCCCTCCCTCCCTCCCCCCTCTCCTTTCCTCCCCCCTCCTTCCTTCCCTCCTTCCATCCTTCCCTCCTTCCTTCCTTCCCTTCATTTCTCTCTAAAAATCAAGACAAACATATCAAGTTTTGCTCAGTGGATAGAACGTTGGTGTGCAGACCAAAAACTTCCTGGGTTTGATTCTGATCAAGGGCATGTACTTGGTTGCAGGCTCCTCAGTACTTGGTTGCAGGGCCCTCCCCAGCCTTGGATCCTGGACATTTTAAAGTCGTTTGGGAATATTCCTGATAGATGTCATGTGATAATGGGAAGTTTTGTGTCCTGAGGCCATTTTGTGACCAAAAGAGGATACACTGTCCACTGACTAAAAAAACACATACCAAAAAAACAACAAAAGAATAAAAATTAAAACACACACACACATACACACACACTAAAGGATGGGATGTACTGGTATTAAATGTCTGTATTATTTAATTAATCATTTATTGATTATTCTGCTACTTCAGTGGAGAAACAGTTGTGCTTTATCACTGACCACCAGGGGGCAGACGTTCAACACAGGAGCTGCCCCCAGGTGGTCAATGCGCTCCCACGGTGGTGGCTCTGCTCAGCCACAAACTGAGCTGACAGCTGCAAGCACAGCAGCAGTGGCGGGAGCCTCTCCCATGGGGAGCGGGCCTAAGCTGTCAGTCTGACATCCTACAAGGGCTCCTGGGCTGCCAGAGAAATATCTGATTGCCAGCTTAGGCCTGTTCCCCAAGGGAGCGGGCCTAAGCTGGCAGGTGGACATCTCCTGAGGCTCCCAGGCTGCCAGAAGGATGTCTGACTACCAGTTTAGGCCCGATCCCCCAGGGAGCAGGCCTAAGCCAGCAGGTGGACATATCCTGAGGAGTCCTGGACTGTGAGAGGGTGCAGGCCTGGCTGAGGGATCCCCCCGTGTGCACAAATTTTCATGCACCAGACCTGTAGTTCTTAATAAAACATGCTGACAGAAAGTGGAGAAAAAGGAGATGTGCTTTGAGGACTCCAGGTGGTACTTCAAAAGTTTTGCATTTATGAGCTTGGGAGATATCACCCTTAGGGTTGACCTAGCTCTATCCTGGTGGACAGTGATGCAGTGGGAGACAGAGGTGCCCTTAAGAGGCTTCAGTGGAGGAGACATCAACAGGGGATCCCAGAGTAGGGCAGGATTGACATTACATAAACAACAGTTTAAGAACTCCTATGATGTATTCTGAAGGACTTCCAGAAATACAATGAAGTTAAGAGGATGGCTGGATGACCAGCATTAGAAAGCAGAAGTTAGAGCCATTGAAATATGTGTTTGATCTTGTAATACCCAAGGAAATCCAGGTTGTACAATTATTTTTGATGAAGATTTATTTGTTTTGCAATGAAACAAAGGTAAGGTAAGTTACTTGTTGGCAATTTTGCTTTGACTCTTGAACTTTCTTAATACAAGCCTTTCATGATTTTCATACTTCAAATTTCTCATTTTAGAATTTACCAAATAAAAGCTCAGAGAATAGAATTAGTTTGTTTTCAGATTTCTTCTGGATCTAACATTATCTCTTTATATAGTTCTGCCCAAGTAAAATTAGTTATCCTCTCATCTGAGCCACCCACAGGAGGACTGAGACTTCCTAAACAGCAAGAGGCCAAGGCTTGGCAGTTTAGTTTAAACTCATTTTGACCAATCAAGTATGCATTTGAATAAAAATTTAGAATAGAATGGAGACTCTTTTCCCTAAACATTAATAGAAATGGCTAATCAGCAAAATAAATGGGTTTTGCCAAATGTTCAGAGATTATCAATTGTATTTAACACTCATCAACAAATTAAAGCATTTCTGTGGGATCTTTCTTCCAAAGCCTTCTTTCTTCATCAATAAATTTTTGCAATGAGATTATTCTGATGCTTTATATTTATTATGCATTTTTATGTGGGGGTTAATTTCAGGGTGGTGTTGTTGAGGTCATTATTTATAAAACTAGAGGCCTGGTGCATGGATTCTTGTACACTGAAAGGAAATTAATTAGAAGAAATATTTTCATGTCATTATTTTCCCTTTCTCTATAATAGAAGTGTGAACCAAATTCACGATTGACAATGATAGATCAAAATACACGTGTGCAATTGGCACCAGTGAGAGCTTTATATGTATCACGCATGCGCAAGTCAACTTAGCCTTTTATAGATATAGAATAAACTTGCTTAATTAGACCTGCTTTCTGATTTAGTTAAACTCTTTCCATCCCAACTTCTCTTTTAGGTAATTGTCCAGCAACACAGCAGTAAATATCAATACGAAGCAGATTATTATTGTAGATCATGCAGTGAGAACAAAGGGTAAAATATTTAACTGCAGCAGTGTTTGACTATATTCTGTGCAGGGAGAAAACCTGAAGTCATTTTCAAGGTCCACCATTTCTTACTTCTTTTCAGTTGGGTCAAGTTTCTAAACTTTCTAAATCTCCATTTTCTGGCTAATGAAAAGAAAATAGGACTCAATCGAGTCTCCTATCTACCTACTCCAGGACTTCTGTGAGGATCAAATGAGATGAGGAATGGGAAAATGCTTCACAGACATTTGGTTACTGTGTGAAATGTTTCTACTGGGCTATAAAGCAACTTGTGTTCCTGGGCTGAAGAAACTGCAAGGAGACTAGTCCCTAGGGAGAGGAAGCCAGGCATTGCTATATGACATCATTACCTGGACAGACACTTAGAATATTAGCCTTTTATATATATTAGATGTTGACTGAAATTCCAATAAAGATATCTGTAGGAAATTTGAGTGAAGGTAGATAGCACAGGCTTAAACTGATAAAGCCCAATTTTTAAATTTAAAATCAGAAGAAACAATGGCCTGCTAGTCTTATCTAATCTAGTAGTCAAATTTTTACACATATACAATAGTGTATATGTAATAAATATCATCCAATTTAATTCATTTTGTAAATATACTGAGGGTTTTTTGAAAGAAAAAAGTGTGCTAATTCCTGCTGGGGCCACTGAAGCTGAGTTAGAATTCTTTAGGCTTCTAAGAAATGTATAATGTGAAAGTGGTGTATGTGTGTGAAGTGTAGAAAATATAATTACACAAAATTATATTATTAGATAGAGATGAATACAAGGTCCTCTTAGAATTGTAAAAACAGAGAATTTAGAAGCAGTTGAGGAAAGCCAAACAGCTTCACTGGATAAGTTTTCTTATAATGGGATTTTAAACCATTTATAGGATTTGCACTATCAGAAATATTAGAAGAATCCATGCCTGGAATTCTTAATAGCATTAGTTAAGACATGAACACAGGTTTGTATGGACAAGGTCAGGAGAGCAATAATATCAATTTGTTTGAACATCAAGTCAAAAGATAAGTTGGGACCATATATTGATTGTCATGGTGAGTAATGTGAGATAAATCCAAAATGTCTGTGGGAACCAATGAGTATTTTGGTACAATAGAATCATCACCTCAAAGAGATGATTCTGTCCAGGATAAATTTCTTTTAGATTAGGAAAAAAACAAGGAGCTTAGATGAGAAGTGTTTTGTTCACATCCCATTTCATTGGCACTTAATTTGTTATAGATAACTAGAGGCCCGATACATGGGATTCGTGCACTGGTGGGGGACATGGCCTGCAGGGATTGGCCCACAGTGGGAGCAGCCACCCATCCTGGTCAACCACGCAGTGCTCCCACTGTGGGAGTGCACTGACCACCAGCGGGCAACTCCTGCATTGAGTGTCATAGCAACTGGTCAACAGGTAGCTCTGGGCATTACACTGTTCGGTCACTGGGCTTTTATTATATAGGATGTTCCTTTTATTTCTAAATGGCTTCACATCTTCTTAGATTGCTCACGATAAAGAAACCAAATTAAAGTTAAGGTATTTTCTAATAAAGAAATTAAAACAAATGTAACTATGGTCACTTCTATGACTTGATTAATTGTTGAAAATTTGGGTGTTTTATGCACCTGATCTGATGGTACTATTTGCATTCAGAAAACACAATAGTGAAATTTTTAAACTAGATTTAATGGCTCATGAATTAAAGTAATTATTTGTAATAAATGTTTTATATTCACTAATCAGTAGTCTTCAAATGCATCCATCATTTGTCATTATATACTCCTAAAATAGTCTTAGATATAATTGTGATTTCAAAATAGAGTAGAGAAAACATAAAGCAGTTGTCCCCTCTTATCAAACTTTTTAAATGACGGTAAAATTTTTAAGTGAATACGTATTTATGCTAAAAAATAGAAGTGGGAATTTTAGAGCAAAAAAAATTGTGAGTAAACTCCGAGATAAAGATAGAATTGGATTGAAGAATTGGCAGCTATTAAGCATGTGGGTGTCTTTAGCAGAGTTTTATTTTAAAAGTTGAGAGTAGCATACTCTAGTTAAAAAGAAAAATGATAACAAGTATGTAAGATGACATGCTAAAAGTGATAGTAAGGAAATCGATACATGAATTTTACAGTATTAATAAAGTATGATTTGTTTAAATAAATGATTTATTTTTACCAACTAGAAGAAACATTATAAATTGCATCAACATTGGAGGTGAGGTAAAGAGAAGAGAATAGAGATATTAAGACAAATTTTACTATAAAAAATGTCAATGTAAGAAGTTGTGTTATATTAAAAGTGTTTTTAGAAGACTAGAAATAAACCTTTAAACCAATATAGAAAAATAATGGAATAGAAGAAAGCTAATCTACTCAACAAAGAAAAAAAGAGAAAGCATGTAAGTAAAAACTAACAAAATAAAAATTTGTCCAAAAATATTAGTAATCACAATAGTTGTAATTGGGCTTAGTTAATCTACTAAACTTTTCAGTAATAAAAACAAAGCCTGCCATTGTTTTTTGTGGGTTTTTTTTTTTTACAAAAGATAGTGGGTAAATAATTTTTAAAATAATTATAAACAATGTAAATACTCACAAAGTTCTTACTGCATGCTAGATGTAATTATAAACTTCACAACAATGCCAGAAAGTTGACCTATTATTATTTTCATTTTACAGACAAGGGAAGTGAGGCACAGAGAGGTTTACCTTGCTCAAGCTCACATAGGTAGTAAATAGCAGAAGCAGATTTTGAACCAAGACAAAGACAAAGTATGGCTTCAGAACCTTGGCTTCAATTTCTTTGTTGAAAATAATAAAAATCAAGCTTGTGCAGTTACATTTTAAGATAAAATTTAAGGAAAAACCTTAAAAAGGGACAAAGTAGGATATTTTCTAATTACAAACACAATAATCCACCAAGAAGATACAATAGTCATGAAACAACTATGCATTTTTACAACATTTCTTTGAAATGTATAAAGAGAAACTAATACAATTAGATGAAATATCCCACAATCAAATTTTAATACATTCCTGTCAGAAACTGACAGATCAAACAGAAATAAACAATGAAGTATATTGAACAGAATAGATTAACTTATGCTGCATATCTTAGAGTTGATTATTCTTGAAATACTTGCTGCTTTCCCTACTAGGTCTTCCCTCATAGGCCAATCCTAAAGAACATGTAATCATGTCTACCTCATTGAAACCAACCTTGGCTATATATGATGTACTCTTTGGCCAAGCAATGTGAGTGCAAGGGACATGCATTTCTCCTGGACACAAGCTTTAAGGGACATCATGTGTATCAACATCTCTGTTTTTCCCTCGGCCATGGCATTAACAACGTCTTAGGGACTGTTCTTTCATCGTAGGTCCTAGGTGAACATACAAAGATCCACAGGCTGTGTCACATAAGTAAGAAGTAAGCTATTGTTGCTACTAGCCACCACAATCTTGGGGTTATTTGTTATGATGACATAAATTGGTTCGAGCTGATTGCTGGTACATTATACTAACAAATAATTTCCAAATCTCAGGGCTTAAAAAAAGAAGTTATTTTTTACTCATGCCAGTGGCTTAGCAGGGAGTCATGCTCTGCATAGTCAGTGCTCTAGGAATCAGGCAGATTGAGGCTCCACCATCCTTTGATACTACCATCTCAAAACAAAGTTCCATGGATTGCAGCAGCAAGGGAAGACTGCGCAGGGAATTAGGCACTAGCTCTTTCTTGCTCCCATTGAGAGTAACACCTGCCACTTTCACTCACATTTTATTTTCTCAAACAAGTAATGTAGCCATGACTGAGTTTAAAAGGGTGGGAAAATTCAGGCTTCCGATGTACCAAGGAGGAATAGAGACTCAGAAATATATGCAAAACTACCCATAACAGTTTGTTGTCTACCAAACTTAATAATCACAGCATACATATTTTCAAATACACTTGGAATACTTGAAAAACTTGAGCAGATTTTAGCAAAACTGGGCATGTCATCAAATTCTAAAATATTGGTCTCATATGGACAAACATCAGAGATATCTAATAAAATATAATTAAAAATCCACCAATAGATGATACCTTAAAATTTTCATATTAAAAAAGTTTTAAGACACTATTCATCCAAGAGTTGACGAATAAATGGAAAATGAAGCGTAACAAATACTTAAAAGTGGATGAGGGATAGAACATGTAGAATGAAAACAAAGCAATACTCAGAAGAAAATGTATAACAATGTTTTCAATGAAAGGGGGAGAATAAATGATAATTTATTAATTTTAAAATGCTTAGTGAAATAAACCCAAATAAAGAAGAAAATTGCAAATAAAAAAATTCAGCAAAGGAATTCTTGGGAAATAGTCACACATACACACAGGAAGAACAAAAGTAAACAACAGCAAGAATAGAAATACCACTATGTGCATGCACAACAGATATGTAAGAATATGAGAATCTACTACTAATAATTGGTATAGTCAACCTTTTTATTCTTCTTAGATCATCTCTTTAAGTGGAATATCTACTCAAAAGGCACCAAAAATTCATAATTTATACATGAACTCTGTCTAATAACTTCAAAGAACAGAAAAACAGATAATTCTAAGCTTTACAATTGTTTCAGAAAACACAAAAAGATGGACTACCATTCTGCTCATTTTATAAACTAGCATAGCCCTGATACTAAAACAGATGAAAAATTAAGATATAGTCTTTAGGTGGTAAAAAATATATTACAGACAACATAATCATCTACCTTGGAACTTCAAAAGAATAAACTAACAAATATTAACTTAACATGCAATCAACGTGCAAAACCAAAAAACTCTGTATATATTGTAGAAACTAATTCAAAATTGAAGCAAGAAAAATAAAAGATTTTATTCACTGAAGCTACAAATATGACACATTATCTTTAAATTAACATAACAAGCCCTAGCTAGTTTGGCTCAGTGGATAGAACCTTGGCCTGCGGACTGAAGGGTCTCAGGTTTGATTCCAGTCAAGGGCACATGCCCAGGTTGCGGGCTCGATTCCCCAGTTGGGGATGTGTAGGAGGCAGCCGATCAATGATTCTCTCTCATCATTGATGTTTCTATCTCTTTCGCCCTTCCTCTCTGAAATCAATAAAAGAAATATTTAAAAAAATAAATTAATTAAACTAACAAAAATTATTAGGCCTTTATTCCTTATTGAGAAAATATTAAATTTACTGAAAGAATTAAGATATCTTAATAAAAGGAAGAAAAAGAATCATAGTTCGGTATTCAATATTATGATAGAAGTGGCAGTTCAAGTCGGTGGGGAGATAAATTATTCAATAAATGTTTCTAAGATAATTTAAAATGTCATTTAAAAATAGATTCCTACAATACACCATTCAAAACAAATTTCATGGAAATTAATGACATAAACATAAAAAGAAAACAATTCTAATGTTTGTTTTTAAAGAAAAGATAGGGAACTATATGCCTCTGTGTAGGGAATACCTTAAGTAATAGAAAGTAAAACTTATAAAGGATAAAAAATGTATATCACAGGATTTCCTTTGATACTAATGATAATTAAGCTTTAACATAAGTGTATGCTGACTTGCACTCCCTCGAGAGCCAAAATGAGCTCACATGGACAGATATTTATGTGAAATGTTCACTGGCATGGTATTTTCATTTCAATTGGTTTAGAGCAGGGGTGGTTTTAGATCAATCTACTATTTTTATTAATAAACCTTTATTAGAACACAACCATACAGATCCATTTTCCTATTGCCTATGATTGCTTTGGTGCTACAGTGACAGAGATTAATAGCTGGGAAAGAGGTTTTCTGATCCCAGAACTCTAAAACATTTACAATCTGACCCTCTGCAGAAGTTTGCCAAGTCCTCATATATATTCCCATCTTTTTCTGCTGTCTTTCCCTCTGTTACATTTGCTTCCATATGATGAGGCATTGGATTTAGACCAGGGACATTTTGGGGTTTGGCTAAAGAAGATTTGGTATACAGTGGGAGATATATTTAATTTAGATTTAGTTGCATATATTTAGGTGATTGGAAGCAGAACATTATTGAAATTAAAGAACCAGAAGCTAGCCTTCAGAAAATTCTTCCACACATCAGACACATAACATTACAGAGGATTTGGTTTTCACTAATGTCTAGTCAAAGTTCTCTCCTGCCAGAAATATATTGATTAATTCAGCATTATAATTATAATCACACCACACATTTAAAAAAATTTTCCCTTGGCAATTCAGTGAAGTAAAATTTATCAGAATTCCCATGCTGGTATAGCCTAAATTTGTAACAGTACTTCAAAAGGTGAGTTTCTTTGTGAGTGAAGTCTCAGGTTTTATACATCTCACTTTTCAATTATAAAATATAAATTTTAATCAAGCTATTGAAAATACTAAATTAACTTTCTATATTCTCTATAGAAAATGCTACAAAAAATTTGAATAAAATGACAAAACATCAAAGATTTGTTATACTTATGATATTTATTGTCTCATATTTTCAGTTTTTTTGTGATTTCTTTTAATATATTTTATTGATTTCAGACAGGAAGGTAGAGGGAGAGAGAAACATCAACGATGAGAGAGAATCATGCCCCACACTGGGATCGAGCCCACAACCCAGGCATGTGTCCTGACTGGAAATCAAACATAGGTCAGTGCTCAATCACTAAGCCATGCTGGCTTGGCTGTGATTTCTTATCTCATTTAAAATTTTTACTTTCATATTTAAAATTATTTTTATAATCATAGATTTTTAAAAGGGGGCCTTGGAGATAGTACAACTTTTTTTTTTTTTAAATATATTTTATTGATCTTCCACAGAGAGGAAGGGAGAGAGACAGAGAGTCAGAAACATCGATGGGAGAGAAACATCGATCAGCCGCCTCCTGCACATCTCCCACTGGAGATGTGCCCGCAACCCAGGCACATGCCCTTGACCGGAATCGAACCCGGGACCCCTCAGTCCGCAGGCCGACGCTCCATCCACTGAGCCAAACCGGTTCCAGCGATAGTACAACTTTTATGTCCCACAAACCCTCTATGAGTGAAAAAAAAAAGTTTCCATAAACCAAGTTAAAAGATAAATGGTAAACTTTAAAAACACATTTTTACATGTATAACAGGAGTAGCATCAAAGGATCCTAACTAATTTATAAAAACAAAACAAATTTAATTTATTAAAATAACCTTCAAATCAAGAAGAGAAAGAAAAATCATGCTTTATCATTTTTATCATCACAAACAAAATAATTGATTCCAAATGTCTTAAACAATAAGAAGTTCAACATAAATTGGCCTCCAATACAGTTTTA
Source organism: Myotis myotis (assembly GCF_014108235.1). Classification (NCBI taxonomy): domain Eukaryota; kingdom Metazoa; phylum Chordata; class Mammalia; order Chiroptera; family Vespertilionidae; genus Myotis; species Myotis myotis. The sequence continues at coordinate 19,932,240 of NW_023416335.1, forward strand.
TTGGGCTCTGGCTACTTTTCTTCTCATTTTTGAAGATTTCCAAACCTTGGGTTCATTTTCTTCCTGAGTTCAAATGATTACCAGAAGTATCTGGGGTTACATGACTCCTTATTCACGTCCTGAGCTTTGTACTGATTTGGAAAAAAGTCCTGAGTTTTGTACTGACTGGAACACCCAGGCGTTTACTGTCTGGTTTATACCTGTTACCTGAGTCAATTATTGCAGCAGAAGGGATGGGATTGCCCTAATTGGCATTGGCTAATCCCCTTAGATGGAGTTAATTCTATCCAAACTCCTTTACTGTGGCACAGTGGGGAAGAGTGAAATGAGTATTGTAGCTAAACAATTTGGATAATTGACAAAGGCTATTCTCCTCCTATATAATAAAAGCCTAATATGCAAATCAACTGAACAACCAAACAACTGAACAACCAGTTGCTGTGACATGCGCTGGCCACCAGGGGTGTGCACGGAACATGGCTAGCATCAGCTATGGCAGGATGGTGGAGAAGGTGAGCGGGGTTGCTAGACCAAGGTGGGGCACCAGTTGCTGCCATCAGGGCGAGCCTCTGGTGGTTATTGAAAATTCTTCGCTCCCGCATGCTGTGGTCCCACCTGGTGCGCCTACCTACTGCTGGCACTGGCCCCACTTGCACCTGCTGCTGGTGCTGGAGCCACTACTCACACCTGCCAGCGCTTGCCCCACTTGTACCCACAGCCAGTGCCTGGTGCCGGTCCTGATCACTCCCGGTCATCAGCGGGTGCAAGCTGCAGCTGCTGGCCTTGATCACCCCTGAGGGCGTTTCCACCTCCTCTTGCTCCTGAAGGGCAATTGGGGCAGCAGCTGCTGCTTGCACCCACTTACGGCACTGGACCCGCTCACACCTGCTGCTGGTGCTGGCCCAATTGCTCCGTGCCTTCAGCGGGTGTGAGCGGGGCCGGCTCTGTCAGTACATGGGAGCAGGGCTGCCGGCAGACAGGAGGCTGGGGAGGAAGGGGGACCGTGGTTGGAGAGGCCGGGCGGGGGTGTGGAGGATGGGCTGAGACCCATCCCTGTGCCTACTGCAACCTTGTGGCCCACAGTTCCTTTCAAGTTGCACGGATTTGTGCACTGGGCCCCTAGTAAATAGATAATTTCCCCAAACAGATACAAATAAGCACTAAACATCAACAGAAAGCTGAGTGATGGGAATATACTCTTCTGTTCAGTTGTGTATATATTAAAAATGTCCAGAGTAAAATATTAAAATTTCCCACCATGATTGTAGATTTTTCTATTTCTCCTTTGCCTGTCAAAGTTTATTTTACATATTTTGAATTATAAGTAGATAAATGATAATAATTATGATATTTTTATGGTGAATTGAAACTTTTATTATATTTTGAGGTTTTTTGTATGTTTTTTTCTAGTAATGGAGTAATGGTTTAGGGTTCAGTGTATTGGCTAGTATTTGCTTGGTATATATTTTCCATCATTTGACTTTTAGTCAGCTGTGTCCATATGTTTTCATTTTCTTATCTATCCTATCTAATAAAAGAGAGATATGCAAATTGACCATAACTCCACTACACCCACAAGCCACGCCCACCAGCCAATCGGAGCGACTCACAGCAAATTAACTCAGCCAAGATGGTGACTGGTGACAACGGAACTGGAGCCAGCAGGAGGCTTGGGTTGCCCCGGCGATGGAGGAAGCCAAGCTTCCCGCCTGCCCTGGCCAGCATGGCCTCCACTCAAGGCTACGAAGTTTCAATTATAGAAGACAAATAAATCTCAGATACCTGCTTCCAGCTGGCCTTGCCTGTGCTCACAGAGGTGCTGAAAAAAAAAAGAAAGAAAGGAGAGGCTGGGAGCTTTGGTCGCTGGGGGGCTTGGCCAGCGTGAAAACAGCCACCAGCCCCTCACCCAGGCTGGTCACACCCCATGGGTGAGGATCCCTGCTGGGGGGCTTGTCCAGCCTGCAAACAGCCACCAGCCCCTCACCCAGGCTGGCCAGGCACCCCAGCGGAACCCCCACCCTGATCCGGGACACCCGTCAGGGCAAACCAGCTGGCCCCCACCTGTGCACCAGGCCTCTATACTATATAATAAAAGGGTAATATGAAAATTGACCCTAACAGCAGAACGATTGGGAATGACTAGTCACTATGACACACACTGACCACCAGGGGGCAGAAATTCAATGCCGGAGCTGCCCCCTGCTGGTCAGTGCGCTCCCACAGGGGGAGCTCTTCTCAGCCACAAGCCAGGCTAATGACTGCCAGCACAGTGGTGGTGACGGGAGCCTCTCCCACCTCCTCAGCAGTGCTAAGGATGTCCAACTGCAGCTTAGGCCTGCTCCCCACTGGCAAGTGGACATCCTCCCAGGGCTCCTGAGCTGCCAGAGTGATGTGTGACTGCCAGCTTAGGCCCGATCCCCTGGGGAGCAGGCCTAAGCCAGCAGGTGGACATCCCCCAAGGGGTCCCAGACTGCGAGAGGGCACAGGCCGGGCTGAGGGACCCCTCCCCGAGTGCACAAATTTTCATGCACCAGGCCTCTAGTATATATATAAAAGGCTGATATGCAAAGTGTCCCCTTGGGAGTCCAACTGGGAAACCGGAAGTTCAATCACTCACTATGATGTGTGCTGACCACCAGGGGGCAGCGCAGAACAAAGGAAGGCCCCAGCTGGCAGCTGGGGAAGGAAGGCCCTGGATGGCAGCCCAAAGGCCCCCATTGGCCCTGATTGCCGGCAAGAACTAAGGACCTTACCCATGCACGAATTTTATGCACCGGCCTCTAGTATAACATAAAATTGGATTACTTTAGGCTAGCTTAGCACTCTTTATTTTTTATCTGGTAATTTAATCCGTTTATAGTTATTGGTAAAATAAGAAAGCTATCCCTTGGACTCTGCTGTTTAAACTATGCTCTAATGTTTAAATTTCATTACATTTTTCATAATAGCAGTTTTGCTTTTTCACATAGGCTTATTCTCTAATCATAATTTCAAACTCCTTTGTTCTTTTTAAAGATCTTAAACATAGTTATTTTGAATTTTGTGTCTAAATCCAACAGTTGAGGTATTTGTCATAATGCATCTACTATCCCTCGTTTCTGCTAGTTTCCATTTGTGATGACTTTAGTCCTGATCTATTTTTATAGTTTTTTTAATGGTAAAAGCCTTTTACTTGCAACTTTACCTGTGGAATTTTTTGAAGCCTTAATTAACTTTTAATCCCTCCACAAAATATTGCATTTCCTTCTGCTAAACATAATCACTACAAACTTGAAACCACTTCGACCTAAGTTCTCTAATTGAAAATTTTCAAACCATATGGTAACATTAATTAGACTGAAATCCTAGCATATAAATATGAATTCTTAGGGCATATATTTTTATCTTTCTTTCCAGGACCAGAGTCCAAACATAAGCAACTTATCTTGCTATTTCCTTCTCTATGAGAAGTGTTTGTTTGTTTGTTTGTTTGTTTATGCTTAAATTGAGGGCAGAGCTCTGTGCTTTCCCAGCTATATTCATAAATTTTCTGTTGGATTCCTAATACTCATTGGAATCAATGAAGTCATCAAAAGAAGCTTTAAGGTCTCTAGAGTGTTGCTCAAAACATTTATATCAAAAGTGCATGTTGGTATTGGCTTACCTCCCAGATTTCTGTAGATTTCTTATTTTGTGTCAACTTAAAAATACATTTTAAGCTTAATTTATCTATAAGTTTGGTTCTTTTAAGGTCGGCAGTTTATTCAGAATACCTAATCTGTCATACTGCAAGGCTCAGAAACCCAACTTAATGTCTCTAAGACTTAAGTTTTCTCACTTGGTCCTTAAAGAACCAAATATATGATGTGTGTAAAATGCAGCTGCCTCGCATTTAGCTATATCAAGGACTCCTGAGTTAGACAACAGAAAGTTTTACTGATGGGTTTAGGATGGCATCTTTCAAACTGGATTCTTTGGTTGCTAGTACCTTACACAGTGTTGATTGATGTCCTGCTAGAAAGTATTCTGTTGGCAAAAAGTTGGGGAAACTTATTATGTATTCTCCCCTCTTAGAGAGATTTATGTATATTAACATAGGGAACACACTGAGAAATTCTATAATAAAAGACCTGATGGAATTTGTTTAAATATTTTTAACCATATTTTTATCAAAGAACCAAATATTTTTCACCATATTTTTTTTTTTTTTATCAAAGAACCTATTTTTTTTCTGAAGATCCCTGTTGTTCATAGAATATAGTTTGGGAATATAATCATTAATTCATTTTCTCTTTGAAGAAACAAAAGTCTTCCATGTAGAAGCATATCATCTATGAGAAAATAAAGGTCATGGAAGAAGAGGTGCTAGGGAATGTGCGCAAGTTCTGTGGAGCAAGGAAGGAATTACTGTTGTGTACTATTTTGAAATTTTAGTATTATTTTGTGGAGAGTGGCTACAGAGTTTGGACAGGATCAATCCACAAACTGACGAGAAGGCACTGTCCTCTTGTGGCAAAGCCACATACAAGTCCCAGCTTGGAGGGAAAAGCCCTCCCAGCACAATTGTATCCAAAGGCTGTTGTTGTATGTAAGCTTGACCTTATAGTCTGACCTTGTTGTCCTAGGTAGCTGAGGGATGTGGGCTGTGGGAATACAGCAAGTGCTGCCAAAACAAAGCTTGATAGAGTTCAGAGAATTGCAATAACAGGAAAGAAGCAGATTTGAAACTCGCAAGAACATTGTAAATATCTTGACCACTCCCTTGTTTTGCTTTGTGTGATCTGACTATAAAATAAGGATATGGCTTAGAGTTGGGGTCACTGTGTCCTCATCCAGGTACAGTAATTCACCTGCCTCCAACTATATTTCTTTAATTCTTCACCACCCCTCCTCAGGTTCACCACTGGCCTTGCTGAACACAGTTCATTATTTATCTACAGGTGCTACTCTGGTGACCTGGAAATCACACTGAAAAGTTGAGAAAGAGCAAGGCTAGAGGGGAGGGGGCAAGGCAAATGTTCAAAAGCAATTGTCTAAGAAATTTGGACTGATAAGCCTGTTCTACATGATCAAGTATTTCTTCATCTCCTTATTCAGTGATTAAGAGCTTGGACTATGAGCCTTGAAGACCTTGGTTTAGTTTCTGGCTCTGGCTCTCACTTTACCCTCTATCTACCTGCCTCATCTCCACATCCATAAAGTGAGCTAATACTTTACTGCTCCATCTACCACTTGGTTTCTGTGACAATCAAAGGAGACATGTAATAATTACATTGCCCCAGCCCAGATATGTCTAGAGTATTCAATTTGAACTAAATCCCATGGGGCTAATTCACTGGGAAACTTTTACATAGAAGTATAAAAGAGTGAGCTGGAGAAGGAATATAGCTGGCAGGTGCCAACATTTCCCTCCATGCCTTTCTTCTAGGATGTACAACTCATTCTGAAGCTTCCTTAAGTGTACATTGGAGGAATTATAGAAAAGTGGCAGAAAATTAGAGGTTAAGAAAAGCCATCCATGAGTAAATAGATAGGGTTTGAAGTAGATCCCAATAATAGCTCATTCTCACAGCACGAAGAAGCTCTTCAGATTGGAATGGCTGCATAGACTATGTAAGAGTAAGAGCTGAGAATAGGTTATGATGAGTATCTTCAGGCAACTGTTGTGTTAAAAATTGAGTATATTTGTGGTGACTAATGTGGACCAAAGGCCAGGAAAACCCAAAATATGATCCTGAATTATTTTGTAGTTCCTGGGAGTCAAAAAGTCCCAATCAAGAAAACAGAATAGTAAACTTTTGGCCGTGTAGAAAAAATTATTTTTGGAAAATTATTATTGCCTTTTAAATCCCCATATGTTCAGGAGTATAATTCATACACTCTACAGCTGTTGTAAAATAATGTAGATCAATTCTGACAACAATTAGACTGAAAGCATAGGAGCCAGAGACAATGTAATTATATGTTTTAACCTGTTATTAACCTGTTATTTAAAATTGCATGTTTTCTTTTAGTTATTTACCCTTCTTATTTAGTTGTTTTTTTCCCACACTTTCTAACATTTTATAAAATTTAAACCCAATGTGCTTATTGTATATTTTCCCCAACTAGAAAGTATGCTACATAAAGCTGGTATTTTTGTTTATTTTGACCTTTAAATTACCTCCAATGCCTAGAAGATTGGCTGATATTTGGCAGGGTCTCAATAAGTATTTGATGAATAAATAAATCATCTTATAGAAGTGTAACTTCACATTTTGTGAGACATGGGGAGAATTTGGCTTTGTTTAACCAGATAAATAAAATATCCAGGCTGATTTTAAGCACAAGCAGTAGGATTTGCAACTCATGTCAATTTATGTGAATATAATAAAATTCCTCAGGGATATAAAATCCCAGGTAAACAAAATAAAACAAAACAAAAACACCTTCCCATTATTCTTCTTCACACTTCATACTATTTACACAATAAATCTTCCTTAGCTGAGATCTTGTGAAAATGTGAAAATGAAGAGACAAATAATCCCACCAAATTAAACAAATATAAACAACGTAGCAAGTTAAATTGAGCTTTGTGTATTATTTTGATTAAAAATAATTCTCTTGAGTACAAATGAGAAAAATGTAATCACTGACCAACCTGTAAATTACTTTAAATGGTGTTTCTAGACCGTTAATGTTGATGGCATATTCTGTTTGTTAATAGTCCCCTATTTCAGAGAAAATTACTCTACCATTTGCTTAATTTTCCACACAGTACACATTGACTTATTTAGATTGAATATTGTTGAGTTTGAATATTGTTTAGTAAGCTATAAACTTTGAACTTTTTTCAGTTACATTACTAGTATTCCTTCTGTGGAAAGTTATATCCTTAAGAAAATACAGCTACTTTTCCCCCAACATTTTTTAAAAAATCAGATACACATTATACACTCACACATTCATCAATTTGGATAATGTGTGTTTTCTACCCAATTTTATATTCACAAGTACTTAAGTACTGTGAGATTTTAGTTTGCAATTATTCTTAGCCATCTGTTAAAAACAGTTATTTACAAAAAATATATTGGTATTATCTTAATCCATCCTACTTTTAAGAAAAACTCTAAACCCACAATTTAAAAAAAATTATTGCATTTATTGAGGTGACATTGGTTAGTAAAATTATATAGGTTTCAGGTGTACAATACATCACCTGATATTGTATTATACATCATCTGTATATTGTATTGTGTGTTCACCACCCAAAATCTTTTCTTTACATTAACATTTATCGCCCCTTTATCTCTTCTACCTCCCCTATCCTTCTTTCCCTCAGGTAATTACCAAACTGTTGTTTATATCTATGAGGTATTTTTGTTTGTTTGTTTAATTGCTTCACCTTTTTCACTTAGTTCCCCATAAACCCACAATTTTGAATTCCTGAGGCTCTAAAACTCACAGACTTAAATGACTCTACAGTCCGTGCTTTACTGAACCCTGGAGGAGAAGGAGGAGGAGGAGGAGGCAGTAACTGCCCATGAAAAAATAATTCTAAATCAAGATTTTCAAAACTTCAAAAGATTGAAAACAATGATTACAAAATAACTTCTAAGTGTGTGACAAGCTGCCCAGTTTAAGAAAATGAAATGGTATTAAAGGTTTTTTACAGACTGAGGTTACCGTGCTTATGATATCTCTATAAAATAATATTGGTGCTGTGGAGTGGTGAAAATAATATTTGCTAATTAATATTTGGCTGAATGGCCATAACGAATTAAGCAATAGATAAGAGTAATATTAGAAAAAAAGAAAACATGCTTCATCAAAAAGCCTAGGGTAAAGAATAAAATATGTTTATTATTGCTTTATCTTAAATACACAGATTCTTTCTGAAGTCAGTTTTTTTCAGATGGTTATCATTGTTTATTACTATCTTTATTCAAATTTGAGTGTCTTAAAATTATAACTCCACTAATTATTTGTACTAAATTCAGTCCAGAATGAATAGGAAATGGAAGTGGACCCCTCCTGTAGACAGAGGGATTCAATGTTTTTTCTCAAATATCCTTGAGGAAATAAATTCCACTTTACACCTAACAAATTAGCCACACTTTAAATGAGAAAAAAAATATAAAGACACTTGATTGAGAAATTAGCAAATCCTGAGAGCTTAAATTGGTTAAATCTGTTTGAAACAAGAAATGATAATAAAATCAATTTACACTGAATAAAACAGAAGTGATAGAGAGCTGGATACATCAATATGGGAGTGAATGTGCAATGGAAATGAGATCGTTTATTAAATTGCAATCATCTTAGAAACCCAGGTTATGTCAGTTTTGCAATAACAATAATACATTTTGTGTTGTCTTGTGATAGTGATGTGTTCAAATTGAGATTATCCATTCAACATTTTGCCTGATTCTCCTTGAGGCTAATGTTACATAAATGTAAGCAGACAAGTAGGAGGGAAACAAGTTAAAATCTTCCTAGGAAAAACCAAAAACTTCATTATTTTTCTTCAATTTTTACCTCTTCACCAATATTCTTGTCTCCAACCTTCTTTAACATTATTCTTGTCTAGTAACCATATCCCTCCATAATCTGAGTTCAGTCATCCATTCTCTGACCTCTACCTCCAGTCTTTTCAGCTTACTTCCTTTGATAACTGAACTCACAGTGGCTTATAAGACTTTTAAGTCCACGGCTACCTTTCAGGTACCAGCTTCCTCTTTTCTCCCTCTCAGTTTACTCTGTGTCAACTCTAATAGCTTCCTTGCTTTACTCAAACACCCCAGACTTCTTCCATGAGATCTTTGTAACTTGCCACCCTGCTTGCTAGATTGTGCTTACTCCAGATTTACCCATAGCACATGAAATAGTTATCTATTACCCCACAATTTAGCAGCTCAGAACAATCAACATTTATTATGTTGAAGATCTAGAACATAGGAGTGGTGTAGAATCTATGAGACAGAGAGTCTGTCTGCGGGTCTCTAATGAGGGTGCAGTTAAACTGTTGGCCAGGGTGGTAGCCTCTGAAGACTTGACAAAGGCTGAGGATCTGCTTCCAGATCTTGTGGGCAAGAGGCTTCAGTACCTCCCAATAAAGCAGTGGTTCTCAACCTTCCTAATGCCGCTACCCTTTAATAAAGTACCTCATGTTGTGGTGACCCCCAACCATAAAATTATTTTCGTTGCTACTTCATAACTGTAACTTTGCTACTGTTATGAATTGTAATGTAAATATCTGATATGCAGGATGTATTTTCATTGTTACAAATTGAACATAATTAAAGCATAGTGATTAATCACAAAAACAATATGTAATTATGTATGTGTTTTCTGATGGTCTTAGGCAACCCCTGTGAAAGGGTCATTCGACCTGGAAAGGTGTCGTGACCCATAGGTTGAGAACCGCTGCAATAAAGGCTACTTGATAGGCTATATGTTCAGGCTGTGTTCTGTGAACCACTGAGTCCAACCTGTTGTTCAGAAAAGGAGAGAAATCAGCTCTACTTGTTCAAGGAAGGAATATAGAAATATTTGTTGGCATATTTTAAAAATCATCTAAGCTCATCTCTCACATCCTTCAAATCTCTATTGTCTTATCACCTTATTAGCAAGACCTTCCCAGTCCACATTATAAAAACTAGAGGCCTGGTGCACGTTTGTGCACTTGGGGAGGGCGGGTCCCTCAGCCTGGCCTGCACCCTATCACAGTCCGGGATCCCTTGGGGAATGTCTGCCTGCCAGCATATGCCCACTCCCCCTAAGCCAGCAGACAGACATCCCTCAAGGGGTCTTTAGTGAGGCCACGGAGGTGGGAGTGGCCCCCGCCACCGCTGCTGCACTCGCCAGGTGTGAGCCCAGCTTCTGGCTGAGCAGCACTCCCCCTATGGGAGAGCACTGACCACCAGAGGGCAGCTTCTGCATTGAGCATCTGCCTCCTGGTGTTCAGTGCGCATCATACCAACCGGTCGTTCCGCCATTTGGTCAATCTGCATATTAGGGTTTTATTATATAGGATAGAGAGTTTTTCTCCCTATGTACTTTCCTTATGCTTCATTTGTTTCTGTAATCTATACTACCATCTAAAATACAAAATGCTTATTTAATAATTTGTTTATTTTGTTGCCTCCAACTTCTAGAATATAAGCTCCAATAGGAGAGGGAATTTATATATTTTGCTTACTACTGTATTCCCAGGTCTTATAACAATGCCTGGCATATAATAGGCAATATCAATATACATATGCTGAATGAATGAATGAATAAGTAATAAAAGAATATATGCTCTGTGGCTATTGAAAAATTCTAATTGGCTTTGGTTGGTCTACCTTAGCTTTTCTCGTGTTCTGTCTTTAAGAAACCCCAAAGAGGTCAGGAAATCGGCCTTTGCATTATTCAGGAGTATATATAATTATGAGAATCCAGATTTTCCCCTCAGCCTGAAAATAGAAACTTTCTAGTTCTTACATACAAGGACGAAAATAAACCTCAAACATGCATGAATAGCTTCTGCCCAAGGATCAAGGGTTTCTTAGTGATCTGACTCCTTGTGCTCTCTTATCAGCACACTTGTCTAGGCAATTAAAATCTGCTAGATTTCTTTTTTTTTTTTTGCTTCAAATACTCCTCTTAAATGAACAAATTTTATGCCTATTTCTTGCCCATCAAACTTCTAACCTTATCGACCCCCCCTCTCTGACTCAATATCTCAACTTGGTAGCCTACCACAGCCACCTGATTCTTATAGCAGTAACTAACTGTGCAACTCATGATATCTTGTTTATTTATGCTTTGTGAGATACCTTATGTCCCTGAGTAGGTTAAGCGTCCCAGAGTCAGGATTCATGTTTTAAAATCCTTTTCTATCTTCTTCATTCACTAGCCCACTACTAAACAGCCTTTATCCCAGTTGATCTACAAATACTTATTACTAGATTAAGATACAGAAACTCATTTTTATTAATATTAAGTGTCTGATTCAGTGTAGTAGAAATATAACTTTTGTTAAAAGTCAAAGTGAGCCCTAGCTGTTTTGACTCAGTGAATAGAGTGTTGGCCTGTGGACTGAACGGTCCCAGGTTCCATTCCTGTCAAGGGAATGTACCTAGGTTGAAGGCTTGATTCCTGACCCTGGTCAGGGTGCTTTTGAGAGGTAACCAATCCATGTATCTCTCTCATACATTGATGTTTCTCTCTCTGTGTCTCTCCCGCTCCCTTCCATTCTCTCTAAAAGTCAGTGGACAAATATCCTCAGGTGAGGATTAACAACAACAAAGTCAAAATGAAAAGCAGTATTAGATATTGCTATGTGCTTACTACTTGACCTGTTTTTTTAAAAATTACTTCCAGATAAACAGAAATACCTAAGAGTTTTAATGTTAGTGCCACAAATAGATAGAAACATAATAAATAGGATCATGAAATTGTGGAAAGTTTCATCTTCGTTCCTTTTTTTTTTTTTAGATACAACAGTGCCACGGCTTTTGATTAGGCTATCTAATAAATTTCTTCATGAATCTGTATTTTCCTGCCTTATGATTTTGTTGAAAAACTTAGAACAAAATTTACTAATGCTTTCAAAATAGAAAAAAAATGACTAGTAAACATTTATCATTTTAACAAACTATCCCTATAGTACACTTCTCTGAAAAAATCGTCAGAGGATGAATTATCAATGCATTCAGTTTTATAATTTGGTTGTAAAGTTCTTAATTATAGACCAAATTTCTTAAATTAAATATTACTTGTATATTAATATAATTGAAATCTGGTGATACTACTAAGGGCTTTCAGATTTAACATTTCTACTCTAGCCATTTAAGCTCATATTAAAGGTATCCACTCTCCCTACCTGGATTTCATAAGAACATAATACCTCATATAACTGTCCATGTAATCTTTCAGTTATGACCATGTGGATAAGTAGACTATGTTTGAAGTTTTCTAATAATAGAGAATTCATTATCATCTGAGGCAACCCAGTACATTTTTGAAGATATCCATTAATTTTTACTTCTTTTAGTATAAAATTTATCTCATTTTGCTTTCATTTATTAATTGGTCCTAATTTTATCTCTTGAAATAAAAAGGAAAAAAAAATTACAGCCAATCTCTGTTTCCTTATGAAGACTTTCAAAATATCATTCCTATACACTCCCCTAGTAGGTGTTCTTCAGTTTTTCCTGCTCTTGCTCCTATGACTTGGTTTTCCTTCCTCATGAACGGTCTCTGAATGAACTCCAGTTTTATTTGCCCGTATTGGTTTTCTGATGCTGCCCTAACAAATTATCATGAAGTAGGTTACTCAAGGAGAAAGCTTGAACTTATTTCAAAAGTTGGAAAATAAACTTCCTGTAACTAATGTGAATAATAGCAATAAATAAACATGGGTAGAAATAAATATTACATTTAGGTCACAAAACATATAGAAGGAATAAAAACCAACCTGAGGAGAATAATCAGAAGATTTATTCCTATGTCATATCAAAATAAGGTTGATATTTTAAAGATAAATCATTGTGAAAATACATGAATGGTTGTTTTTTTAAGAAAGAAAACTTGCAGTGTGAACACAGTTAAAACGTAATGTTGAAGAGTTCAGGAAGACAAACTCTGTTTCGAGATGTGAAAAATCCTATATAATAAAAGCCTAATATCCTAAGTGTCTGACCATTCTTTCAACCATTCAACCAGTCGCTATGATGCGCACTGACAACCAGGGGGCAGATGCTCCAACTTGTAGATTAGCTTGCTGCTGAGGTCGGGCCTATAAGAACTGGGCGAGATGGGTGGGACATGCCCTGGAGCCCTCTCATGATCCTGCCCCAACTGGGCAAGATGGGCTAGACGTGCCCTGGAGCCCTCCTGCAGTCTCTCTCCAGCCCCAGTTGTGCACCAGTGGGGTCCCTCGGTCTGTCCTGCAGCCTTTCACAATCCAGGATCCCTCGGAGGATGTTGGAGTGCTGGTTTTGGCCTGATCCCCGTAGGCCAGGCCGAGGGACCCCACTGGTGCACGAATCCATACACTGGGCCTCTAGCATGAAAATTCGTGGACTCAGGGGGGTCCCTCAGCCCATCCTGTGCCTTCTCACAGTCCAGGACCCCTTGGGGGATGTCCACCTGCTGGCTTAGGCCAGTTCCCTGGGGGATTGGGTCTAAGCTGGCAGTCAGACATTCCTCTGGCATCCTAGGAGGCCTCAGAGGATATCCAACTAATGGCTAAGCTGTTAGTCCAGTGGTTCTCAACCTTTCTAATGCCGCAACCCTTTAATACAGTTCCTCATGTTGTGGTGACCCCCAACCATAAAATTATTTTTGTTGCTACTTCATAACTATAATTTTGCTACTGTTATGAATCGTAATGTAAATATCTGATATGCAGGATGTATTTTCATTGTTACAAATTGAACATAATTAAAGCATAGTGATTAATCACAAAACGATATGTAATTATATATGTGTTTTCCGATGGTCTTAGGCAACCCCTGTGAAAGGGTCGTTTGACCCCCAAAGGGATCACGACCCACAGGTTGAGAACCACCAGGGAGCAGCTCCTGCGTTGAGTGTCTGCCTCTGGTGGTCAGTGTGCATCATAGCGACCAGTCGTTCCCGGTCATTCCTCTGTTAGGGTCAATTTGATTATTACCCTTTTATTGTATAGGATAATATACAAGGATTGAACTAATATCTCATAGCAGGTGCTTTCCTTGACATTTTATGCCTTTTAGCAGAAATGCTATAGACTAAGTATTAGAAAAATGATTGAATATAATACATGCTATTTATATCTGTTATTCAGAATATTTATTATTTTATTGTCCACAAAAACACAGATGCCATATTCTCTGATGGCTTTCATTTCACTCAGCATAACATCTGAAGCTCTTACCGAGGTCAACATGCTCTAAAATCTGGTCCCTTGTTATTCTTTGACATAATTTTTGCCACTTCCCCTCATTCTCTCTAATCCTGTCATTTAACATTTATTATAAATGTTTGAATATGCCTGCTATTTCACCTTCTGTTCCTTTGTCCTCGAATATTATGTCCTCAGCTATCCATACCCACATGGCTCACTTTCTTCATTCAGGTCTCTGCTCTAATGTCATTTTATCAGAAAGGTTTCCATGACCATTCTATTAAAATAGAATCATTCTTTATCTTTTTTGTTTGCTTGTTGTATGTTTCTTTATAGAAGTTGTCACCACCTTGTGTTAATATTAGTAACACTGCTCATACTGTAAAGTTTTGTCTAATATCTCCTTACACTATTTGGAAAATGATGAAGTGTACCTGCTACTACAAGTTCCCAGTTTACAGGTGGGGAAGAAGCTGTCTTCTCAGCTTTAAATAGCAAGTTAAACTACATGTTGGTAGCCATACTCCATTACCCTTCCCTTGTAGACTTTTCATGTACAATTCTAAACAATAGAAATTACAGCAACTTGAGTGTATTTAGAGATGTTTCCATATGAATGCTGCATCTTATACTTGTTACATGCTCAAACTTGTAGCTTAATAATCTGAAAATCACAAGCTTCAGAACATGCTGTTATCACTTTGAAAGCTGTTGAAGACTCAGTGTATGTCAGCCTTCTTTAGGACAGCCTAAAGAATACAAAGGCAATAGGCCCTCACTCCAGAAACAGAAGAGAAGTTCCCAGGATTCTATCAGAATAACTCACTTTCAAGAAAGATTTATGAAAATCAGGAGAGTAGAATTGCAGACAGAGTATAGCATATTAAAACTAAAAGCAGCTTAGAGTCTATGTAGTTCAGTCCCTTCATTTCACATCTTTGGAGAAATGTATATCATTTCTTTTTCCCATTTTAAGTTGGATTATTTGGTGGTGTTTTTTTTTGTTGGTTTTTTTTTTTGCTATTGATTTATATGAGCTCTTTATATGTTTTGGCTATTAACTCCTAATCAGACATATAGTTTGCATATATTTTATCCCATTCCATATCCCATTCCATATATTTTATCCCATTCCTTTTCATTTTGTTGATCATTTCCTTTGCCTTGCAGAAGTTTTTTTAGTTTACTTATTTATGTTTGCTGTTTTCACTTGTGCCTTTGGTGTCATATCCAAAATATTATTGCCAAGACCAATGTCAATGATATTTTTTCCTATTTATTTTCGGGGGCGGGGGGTTGTCTAACATTTAAGTCTTTAACCCATTTTGAGTTGATTTTTGTATATGGTACAAGATAAAAATCCCATTTCATTCTATGTGGATATACAGTTTTCCCAACATCATTTATTGAAGAGACTATCCTTTCTCCATTGATTATTCTTTAGTCCTTTGTCAAATATTAGTTGATTGTTTATGAATAGGGTTATTTCTGGGCTTTCAATCCAATTGATCTATGTATCTGTTCTTATGCCAATACTATACTGTTTTGATTACTATAGGTTTATAATATAGTATTAGCTTTTAAAATATGTTTTTTTCTCTGTTTGGAATATCCTTATTTCCTTATCTTCAATGGATGTTTCTGCATCCTGTAAGTCTTTATTTAAATTCTCTCTCTCACCCTAGCTGGTTTGGCTCAGTGGGTAGAGTTTGATTCTGGTCAAGGGCAGGTACCTCAGTTGCAGGCTCCTTTCTGGTCTGAGCCCTGGTCAGGGTTCGTGCAGGAGGCAGTCAATTGATATGTTTCTCTCACATCAATATTTCTCTCTGTATTTCACTCTCTCTTCCACTCTCTTTAAAAATCAGTGGATCCCTAGCTGGTTTGGCCTGCAGACAGAAGGGTCCTGGGTTCAATTCTGGTCAAGAGTACATGCCCGGGTTGCAGGCTCCATTCCCAGTAGGGGTGTGCAGGAGGCTGCTGATCAATGATTCTCTCTCATCATTGATGTTTTTCTCTCTCTCCCCCTCTCCCTTCCTCTCTGAAATCAATAAAAATCTATTTTTAAAAAGAAACTACTAAAAAAAACCACACTATTTTAAAAAATCAGTGGAAAAATATCCTTGGGCTAGGATAAAAATAAATAAATAATAAATAAATACATTCTCTTATCCTTTCCCAATAGCCAATAATATTCCCTATGTCTTTTTTATTCTTTCACAGTTCTTTGTACAAGCCTTTTACAAGTCTCATCACATTTACTCTAATTATTTTTCTGTAGGTTTGGATAGGAATGAATCTATTGTCAATTTTATTTTTGTAGTTATAATAAATAAAAATCAATAAGCAGCCCTTGTCCTCTTACCCCTAGTTTGTCCCTGTCTTCATTTGACTTAGAAATTTAAAATCACTTAATATAATATATCCTATTTCTATTAGTTATACATACAGAGCAGTTTCAAGCATATATAATTATATCATGACACATTTTTCTTTATGAATAACAAATTTTATATAATTAATTTATGACGTATAAGATCACTAAATTTTTTATCTCTTACATTCTTCTATTCTAATCAGTGTTCCTCATTAATTAGTGCCCCTTTCATAGGATTCTTGCAGAGATCATGAGGGAAACTTTTTATAGGTCCATGAATTTCACAGTAACCAGATTGCTTTCTCTGCTTCATCCTCCATGAGTTAAGGTTCAGAGTGTCTTCACCGGGCTGCACATCCCAGCTTTGGTATTTCCTCATCGCTGCACCACGATGCCTGAGACATTGGAGTCTATGTCTTCCTTGTGGTGCATTGAGCCATCCTCACTGACACTAGCAGGAAAACAAATGACTCAACTTCCTTCCTATTTCTTACTGTAGATCCAAGGCAGCTCTTCTAGATAAAGTACAGGATGGTGAAGGGATTTCTGTATCCCTCTATGGTTGAAGTAAATGGATGAAGAAATGATACCACGTAGATGTTTTCAGATTTGGGATTAGTGAGATATTGTAAAAACATTTTAATATCATGGAGCAAGTACCGTGTCTCTAGAAAATTAGATTCCTTGTATTGGGGGAATGTCCCTAACCAGGCCAGATCAAGACAAAAATAATGTTTAAGAAGAGAAATAAGGAGATGGGATTTAGAAGACATACATCCCATAGCAAAGTGCACTAAAGAAACCAGAAGTCATCTTTTTCAAAGAGGCATTTCCTAACCAAGCCCTGCTGGACTAGAAGTCCCATTCCATGATCCCACTGCACCTCTGCTTGCTTCCTCTATAGCAGTGGTTCTCAACCTTCTGGCCTTTTAAATACAGTTCCTCATTTTGTGACCCAACCATAAAATTATTTTCGTTGCTACTTCATAACTGTAATGTTGCTGCTGTTATGAATCGTAATGTAAATATCTGATATGCAGGATAGTCTTAGGCAACCACTGTGAAAGGGTCGTTCAACCGCCAAAGGGGTCGCGTCCCACAGGTTGAGAACCGCTGCTCTATAGAGCTTACTACTTTGTATTGGAATTAATTTTACATATTTATAGTTTCAGCTACAAGTGGCTTATTGAGGAGTGGATCAGATATATAGCAAATACTTAAGTATTTTCTGAACTAAGTAGAATAATTAATGCCTACTGGATTGGCATTCTGATTTATATTTATATTAGTCTTTCTCCAAGAGAACTGTGTGAAGGCCTAATTAGGGTAGAATTAGAGGAGCCAATGATGTAAAACCCAGTCTAAGGACCAGAAAAGATGAGATGAAATGACCCAGCTCAAGCAGTAATACAGGAAAAGAGGGGACAAAGTCACTCTTCCTCTGCCTTTCGTTCCTTTCAGACCCTCAGTAGATTATGTGATGTCCACCCCCATTGGGAAGGGCAATCTATTTTATGGAGCCCACCAATTAAAATGCTAATCTCATGTGGACACACTCCAGAACTAACGTTTAACCTGGGCACTTCATGACCAGTCAAATTGACATGGTAATTAATCATCACAAATACCCTCAAATCATACCAGTTGGTCAGTTCCCAACTCTACCTCTCATAATATTGGACAGCATGTCAGAGACAA
This sequence comes from Myotis myotis, assembly GCF_014108235.1. Classification (NCBI taxonomy): domain Eukaryota; kingdom Metazoa; phylum Chordata; class Mammalia; order Chiroptera; family Vespertilionidae; genus Myotis; species Myotis myotis. Next base: position 19,950,146 of record NW_023416335.1, read on the forward strand.
TATGACAAAATGGACACCTTCATGATAAGTATAATCAGGTTGATTTGCTGGAATGCTACCTCTGCAATTTATTTAAGCTTAGAATATTAGAGAAATTCATACCCCTCAAGCCCCAAATCAGTCTCTGTAAATTAGGTTTAATAATGCAGTATTATAGTACCACAGCATAATAATAGTTATCATTGTGAGGATAAAATGGGGTAAATAATGTAAATCATATGGAAGCATTTGAAATTCCATTTGACTAAAAGTAATTGATTTGTTCCCTTTATAATTATTCTTTAAATTTTTTATCAGTGTACAAGTCTGCAGGTAACTGTTCCAGCCCTATGTAGCAGCAACTCAATATCACCAGAAACTTCCATCTTTTTCTCAGCTATTCTTAGCTTTTACTTGTTGCTATATCCTCATAATATGGCTACTCCACTTCCAGCATTATTTCCACCCTTCCTGGAAACAAAGGAGAGGAGGGAGAGAGGGAAAGGGAGGGAAAGAAATAGAAAGGGAGGTAGGAAGGAAGGAAGGGAGGAAGGAACAGAGGGAGGGAGGGAGGGAGGGAGGGAGGGAGGGAGGAAAGAGGTTCATGCCAGCTATTGGTCCTTTGTAAAGAGTTTCTAAAAGTGACTTCTACTTACATTTCACTAACCATGATTGTGTCACACAAGCACTTCTTGTTTTAAAGGAGATAAGTTTTTTGGTTGTGTGTATGTTGGCATTTTTCTTTTTTTATTTTAAGCTGACCCATTGCCATCCTGAATAAGATTCAAATTCAGTTAGTAAAATAAAGAGAACAGTTATTGGGAGAACTATTAGCATTAGTTGTTTCTACCACAGGAACAAGGTCTCTCAAGGTCTCACAACAAAAATCTAGTTTTTATTTTACAGAGGGAAACGAAAAATATAGAAGGAACAGAGATTCTTTTCTCTTTTTTTAAGATAAATATTCCAGGCAATTATGTGCATTTGTGAATCACTCTAATTTCAGCTTCAGAGTTCAGCTGAGTGGCAGGACAATCTATGTTTCTCTTGATTCCCTTCCCCAATAAAACATCTGGCTACATACTAGAATTTTCATTAAAGGAGCACAGGGAGCTTTAACATAATTCATCTCTACATCTTTTACTGGCAACTTCTTGTATAAAACAATCTTCCCCTTAATATGAATCTGATACTCTTTTTCTGGCATGAGAATTACATTCATCTGGTATAATGAAGGTTTGTTTTTCAATACAGGGACCTTTTGCCAACAAGATGAGAGAGAACGCGGGAGAGGATGGAAGTTATATTGTTATAGGATGATATATTATTATTTTCAAAGCTCTGAGGAGCCAGATTCAACCTTGTCAGCCTTGATTTATGTTTGTTCATTCTGTGTTTCAATAGGGAGGTCAGGTAAGCTTTACAGAATTTTTTTTTATCTGTTTTTCTACTGAGTGCAATGAAAAGCATCTCCAACCTCACTCCCCGTTTTCAGAGTTAAGAGTTAAGCTTTTATTGAATGGGTGCTGCATACCATTATGACTTAAAATCTACTCACATATCTATGTATATGTATCTGAACTCTAAGTGACTGAACAAGCTGAAGGACCCTTGAAATCAGATTATTAATGGAGAGATTAGGATATATGTTTGGAAAATTTTAAAATACATAAGGGCAGCTACATTTTGAGCAAAATCTCAAAATATTTTACTATTTAAGTAGGTTTCTTTTTTTTTTCCTTATAAATGTGTGAATCACAAAAATCTCCGACTAACTACAGATATGGAATATTCTATTTGAGAACATAAAAATAAGTCCTGAAATGTAACTGGATCCCTTTAGTGTTAATTGGGCTTGTAAAATTGTAGAGCAGTATGTGAAAAGACATGTAATTATATAGTTTTTAAAAGTTTGTAAATTATCTCTAATACATATGGGAAGAAAGTATATGATAATATTTCAAAATAGAAAAAAAGATAGTGAACAAATTAGTGTTGGGAAGACAGTTTAGTAGTAAGGAAAACTAAAGCTAGATATGTAAATCATTCTTTAAACAAAAGATTAGTGGCCTGGTGCACAAAATTTGTGCACGGGGGGTGGAGGGGATCCCTCAGCTTGACCTGCACCCTCTCGCAATCCGGGACCACAGGCTCCTAACCATTCGCCTGCCTACCTGATTGTCCGTAACCACTCTACCTACCTGCCTGATCACCCCTAATCCCTCTGCCTGCCTGCCTAATCGCCCTGCCTGTCTGCCTGATCGCCCCTAACTGCCTCTGCCTCAGCCCCTGCCACTGCAGCTTTGTCGAGAAGGATGTCCGGAAGGTCGTTTGGCTATCTGGTCTAATTAACATATTATGCTTTTATTATTATAGATAGTTCCATAGGTCATTTGTTTCAATAAGTTAAGGTCTTCTTAATAAGAATATATATAACCTAAGCACCATAAAGAGTAAAACTAATATATTTGATGACATAAAAATCCTGGTGTGTGTGTGTGTGTGTGTGTGTGGGTGTGTGTGTATTACATTCTCTTACTTTGAGGCTTGTCTTTTTTCTCCCTTTGTTTTTTTTTGATAAACAAAACTTCCTAATTTTAATAAGGATAAATTCTCAAATGAGTGTGTTTATGTCCAAATATGATACATACTCTTAAAAGCTTTGCCTACTCCAAGGCTATGATAGTGATGGTATTTCTGCAGAAGCTTTATTACTTTCCATTTTACACTTGTATCTGTGATCTTACTTGAATGGTAGTTGTGTCAAGATTAATTATTTTTATGATTATCTTTTATTGATAAGATCATTCTTTGTCTATCACACTTCAATGCCACATTGTCACAAAATAAATGACTGCATATGTGGGTCTGTCTACTCTTTTCATTCTAGTCCCTTAATCTGCTTAACTAAAATTGCACCAATACTACATTGAAATCTTCTTCTCTTATTGTTGTAGCAAGGACTTGTAGTATAATACTGAGTAGAAATTCTGATAGCATTTCTTCTTGTTTCATCCCTAACTTCAATAGAGAAGTTTTAATATTTAATAATAAGACATTTCTTTTTTTAAATTGAATTTATTGGCATGACATTGATTAATAAAATTAAATAGGTTTTAAATGTACAGTTCTATAATACATCATCTGCATATTGTATTGTGTGTTCACCACCCCAAGTCATTTATCCTTCCCTTTACTCTCTTCTGCTTCCCCAAACCCTCTTTCACTCTGGTAATCATCATATTGCTGTCTGTGTCTATGAGTTTGGGTTGGGTTTTTTTTTGTTTGTTTTGTTTTGTTTTTTTGCTCCTTCACCCAGTCTCCCAACCCCATTACCCTCTGACAGCTGTCAGTCTGTTTCATGTATCCATACCTCTGTTTCTATTTTGTTGGTTAGCTTATTTTGTTCATTAGATTTCACATATAAGTATAATCATAGGGCACTTGTCTTTCTCTGACTGACTTATTTCACTTAGCATAATATTGTCCAGGTCTATCTATGCTGTCAAAAAAGTAAGATTTCCTTATTTTTTTACAGTGCAGAAATACTCCATTGTGCAAATGTACCACTGTTTTTTGCATTTACTGATGGGCACTGGGCTACTTCCAAATCTTGGCTATCCTATCTAATAAAAGAGAAACATGGTAATTAGCCATAACTTCGCTACCCTTCCCATTGGCTAATCAGGGCTATATGCAAATTAACTGCCAACCAAGATGGCTGGCTGCCGGCAGCCAGGCAACTGACGCAAACAGGAGGCTTGTTTGCTCCAGTGACGGGGGAAGCCAAGGTTCCCTGCCTGCCACTGTTGGGCTCTGAGCGGCTCCCTAAGAAACATTGTTGCAAATATAGAAGCTAAACAAAACCCAGAAACCTGCTTTCAGCCAGCCGGGATCTCAGAGCTGGAGTCGCAACAAAGTTTCAAATACAGAAGGTAAACAAAGCCCAGAAACCTTCTTTCAGCAGCCAAGGTCTCACAGCTAAAGCCGGCTCTCAGCTCCAGTGACAGCCATAGAAGGTAAATAAATCACAGAATAAAAAAAAAAGGAAAAAAGGAGGCGTTGGGAGCTTCAGTCACCCGCCAGCCTGAAAATGGCCCTCAACCCCTCACCCAGACTGGCCAGGCACCCCAGTGGGGACCCCCACACTGAAGGGGGTGTAACCAGCTGCAAACAGCCATCATCCCCTCATCCAGGCTGGCCAGGAACCCCAGTGGGGACCCCCACCCTGAAGGGGGTGTGACCAGCTGCAAACAGCCATCATCCCCTCATCCAGGCTGGCCAGGCACCCCAGTGGGGACCCCCACCCTGAAGGGGGTGTGACCAGATGCAAACAGCCATCATCCCCTCACCCAGCCTGGCCAGGCACCCAAGTGAGACCCCCACCCTGATCCAGGACACCTTCAGGGCAAACCAGCCGGCCCCCACCCATGCACCAGGCCTCTATCCTATATAGTAAAAGGGTAATATGCCTCCCAGCACCGGGATCAGTGGAGCAGCGAGGCCTCCCAGCACCAGGATCAGCGGAGCCGTAAGGCCTCCCAGCACCGGGATCAGCAGAACAGCAAGGCCTCCTGGCCTGGGATCAGTGGAGCCACAAGGCCTCCCAAACCCAGGATCAGCGGATCCGTGAGGCTCCCCAGCACCGGGATCAGCGGAGCAGTGAGGCCTCACTGCCCCTGTGTCAAGCGGAGCCATGAGGCCTCCCAGCACCGGGATCAGCAGAGCAGCGAGGCCTCTTAGCACCGGGATCAGCTGAGCAGTGAGGCCTCCCAGCACTGGGATCAGCAGAGCAGCAAGGCCTCCCAGCACCGGCATCAGTGGAGCAGCGAGGCCTCCTAGCACTGGGATCAGCAGAGCCACGAGGCCTCCTGGCCCCTGGAGCAGCATGACAGGGGGCAGCGTCCAAACCCCCTGATTGCCCTGCGGCTCTGTGTGTGACAGGGGGCGGGGCCACAACCTCCCTATCCGCCCTGCTCTGTTCATGAAAGGGGAAGGCACCCCAACCCCCTGATCGGCGCTGCTCTGTATCTGATGGGGGGGAGCTCCCCAACCCCCTGATTGGCCCTGCTCTGTGTGTGACAGGGTGCGGCACCCCAACCCCCCATGGGCCCTGCTCTGTGTGTGATGGGGTAGAGCCGCAACCTCCCCATCAGCCCTGCCCTGAGTGTGACAGGGAAGTGTGCCCCAACCCCCTGATTGGCCCTGCTCTGTGGGTGACAGGGGGCAGCGCCCCAACCTCCCCATCGACCCTGCCTTGAGTGTGACGGGGGCAGCACCCCAACCCCCCAATCGGCCCTACCCTGAGCATGGCTGAGGGTGGCATCGCAACCTCCCGATCAGCCCTGCTCTGTGCATGACAGGGGGTGGCACCCCAACTCCCCAATCGGCCCTGCTCTGAGCCCGACCAGGAGCTGCGGGGCAGGCACCTAGGGATTGGGCCTGCCCTTTGCCACCTGGGAGCAGGCCTAAGCCAGCAGGTCATTATCTCCTGAGGGGTCCCAGACTGTGAGAGGGCACAAGTGGGGCTGAGGGACATCCCCCCCCCCCCCCGCCAGTGCACAAATTTTTGTGCTCCGGGCCTCTAGTTCTATATAATAAAAGGCTAATATGCAAATTGACCAAACAGCACAACGACGGGTCGCTATGATATGCACTGACCACCAGGGGGCAGACACTCAATGCAGGAGCTGCCCCCTGGTGGTCAGTGTATTCACAGAGGGGGAGCGCCACTCAGCTAGAAGCCAGGCTCACAGCTGGCAAGCCCAGCGGTGGGGAGCGTGCCTAAGCTGTTAGACATTCTCCGAGGACTCCTGGGCTGCCAGAGGGATTTCTGACTGACAGCTTAGGCACGCTCCCCAAGCTGGCAGGTGGGCATCCCCCAAAGGCTCCCGGACTGCCAGAGGGCACAGGCCAGGCTGAGGGACCCCCCCCTCCCCCCCGGGTGCACAAATTTTGTGAACTGGGCCTCTAGTTGTAAATAATGTTGCAATGAACAAAGGAGTATATATACTCTTTTCTGAATTAGTGTTTTGGGTTTCTTTGGATATATTCCCAGAAGTGAAGTCACCTGGGTCATAAGGCAGTTCCACTTTTAATTTTTTGAAGAAACTCCATACTGCTTTCCACAGTGGCTACACCAATCTGCATTCCTACCAACAGTGCATGAGGGTTTCTTTTTCTTCACATCCTCACCAACATTTGTTGATTTATTGGTGATAGCCATTCTGACAGGTGTGAGGTGATATCTCATTTTCGTTTTAAATGGCATTTCTCTAATGATTAGTGACATTGAGCATCTTTTCATATGTCTATTGTCCATTTGTAAGTCCACTTTGCAGAAGTGTCTACTCAGTCCTTTGCCCATTTTTTTAAATTGGATTGGTTCTGGTTTTTGGTGTTGAGTTTTATAAGTTCTTTAGAAATTTTGGATATTAACCTCTTATCAGATGTATTATTAATGAATGTTCTCCCATTCAGTGGGTTGTCTTTTTATTTTATTGATGGTTTTCTTTGCTGTGCAAAACCTTTTTAGTTTGATTTAGTCCCATTTGTTTATTTTTTCGTTTTTTTCTCTTGCCCAATGAGATATATCAGAAAGAAAAAAAAAAATACTACAATAAATATCCGAGATTTTACTATCTATGTTTCTTCTAAGATTTTTATGGCTTTAAGTCTAATATTTTAGTCTTTTATCCATTTTGAGTTTATTTTTGTGTATGGTGTAAGAGGGTGATATAATATCACCTTGAATGTATCTGTCTAATTTTCCCAAAACCATTTATTGAATAGACTATCTTTACCCATTATATGTTCTTGCCATCTTTGTAAAATATTAATTGACCATAAAGGCATGGTTTATTTCTGGGTTTTCTGTTCTGTTTCATTGATTTCTATGTTTTTATGCCAGTACCATGCTGGGGTACTTTTGTTTTTAACATAAGCGATAGTATTTTTATTGTATTACTAAATACCATATATATTTTTTTTCATTGTTACAAATTTGTAGATACTTTAAGAATGATGACACATAATTTATATTTTATAGTTTGCTGGTATGATGTATTTACAAATGCAGTTAGTACCGATCATGCTGTATTTCTTTAGGAGATGCTCATTCAAAACAAAATATGAACAAAATGTGAGCAGCTTATTTACTATGGGAAAATACTTCTGGGGGGTGGAATGTATACCAACCTGCACTTGCAAGTTCAGAATTATCAATGTTAGATTTAATTTAGACTCCTGGGTCACATTTCTTTTCTGAAAAATACACACAATTTAACACATTTATATCAAAAGAGTTTTTTCCTTCTTTTCATTCTTTGCAAGTGTCCCCATTGTGGTAATTAAGAAAGAACATAGACACACCAGTATCCACCTACCAATTATAAAGGGCCACAATAAAAAAAAATGGTATTGTTTAGCAGTGATACCATTTAAAAAGCAAAACATTATTAAAATATTGAAGCTATATATATAAATCAAAGTTCAGTACAGTGATTTTTCTGATTATTAAATTTAAGAAGATTGAAATTATATCAAGCATTTATTCTGACCACAATTATATAAAACATGCCTTTTTAATTGACATTTTTAATCAGATTAGGAAAGTCTTCAAACTTTGTTCTTCTTTGCAATTGTTTTAGATATTTTGGACCATTGCATTTCCATGTACACTTTAGAATTAACTTATTAATTTCCACTAAAAATCATATTAGGAAGTGGAGGCAATTGGATTGAATCTATTATAAGTCAAGTTGGGGAGAATTCATATCTTTACCATATTGAGTCTTCTTATTCATAAACATAATATGCCCCTTCATGTATTTGTTTAAAAGTTTTTCTTAATCATGTTGTTTTTAGTTTTATGTTAAGGAGTCTGATATATTTTTAATTATATTTATTTCTAAGTAGTTTATTTTTAATATACTATTTCAAACATTTGTCTAATACATGAGTGAAACAATCTAGGCCTGGAGTTTTCTGTGGGTAATTACAGAATTTTGAATAGACTTTAGATAATTCAGATTTCACTTTGTTTTAAATTATATTTGGTCAGTCTTCATCTTATAGAAAATTTATAATATTTTTACTTATTTATCTTATTGATAGTCATAACATTTATTGTATTTATGGTATAATGTTTTTGTCAGATTTGGGACATTCTAGATCACTGTATCTTTTTATACTGCATCTGTACTATTCTCTTTCTTCTTCCTTCTGTGACTCCACCTGCATAAATGTTATATATGCCCCATATGCCTTATATACTAATTTTATATTTTACATACTTTTATTCATGCTTCAGTCTGGTTACTTTATATTAACCTATGTTTTATTTTACTCTTCTTCTTTTCTAGCATGCATTTTTTAAATTTTATTTTAGCTATTACATGCCAGTTTTAAAACAGATTCCATCTTGTAGACTATTTTCTTCTCTGTTATTTGTTACTCTTCTAACAAATTATATGTTACAGTGCAGAAGTACTGATAGCATTTCTTTGTTCTCCATGAGCTGAATATTACTGAATATCTCATTACTGAATATTACTGAACATTACTGAATATCTCATGTTCCCAACAAGGCTTCTCCACTCTGGCTTTAGTAGTTTAGAAGATGCTTAGATCTGCATGAGTTGTGGAATATGTTTGGCTTATAGTGGCCCAGTAATTTGCTTCCTGATGTCATTATTTTCCTAGTTTCATGGAGTATTCCCCTAGAAAAGTAGAAATTGGCATTCAACAAAAGACTCACGGTGTTTCTTTTACAGATTTCTGGAGCTCTTTCTCTGTTGCCTCCTTTCTGGCACCCTGAACTACAAATTCCAGTCCTTTAGTCCCCCTGAATTTAATAGCTAAGCTCTGTTTGAGTTTCCCACACTTAACTGCAAATCAGTGATAGGAGCAAAAGCAACCATATGTTTCCATTAATTATAAAATCAATGTATCATGTCTGTAAAATCCTATATAATAAACGGCTAATATGCAAATCAACTGTACAGTGGAACAACAGGTCACCATGACACACAATGACCACCAGGGGGCAGATGCTCAATGCAGGAGCTGTGCCCTGGTGGTCAGTGTGCTCCCACAGTGGGAGCACCGCTCAGCCAGAAGCCGGGCTCACTGCTGACAAGTGCAGTGGCGGTGGCAGGAGCCTCTCCTACCTTCTCGTCAGCGTGAAGGATGTCCGACTGGTGGCTTAGGCCCGCTCCCCACAAGGAGCAGGCCTAAGCCACCAGTCGGACATCCTCCAAGGGATCCTGGACTGCTAGAGGGCACAGGCTGGGCTGAGAGACCCTTACCCCAGTGCACAAATTTCATGCACCGGGCCTCTAGTATAATATAATAGAACTGTTATAAGGTATATCTTATGCATTGATATGTGAAGGTATCTGTAATACATTGTATTAGTTTGTGAGGACTGTCATACCTAAATACACAGAATGAGTGTCTTAAACTAGAGAAGTTTATTTTCTCAAAATTCTAGAGGCTGGAAGTTGAAGATCAAGGTGTCAGTAGTATTGGTTTCTCCTGAGGGCCTTTCCCCTTGGCTTGTAGAGGACCTTCTTATTCTAGTAGTCTTCCTTCTGTGCTTGGCAGTGTTTAAATCTCTTTTTTCTTTTTTTAATATATTTTTTACAGAGATTTTTTACAGAGAGGAAGGGAGAGGGATAGAGAGTTAGAAACATCGATGAGAGAGAAACATTGATCAGTTGCCTCCCGCACACCCCCTATTGGGGATGTGCCCTGCCCGCAACCATGGCACAAGCCCTTGACTGGAATTGAACCTGGGACCCTTCAGTCTGCAGGCCAATGCTCTATCCACTGAACCAAACCAGTTAGGGCTTTTTTTTTTTTTTTTTTAAGGACACCATTCATACTACAGGAAAGCCTCCTCTAGCAGCCTCATTTTAGCTTAACTCTTTAAAGACCTATCTCCAAATATTGTCTAAGGTACTGAGGATTAGGACTTCAGCATATGAATTTTGAGGAGACACAATTCAGCCCCTAACATATATTATAATGTAAATAGGGCAAGGTATGAATAGTATGTCTAATAATATTTCACATACTATTAAAGAATTTACATATATATTTGCATAAGACTTCAAAGAAAGTATTAATAGTGCATTTCTCTGAGAAATTGGACTCAGGGTTCATGGGGACAGAGGAAAGTTAAGGGTATGACTATCTTTAAAAAATTTTTATGCTATTTGCATCTTTTGACTCTCATTTTACTGATGAGTAAGCAAAGGCTCAAAATTGCCTGAGATCACTCAATAATTTCATGATAAAACCAGAACTGCAAAACAAGTTTTACAACTGTAGTAATCTTTTATGCTCACCAAATAGCCATTTTGCCTTAGGATTTGGATACATAGATTTTATTTTCCATTTCACTACTTAGCTAAATTTCTACACATTATTTGAATCACGTGGTAATCTCTTAGTGTATGTTATATCAAGCACTTAGTGATGCTCTTATATTTAGATTGCATTGCTTCTCAGCTTGATTATTTCACATTCCCAGGTGTAAATTGAATTGAGTTTATCATAGGATTAAAGATCTTTACTGTGTAACAGGTCATTCTGTTCTGAATTTTCAGCTTCTGTCCCTAAATATTTCATTACAATCTCTCCTTACTGTAGGAACTCTGGCAACTCCAGGCTTCCCTGATTTTTGGCTCTTTTGGTAAAATCCCTTTGTTCATCAGGCTTCCAACTTAACAACAGGTCCAATTATTGATACATTTTCATTCCCTGATACTTCTATAATAGTTGCCCCAGTCGATCAGGCCTCCATTGACATCCTGTGATGGACCAGGCTCAGCTCTGTCCCACCTTGTGATGCCCAGAAATAGATGTAAGGCTTCCAGACCCTTCATGTAGTGTTTTCTCACTTGAACAGAACTGAGGAAATGCAGTTTTGAATACTACTCTCATGGGAGAGACTACATAATTTACTGTGAACAGTCAAATGTCACTTCATTAGGGGATCTCCACTTGAAATGCAGGAGTTCTTTGGCTGGAGTTAGAAAGGGCCTGATGTAGTGGAAACAGCAGCAGGGTTTCAAAGAACTTCACTTTTAGGAGGCTTGGACAGTTTGTTCTGAAACTGCACATGGTTTTGAATTTATTCCCTTTTAACTGACTCTCTCATCTGGTTCTGTGAAGATGGAAGACTCAATTAAGAAACCACTGTGTAGCAGTCACAACTGGGCTCTTTATTCTGCTCAGTATGGAGGGGGGAAAAAGACTCTCCAGAACAAAATGTGCCATCGCGGTTTCACTTGACCTTTCTTTACTGACTCAGCTCATTCAGAGTTTGTTTCTGTCTTTATTTTTTTTTAAGGCAGAAAACATAAAAGGTATTAAATGGCTTAGTTGTTACCTTTTAAGTATAGTAGCTGTAGAGGGAAGAGGTCGCTATATTGTGGGTTTTTGGAAAATGGTTAATCTATCTGTTATCTCCCCAGGAAATTGTTGAAGCCTCCCCTTCTTCAGTCATTGCCTCATCCCCTCTCAGTTAAACTCATTATTCTTGCCTGACTTTATCAGCAGAGTCAAAAATTGATAAATCAGTTTGACCTGATGTTCCCTGTTAAATAAGTCTACATAAAGACCTCCAAAGTGGGGTGGGAGCTTGCTAAGCGCACAAAGCAACCATGCTAGATGCTGAAATAAGTTATTAAAAGTTTTATTTACATTGATTTTCACCAAAAATGACAACAAAATTAATCTTCAGAATACTTAACTTCTGGGTTTATATCTAGGCCCTTCTAGCATGTCTCAAATAGGGGGACCATGTGTTCTGAAGAAAAGGCGAAAGGATATGGTGGAATTGAAAGTGGCAACTTAGCAAGTTCATTTGCTTTTAGCTGTTGTGATTATCACAGTTTATACACATGTGGATAAATTGATTTATTGAGTACATTACCCACATTGTACTCAACCAATCATCATAAATGGTTTATTAAAATTTTAACAAATGATAGAGAAAACATGAAACAAAAATGCAATACAAGTTCTGACCTGTGTGGCTCAGTTGGCTGGGCATTGCTCTGACTGCAGACAGTTCATCAATGTCTCTCTGATCAATGTCTCTCTCACGCATCCATATTTCTCTCTCTCTTTCCCTCTCCCTTCCTCTTTCTGTACAGCTCAATTAAAAAAAAATATTTTAAAAAGTGCAATACAAGGAAATATATAACACTTTTAACCTTTGAATGAGCTTATTAATTATATTAAAAATTAAAGGCAAATATAATTTATATAATTAAATGTAATATAATTATAAAGATAAATATAATCATATCTACCACACTCAATCCGATGATCAGATTTCTGTTTTAAATAATGTGTTTGCAATAACACCATAGTTTTTATCCTATTAATTAAATTATTAGACAAAATTATTTTTAAATGTTTATTTTATTTTACCTCAGCCTCTTAAATATTTTCTTTTCAGTAGATTTTATAATGTGTATTATAATAGTACAGTAGTAAATGTACTACATAATTTATAACAAAACAAGCATGCAACTTTTAGGAATAAATGGTTCAGATATTTTGGGTAAGATTTTTGCTTCCTTCTGACCAGTGGGAAAAAGCACTGTGCTTTGAGGCAGGGACATCCTTATTAGTCACCTTTAGGACAAACCACATGCCTTTTCCATGCACACACACTGGGACCACGTGCTGTGGGTCATGCACATTTGGATAAGCAAAGAAGAAGAGTGTGCTCAGGGAGAAGTGAAAACCTTCCCAGAGTTGTTTTTAGGTTATTCTTGGGCATAAAAATTCCCCAAAGACTACAGATTTCATGTGGGTCAATAAGGGATACACTAGATTAAAAATTTCCCAAGTAAAGTCTAAAAATGATGTCGTACCCATTACCCCCATCACCTTGCTGACCCCAGCCAGCCTCAGCAAAAAACATCAGCAGGAAACTTTACATAAATCACACACATTTGTTAGTGCATCAGACCAAAGTGCCATTCCTCAGAGATAAGGAAACTCTCAAGAAAGAGGTGAGGCTTTGTTTTTTGGTGAATTGTGCATCCCATAGCTCATACAACTTTGTGATGATGTGGACTTCTACTAATAGACCTTGAGGGGGGCCAGGTGCCTTGGAAAGGCTAGCATACTTTAATATCAGCAGACAGTTCCCATTAGCCAATAATTCCTATGATACTCCAGGACAAGATGGCAGAAGGTGAGGCCTCATTCTTTCGGTTCTGCTGCTGCCAACAGCATTGGGTTGGTGCACTGATTACCTGCCGGGAGCCGGTCCATGCTTGCTGTTTCAAGGGACCTGGCATATATGGCATACTGTTCTTAATATGTTGGCACTATGTGTTTTAACCAAGGTCTCTGAGAAAGGTTGTTTCCCCAGGTAGGGATTTTCCCCTGAAGTTAGGGAGGGAATAAAACCTCTTAACTAAGTGCCAGGTGGGTAATTAATCACTTTAACTATGAACAATCATGCTTAAGCTACATAATCTTTACTCCCTGGAATGGAGATAAGAAACGCCCTAACCTTTGTAATAGAGATTGATAGGATTGAATCAACTGGTATAAATACAGATGTAACAAGACAGCAAGACACAGAACTTAGAAGACAGAACCAAGAGACACAGAACCTAGACACAGAACCTACACAGAACCTAGAGACAGAAGAACTTCGCTGGAGAGAACATGGCAAAAGATCCTGGACAGAAACCGGCCACAGAACCTAGAGACAGAACCTAGCGAGAGAACCTGGCTGAAGAACCTGGATAGAACATGGCAAGAGAACCTGACTAGAACCTGGTGACTGAACCTGGCTGGAGAACCTGAGCAGAACCTCTCTGGAGATCCAGACCAGAACTTCGCTGGAGATCCAGACCAGAACTTTGCTGGAGATCCTGGCTAGAGATCCTGGCTAGGCTGCTGATCAACTGAACTCTGTCTCCGTGTCATTCCTTCTTCGCCGACTCCGTCCACACCTTTGGGGACCCCTGGACCTGCTGGGGTTGGACCCCAGCAATTACCCTTCTCTGAGGTTTACAATCAGGTTTCCATAGCCCTTCTCTTGACCATCCTTTGTTTTGCTTCATGTCTCTACTGTAAAATACTCTGGAAACTACTTATATGTTAATTGATATCAGGGACTTTTTAATTTTCTTAGGTGTGAAAATAAAATTAAATGTGAAAATGATCTTCTTTTTAGGAGTTGTATACTGAAATATTTAGAAGTGTCATATCTACAAATTATTTCAAAACCTTCAGTAGACACACAAACACAAAGAGAGAACTAAAGAACTATAAAATATTAATATTAACTATAAAATAATAATCTACTTGGGAATGTGGGTGTTTATTGAACTGTTCTATCAACTTTTGTCCATGTTTACATAATTTTATACTAAAATTTTTGAAAAATAGCATCTTTTCAGGCTTTGACTTACATGATATTTTATTGTTTTAGTAACAGCTATAAAATTTAATCTCATTAAGAAACATGAAATTAAAATATATTAGTAACACTTCTGCTTAATTATTTTAGTAAGCTTTCAGTTTAACTTTAGAGAAATAACTGATAAGTTAATGTTTACATTTTGAGGAAGTAAACATTCACGTAAATTATTGTGTCTGTTAAAAACTGCTGAACAGTAAATATCTCTAGCTGGTGGGAGGGGATTCTGTATAATTTTATTTTCTACTTCGAGAATTTTCTAATTATTGAATAACAGTAATGGTTAACCTTTATTAAATAATTGCTCTGCTAGGCACCATGCTAAGTTATTTATATACAATGTCTTATTTATTCCTTATTCAAATATTTAAACTATTAGAGTGGTAGGATTAAAGAAAAAGAGACAAACTAGGCAAAATAAAAACAGTTTATACGTAACCAGTATAAAAAATGGAATAAAGTCTAGTATTCAGGGATGCATAATAGGATTTTCAAGTATAACTGAGAACCTAGCTGAGGGTGGAGCTGTAGGTTAGATCATGAAGTATAGGGACTCTAGTGTGTACAGTAGTGTTGTTTCTTTCTTTCTGTATCATAGCCCATATATGGAGGAGCAGAGAAGGTAGATGGTCCAAAAGTGGGGTTGGCAGGGCATGCAATAAAAGGATAAGGAAACATGATTTTCATCATATTAACAAAAGGGGTGATTAAAGTAATGTACTGCATTATCCAGGTAAGAAATTAATTCTTGGTTGGGAGGTGGTGGGTCAGGGGCTGAGGCTTTGAGTACATAGGAGTACATGTACAACAAAGCAATGATTTCTCTGTAGGCAAGGACATTAACTGAAGTCAGAATCTACTTATCAAGACCTTATATAATGTACAAACTATGGACTAAAGAGTAGCAGAGTTTTGAAGCGATATCATATTCACAGGTTTTAGATCTGTCTACTAGGTAAAGGGACCTTTGTGTAGGACAGAGTTCGAAAACCTGGAAGATTAAGGCTTCTGAAGATGTTTGAGATGGAGGCTAGTGAGAGAAAGATGTGATGAGCTCCTCTCTTAGAAGTATAGAAATGCATCTGGCTTCCAGGTGCCATCTAAGCTGGGAAATCAGGATGAACAAAGGACCTAATACGTGTATGCGGAAAGAAATCCTCAGTATAGATAGTATGCTTATTACTGTCTTTTTACTGTATTTGCTCTTAAAGATTAGCTATAACATTTTCAATAAAAATATGATATATTAAGAAAACAGCAAAGAAAAAATTTTCACAATGTTAGTTTTAGGAGAGGAATTCAGAGAAACAGAAAAGGGCATTTTTTCAGAAGGAAAGAAGACAAGTTCTGTCCCCTTGTCTTATGAAAAATATGGAAATTCAAGTCTGAGAAATTGAGGTATGACATTGGGGGATTAATAGTTAATAGACCCGTATAGTTTTCCCTACCCATGTTCACCAAACATGCTGTTGGTACAACTGCCACTAATTATGGTTTTTGTAAAAATTATATATATATATTCCCTCTGGCTCTCTTTTCCTAATTGAATATCATATTAAGTGTATTTGATTGATGATAGTATACATTAAAATGCTTTGCCTAGCACTGGGGTCAGGTACTATAAGAAATATCAAAGAGGCACAAAGTATGATGCCTTCTAAAAAGAAACTAACAAATTAGATGTAGAAGACTTACACTTAGGAACCAAATAATAAAGAGATGATTGCCCTGGCTTAGTTTATTGGGAATGGCCCTATACAACAAATGTTGTGGGTATGATTACCTGTCAGGGCACATATCTAGATTACAGGTTTGATCCCCCAGTAGGTGCGTGCACGAGAGGCAACTGATTGAGTTTTCTCTCTCACTTTGATGTTTCTCTCTCTTTCTCATAATCAATTTTTAAAACTACCATATCCTCAGGTGAGGCTTTAAAAAAAGAGAGGTGGTGTGAACAGATATTTGAGTTTACTTACAAACCAATAAATAATGAATGAGACAATCATTGTAGTTGATGAAAGTTTAATAAAGTATTCAAGTGCATTTTGAATGAAGTACAAGATTGATTGGTAGATGTTGGGACTATTCCTTGGTTTTGGAAACAGTAATGTGGTGAAAACAGGTATGGATTATATTCGTGTATGTTTGGGAGTGGAATTCAGGAAGAGGGAGAATATTTATAAATTGAACAGCCACAAACTGCATACAGTAATGATTCAGTCAAGTTTTAAAATATTTGCTAAATACCTGAATATAAGCTATGTCTTTGGATGTTAAGAGTAGGAGAATTATTTCAAGT